>NC_059160.1:98640867-99273542 GCF_019923935.1 Bubalus bubalis
AACTGGAATACAGATGAGAGAAAGAGCCAACTCACTGGAAAAGACTCTGATGCTCAGCAAGATTGAGAGCAGGAGGAGAAGCGGGCAGCAATGGACATGAATTTGAGCAAACTTTGGGAGATAGTGAAGGACAGGGACACCTAGAGTGCTGCAGTCCATGCGGTCGTGGAGAGTCAGACACAACTTAGTGACTGAACAACAGCAACCAAGACATGGGCCAGCCATTTTGAAGTTATATGGCAACCATAAAGAGAAAAACTGCATTTGGAGGATGATGAAACAAAAACATAAAAAGAAGCTATAATGATGTAATACCTGTACTGTGCTTAGCTGTGTACTATGGATTTTTTAAAAAAACTATAGGATAAAATACCAACCAATTTGATAAAGCTCATGTTTCCTGGTATTTTTCACATCACAAAATATATAGAAAATGATAGCATTTGCTACTTGTAAGGAAAAGGCCACTCATAGACAAAGCAGAATATTCAGACTGCCCTCTTTGCTCTCAAGTAGAAGTGCACCATCTTGTCACACCTATAACACACTGGCTAAACAGTAATGTACTGTGTCGCGTACGTGTTGGGAATCTTGGACTACACCACCACAGCCATATTGTTTTTTGAAGGAGCTGAACATGATTTCTTACTAACAGAGTTTCTTTCTCTAGCTAGTCAATGAGATTATTGAGAGCAAAACTATGCATTATTTATCTTATTTCTCTCTTACTCAGTATGCGGCTAGAAACTTAGTAATTACTCAGCAAGTATCTACTGAGTAAATGAAAAGGAAAAATAATTTCATTGTTTTAGACCGACTGGTTTTCTCAGTTCTGGATTGTGACCCTTTCTGACTAAAAGGTTTTATTCATTTTTCTCCCTGCCTGGAAAAACTCCCTGATCCTCTCCATGCAGCCAAATCCTACTCATTCTTCAGAGTCCTTCTTAAGTCTCACCTCTTCCATGAAACTCTTCTTAACCTTTTGGCTCAGGTCATACCATTTTATTCCTTTCTCTGTACTCCTATAATTCATGCTGAAAGAAAGGTTCACCGTGAACTTAAAAATACAGGTGCTCTCCAACTAATGACCCAGCTTTTCCTGGTTGTCATATGCTAACCATATTTTCTAATGACAAAAGGCTGTAGTTTGTATATTCTTTTTCTAAAAACACACTTCATGCCATGAAAATAGAAACAATTGATGAAAAAATAAAAAATTAAGCAAGCAATCAAACAATATAAGAATCACACTATAAATGTTCTCTTTGGGGAAATGCTCTGAGATGAATCAGCTGCAGTTTCTTAAAGTATAAATCTAGTAAAGTTGGGCTGAGCACACCAAATTAGTCAGAATCTCCCTAGGTTAAACATTGAGATTTTTCAGGACACAAAGCTCTTAGAACTGGATCTAAAGATATTATCATCTGTCCCCAAAGTTCTACTAAAAATTTAATATAAGGTAGTCTTATAAAGGTCTTTGGATGGCAAACTAGAGTTGGGCCTTTTATTTCTTTCAACAATTCTCTCCTGCCTGATTCATCACCTTCAATACTGTGAAGGAAATTCATGTTTCTGGACATACTTAGATGCTTTTGGTCCATGCTTAGAGCTTTCCCTTGAGCACTAGGAATTCACTAGTAGTGTTCTTGCTACAATCAAATTAGTTCTTTGCTCACTCTAAAACATATTTCTTTGACTTTTCTTTTTTCTCCTTCTTCAGCATTTTGGAGAGAAAATATTTTATCAGAATTTTTGTTCAGGTGTATTTGTACATTCACATCATCAACAGTTATTGCATTTGTATTCATGTACTTGGAGAAGGTGATGGCACCCCACTCCAGTACTCTTGCCTGGAAAATCCCATGGACAGAGGAGTCTGGTAGGCTGCAGTCCATGGAGTCACGACGAGTCTGACACTACTGAGCGACTTCACTTTCACTTTTCACTTCCATGCATTGGAGAAGGAAATGGCAGCCCACTCCAGTGTTCTTGCCTGGAGAATCCCAGGGAAGGTGGAGCCTGGTGGGCTGCCGTCTATGGGGTCGCACAGAGTCAGACAAGACTGAAGCGACTTAGCAGCAGCAGCAGCAGCATCCATGTACTTAGCAAACTGGACACTGATTAAGCAGTCTGATATATCACCTCTTAACTACTTTCTTTAAGTTGGCTTTGAAGAATTACTCAGGCTTCAGTTTGAGTCTACCATGAGGAATATTGCCATTTAATAGTACGTTTTTAGTATATCCAAAAAAGTACTATAATATTTTTAAATTTGATACATTTGATGTTTTTAGAATTTGAAGCCTATTAAGACCTTTATTCTTTGGTGGAATATTATATGTAGGCAACCCCTTTAAAATTTCTACTGATTAATATAGTAAGATTGGGGGAACTGTTGAAAAAGGAGCAAAGGTTGAGAAATGGACATTAGGCTTAGACCAAAGGATTCTACTTTGTCTCTTAAAATTTGTGACTTTGGACAACAACTAAGTCAATAATTAATAATAAGTCTTTGCTTTCTCATTTGGAAAGTGAAAATGGTTCAAGACTTACCTACTGCATAGAGTTGTTATAAAAAGTCATTTAACATGTTTTTCAAATTGAAAGCATAATTTTGAAAATAATATTAGTATCCGGCATTCACACACTGACCCACATTTTCCCTATGAAAGGGAGTACTTTTTCTTCATATTATAGGACTATTTCACCATTTTGAGTTGTATTAATATTCTTAATCATTTGTTTAATGTATCCCTTGGATATTTCTGCATTGGTTTACTCTCAGTTTGCTACCAAACTGAAATATTTCTGTCACATTCTCTTACTCAGTGAGGGAAGAAATGCTTACCTGCTTGCTTAAAGTGATTTAAATTTGACATAATGGCTTGAAACTTTCACCTTCACCTTCAACTTTTTGTATTCCTTGAATAACTAGATGGATTGATAAATGCTCTGTTTTTTGAGCATTAAACACTTATGGCTTATAAACAGACTTTATTTGGGATTGTACTGTTTGATTATCCTTTGGGCTTTCATATCAGATGCCTTTCAATCATGAAGAAGAAGCATATATATGCTAAAATATCTTAGAGGAAACTCCGGGTAATCTAGTTGTTAGGGCTCTGTGCTTCCTCTGCAGGGGACATAGGTTTGATTCCCCAGTTGGGGAATTAAGATCCCTCATGCTGTGTGGTGTGGCCAAAAATAAAATAAAATATATTAGAACCGAGTGGTCACTTATCAGTGGTTAGACATAATGAATGGCCCTATAAAATATGCTGCTGGCTGATTCCAGTAGTTTATTCTGGAAGATCAGCTCACAGTACCAAAGAAGCCCTTTAACAGGAAGCTCATACGGCCTGTTTACCAGGTAATTCTGCCACATGCATTCAACTTGCAACTGTTTTTAAATTCAGAGCCATAAGGCTTTCTGCAGGTATGGCTTTCAGTAGGTTGTAAAGTGCTTAAACAGATGGGACATTGTTATTAGCATGCATAATGTATTTTCATTGTATTAGGGTTGAAAGTGATTTTCCAGATAATGGCTTAGACAAATGTTTGTGGAATCTGTCTAGCTAATCCACCAAAAATGCAACCCGGCTTTCAGGAGCAATTCTACTTTTATTGAATGTTTTTGATTAAAAATTTAACTCCTGTGAATTTCTTACCACATTGTTAAAGAAACTCTATTACTTTGTTTTCTTCTTGGAGTCATTATTATTGCATTTTTTAACCTAATAGTGACTTCTGACTAAACCAGAAATGCATTTTAAACTAAATAGCTACACATTTTATTGTATATTAAGTGATTCATTAAAAAGAATCTTAACAAAGGTCTTTTTGTATCTCCACAGGTGTCATGGAGTGCAGTCAAAGTGTTGTCGGAACTTATCAGATGAGATGCTATAGCAGGGATCCAAACCCAGTGAATTGTTCATTTTTTCAACCTAAGAATTAATCACAGAATAGCTATGTCATCTATTTACTTTACCAGCAAATTAAGTGTCTCATATGTAGCAGGGGTCACAAAAAAAAATTTTTTTAAATATCTTTTTTTTCCAAAGACAAGGAAATGACTGATATTTTAAAAGTACAATTTCAACTTACTGTAATTTGGACTCCAATGGGAACTTAGTACTTATGAGCTGTGTGGCTAAGTTACATAACTTGTTTTGTTTCAGCCCCAATTTCCCCATTAGGATGGAGAATATTAACCACATAGGTTTCCAGAGTTGCTGGAAGAGTTAAATGGGAAATGATTGGCCTGGTATAAATGGAAGTGGTATACAGTAAAAAAAAAAAAAAAAATTAAGATTTTAATAACTTAGAGTTCACAGTATTTACACACCATTTACACCCTTCCATAAATTTCTCAGCTGATAATATTTTGGCAACTATTTCAGTATGGCTTTTCTTAATTTTGAGGTTCTTTGAGTCTCTAAATTGCCAACTTCCTGCTTATTGTTATAACCTATGTGGGAAATAGAGAAGCCCTGATAGCTGCTCTTGGTTTGGTTGACTGACATTTTCTTCATTTTTGGTTTCCTGACTCAATTATAAAACCTATACCACCAACACCAACACCCCTCCACCAACAAATAAAAAATAACTCATAAAAATAGCTGTGTTAGTTTCCTACTGCTGCTGTGATAAATTACCAAAAATTTAGTGTCTTAAAGCATGTCAACTGATTCACTTAAAGTTCTGGAGGTAGGAAAATGGGTCAGCAGAGATGCACTCCTTCTGGAGGTTCTGGAGCAAATCCATTTCTTTGCCTTTTCCGGCTTCTAGAAGCTGCCCATTCCTTGGCTCTTGGCTCCACATCACTCCAATCTCTGCCACTGCTGCCCCATTGCTTTTCTGAGTTGGACTGTCCTGCCTCCCTATTACAAGGCCCCTGTAAGTCACAATGAACTCACCTGCATAGTCCAGGATATTCTCACCATGTCAAGTTCCTTAACTTAATCACACCTACAAAGCACTTCTTGCCATGTAAAGTAACATGTTCACAGCTTCCAGGAATTAAGCCAGGGGCATCTTTTGGAGGCTATTATCTTTTTCCTACCACAAAGTACAAGAAAAAGAAAAGAAGCCTAAAACATGTTTTATTTTTCAGAAATTAGCTGGGATGGCAGGAAACAGACAAAGCACCCGTGATGAAGAAATGTGAGACTCTCTTTCAATGGGTGTAATCAATTCTATTAGGGCTAATTGGGGGAAAAGTCAAATGGTGGTGTGAATTATATAGCTGTGCTCATCAAAGCAGTAGTTTTGCATTGACTATCAAAGATTAACTAGGACTAGCTGAAAATGACTTAATAGACATTGTTGATAAATTTGTTGGGGGAACAGATTGGAAGAGTTTGAAGATGACATATGGATTCATCATGAAATAGTCATAGTTTTTTATTTTTTTATGATAAAATAGAGATCATAAAGAAGTTTCTTGGATATTATTTTCTTTTTTAAAAAGTATTTTTGTTTATTTATTTATTTGGCTACGCCAGGTCTTAGCTGCTGCACATGGGATCTTCAATCTTCATTGCAGCATGGGGGGTCTTTTTTAGTTGCAGCATGTGGGATCCAGTTCCATGACCAGGGGTTGAATCCAGGCCCCTAGCATTGGGAGCAAAGAATCCCAGCCACTGGACCACCAGGAAAGTCCCTATTTCTTTTTAACAGTGTGAGCACCTCTGTAAGGAATATGTGTTTTGAGCCCTGTATCACTGATGAAGCAATGAGGCTCAGAGGATTAAATAGCTAGTTTAGGGTTCCAGCTGGAATGCTGGGTGAGGGGCTAGCTGGCAAAAGTCAAATCTGTGAATTCTGATGCCTCTGTGTACCTAAAATCCAACAGATCCCAAAAGCAGCTGACAAATTCCCTTTCAAGCCTTGTTTACACTATGATTTCCCCTTGATGTGCAAAGTGATCACAGCCTAAGACTACAGGAAAGTCTCTCAATTAACAAAGAACACTCTTTTTTCTTATTTCTTTATTTCCAACATTGCAGTTAATGTAATTCATTACATCTCTAAGGGGAGCTACTACCACTGCATTCAATAGTGCACTCTATCTTACCTTCTTTCATGAAAAAGGTAAGTTACCAACAAAACCAACCGTTTGTCTTTTATCTTCTGAACCATTTCTAATAAAAGACCAAACATTTTATCCCTCTCCAAGATGACCTACCTACAACCGCTTTGACAAACTGTTAATCCCTGTTAAGTAGTGAACCACTTGGAGCTGCTCAGCATTGGAGTATATCTCCTAGAAGCTGCTCATGTGAGAAGCAGCGACTCTGCAAATAAAACCTACAAATAAGAGCAACAGCTTTTGTGACTCCTCTCAATGTGGGACTCACAGTAGATATTCTGTGTCCCCCAGGTGGGTTCCTTGTAAGGCTCCTACTGCAGTTCCTCTGGTGAGGACAGTTACCTATGTTTTGGTGCTTCTCATTCTGCAAGATGCCTTTTGTGTTGGCCAGAGAGCCAATATTTTATTTTAATTTTATTTTTATGTATTTATTTTTGGCTGCTGGGTCTTCATAGCTGCACACGGGCTTTCTCTGGTTGTGGCAAGCAGGGGCTACCCTAGTTGCAGTGTGCGGGTTTCTCCTCATGGTTGTTTCCCTTGTTGTGGAGCAGGGGCTCTAAAACGTGTGGGCTTCAGTAGTTACAGCTTGTGGGCTTCAGTAGTTACAGCTTGTGGGCTCCAGAGCACACACTCAGCAGCTGTGGCTCAAGGGCTTAGTCGCCCCTCAGTATGTGGAATCTTCCTGGACCAGGGATCGAACCTGTGTCCCCTTCATTGGCAGGTGGATTCATTAACACTAGACCAGTAGGGAAGTCTGGGAGCCAACATTTTAAGTCAAACATAAGTATATTCTTAAAATTTGGTGCAAAGTCTGTCCTCTGTTTTAACTAAAGGATAACAACTTATCTGTTTGAACTACCCCCAAAGGATCCCAAAGTGACATTCCATCATTCTAAAATTTATTCTCTAAACATAGGCAGTTACCATCCAGCTGTTTTCCTGGGGTGAAACAAAATCTTGATTTTATGTAAAGGCAAGAGGTACTATTTATTTAAAGATATGGAAAGAACAACAAAAATGTACCAAATGACTCCCTGGGCTCTCCACTTTATAGACCCCATGATTCAAATTTAGGCCTCAGCAGAATGAACCGCTGTATATTATAGGTCATCAGTTTCATTCTCATTTGGTCCACCTGTGCATTTTTCCGAACATCTTCTGAATTGATTTACTTAGCTAACTTCATATGTGTCCATCAGCAGGACCACAAATGGCTTACAGAGAAGCGAATGACGCCAAGAAACCTTCAGTCTAGTCTCTGTGTGAATTACCAGAGGATCTTCCTACTGCAATTAATGAAGTGCCAATCAGAGGGTCTCCTTACATACTGAACTTCTGTACACCCCTCACCCTTCACTACTTCCACAGTCATCATGCTTTCATTTTCTCACATCTACTTTAAAATATCTTTTTTCCATTACATCTACTTCAAAATATTTTTTTTCTTAATAAATTCCTTGGTGTATGTTATTGCCCAGTGAGGCTCACAGAATAGGAAGAAAAAAGCCAACAAAGCAAAACAGCAGGTACTCTATCATTTTGAAAGGTTCCAATTGCATAAGGCTTTATGATACAGACTTGGTGCTACATTTTGTATCAACAGCTTGTCACATGGGTCCCAGTTCATAATATGGGTCATTATTTTCCAAATTGAATTTGCTTATCTGCTCTTTCCTTTACGGGTAACACTACCAAGGAAACCAAGCTCACACCGCTTTTAAGAGTGCTCATTTGAAATCTTTTTTTCTCCTTTTTGGACACTCTGCACTGGAATTAATAATATAACATAAGTATTTGGTAAAATGGCTCATTTTAACCAGGCTCTCCTGTTCCTGTGGTGTCTCAGACTTAAGGGAAAAACTTTGGCTTTTGATTATTTTCTTACATTTCACTTTGCAAACACTCATTTTACCAAGTTCTGCCAAAAAACAATTTTTTTTTTTTTTAAAGCACCACTATTTGGTTTCTTGATCATTTAAAAAACCTGTGGTCTGATCCTCCTTCCCACCCAGCCCCCACACTAAAGCAAGTGACCTTGTTTCAAGCTGAATGTTGTTCTTTGCTTTGATGCTCCCTACCATCTTGTACACTCCTATTACTATTGTCGGCTCTTATTGGTGTTGACAGAGCCATCCCCAGGATAAAGCCAACCAGAGCAATTTCTTTATGCCCAAAGCGCTAGGTAGCTCACACTTTTGTCACTAGGCTGCATGTCAGAGAGCTGCGGTAAGGGGCAGGCAAGGTAGGGAGACGGTGGTGGGAAAGTCTTTGACAGAGAATACAACAAAGAACCAGAGCTAACATTTTTAAATAATTTATCAACCTCCCTTTCTGTCTCATATCCCTACCCTCCTCATTTCCTCTCACACTGCACCATCAATCACTCCTCCTCAAAACAAACAACAACAACAAAAACAAACAAACAGGTAACACTATCTCATCCATGCATCTGCACATCCTCTGTATCAGTCTTGGTTTTAAGTGATCATCTTCTACTCTGGCTTCTTGACCTAAACTGAAATTTGCTGAGTTGTTATTTATGTGGCCTCACAATATTAATGGGAGGCAAGTGTAGAGAAATGATAAGATCCAAGAATATTTGAGGGCTGGGCAGTAAAAATCTCATCAAAAGTGATGCTGTAGAATCTGTCTGATCCACAATCTGCTATAGCTGAGGTGCATACGAGGGCATTTTTAGATGTAAAGCCCCAGGAGGAAGATCTGAATGACCACAATTTCTATTAGCTCAAACTGAACTTTTGTGTGAATTAGAATATGGCATCACCTCCAGGGAGAGACAGTCCCACAGGTTAGCTAGGCTTGGCAAGCAGACCCCAGCTGATTTTCAATCCCCATTGACCTTCCTAACAGGGTGTTCTTACAAATAGGGCACAACCTGCATGATCTTTCCCAGAACTCTGAGGTTGGGAATGTGCCTGATTGAAACAGGAAGGGGAAGAGGAAGAAGATATGATTCATTTGATATTCTGAGTGGGAAGTGTGCACTGCATATGGTGGAGCATTCCCCAAAAGGGAAAATGGAAGAAGACAATTAAAAAGAAGTTTAAATATTGGAAAATATTGAGAAAGACCCACTGCGTGCCCAGGGATCTAAAGACATCCTTTGTTGCATCATTTCACTTTCATTTTTCCTTGAATGAAAAGACAGACTCGGAGGTAAGCCAAGGGTGAAAGGGTTTCTCCTCTTTATGATGTGTATGGGCTCCAACATCACTAAATTCAGCTTTCTTAGACTTTCATAGGATCTCATGTTAAATGATACTATAGGAAAAGGATATATTGTCAATGTGAGACAACTAGGAAATCATTCTTCCTTTATTTACTACAGCACTTTTAGGGATAGAGAATTATACAAATTATACAGTTTAGGAAATGTGGTGTTTAATAACATGAATGTTCAGACCAAATTTTGGTTTTGTTTAAATTAAGTGTATGTCTAGGTTAGTGATCATATGTCCTTGGTAGATCTGGAATAACACAGTAAGCTATCTTTAAAATTTTTATTTTGTATGTTTGTAATGATTCCAGTAGCCTTCTGATTATACAAAGATTAAACACATGGTTTTCATTTCAGTTCTCTCCTCGAGTCTCATTTAAATAAAAGTAAAGGAATAAAAAATAGTAAAAAACACAAGCAAAAGAATGCAACCAGAGACAATAATAGACTGAAATGGTAACTACTTGCAGTAAATGGAAAGTGAATGGAGAAATTAGTACTGCTGAGAAAGCTGGGTAAAAGTACTGGCTGGAGAGAGAGACAGTGAGAACTGTGCTTAGATCTTTCTCCAGGACCCTGCACAGATTCTGGGAGTGGGCATTACACCAAGCAGGAAAAGTATGGTGCTACAGTCAGGAAGGTGTTGCCTCTCTAGAGACAGGTAAACTCTTCTTTTTTGGTGTGTACAGTCAACAGATCCACCCGTCCTAAGTATAATAGGAGACCGTAGGTTTATCCTGCATCAGAATAAGAGACCCTCCTGTGCAACATGAATAGACCTCAAGGGCATTACGCTAAGCAAAATAACCAGACAGAGAAAAACAAATACTGTAAGATATCACTCACATGCCAATCTAAAAAACTTTATAGAAAGAAGAGAATTGCCCAGCCTGGTGCTCTGTGATAACTTAGAAGGGCAGAATGGGGGTGGTGGGAGGAAGACTCAAGAGGGAAGGATTTACATATAGCTGCAATTGATTCCTGTTGTTCTGCTGTGTGGCAGAAACCAACACAGCATTGAAAAGCAACTATCTCCAATTAAAAAGTAAATTTAAAGAAAAGAGTAGAATGGGCTGGAAGGTGGGAAAATGAGATGTGGATCAAAGGGTACACTTCCAGTTATAAGATGAATAATTCTGGGGATCTAAGGTACAGCACAGTAAATAGTTAACAGTACTGTATAATATATTTGAAAGCTCTTAAAAGAGTAAATCTTAAACATTGTCATGATACATATACACAAAAAGGTACGAGATGATAGGATTCCCTGGTGGCTCAGAGGGTATAGAGTCTGCCTGTAATGTGGGAGACCTGAGTTCAATCCCTGGGTCAGGAACATCCCCTGGAGAAGAAAATGGCAACCCACTCTGTATTCTTGCCTGGAAAATCCCATGGATGGAGGAGCCTGACAGGCTACAATCCATAGCATCACAAAGAGTCAGACACTACTGAGCGACTTCACTTTCACTTTCAAGAGATGATAAATGTATTAACTAATCTTATTATGGTAATTATTTCACAATACACAAGCATCAAAGCATTACATCGTACACCTTAAATTTACACAATGTTATTTGTCAGTTATATGTCAACAAAGCTGGAAAAAAATTAAATAAAAAATCAACTGCTTTTTTATATGCTAGCAGTGGACACATGGAAACCAAGATAAATTAGTTGCCTAGGTGTAACTCTAGCAAAACATTTACAAGATTTTTAAGGTAAAACTTACATGTTAATGGAAGAAATCAAAGAAAATTTATATAAATGGAGAGATATTCTACTAATAAAGAGAGAGAATAAGAGTCACAGAGCTCAGAGAGATGAGGCAGAGCAGAAGGCAGAAGAGAAGAACCAAACTGAAGATAGATGCTTAAATAAAAGTTTGCACATTGAATTATGCAACTGTTACCCCTTAATAATGCTTGGCGTATACTTCCCAGGAGACCAAAGGGTTATTTTGGGGGGGAAATGGGGTGGCTTGTGTTGTGGGGTGGGGTTCTCAATATGAAACGAGCGCATTCTTAATATTTCATTCTCAATAAGTCTCTCAGCTGGAAGGTGTCATATCCTCATGTGTGTATGTGCAGGCTCAGTTGTGTCCAACTGTTTGTGACCCCACGGACTATAGCCCACCAGGTTCCTCTGTCCATAGGACTTTCCTGGCAAGAACACTGCAGTGGGTTGCCATTTTCTTCTCCAAGGGACCTTCCTGACCCAAGGATTGAACCTGTATCTCCCACCTCCTCTGCACTGCGGGTAGATTCTTCACCATTGAGCCACCAGGGCAGGCTTCCCAGGTGGTGCTAGTGGTAAAGAACCTGCCTGCCAATGCAGGAGACATGAGATGCAGGTTTGATCTCTGGGTTCAGAAGATCCCCTGGAGGAAGGAATGGCAATCCACTCTAGTATTCTTGCCTGGAGAATCCCATGGACAGAGGAGCCTGACAGGCTACAGTCTATAGGGTCACAAAGAGTCAGACACGACTGAAGTGCACAAGCCACTGGGGCGGCCCTCACAGAGATCTTCAATTCAAGCTTCTGATGCCCAACCTTAAAAATGAACAGGTAACAAAAATCCCTGGCTATTGAGGAAAGTCCCACCAAAAAGTAAAGACATCAAAAAGAAAAAAAGAGCCCATAGAAAACAGGAATGCAGAGAATAGATGAAGACTATAATTACAACTGTTATTATGTTTTCAGATAAATAAATCATTTCATCCAACAGGATACTATAAAAATTGAACTGTCAAGCTAGATAGCACTCCTTAAGACTAGAAATATAAATATAGAAATAAAAAAACTCATCCAAAGAGCAGATAATAAAACCAAGGTATCATAGAAAGCAGAAAAAAATTAAATGGAAAATATGATAGACATCAAAAGATAAGATTACTAGTAGATCAGTTGAGGAAGTCCAAAGGCTGACCCAAAAAGAGTTTCTGAAACAAGATAAAAGAAGAGAGGAAATTAGTAAAGAATAATCAAACTTTTGATTAACAAAGAATAATCAAAAGTTCCAAAACTAAAGCACCTATGTTTCCAAATAAGAAGAGCCTAAAAAACATCTAGTAGAACTATCAAAAACATGATCACACCAAGGCCCGGTGTGACGTTAAAATACTGGCAATACTGAACATAAGCAAAAATTTTCAAATAGCAAAGTTAAAAAGTTCATATTTGAAAGAAAACATGTTTATGATCAAGTTGGACTTCTCAAGAGAAATACTCAAAGCACGAAATCAAGGGAAAAATCGGGGCAAAATTCTGGATTCTCCAAAACCAGAAGTCATTACAAGAAAGAAAAACTAGATATTATTCATGAGCATAGATACAACAGCTTCAGCAAAATATATTAGCAAATCAAATCCAACAATATATTAAAAAATTATACAACACAACCATGTGGAATTTTTTCTAGATATATAAGGCTAGTTCAATATTTGAAAATCAAATAATGTAATAAATCACATTTACAGGATAAACCAACCTAGACATCATACTAAAAAGCAGAGGCATTACTTTGCCAACAAAGGTCTTTCTAGTCAAGGCTATGGTTTTTCCAGGGGTCATGTATGGATGTGAGAGTTGGACTGTGAATAAAGCTGAGAGCCGAAGAATTGATGCTTTTGAACTGTGATGTTGGAGAAGACTCTTGAGAGTCCCTTGGACTGCAAGGAGGTCCAACAAGTCCATCCTAAAGGAGATCAGTCCTGGGTGTTCTTTGGAAGGAATGATGCTAAAGCTGAAACTCCAGTACTTTGGCCACCTCATGTGAAGAGTTGACTCATTGGAAAAGACCCTGATGCTGGGAGGGATTGGGGGAAGGAGGAGAAGGGGGCGACAGAGGATGAGACGGCTGGATGGCATCACTGACTCGATGGACGTGAGTTTGAGTGAACTCCGGGAGTTGGTGATGGACAGGGAGGCCTGGCGTGCTGCGATTCATGGGGTCGCAAAGAGTCGGACACGACTGAGTGACTGAACTAAACTGAACACTTATTCATGAGTAAAACCAAAACTAACAAAAAAAGCTACATACCTCAAACAAAACACTCAGCAATCTAAGAATAGAATTATTTCTACTTGATATAGAACATTCACAAAAAATCTCAGCTAACATTGTACTTAATGCTGAGAAATGAGGCTTTTTTACCCCTAAGAGCCTTGGGTCAAGAAGATCCTCTGGAGTAGGGCGTGGCAACCCACTCTAGTAATTTTGGTTGGAGAATCCCTTGTCAGACTGCACTGCATAGTTTCGCAAGGGTCAGACAGGAAGCTGAAGTGACTTAGCACACAAGACCAAGAACAAGGCAAGTGTGCCCTCTTACCACTCACGCCTACACATTGCAGTAGCTGTCTTCGCTTTTGCAATAAGATAAGAAAAGAAAACAAAAAGTACACAGATAGGGAAGGAAAGCAAAACAAAACTCTGTTCATGGATGAGATGATTGTCTATACAAAAATCCCAAAGAATTAACAATAAGGAAAACAATAAAAAAAAATTTATACTATCAAATGCTGATGAGGATGTTGAAAAATAAGAACTGTTATTCATTCATTGGGGGAATGAAGCATGCTACTGCCACTTGGGGAAAGAGCCAACTCACGGGAAAAGACCCTCATGCTGGGAAAGACTGAAGGCAAAAGGAGAATAGGGCAGCCGAAGATGTGATGGTTAGATAGCATCACTGACTCAGTAGACATGAGTCTGAACAAACTCCAGGAGAGAGTGAAGGACAGGGGAGCCTGGCATGCTGTAGTCCATGGAGTTACAAAGAGTTGGACATGACTTAGTGACTGAACAACAACAACAAATAGTTGATTTACAATGTTGTGTTAATTTCTACTGTATACCAAGGTGATTCAGTTATGTAATATATATATTATATATACACACACATTTCTTTGCAAATTATTTTCCATTATGGTTTATCATAGGATATTGAATATAGATGCTTCTATATGTTTACAGATTCCCATCCCATCATGAAATGTTCAATAATAGAATAACAGTAAAAACAATAGCTAATAAATAAGCTAATAAATAATAAAAAAGCTATGGCAAAATTTTACCTCTTATTAAAATGGATGCTGAATTTATTATAGGCAATTTGTAGTCCAGTTGATGTTAGGCTAGACCAGATAAACAAAATCACAACATTTCCATTTTTCTATAAATACCCTCTTCCACCATCCTGCATTCTTATAAAACTGAAAGAAATTGCTAGTATGTTGGGATTATTTCCCAGTTTGTCTTTTTTTTTCTGTCCTTGGGAAGTCTACACACACAACCACATATTCATTTCCAGGGACAGCATTAGCCCAGGGCTCCTTACTGTAACTCCCTGCACTAAACACTTTATATAATAGTCAATCCTTACGGCAAAACTACAAGGAAGATATTACAGCGGGTTTGACAAATGTTTTCTGTAAAGGGCCATAGATTAATTATCTTGGGCTCCACGGGCCATGCAGTCCCTACTGTAACTTTCTGCCTAGTTGTAGAAAGCAACATAGAAAGCAGACCATATGTAAACAGATGAGTTTGGCTATGTCCCAATAAAACTTTATTTATGGATCATGAAAGTTAAATTTCACACTATGTTCATATGTCATGAAGCATTATTCTTCCTTTAGTTTTAATACTTAAAAATATTTTTAAAAATTAGCTTGCAAGTCAAAACAAGTGGCAAGCCAGATTTGGCCCATAGATTCCAGTTTGCTGATTCCTGTAATACACAGACTAGGAAACATGGTTCAGAGAGGTCACAAAACTTTCCAAAAGTGACACTCCCAGGGTGTGGGGGAAACCAGACTCAAAAGTAGGAATCCTGATTCTTAACTCATGTGGCATATTGCCTCTTTGACAGTGATCTTAAGGCTAGTTTAAATAAGCTAGAAATTTCACTTTTGTTGAAAGATTACTTTTGTTTTTGCCTGGAAACCTGACCACTGCTTACAACATTAAATACATCAATCAAAAGACAGTTCCATTTCTACGTCACATCACTACTTTGGGATTGTTTTCTGTTCTGTGGACTACCTATAGGTACATACATACTTACATATGAAAATATTTGTTCCTTTCATCTACATGCATTTAAACAATAGTGTTGTAATTTAATATATGATAATTAATTTTGATGAATGTATAAACAAATGCATGTTCAGCTAAAATTAAGCTTCCCTTGTGATCTATCCACAGTGCCAACAATTGCAGAACCCCCGCCCTCCACTCCTCCACCTCCCAGTTGGGGATAGAAAGAAGTTGGCTCAACATCCAAACAGGAGACCAGATTTCTCTTGGGTGATTCGGGATGATCATAATATTTACACAAAGCTCTGCTCTGCCTCATGTTAGTATAACTATAACTCTATAGTTGACTGAGCATCTGGGACAGTGCAGGATACAAAAAGATTTTCCCAGTTCTGGAAAAAAAAAAAAAAGTCATGTGTCTGTACAAATGCTTATGTTTATGCTTTCTGTCCCCCATGTTTTAACCCCTCAAATCTTTCCTCTATGGGGGAGCTTTGGGTTGTCTGTTTGCTGAGGGGTTACTTATTATCTTGGGCTCTAAAACTCTAACCTTTTGTATTTTAATTCAAAGGGGAGCTTTGTTCCAAATCATCCATTATTTTCAACAAGGGCAAAATAATACAGGCTGTCAAGGGCCCCCAACACAGGTAATTTATTGCTCAGAAATGCTGGATTGAATGTATTCTTCAGGCAAGCATTTTTCAAAACCAAATAACAGGCACCATCGTGTAGGAATCAGACTGTAAATGATTAAAAATACGATGGATCACTGGTCAGTCATTTGGTCTGTCTAGAATCATTACGCTTGGAAGAGAAGTTAAAAAGCTAGGAAAGGAAACCCTTTGAGGTCTGTTCTCTATAAAGAAAGAGGATTAAAAAGAAATCCCAGCCCTCCTCCCCCAACATCATAGACAGTGTATGTGTACACACATAGACACAGACAAACACAGACACGGCCATAGATTGCTCTAATAGCCCAGGGCTAAAGGTTAAGCATTATAAGGGAAAGATTTAAAAATGCAAGTTTGGGCAATGATTTAACACAGACAAGGAAGAAGTCAAAGTAAAGAGCATTATTTAATCCTATAAATGTGCTAGTGTAGAGTGTACTTAAAGATGTAGGTAAAAGGTATTTGTTTGCTCACTGTTGTGGCTAGAAGCCTAGGAAAATAAATTTATTCAGGCATGCCAGTCTGTCTGCAAAGACTTCCATTTTGTCTTTTATGGGAATTTTGAACAAAGAAGACTATCTTTGCTTCTGTCAGGAAAGCGGTTTCAATCAGACTGATGAATAAAAAGCACAGCTGTCAAAAATGATCCATGGCAGGGTAAAGTTTAGATGCCCAACTGACCATTATTCTATTAAGATGTGTCATTAACGTTGGCCTGGGCTAACAGATCGGGACAACGCAACACACTAAATTGCTTCCCAATTTGAAAATATCAATTCAGGAAGCATTACCTAGGATAAAATATAGATCGTCAGTGTTACAAAACAGAGGCTGTTCAGTGAGACAAAGGTTTGGTTTTGCAGCCACCAAAGATAGGTTCATGCCATTTACATATTTGGTAATTCTCTCATTATGTCTATTTCCTGAGAACTGTGTTTGATAAATGATTATTCTGGGACAATCACATCTTTTCTCTGAATTTAGTGAGGTTAATATCTTATTGGTTAAGAAGCAGCATACATGGCACTTCCAATTTTCTAAAATAGTTCTGAGACCTTAGGAAGCTCCAGGAAGCTAAAACAGCATCTGCATTACCTTCTCATTTTACAAATAAAAACACTTAGGACAGAAGAATTTGAAATTCTCTCACACCAAATGTCCTGAAGAGGCAAAACAGAAGCCAGGATCTTTCATTTCAAATCTACATTCTTTCTGCCCAAATCCTCAGTGGACAAACTTCAAGTTTGTGATGCCTAAAGAATTTTTCCAGAAAGGGACAGCTGATATTTTGATGATTACAAACAACAAAGAAACTAAAGAGCCACAACCAAATGATGACTAGTGGAGAGAAGCACAACCTTATCGCTAATCCTTCCTGCTACGGGCATGTCTTCACTGGCGTGTCCTATCAAAGTTGTCCTCGGTGTATTCAAATGGCATTGATTCTAACCTCCTCCTAGTTTACCATGCTTTCTTCTGTTACATGGCATATTGCTCTATCAGAAAAGTAGAAAAAACCTAATTTCTAAATATATATGATCTTGGATAGTCATAAAACAGAGAGAATAGGAAAGAAAGAAAAAAATTGTGCTACATTTCTCATCAAGCTACTGCCAGAATGTCGTTTGTTTTTTGTTTATTTTTGAACTACTGGTTTTATGCTTCGGTTTCCTAGACAAATGCTTATTGCTTATTTTTCAAAAACCGTTGTATTCATAATCTATTGCCATATAACAATTACCCCATAGCTCAGTGCCTTAAGACAACAGCATTTACTATTATTTCACAGTTTCTTTAGGCCAAGATTTCTGACATGGCTTAGTTGGCTCAGGGTCTCTCTTGAGGTTGCAGATAAGGCATAGGAAGGGGCTGCATCATCTGAAGACTGTGTGGGCCTGTTTTCAGGGAGGCTCTGTTTTCACGAAGGCTCACTCACATGCTCCTGGAAGTTGGCAAAAGACTTCAGTTTTTCCCTAAATAGTGTCCTCTCCACGGCCTGCTCCTATGTCACCCCAATACACCCGCTGACTTCTTCCAGGATGATCACTCCAGGCTAGCAAGGCAAGCCAGAATGTCCCCTTTGAATCTTTCTCACCTTATTTTTCCTTCCTATTTTTCTTCTTCCCCTTATATTACTTCTATCATGGCAATAGAGAAATAGGATGTATATTTAAGGAGTGGAGTCTGGATAGTGGAACTACTGGGGTCTTTAAAATATTTTTTTTTAGCTTAAATTTTTGTTTCCATAAGGATTTTTAAAATCTTTTTTGGCAATGGCAACCCACTCCAGTACTCTTGCCTGGAAAATCCCATGGATGGAGGAGCCTGGTAGGCTGCAGTCCATGGGGTCGCGAAGAGTTGAGTCGGACACGACTGAGCAACTTCACTTTCACTTTTCATTTTCATGCATTGGAGAAGGAAATGGCAACCCACTCCAGTGTTCTTGCCTGGAGAATCCCAGGGATGGGGGAGCCTGGTGGGCTGCCGTCTATAGGGTCGCACAGAGTCGGACACGACTGAATTGACTTAGCAGCAGCAGCATAGACAATTAAGGTCCGTCTAGTCAAGGCTATGGTTTTTCCAGTGGTCATGTATGGATGTGAGAGCTGGACTGTGAAGAAAGCTGAGTGCCAAAGAATTGATGCTTTTGAACTGTGCTGTTGGAGAAGACTCTTGAGAGTCCCTTGGACTGCAAGGAGATCCAACCAGTCCATTCTGAAGGAGATCAGCCCTGGGATTTCTTTGGAAGGACTGATGCTAAAGCTGAAACCCCAGTACTTTGGCCACCTGATGCGAAGAGTTGACTCATTGGTAAAGACTCTGATGCTGGGAGGGATTGGGGGCAGCAGGAGAAGGGGACGACAGAAGATGAGATGGCTGGATGGCATCACTGACTCGATGAACGTGAGTCTGAGTGAACTCCGGAAATTGGTGGTGAACAGGGAGGCCTGGCGTGCTGTGATTCATGGGGTCGCAGAGAGTCGGACATGACTGAGCGACTGAACTGAACTGAACTGATAGCCAATTAACAATGCAATAGTTTCAGAAGCACAGCAGAGCGACTCAGCCATACACATACATGTATACATTCTCCCCCAAACTGCCCTCCCATCTGGGCTGCCACGTAACATTGAGCAGAGTTCCCTGTGCTCTACAGTATGTCTTTGTTGGTTATCCATTTTAAATATAGCAGTGTGCACATGTGGATCCCACATTCCTTGTCTATCCCTTCCCCCACCCTTCCCCTGCTGCTGCTGCTAAGTCATTTCAGTCGTGTCTGACTCCGTGTGGCCCCATAGACGGCAGCCCACCAGGCTCCCCCGTTCCTGGGATTCTCCAGGCAAGAACAATGGAGTGCGTTGCCATTTCCTTCTCCAATGCATGAAAGTGAAAAGTGAAAGTAAAGTCGCTCAGTCGTGTCCAACTCTTAGCAACCCCGTGGACTGCAGCCTACCAGGCTCCTCCGGCCATGGGATTTTCCAGGCAAGAGTACTGGAGTGGGTTGCCACTGCCTTCTCTGACCCTTCCCCTGGTAACCATAAATTCATTCTCTAAGCCTGTGAGTCTGTTTTCATAAGGACTTGGATATTTGGGATGGGATACACCAAGAGATCTCCTTCACCAAGTGTGTAGCATTGTAATTCTTCATTCACCATTTCAACAAATATTTATCATTATGATGTATCAGGATCAATTCTAGATGCTGGGATACAGTGGTGAACAAAACAGCTAAAAAGTTCTATTTTCAGGGAGACCCTTATCTAATGTGGAAGAAAAATAAATGCAAAATTCAATATGGGGAGGTGGTGGGCGAGAGACTCAAGACAGAGGGGTTATATATGTATACGTATGGTTGAATCACATTGATGTACGGCAGAAACCAACACAACATTGTAAAGCAATTATCCTCCAATTAAAAATCTAAAAAGAAACAAAAAATACAATAAAATAATTGAATAAGGAAGTGTATGGCATAGGAAGCCTGGGTTTCTTAGAAAAATAGCAATGCCAGTATCAAGATAAGAGAATGTTTCTAAAATATTCACCAGCACTTGAAAGTATACATTGGATTCTTTAAATTATTTGTATCCTAAAAATGTAATTTTTTATCTTCCCCTATTACTGCTGTTGTAGCCACACGTTCCGGGAAACAAACTCACTCAGAAGGACAATGCAGATAGTGGAGTGCAGTTTATTACACCAGCGGGCCCAAGGCAGAGTCTCCTCTTAGCCAAGGACCCCGACCAGCATTTGTGAAAATCTTTTATACCCATGTGCATGTGTCTGAATCCACCACTCCAAATTCCTTGAGACTTACATAAACCAAGGAAAATACAATCCCAATAACCCCATCATTCACATGCTATGTGCTCATGTGCTCAAACAGTCAAACAGTTAGCCAATAATCCATAAACCCAAGGTTACACTCCGATAGATATAGAAAAATTTATGGCCTGTCTGGAGGAAGGGGTGATTAGTGTATGGTTTCTCTTAGGTGATGAGTAACCTAGATACGATCTTCAAGGTTCCCCTGTCTGGAGGTGGTCTTATCCTTCTGTTGTTGTTTTCGTAGGCACTAAACACAGAGTTCAGAGTCCATTGGAAAGGTGGCTGAGCATGATCAGCATGAACAGGCCTAAGATGAACTCCAGGCCCTATGAATTCCTTCTTCACTGCAGATTAAAAGAATACTTCTTTTATTTTTCTAACAACAGAATTTGATGATATTTTCACATTCATCCTAAACTTACTTTGCTATGATAAGCAATTGTCTTTTCGGACCATAAAGGTATGCATTTTGTCATCTTTTTTTCCTATGATCAACCTCACTGAATTTCCAAAAGAACGTTGTTTTTTCAGAAGGTCAGATAAATAGTTATTTAAAGGAGAAAGTACAAAGCAAAATAGAACCTCATGTACACAAACTAACAACGATAAGGAAAAGCAGAAAAGTCTCAAGGGGAGAAGGAATGAGTTTATCAGAGACTGATTCTTGAAGGTGAAGAATGTTCAACTTTGCTTTCAAAGCAGTGACAGCTAGCAAAGAAAGGCCCAAGAACAGAAGAGGGCCCATTTATAAAATTGCTTTGCCTGCATGCACCAGGGAAGTTCATATGTGTATTTTCTGAAGGCAATTGTAGGCTTTCTCTTTCATTCTCTATTTTTCAAAAAACACAATATTTCGAAGAGGATCTTCCTACTTAACTCTCATGTGGTTTAAAAATCTAACCTAGACATGTGTTGTTAAAGTTTTATATGTCAAGAGCCTGGAGGGTAGAAACAATTTTAAACTCAACTTTTTAATTTTGGTTTCCTGACAACGCCTTTTTTTCTCAGCCTGAAGAATTTTGCAATGCCAAAAGTTATGAATATGTCCAGATTTAAGCCAATAACTTGGGTGATACAAAGCAAATGATTGATTACAAACAAAATGATGGAAAATGGGAAAGTGCCCCCATTTCTTAACATATTTTTATATTTGTCATCATATAGAAAAAGCTGATTACATGAGATAACTAATTAAAATAACAGTAAATAATTTAAAAACTACCAATAGAAAAAAGAAGTGCAAGAAGTCTACTATAGTAAGTTAGTCTTTTCTCCCCACAAAAGAACCTAAGCTTCTGAGAAGAGGCAGCACGTTATCCCTAACAGAGAGGTAAGTCATGGGGCTAGAAGCTCAATAAGTGCATTTAAATGGAATCATTATGACTTAATTTTTTTTAATTTTTTAAAAATTTAATTCTGTAGTCTCAAAAAAGATCAACTGTATTTCTCTCATTTGTGAGTATTTTCAGATGACTGTTAAAAGAGGTTTTCTTTTTTTTTTTAATTCAACTGCTGGGGAGTAACTAGAAACAAATCTGTTGCTTGGGAGTAAATGTTCAGCCCATATGTTATCTTTCATGGTAACCGATGGAAGTGTGAAGTACCCCTCCGTAAATTCTGCCTGAGGTCTCGCTGTCCCTTCCCCCACCACCATATGTAACACATTTTAAGAGTGGGGAGAACACTTCCTTCATCATTTGACTTTGTTGCTTGCATTTTTCCTTGAGTAACGTAAAATTTTCAAAGACAATCAGTGTTACTAATACAAACAGTGGACAAACTAACTGAGCTATTCTGAAAGGCATTTAAGAGAAATGTGGGGCAATGGGAACAAAAAGGAATAAAAAAAGACAGATGAAAGTAAGCATATTCTCCAATTCTCTGCACAGTAGGAGACAGAAACGACAAAAGAATCATTGAGGACTTTGGAGGCAAAGAGATTTGGGTTTGTTTCCAGCACCATCTACCTAGCAGATCTGGGCAAGTTTCTTAATCTGAATCTAAATTTTCCCATCTGGAGAACAGTGGTATGTGATACCTGCCTCACAGAGTTGATGGAAGAATTTAAAGAGATAATCCAAGAAAAGTGACTGGACCATCATAGGTGTTTAACAAATATTAGTTTCCTTCTTCTGACCCCTCCACCTCACTGTCGTTCTTGTTAACAACAACGAAACATTTTTGTGTTTCAATGATTTATGAGCATTCACCCAAGATCATGAGTGTGATAAAGTACAGGTTTTACGCAAAAGATTTACCTCAATTTTTTTTTTTTCTTCTATACTAGATAGTTCACTTGGCAACACTTTTGGTGTTGCTGGAAGATTTGGGAGTTTGAATACAGACCAATACTTCAGGAGAATTTAACCCCAGGCCAAATGCTTTATGCTGAAAAAATAGTCTTTGATGTTTGAATGGGTCTGAGCATCGCTGAGGCCAAAAGTGTTGGGTAGGACCCCTTGTGAACTGAAACATCAAAAACGATTTGCATTAGTTTCCTTCAAACCAAACATATAGAGTTTCATGCAGCTCTAATTGAAATGTAATAACTGTTTGCAGATTTGATTGCACTATCACTATGGAGTAATTGCTTGTCTGCACCAAGCCAGTGGGAGATAAAGTAAATGTGCATAGAAGGGTTTTGGAAAGTCAATAAAATGTTTCTAAAATATACTGTTTTGAGATGTGTCTTTCTTGTCTCAAAATTCAATCAGAGCTCGACCTCTGGCTCGACCTCTAGTTACGGCTGGCCTTGGGTGTCTAGAAGAGATCTTTATTACTCCAGCTTGGGTTCATTAAAACATGAAACTGCATTATTGCCAAAAAAAAAAAAAAAACTGCATTAAGAAAGCTACTATTGTTGGGTTTTCATATGTTCTGCATAGTGCTAGGCTCAACAAATCAGAAGCCTCTTGGCTCTTTATGCAAACTAAGTATGTCGGCATCTCTGCAGAGGGCAGAAAGAAAGAACGTGCAGAAAAGTGGCAAACTTGAAAATTCCTAATGAATCTCACCGCAATTGGTTCTTTGTGAAAATGCTCAAGAATCATTTACAAAGCAATAATGACCAGCCTGGCTCAGAGCAACTGAAAATATAGTTTAAAACATATATAGGAACAAAATGGTATTTGGGAAATGATTTACTCAACACAGTAAATGAAAAAGTGGTTTCCTCTATCCCCAATCCCAAAGGCTTTAGAATATCTTTATAAGAGGCAGAATAATCAGGGAAAGGGGGAAAGTTCTGCCTTTTGAGAATGTTAGAAAAACAATACTCCATTAGAGAGGGAATTTAGCTTTATTGAGATCTTAAATAACAATCTCATGAGACCTGTATTATTTCCCCCATTTTAAAGATAAGGAATCTAAAGCTTTGGGAAGTTAAGTATTTTTCACATATAGAAAAAACTACAAAATACAAACTCAAATCCAATTAATGCTTTTTCCAAAACCAGTGCTTTTTCCAGAATAACAAGTGACCAATTTCAAAATTAAATATATATAATATATAAAAATATAATATATCATATATTATACATATATTTAAAAAAATATATAATATATAATATTTGTTACATTATAAATAAATATATAATATATAGTTTAATTATAAATAAATATATCAGATCAGATCAGATCAGATCAGTCACTCAGTTGTGTCTGACTCTTTGCGACCCCATGAATCGCAGCACACCAGGCTTCCCTGTCCATCACCAACTCCCGGAGTTCACTCAGACTCACGTCCATCGAGTCAGTGATGCCATCCAGCCATCTCATTCTCTGTCGTACCCTTCTCCTCCTGCCCCCAATCCCTCCCAGCATCAGAGTATTTTCCAATGAGTCAACTCTTTGCATGAGGTGGCCAAAGTACTGGAGTTTCAGCTTTAGCATCATTCCTTCCAAAGAAATCCCAGGGCTGATCTCCTTCAGAATGGACTGGTTAGATCTCCTTGCAGTCCAAGAGACTCTCAAGAGTCTTCTCCAACATCACAGTTCAAAAGCATCAATTCTTCAGCGCTCAGCCTTCTTCACGGTCCAACTCTCACAGCCATACATGACCACAGGAAAAACCATAGCCTTGACTGGACGAAACTTTGTTGGCAAAGTAATGTCTCTGCTTTTGAATATGCTATCTAGGTTGGTCATAACTTTCCTTCCAAGGAGTAAGCGTCTTTTAATTTCATGGCTGCAGTCATCATCTGCAGTGATTTTGGAGCCCCCAAAAATAAAGTCTGACACTGTTTCCACTGTTTCCCCATCTATTTCCCATGAAGTGATGGGACCAGATGCCATGATCTTCGTTTTCTGAATGTTGGGCTTTAAGCCAACTTTTTCGCTCTCCACTTTCACTTTCATCAAGAGGCTTTTTAGTTCCTCTTCACTTTCTGCCACAAGGGTGGTGTCATCTGCATATCTGAGGTTATTGAGATTTCTCCCGGCAATCTTGATTCCAGTTTGTGTTTCTTCCAGCCCAGCGTTTCTCATGATGTACTCTGCATATAAGTTAAATAAGCAGGGTGACAATATACAGCCTTGACGAACTCCTTTTCCTATTTGGAACCAGTCTGTTGTTCCATGTCCAATTCTAACTGTTTCTTCTTGACCTGCATATAAATTTCTCAAGAGGCAGATCATTTAATATTATAATAATATTGTATATATTATATTTACATATATAAATATAATATATATATTATATATATCACAAGGGAAAGCCACATTTTCATATTAAGATCTGATGTGAAGTTTATTTTCAGGCATTATGTGCTACTATTTCTGGATTCCTTGGTGGCTCAGTGGTAAAGAATCTGCCTGTCAATACAGTAGATGTGGGTTTGATCTCTGGGTCGGCAAGATTCCCCGGAGAAGGAAATGGCAACCCACTTCAGTATACTTGCCTGGGAAATCCCGTGGATGGAGGAGCCTGGCGGGCTACAAAGAGTCGGACACAACTTACCGACTAAACAAACAAGCATGCTACTACTCAGAAAGTTAAAAAATGGAATAGTGATTGAAATACAGTTACTTAGCTTCTTACTCTAAAAGATGGGTTATATAATACAAAGTTTCCCAGGATAGTGTGAAGGATAAATGAAAACCAATATCTTCAGGGTGGTTCAGAAATATTAGTGCATTTTATGATGAAAACTTAGTGGTAACTGAAACCATCTTGTCCCATCACTTAATTGTGAGCAGACTTGAGTTGGAATGCCAGTTCCACTTGTGTAATAATGGGAAAGAACACTTGCTTTTCTAAAACTTAAGTTTCTGCATTGGTAAAATGGAATCATAATAGTGCCATATTCCACATAATCAGAAAATGCATGTAAAGGGTGTAGTGCAGCAGTTAACGCAAAAGACCCTGATGCTGGGAATGACTGAGGGCAGGAGGAGAAGGGAGCCACAGAGGATGAGATGGCTGGACGGCATCATGGACTCAGTGGACATGAGTTTGAGCAAACTCTGGGAGATAGTGAAAGAAGAGAAGCCTGGCATGCTGCGGTCCATGAGGTCGCAAAGAGCTGGACTTGACTGAGCGACTGAACAACACAATGAGAAAAGGCATGTAGAGGGTGCACATAGTAAAAATAATAGTAAAAATCCATCAATTAATTTGTTATTAATGCATCAACTCGAGAAACAAGGATACCTAACAGCTCAGAGCACAATCATACTTTTCCCAAAAAGGAAGAATCTTCTAAATTATTTTAATTCTTGGCTGACACATCTCACATCAATATTCAATATTTTAAGAATTTCCCTTTGGAAAGGTGTAAATATTGGCAAGGTACTTTTACAATGACTTTAAGAGATTAGAGGGTTACAATAAACTCTGCGAGATGGTAGCTTTTCTAAGAACAATGTCAGTTTTCACAAAAAAATTTTTAAAAGACTTAAGAATTTACATGTTAATTTTCTTCATCAGCATATTTGAGGTTTTTATATGGTCCCATTTAACATGAACTACACATCATATGTGTTCAAATTCTACCTGCCTAAACCCATAAAAACTAGAGCATACTAGGGCAGGTGTACTGTGACTGACAAAGCAATGCCCATCATCCAAGATGTCCACGTCTTGTCAGTATATTATCTTACATGACACTTTGCTGATGTGATTCAGTTAAGGATCCTGAGATGGGAAGATTATCTTGGATTACCTGGTCCAATTGGATCACAGAACTTGTTGTAAGAGTGAGTTAGAAGGATCAGAGTCAGAAAAGGAGGTGTGATGAGGGGAGCAAAGGGACGACACTGCTGGAAAGATCCACGAGCCAAATAATCGAGGTAGTTTCCTGAAGCCGCAAAAGGCAACGAATGGATTATTCTCCAGGGTCTCCAGAGTAAACACA
The DNA here is from genome assembly GCF_019923935.1 of Bubalus bubalis. Lineage (NCBI taxonomy): Eukaryota > Metazoa > Chordata > Mammalia > Artiodactyla > Bovidae > Bubalus > Bubalus bubalis. The sequence goes on from NC_059160.1 coordinate 98,667,590, forward strand.
GGCCTCCTGACACCTTGCTTTTAGACCAATAGGATCCATTATTGGACTTCTGACCTCCAGAGATATAAGATGATAAACTTGTGTTGTTTTAATTCACGAAGTTTCTGGTAATTTGTTACAGCAGCAACAGGAAATGAATACAGGTGTCTTTTTCATATATAGTACCTATAATATTAGAGAACTCGAAAGTTTTTATCAAGAAAAATATATTTTGTCAAATATCAAATCTCTCTACATATGTCAAAAGGTATATGCCATCATGGGGCTTCCCAGCTGACGCTGGTGGTAAAGAACATGCGTGCCAATTCAGGAGATGCAAGAGACATGGGTTCGATCCCTGGGTTGGGAAGATTCCCTAAAGTAGGAAATGGCAACCCACTCCAATACTCTTCACTGGAAAATTCCATGGACAGAGGAGCCTGTGGGCTATAGTCCATGGGGCCGCAAAAAGTCAGACACAACTGAACGATTGAGCACCATGTATGCCATAATAAAGTTGCTTTACATTCTATTTTACTTCAAAGAACTGTGCATACAATTATCTTAGAAAATGAAATGGGGATATATGTGATAGCATTACTCAAGCTTTAAATGAAAGTTCCTCTTTTATCTTTATAAAGATCTTTTTTTTAATTTATTTATTTTAATTAGAGGCTAATTACTTTACAATATTGTATTGGTTTTGCCATTTACCATGGGTTGTTCAAGAAATTTGACCACAATCTAAATATACTTGAGAAGCCCAGTTCACATTTTTTTAAAGGAAAGTCTTTTCCTATAGAATTTTCTACAGATTTAGAGTTCTGCTACTATATGATATATTTTGTTTATTAGCCTTTATTCAAATATAAGTTTTCAGTGCATGAACGGAGACCTGAGAGAATTAGAGAGTTTTATTTAGTCTTTTTATTTTTGAATGAGTCTCTAAAAATGACAGATGGAGAATTTTAAATTTAATTTGTCTAAAGAAGTTATTAAAAATAAGTAAATGGATTTGTTTCATATTTTCTTTTCTTATAGTGATTATGGTTATAATAAACTTTAGTGGGCTAAACAAAATGGATTTAAACTGGCAAATCAATTGATTTTAAGGCTGGATAAAATAAAATCTAGAGAATAAATATTTTTTCTCCCCTTGTTATTGGTAAAATGACCATTGAAATGTGCCTGCTCTGTACATTTGATTTCATTGTTCCCACTCTTCTGTCAGTTGACCTCATGCTAGTCATTGAAGTGGTCATTTCTCTATTGTTTCTGCAAACAAAACATAGGAGGATATCAAATTGCTTATACAAATAGCTTATAGTACTGTGCTAAAATATTCCATACACATAAACTGCTCCACAGACTATATACATATCTCTAGAAGTCACTGAAATTAACAAGTGGTCATTAATGATATATCCTCAAACCATATGTTCTTACTGTCCATAGAAGAGGACTGATGAATGGTCACAGAAGGGTTTTCAAATCTTTAAACTATAAAACAAATTCTTCAAAATGATAAATCCTAAAACTGACTCCAACAATGACTCATGTATTTAATTTCAGATAAATGTTTTGGGATAATTTAGGTAAGTATGCTTCATAGTCATGAAATTCATAGATTCATAGAATGTTAAAACTGGAATAGATCTTAGATATTATTTAGTTCAGTCCTCTAAATTCACACTGCAAGATAGATGCCTACATATCCTCAGTTTTCCAGTTAGGTAAGAGTGGGGCTCAAATTAAAACTCAATTTAAAGATTTATGAAGTTTCACTTCTCTTCACTACTACTTCCTTATGAGCAAGTAGCAAATTTCACTACCCTTCCTTATGAGGGTTTGCAGTAAACATTCTTCTCAACATTTCGGCTCATCCCACTAGTATGACAATTCTCATAGAGCTGTGAAAGTTATTTGTTACTTACAAGTTCTTCACTGAGAGGCAGACACTGCTATTGGGGAATGATACTATTAACCTCTTTTCTGCTCATGGTTGAGCCACCAGATAGCAGCTACTCAGGGTGCAGAAGCAGATAGTTAGGCTGGGGCTGGACAATGACCAAGAAGATAGCTATGTTGAGGAAAAAGTTTGCAGAGTGAGGAAGGTAAGAGAGACCAGCTATGATCTAAAGGATAACTCCATTGTTATTCTTTCTTCAAACATCAACAACTTCCTCTAACTTTTGCTATGATGAGAAATTTTTGATGCGAAATTTAAGATCAAGAATCAAGGCTTTTTTACTTTTTCTTTTTTACCTTCCTTCTTCATAGTCTATGTGTCAAACTCTTATTAAATTTTGTTAAGTGAATGAATGATTATAGCTCTCCTCTCCAAAATGCACTGATCATCTATGTCTAAATTTGAGTTCCAAGACATAATAACTCATTATTCACAATAGCCAAGGTATGGAAACAATCTTAGTGCTTGTTGACAGAAGAATGGATAAAAAGAATGTGGTACATGTGTACAATGGAATATTATTCAGCCTTAAAAAGAAGAAAATCCTGTTCTTTGGGACAACATGGGTGAAACTGCAGGGCATTATGCTAAGTAAAATAAGCCAAACAGAAAATACATGTTGCATGGTATCAATTATAAGGCTTGGGAGTGGGGAAATAGAGAGAGCTTGAAAAAAGGGTAAAAAATTTCAGTTTTGAAATGAGTATGGTCTGAGGATCTAATTACAACATGGTAACTAAAGTTGATAACACTGTACTGTGTAGTTGAGGGGCTTCCCAGGTGGCTCAGTGGTAAAGAATCCGCCTGCCAATGCAGTCGAGATGCAAGAGTTGTGCATTTGATCCCTGGGTTGGGAAGATCCTCTGGAGTAGGAAATTGCAACCCACTCCAGTATTCTTGCCTGGAAAATTCCATGGATAGAGGAGCATGGTGGTCTGCAGTCCATGGGGTTGCAGAAATTTTCCAAGAGGGAAGTAATTAAATGTTCTTACTGATAAAAATGATTAAAAAAATGAGATGATGCATGTGTTAACTTGATAAGGAAAATTGGTTCACAATATTATATTAAATCATCATGTTGCATATAAAAATAATTCAATTATATGCTAAATAGAATGTCTCAGAGATTTAAGAATATTTATTTTAAAATATTTTCATCACACTTCATGAGAAAAATAAAAAAGACACTTACTAGCTGTGCAGCTTCAAGGAGTTCATTCATGTTGTCTGTGCCATAATTTTCTCATTGGTAACAAGGGGTTAATAACAATATTTACATTTAAGTTTGTTTTTAGGATTAAATAAATTTATACTTGTAAAATGCCTAAGCATTGCTTAGCATATTGAATGTGCACAATACAGATCAGCTATGATTGGTGGTTCTCCAGTGGGGAAGGGGGTTAATTTTGTCCCTCAGAGGACATTGGTTGTTGCCTGGAGATGGTTTTGGTTGTCACAACTGGGAAAATGCTACTGGAATCTAGTGAGTAGAGGCTAGACACGCTGATGGTGTGTTGAAAAGCAGAGACAGTACTCTGCTGACAAAGGTCTGTACAGTCAAGGCTATGATCTTCCCAGTGGTCAGTACGGCTGTAAAAGCTGGACCGTAAAGAAGGGGGAGCGCGAAGAATTGATGCCTTCGAACTGTGGTGCTGGAGAAGACTCTTGAGAGTCCCCTGGACAGCAAGTCAATCTCAAGGAAAATCAACCCTGAACACTCGTTGGAAGGACTAAAGCTGAAGCTGAAACTCCAGTAGTTTGGCCATCTAATGCAAACAGCTGACTCATTGGAAAAGTCCCTGATGCTGGGAAAGATTGAGGGCAGGAGAAGAGGGAGTCAGAGGATGAGATGGCTGGATAGCATCACCAATGCAATGGACATGAACTTGGGCAAACTTCGGGAGACAGTAAGAGACAGAGAGGCCTGGCATGCTGCAGTCCATGGGGTCGCAAAGAGTTGAACATGACTGGGCGACTAAACAACAACACTGCTGCTGCTGCTGCTGCTAAGCCACTTCAGTCGTGTCCGTCTCTGTGCGACCCCAGAGATGGCAGCCCACCAGGCTCCCCCATCCCTGGGATTCTCCAGGCAAGAACACTGGAGTGCGTTGCCGTTTCCTTCTGCAATGCATGAAAGTGAAAAGTGAAAGTGAAGTCGCTCAGTCGTGTCCGACTCTTAGTGACCCCGTGGACTGCAGCCCACCAGGCTCCTCCATCCATGGGATTTTCCAGGCAAGAGTACTGGAGCGGGGTGCCATTGCCTTCTCTGCAACAATACTGCTAAAGACCCCTTAATGCACAGGGCAGCCCCACAACAAAGAAGTAGCCCAGAAAGTCAATAATGCTAAAGTGGAAAAACTAAACTCTCACTACTGTTACTACTGCTGCTGGCGCTCGTCCTCCTCCTCCACAGTAATGTGATGTAGGTATCCGTGCGTGCTTAGTGGTTGCTCAGTGGTGTCCAAGTCTTTGTGGCCCTATGGACTGTAGCCCACCAGGCTCCTCTGTCCATGGGATTATTCAGGCAAGAATACTGGAGTGGGTTACCATTTTCTCTTCCAGGTGATGTTCCCCAGCAAGGGACCCAACCTGTGTCTCCTGATTTGACAGGTGGTTTCTTTACCACTGAGTCACCTGGAAGCCATATAATGTAGGTATAATCTTTTCTTTTTCATCATTATTATTGTTGTCGCTTATTTTTTGTCTGTTTTTATTTGTTTATGTGTGATTCCTTCTCAGATAATTACAAAAGCAACTCCCTGGAGTAAGGAGAATTTAATCAATATCTACTACTTCAATATAAAAAATCGCCCTGGTGGCTCAGACAGTGAAGCATCTGTCCACAATGCAGGCGACCCGGGTTTGATCCCTGGATCAGGAAGATCCCCTGGAGAAGGAAATGGCAACCCCCTCCAGTAATCTTGCCTGAAAAATCCCATGGACGGAGGAGCCTGGTAGGCTATAGTCCATGGGGTCTCAAAGAGTCAGACACGACTGAGCGACTTCACTTTCTTTACTTTCTTTCTTATTCTTTCTAATAATATATTTATTAAACCAATCTTCAATTCAGAACAGGGCAAAGTTAATTTTGTTAAGAGCACCACCAAAGCAGGTCAGAGTCTTAGGTATTATAAACAAAAGTGCTATTCAATGGCCAATTCAGCATTAACAATCCCAAAGGACAGGGGATCCCATGTTTGTGACTCTAAACAGAAGCAAACATGTTCACCAGCTGGTCAGTTAAAGATGATTTATTTGTGTAAAATTCAACTTCTTTGAAGTTATTGGTATCATGGATGTTCTGAATATGAGATTATATGTTTTTTTTCTGATTTTTTAATTCAGTCTGTATATCTGTCTGCTCTGGCTGTTGCAACAAAATTCCACGGGCTGAGGGGCTTAAACAATAGAAATTAATTTTTTCACAGTCCCAGAGGCTAGAAATCTAAGATCAAAGTATCGTTAGGGTTGGTTTCTGTTGAGAACTCTCCTCTAATACTATGTCTTCACATGGCCTTTCCTCTTAAAAAGACACAAGTCCTATCAGTTTAGGGCCCCACTCTTATGACCTTATTTAACCTTAATTACCTCCCTAGAACTTCCCAGGTGGTCCTGTCTCAAAATATAGTCACACTGAAAGAGCTTCTGCATACATTTTGGAGGGTCACAATTCAGTCTATAAGAAGCGTGCTCAAGGGATGAAATAGAAAAAGATAGATGAAAGCAAGGAGTGAGAGGAAAAAACTGTATTCCACTCCATTGTAATCTCTTTTTCTCTTTGGGACTAATTAGAGCTGGGAATTTTATTGGAAAGCTGTTTAAAACTGTGCATACTATAGTTAAGTAACTCTGGAGAAAATTCCTTAGGTTTACTTTTCTGTGAATAGAGTTATTCTTTTATATTAGTCTTGAGAGTTAGACATGCAGAGAAAAATGCTTACCTTTAAAAATATGTGCAAATATATACTGTGCTTACTTTTTTTTCATTGCATAACATTGTTCATGTTATTAAGAAGCATGTGTATGAAGAAGTTTCTAGTATTTTGGAAGTCTAACACTTATTCTGATTTTAACTTTATTCTGAACAAAGAAGCATTCACTATATAGTTTGGACATTTATGTCCTTAGCCGAACAAAGAATGTTAACTGAATTCCTATGATCTGTTACTAGGAAAAAAATATTGTTAGTCTTTGACTGTGACTTTGGATAATCTTGAGGAATATTCTAAGCATGTAAACATTTAAAGTCCAGTTTCCTTAGATCTACTAATCTGTTGAAAAACATTAGGTCATTTTTTTTTTTTTTTTTTTTGCTTTATAACTAGGGTTACTAAAATTTCTGCCTTCATCTTTCTTTCCCCTCTGTGCCTCCCTCCCATTCTTATTGGGATAAAGGTCTGTATTATCTGGATTTGGAAATACCCTAGGGGAAAAATTCTTATTTATTACAAATTATGGAAGAAAATTTCTACACTATGTGATTCATGACAACATTATGGGAACACCCTCTTTCAAGCCTGAGGATTATCACTCCAGTCTGATCCTGCATGATCTTTCATGGGTGATAACAAATATCTTTGTAATGAACAAGATTTCTCTTAGATACAAGTCCACTGTTGGCTCCCTACTCCCACCCCCTTCACTTCATTCTCCACTGAGATATTTTCTTGAAGAGTAACTCAGATAAACACCTCCCCATGCCTAAAACTCTTCAAAAGATTTAGAATAAGATCCAACTCCTGTCTTCATACAGTGCCTCTTTTCCATCACGTTGGCTCTGACACAACTCTCATCTCTCCTGACAGTTGTTCCCTCACCATCCTGTTAAAGCACCACCTCAGTCTCCATCAGGTCAATCTCTAACGCTTGCCCTATTTTAGTTTTCTTCGTAGAACATGCCTTTCTTGAGAATCTATATATACATTTATTCTATTTTATGTGCGTATTTTCATATTGTCATTTTTTACCCCATTATAATCTTAGGTCCATTACGACAGAGATTCTTGTCTGTCAAGTACCCTGTTTTACCCATATGCATGGTTCAGCACTGGCACATTGGAGCTGCTGGCATTAGTCAGTCAGTTCAGTCGCTCAGTTGTGTCCAACTCTTTGCGACCCCATGAATTGCAGCATGCCAGGCCTCCCAGTCCATCACCAACTCCCAGAGTTCACTCAGATTCATGTCCATTGAGTCAGTGATGCCATCCAGCCATCTCATGCTCTGTTGTCTCCTTCTCCTCCTGCCTCCAATCCCTCCCAGCATCAGAGTCTTTTCCAATGAGTCAACTCTTCACATAAGGTGGCCAAAGTACTGGGGTTTCAGCCTTAGCATCAGTCCTTCCAAAGAAATCCCCGGGCTGATCTCCTTCAGAATGGACTGGCTGGATCTCCTTGCAGTCCAAAGGACTCTCAAGAGTCTTCTCCAACACCACAGTTCAAAAGCATCAATTCTTCGGCGCTCAGCTTTCTTCACAGTCCAACTCTCACATCACTAATCAACTCTCACTCACTCATCACTAATGCTTAGTTTTTATTTTTGTTTTTTTTAATCCCTGTGCAGCAAAGACACACAGACAAATTGCCATGGGCATGAAAACGACTCAAATTTATTATCTCATGGTTTTGTTGGTCAGAATTCCAGGCCTGACTAGGACAGATTCTCTCCTTAGGTTCTCATCAGGCTGCAATCAAGCTATCACCTGGATTGTGTTATTTTCTGAAGCTGCGGATCTTTTGAAAAATTTATTTGGCTGCAGGTAGAATTAAATTGGATATGGTCTTAACACTGAGGCCCCTGTTTTTTGGTGACTATTGACCAGAAGCTGCTCTCGGCTTGTAGAGCTTCTACATAGTCTCTGGTGCCATGGCCTTCTCTATGAAGTGAAGAAGAGAAAAGAAGTCACTCAGTCGTGTCTGACTCTGTGTGACTCCATGGACTGTAGCCCACCAGGCTCCTTGGTCCATGGGATTTTCCAGGCATGAATACTGGAGTGGGTTGCCATTTCCTTCTCCAGGGGATCTTCCCAACCCAGGGATGAAACCCAGGTATCCCGCATTGTAGGCAGACGCTTTACCGTCCAAGCTACCAGGGAAGCCCTTTTGTATAGGATCTGTCATACTTTGAACTTCTCTGGTTTCTTCTGTTGCTGACCGTCATCACCTGGTTAGGTCAGGCCCACCCACACTCAAGGGAAGGGGATTATGCAGTGTGTGCACTCCAGAAGGTGCATATCTTGAGGATTATATACTCAATAAATTCTGAATTTATAAAGTGATGCCACTCCATCTTTGTAACAAATTTCAAAATTGTGAAAATGAATACATTAAAGAAGTATTTACTTAGCTTGTACTAAGGAACAGGCTTCCCTTGTGGCTCAGCTGGAAAAGAATCTCCCTGCAATGTGGAAGACTTGGGTTCAATCCCTGGGTTGGGAAGATTCCCTGGAGAAAGGAAAGGCTACCCACTCCAGTATTCTGGCCTGGAGAATTTCATGGACTACAGTCCATGGGGTCGCAAAGAGTCGGACACGACTGAGTGACTTTCCCTTTCAAGGAACATTGTTTGCTGTGGTTTGTTTGTTTTAATCCACAAACATATAGTGAAGGACAGGGAAGTCTGGCGTGCTGCAGTTCATGGGGTCGCAAAGAGTTGGACATGACTTAGCCACTGATTAACAACATATATACTTTTCTGTAAGTAAATTGTGAGCAGCCAACTCTGTTAAGCCCATGAATGTGATTAGCCAGAATTTGATCACCAGCGTATGGGCATGAGTGTTCGTAAGTAGCCTTCAATTAGAAAATGTAATTTGGCTTCTCCTTCTAAACTACTTTCTCAATCAAATGTCTATTTTTTATTTCCAATGGTTTATGATTTTTCTGATGAGAATTTAGAAGATATTAAATAGGTTGTCATCTTTTTGACATTTCATTTTATCCTTTACCTAATGTTTTTTTCTCTAAAATGGGAAGAAAAAAAAACTGTACTCCTAGTATTGATTATGAATGTGTCTTTATCATGATAATAAAAAGGGAATAGGAAAGAACTGGGTCTTTGGTCTGACCAGTCACTGAATTTTGACTTCATTTTTATATGCTGTATCATCATGAGTAATGTATGTTTCCTTCACCTCAGTTAGTCAATAAAACATGGGTAATAATATTTAACTCAAAAGACTGGTATAAAGAGTAAAGAGATAAATTATCTGTAAAAGAGGCACATAGTAGGCATTCAATGAAGTGGGATTGTTTTTCCACAGGTAGAAAATAAAGATATGGGTAATATTCTGTAAATACTTGTCTATAAAGCAGATTCCCATGCTTTTCCCCAGACCTACTAGATTAGATACTCGAAAACAGGGACCTAGGAATCTACAATTCAAACAAACACCTCAAGTCATCAGTAGTATACTAAAGTCTGAGACCCAAAGATAGGGAATTATGCAAAGAATTCATTAAGTAGAGAAAAATAAAATGTATTTTCATATATAAATTACTGAAAAATATTTTTCTCCTTTTAAAGATATAATCATTACTAAAAAGTCAAGCTTATTTCCTATCTTGTTAAATTCTGTATACTGTATGTCAGCTTAAATTGTATTAAAATATGTATTGCATTGTTTAAGAATCTTATTTTTGCTTTTTCTCCTGATATGCTGCAAACTGAAATTACCCCTTCTTCCCTCCAAAGTCTTAGAATCCTGTCTTTGTTTTCAAATAACAATATTCAGGAAGGCAAATAATATTCACATTTTGCTTTATTTCACATTGCAAACATAAGCTTATTTGCATATATTTATGTTTGGTCTTTCAATTAGAAGCCAAATGGTGATGTTCACAAACCAAGTATGTCTCATAGACATACTTTTGGGACAAAAATTCAAGATGTGGTTAAAATATATGGGAGACAATTGGAAAGAAAATTTGATTATTTAAAACCAGTGTGTCCTGGAAAATCAGCCAGAGTTCTGAGGTTCACTAACCATCCACATGTGTAATTACACTCTTTAAAGATAAAGGTTTTAGAATTTTCTCTTTTAGAGTTAAATTCAGATAATTGTCTTTCTTCTCTTCTGGAACCCCCACCCTACTCTGACCTTGAACTATCTCCAGACCTTATTTTTGATTAGAACCATACGCAGTGACCAGACGTCTTTACTGGGATGGAGGCAGATCACTGCAGCGCAGCGTAACTGAAGCTCAGAAAGAGCTTTATTGCCGTCGTCCTTTGAAACTGGAAGAGAATGTGTCCAGTCTTCCCACCATGCTTCATCAGCCCAGCAAATCATATCTTTTCCCCTCATGAGGAGCTGCATCACCTCCAGATGCATTTCTGAAACACAAGTTGAAGATAATGAGACAAATACTGAACACGACATGCTTCTGACAGAGGCCACTGAGTATAAGCTTATGGAAGAAAATTAATTTGGCCAGAGGCTGCAGCTCTGGTTTAGCTTCCTTCACTTCATGACCCGGATCACTGTGTCTCTCAAATTTAGCAGATGTCAATACACAGACCTAAAATCATATTCCAAAATGAAAACAGCCCTTTTAGAACTTTGAGGGGCATGTGGCTTTGTTCATGGATGGCAGAAGAACTGAGGGAGGCTAGTTACTTACGTAGGTTAAAGTGTTCACAGGCTTGCCAAGGTTTTGGATTTTAAACTCTTCCCCCTTTCATTGTTCCCCACACACAAAGGATTTCTTCTTTGTAGTTTTAAATAACTAAAGGACTTTAAACACTTCTTTAGATGCTGCACTTTTACACTTAACATTTTGTTGTGATATTAGAAAAAAATCTTGCTTGGTGACAAATATGACAAAAGCTCTGTAAAAAGCTCATACTACTAATAAAAGTAATCTAAATTAGTTAAAAAGGGATAGAAAGCATGTTAAACTGATTAATATTTACCATAGGCAAGGCTGTATTCCAAAAGTACAGACTTTGAAGACAGAATTTCTGGGTTCAAATTCTAGCTCCAGCAAGTTGAACCTTAGAGACGTTACTTAAAAGTTTCTGGGCCTTGGTTTCTTAAAACCAGTATAAAACCCACCTCTTAGAACTGTTGTGAAGACTTAATATGTGTACAGTACTTAGAATATTGTCTACACACTTTAAGTACTTTAAAATATCTATTATCATCAGTGTTAACAATGCTATTAATAGCTATTATCATCATTAATAACTCATAGCATTAATATTTTAATTATTATTAATGACAACTTTTATCATTAGTGATAACATAATTACTGATAACTATATCAAATGATAATGCATCATTTTTATTGCTTTAAGCATTATCTCTTCTAATTTCACAGAAATCTTAACACTGGTTCTAGTTTCCCTTTATACAGACGTCTGATCACACAAAGTTCAAAAGAAAAAAAAAATGCCTAATACTATATGATCAATAATTGCCAGTACTGGACAGGAGTTGTCCAATTCTAAAGTGTGAGGCATCACATGTTTCTACCTTTGTATGTAAGCAGATAAATTTAAAAACAAATGAAAAAGGCAACTAACATTGCCTTTCTGCTTTATAGACAGCTCTGTCTGGTGATGGGACTGTGTTTCCCCACTGAGCCACCCTGGAGCAGACTTTTACCTGGTTTCCTTTTGTATCACTTAATACATGCCTGTGTGTGGGCAAGAGTGGGGGAATGTTTCTTCCAAACCTCCACCACCCCTCCAGCATTATTTTTTGCAAGTGCTTGTGAGCAACCCAGGACACTGAAAATGGTAAGCCGGATAGGATCCAAGTAAGTTCAAAGACATCCATTCATTCATCCACTCATTATCAAACTTAGCAGCTATTATGTACCAGACATCGCTCCAGACAAAAGGAACAGCACTGAAAGAGAAAAAAGGTTTTCTGTTCTCATGGTGCTTACTACCAAATGGAGAAGAGAGCCAGCAATCAAGCAAACAAATGTATCATAAATATTTATTAGTACGAAGAGCTAGATTGTGTGTGATGGAGAAAACCTGGGTGGGTACTTTAAATCTAGTTCCAGGAAAGACCACTTTGAATATTTAAGTTGAGGTTTGAATGACAAAAAGAAGTGGCTATGGAAAGATGAGATGAAAGTGCATTCTGGGTAGAGAGGGGAGTTAGGGTAGAGAGGAGAGTTAACATGGCAAGGACTTGGAATTTTCAAGGAACTGAGGGGGAAAAAAAACACACACACACACAATATGGCAGGGGGTAGTAGACAAGGAGGACAGAGGTGGACAATAAGGTCAGAGAAGTAGGAGGGGGTCGGGTTTAAGAGATAGGATAAGATATATATTACTGAAGTGAAATGATCTGATGTACTTTTCAATTTTTTTTTCAATTAAAAAAACATAGATTTTTAAAAAATGCTATGTGAAATGTGGATTTCAGAAGAGGAAAAACAGGTCCCTGGAAAATGAATTAGGAAGCTTTATATAGGATTTCAGGTGAGATGTGAGGGTCAACTAGACAGAAGTAATTGTGCTATAATACGGAGAAAGGGGCAAAAGTGGAGATGAGCTTGAGAGAGTTAGAGCTGAGCGGTTGTGTGTTGAGGTTCAGGGAAAGAGCAGACTCAGTGGTAGACAGAAGTCCCAATGATGAAGTCCACAGTTGAATCGGGATGTTAATAGGAAGCTCAGGAAAGGTGGGTCCAGAGGCCAAGCACTTTTGCACATTGGGAATTTGGCGCACTTCCTCCACGGGGCAGCTGGGGTATAAGGGTGAGAGAGATGGTGCTTGTTCCACCTCTGGATGCTGATTCTCCTGGTCATGTGGTCCCAGCAGTTCTTGGTGCTGCATCTTGGGCAAGAGCTGTAATTATAAATCTGTTCCTTTACTGGTTTCTGTTCTTTACTGGTAATATTCAAAATTCTCCAAGTCAGGCTTCAACAGGATGTGAACTGTGAACTTCCAGATGTTCAAGCTGGATTTAGATAGGAATCAGAGATCAAATTGCGAACATCCACTGGATTGTCAAAAAAGCAAGAGAGTTCCAGAAAAACATCTATTTCTGCTTTATTGACTATGCCAAAGCCTTTGACTGTGTGGATCACTACAGACTGTGGAAAATTCTTAAAGAGATTGGAATACCAGAACACTTGACCTGCCTCTTGAGAAATCTGTATGCAGGTCAGGCAGCAACAGTTAGAACTGGACATGGAACAACAGACTGGTTCCAAATAGGGAAAGGAGTATGTCAAGGCTGTATACTGTCACCCTGCTTATTCAACTTATATGCAGAGTACATCATGAGGAACGCTGGGCTGGAAGAAGCACAAGGTGGAATCAAGATTGCCAGGAGAAATATCAATAACCTCAGGCATGCAGATGACACCACCCTTATGGCAGAAAGAGAAGAAGAACTAAAGAGCCTCTTGATGAAAGTGAAAGAAGAGAGTGAAAAAGTTGGCTTAAAACTCAACATTCAGGAAACTAAGATCATGGCATCCAGTCCCATCACCTCATGGCAAATAGATGGGGAAACAGTGACAGACTTAATTTTGGGGGGGCTCCAAAATCACTGCAGAGGGTGACTGCAGCCATGAAATTAAAAGACGCTTACTCTTTGGAAGAAAAGTTATGACCAACCTAGACAGCATATTAAAAAGCAGAGACATTACTTTGCCAACAAAGGTCCATCTAGTCAAAGGTATGGTTTTTCCAGTAGTCATGTATGGATGTGAGAGTTGGACTATAAAGAAAGCTGAGTGTGGCAGAATTGATGCTTTTAAACTGTGCTGTTGGAGAAGACTCTTGAAAGTCCCTTGGACAGCAAAGAGATCCAACTAGTCCATCCTGAAGGAAATCAGTCCTGAATATTCATTGGAAGGACTGATGCAGAAGCGGAAACTCTAATACTTTGGCCACCTGATGCGAAGAACTGACTCATTGAAAAAGACCCTAATTCTGGTAAAGATTGAAGGGAGGAGGAGAAGGGGATGATAGAGGATGAGATGATTGGATGGAATCACTGACTCAATGGTCATGAGCTTGAGTAAACTCTGGGAGTTGGTAAGGGTCAGGGAGGCCTGGCATGCTGCAGTCCATGGGGTTGCAAAGAGTTGGACACAACTGAGTGACTGAACTGAACTGGTTTCTGCTATGTAATTCCCTCCCTCATTGTTCCAATAAAGGAACAGACTTATAGCTCTTGTGTTTAGAAGCCTAAAGTTTATGCCTAGGACGTGGGAGATGTGCGAGAATGTACATATGTATCATGAAAAAAAAAAAAGGCACAAAAACCCACAAGTGTGAAGGGATAGGAGGTGAGAAGAGGCTAATAGGATTAGATACCATGCAACAGAAGCTGGGGAACAGAGTTTGTACTTCAAATCTTTTATTCCAGAAACTGAAGTTTTTAAATGTTACAGGATTTTATATGTGTAACTAGGAAAAGTAGAAAGGGTATTAATTCATAATTCTAAACCTTTGTATACATCCTCAGTTATTCTGTAGTTAATATGCCATTGTTATTGTTCAATCACTAAGTCATGTCCAACTATGATCCCAAGAATTGCAGCTCACCAGGCTTCCCTGTCCTTCACTATCTCCTGAAGCTTGCTCAAATTCATGTCCATTGAGTTGGTGATGCCATCCAACTAGTCTGGGTTCAACCCCTGGGTAGAAAAGATCTCCTGGAGAAGGAAATGGCAACCCACTCCAGAATTCTTGCCTGGAAAATTCCATGGATGGAAGAGCCTGGCAGGCTACAGGGGTTGCAAACAGTTGGACACAATTGAGCAACCTCACTTAATATATATATTGACCACTATTTTAGTCATGTGTTAGCCAACTTTTTAGACTCTGAGACTGTAACTGCTATACTAGATATCTCCAGGGGAAGTTATCCGAAGAGCTGACCTCAGGTAATATGGCTGACCACATAGAACATTATATATGGAGCTAAAAGTAAACAAATAAATATATTGTAATATATTGTATAGCAAATAATAATAAATACCAAAAATGAAAAAAAAAAAAAAAAAGATCAGAGTTAACAAATCATGGGACAAATCATGCAATTTTCTTTTTTTTTCTTTTTTAGGAATAAATCATGTAATTTTATATCAAGGAATTTCTCAGTGTTATAAGGGACTTTTAGGTTTATCAAACCAAAATCTAAGTGTGAAGTGTGGTTGGAGGACACTTGCTCCTTCAGTGTCTGAGAATAGCCTGTGTTTTTTACATATTTATGATTCCAAAGACAATGTAACCTTTCTACTACCACATTGCCTTAGCCATGGTATTCTCAGCACAACATGTAAAGTAATTTAAGTTGTGGATAAGATCAGGAAGAAAATTTTTTTTCTACATATTAAACTTCTAAATCATGCAATTCTTCTTCCTACTTGAGTTGAATTATACTACCAAACTTAATATTATAGAGGCCAGACAATAAGAAAAAACATTTAAGAACACAATATCAGAGGTAATCTAGAAATCTGGGATAGGTGTTTGAAAGATAAGAAACAGCTTACATCTGCTCTTTAATCAGAGACATTCTGGTGCCAAAATCTGTTACTGACATTTCGTTTTCCCAAACACTAAAGGAATCTTTTCAAGTGTTATGTTTAAAATATTAATTCTGGCTCTAGTTCTTCTTGAATTGATTAAAAAAAATCTTGTTTGAATTTGCTTTAACCTTGCAAGTCAAAATATCAACTGTGTTTTCATCCCAAAAAAGGAAAACAAAGAGAAAGTGTTTCGCTAGGTTTAGGAAACTGCTCATGTAATTGTCTCCTTGAAAACTTTTTAAGATGGAAGCCCAAGGAATTTGAGATTTCGTTAGATAAGCAATGACCTGATGCTGGAATGTTAGCAGGGAAACTGGTAATTGCCAACCTCAAACGTTTTGATGGGGTATTTTTTGTGTCATTACCACCCCTACCTGTAATTCAACCCACTATCGCCTTCGGTCCTGATTACACAAAAGCTGAGACTCAAAGTACCCAGTATATAGGAATTATATCTAATCATGTTAGACCTGAGATGCTAATTTCCTATGATGAACTTTCTAGTTCCTGCTGTGCTACTGCCTATCTTTGAAATCTTGAATGTATCCTCTCTAGACTATTACTTCTTCATCCTAAAAAAACTCTGTTTTTGAAAGTTTTATATTTACATATTTTAAAAATCTCTTTAAGCTCTAACAGTCTTAGGTATTCACACAAACTGTAAGAGGTTTTGCGTGTTGGGAGATGTTTAAACACTTTCTGAGTCAGACAAATACGCATTTGGACCCTGATTCATCAACTTGCTGGTTGAGTTATCTTGGGCTAATCACATAAACTGTCTCATTTTTTTCTTTAAAGTGGAGATTAAAAATAAGACATTTTTTAAGGGTAAATGAGGTAATGCATGGGAAGTACTTAGCTCAATGCCCAGCACTTAATAAAAAATTCAATCAATGTTCCCTTGTGTTCCCATGTGTTATGCTTTGTATTTTCCCAAAGATTCCTGGTAGAATTTGACCGCTCATCA
The DNA here is from genome assembly GCF_019923935.1 of Bubalus bubalis. Classification (NCBI taxonomy): domain Eukaryota; kingdom Metazoa; phylum Chordata; class Mammalia; order Artiodactyla; family Bovidae; genus Bubalus; species Bubalus bubalis. The sequence goes on from NC_059160.1 coordinate 98,684,015, forward strand.
CATTGCCAAGTAAGGTATGGTTTCTGCAGTTTTGTTAGGGGAAAAAAATAAACAGACCAGTAATTAGAGTATTGGAAGCACAAGCTGTGCTTATATGTCAATATTTTTAAGCTTAAAACAAACTTCCTCTTTGGATAGAATTGTTAGCTCTACCAATATTGGCTAGGCATCTGGAAATTTTCTAAAAATATTGTATTTGTTAGCTTTTACTGTGTAACAAGCTACTTCTAAACTTAGTGGCATAAAACAGCAATCACTTTATGTAGCCCACAGTTTCATGGGTTGCCTGGGAAGTTTTTCTGAGCAGGCTGGGCTGAGCTCTGTGAGGCTGCAATTACTGTTGAACATATATATATACACACATATCTATATTTATAATATTGTACAATTTTATACATATATTTTTCAAATTAGGACATTTCTATTACTTACCCATTAACTGACATTCCAATCTATTTGGAATTTGATTTGGGAAACTCCATTCATTGAATCTCCAAACCCTGTGCTACTTGATCTCCTCTCAGGACAACTTGAGTTCCAACTTGTTGCTCTACCATGTTGCTGAAATGGTACCCCATGAATGAGAAAGCTACTATGGTTCCAACTATTATTGTGTGCTAGACTTTGTGCCAAGTGCCTCACCTATTTTATTTCATTGAATTCTCACAGCAGATTATTCACTTTTTCAGACAAGAAGACAGAAAGTTAAGCATCAGTAACAGTTAAAAAGGCGGTGTATAAAATCAGAGGTGTCTAATTCTAAGCATAGACAACTGAATTGAAGTGCTTCTGTTCCCTCTTTGTTCCAGTACAATCCTTTTGGATAGTTAGAATCCATCTTCACCACTATCATGAGGTTATTTCCTCAAATTCCGTTTTGTACTTAGAGCATCACAACAAGCAACCAACAGTCTCAGTGGCTTAAGCAACACAGATTCATTTCCTGTTCATGCTACATGATCTCAGCTGGTTAGCTACGGAATCTGCTCCACAACATCCATACTCCATGACGAAAGGCTCTTCTCTGGTTAATCAACATAACATGAGCATGTTCCATAGCATAAAATAATTGTTATGCCATCTATTATATGCCATAATTTTCTTAAGAAAGCCTTGGTCATTGCATCTAAGATGGTTTCCTCATTTTAGTGAGCTGGTATTCCCATCCTCATGAGAAGCAGTATTCTCCAGTGGATAAGAGCACAATCCCCAGAAATCAGACCTCCTGTGTGTCAATAGCTGTGGGAAGCTACCTGAACTTTCCATGTGTCAGTTTATTTACTGTGAAATGTATTGTGACCATTTCATAGGGCTGCTTGAGAATTAACTAAGTTTTACTACAGAGAAGAAATGTAGATGGTCAATAGGCACATGAAAAGATGCTCAACACTGCTAATCATCAGGGAAAGACAAATCAAAACCACAGTGAGATGTCACTTCGTACCTGTCAGAATGGCTACCAGCAAAAGAACACAAACAACCAATGTCTACAAGCATATGAGAAAAGAGAACGCTTGTACACTTTTGACAGAAATGTAAATTGATGTAGCTGCTGTAGAAAACAATAGGGAGGTTTCTCAAAAAGCTAAAAGTAGAATTATCATAGTACCCAACAGTTTCACTTCTGGGGATATATCTGAAAAAAACAAAAACACGAATGCAAAAAGATACATGTCCTCAATGTTCATAGCAGCCTTATTTACAATTGTCAAGGTATGGAGGCAACCTAAGTGCCCATTAACAGATGAATGGATAAAGAAGATAAGATATCTATTTGCAATGCAGTATTACTCAGCCATAAAAAAAGAACAAAATTTGCCAATTGCAGCAGCATGAATGGATTTGTAGGGCATTATGCTAAGTAAACTAAGTCAGATAAGACAAATACTGTATGCCATCACTTTTATGTGGAATTGAAAACTACAACAAGCTAGTGAATATAATAAAAAAAAGAAACAGACTCATAGATATAAACAAGAAACTAATGGTTGCCAGTGTGGGGAATGACGGGGGGAGGGACAATATAGAGTAGGGGAATAAGGGGCACAAACTATTAGGTATAAAATAAGGTACAAGAATATACTGTACAACACAGGGAATATAGTCAATATTTTATAATAATCATAAATGCAGTATAACCTTTAAAAATTGTGAATCACTATATTTTATATCCACTCCAATATTCTTGCCTGGAAAATTCTATGGATAGAGAGGAAACTCGGGAGCTACAGTCTGTGGGGTCACAAAGAGTCAGACAAAACTGAGCATGTGTACATATTGTATACATATGTAATGATACTTCAATATATTTTTTAAAGAGAATTAACTGAGGTTGGTGTGCTAAGTTGCTTCAGTCATGTCTAACTCTTTGCGACCCTATAGACATGTAGCCTGCCAGGCTCCTCTGTCCATAGGATTTTCCAGGCATGAATACTGAAGTGGGTTGCCATGCCCTTCTCCAGGCAAGATAAGGACACATTCTTGAGGTTGTAGATGTGTATAAATTATGTAGACCTTGACTGACTCATGGTAAATAATATATACATCTTATCTCACATGCTAGTAAAGTAATGCTCAAAATTCTCCAAGCCAGGCTTCAGCAATACATGAACCGTGAACTTCCTGATGTTCAAGCTGGATTTAGAAAATAGGAACCAGACATCAAATTGCCAACATCTGCTGGATCATGGAAAAAGCAAGAGAGTTCCAGAAAAACATCTATTTCTGCTTTATTGACTATGCCAAAGCCTTTGCCTGTGTGGATCACAATCAACTGTGGAAAATTCTGAAAGAGATGGGAATACCAGACCACCTGACCTGCCTCTTGAGAAACCTGTATGCAGGTCAGGAAGCAAGAGTTAGAACTGGACATGGAACAACAGACTGGTTCCAAATAGGAAAAGGATTTCGTCAAGGCTGTATATTGTCACCCTGCTTATTTAACTTATATGCAGAGTACATCATGAGAAGCGCTGGACTAGAAGAGGCACAAGCTGGAATCAAGATTGCCGGGAGAAATATCAATAACCTCAGATATGCAGATGACACCACCCTTATGACAGAAAGTGAAGAGGAACTCAAAAGCCTCTTGATGAAAGTGAAAGAGGAGAGTGAAAAAGTTGGCTTAAAGCTCAATATTCAGAAAACGAAGATCATGGCATCCGGTCCCATCACTTCATGAGAAATAGATGGAGAAACAGTGTCAGACTTTATTTTTTGGGGCTCCAGAATCACTGCAGATGGTGACTGCAGCCATGAAATTAAAAGACGCTTACTCCTTGGAAGGAGAGTTATGACCAACCTAGATAGCATAGTCAAAAGCAGAGACATTACTTGTCAACAAAGGTCTGTCTAGTCAAGGCTATGGTTTTTCCTGTGGTCATGTATGGATGTGAGAGTTGGACTATGAAGAAGGCTGAGCGCTGAAGAATTGGCGCTTTTGAACTGTGGTATTGGAGAAGACTCTTGAGAGTCCCTTGGACTGCAAGGAGATCCAACCAGTCCATTCTGAAGGAGATCAGCCCTGAGATTTCTTTGGAAGGAATGATGCTAAAGCTGAAACTCCAGTACTTTGGCCACCTCATGCAAAGAGTTGACTCATTGGAAAAGACTCTGATGCTGGGAGGGATTGGGGGCAGGAGGAGAAGGGGACGACAGAGGATGAGATGGCTGGATGGCATCACTGACTCGATGGACGTGAGTCTGAGTGAACTCCGGGAGTTGGTGATGGACAGGGAGGCCTGGCGTGCTGCAATTCATGGGGTCGCAAAGAGTCGGACATGACTGAGTGACTGAACTGAACTGAATAGTTTATTAATAAAAATTATAATCACTAGGAGTAGAATTTTTGAGAGAAAGGTTATATAAACACTAAAGCTTTAAATATACAAAGCAAAGATGACATGTATTTTTAAAATTTAGGACCCTACAAATATAACAAAGGATTCCTTAAGAAGAACTTCAGCTACTCTATGGAATAAACTATGCACACTACTAATGAAGCGTAGAGTATAGATGAAGGTCTAAGCTACATATAGACAGGTTAGAATCTTTTTAATAATATGTTCTTCCTAAATAGCCCAAATCTACAATCTCTATAAATCAACTTCCCCTTACACTCTGGCCTATGTCCCACACTAAACCTTAGGAATATTTGTTCTTTGTTAAAAGCTTATTTCTGAACCTCATGCTATCCTTAATACAAGGCAGTCCTGCCTGCCAGTTCTATCCTTCAGACTTTTCATGATTTTACTGCATAAAGTTAAGCAAGAATGATTCAGCTTAACAATCATCCATGACACATGCATGTCCAGGTTCCCCGGTTCCTAAACAGTAACTGTCTCCTCTCCTCTCCATTTCTGGGCTCTCAGAAACATATTCTTCCCTTAATATGAATATATATATATATATACATACACACACACGCACACACATATATATATATATATATCTTTTCCATTAACATTTACATTTTTCATACATAAGGCTATATCATCTATCTAATTTTTACAAGAGGCAGTGGAGTTTCCAAAAATAAAAAGTATTATTACAGTGCATTCAGTATGTTGCTAAGATTATCATTGTGCTTATTATTTGAATTTTTTTCCTGAAGAATTTTAAAACCTTGTTTTATATTTTGCAACTCCGTGTACTTTCTGTGAATTTCTTTTTACTGAAAGGATATGCATATTACAGAGAAATAAAACAGAAAATTTTGCACTGAAATTTCCTAAACAAGTAGATGAGTTGGCTACTATAGTTTTACTAACAAAACACGAAGTTACATATCACTGTAACTTGAGAAACCAGCAATCCCCATACTGATGGATGGAAAGACTCAGATACCCTTGACTTACAAGCTCAAAGTCCATTGAAAATACAGAGTCGAGACTTGGCTCTTTGTTCTTTGACACATATGACGAGCATTTGGTTAATGTGAGTGTCTTGCTAATACATTCAGTGCAATCTCTTCCCCAGCATGATTAACTGTAGTAGGGCTGCTGCTGAAAGGTGTGCTTAATGTATTGTAAAGGGTCACAGATGGGGAGTATTAAGTCCAAGATGCCCAGCTAGCTAGACTATGAAAGATATAATCCATATTTAATATCCTTTCCCATTAACAGTAACAATCACATGTAAGTGATTTCAGTTAAGAACTTATCTAAGGCAGTAACAAAGTTAGATGGCATCTCTAATTACAGAAGGTAGGGCCCCATTAGTCTCACCCACTATTGGCTGTTCACCAATGTTGGCAGAATTTAATATGGGTTTTATGACAATAGGTAATGAAAGCAGATATTTGGTATATAGTTACTCAAGAAAAAAAAATTAAGAGAATCAAGTTTATTCCACATCTTTAATCCATTTCTTTTGAAAAACATGATTAAAAATCATCTAACTTAATATGAACTCATGGGGCTTTTATTTTTCTTCTGTTACTAAAATTAGAGAACACAGACAGGGCAATTTACTCATTCAGCATAAATGAAACCTGTTTTAAACTATGGCTTTTTCTGGATCACCTGATTTTATTCAGTGGGATTAATTAAACTTGTTCTATTTCCACCTAACAGACTTTCTTTGGATAGTACACTATAAAACTGACATAATGAACTTACTAACCTGCAACTAGACCAGTTAATGTAAACTCACAGTCTGCAATTCTGAAACTGTGATTATATTTTAGACAAATAATAGCATAGTTAAGCTATTTTGAAACCATCAAGGTGTCCAAAGCAGAAAGGTAGCCAGGCTTGACTATCTTATTATTTCATATTTAATAGAAATTTTCTGTATGTGTTGAGAGTTTGTTTCCACAGCCTCTGACAATTTTCCATTCCTCCTCCATATGAGATTATTAGCCCACTACACATTTGTAACTGATATTCATTCATTCAATCAGTATTTATTATTCATTGTTTCAGTCAGTGTGCTAAGTACTAGAAGATACAGTTGTAAACAAAACAGACATAAACTCTAAGCCTGTAATGCTAACCTTAATAATCTAGTAGGGAACCGAGTTGTTCAACAAACACAAAAATGTATATAAATGTTCATGAGTTTATATAAGCATATAAATATCTAATCAGTATTTTCTGTTGTAAAGTCAGCAGGACACTGGTTTAAAGTGGGGACAATGGAGAAAATCTTTTAAAAGAAGCATATTGAGTGTGGCGCATAAAGGATGAGTAAGAGTTAAGCAGATAGGTGGGGGAATGCTCCAACACAGAAAAGGGCATGTGTAAGTTCTTGGGTGGTTATGAGCTTGGTGTCATAGAGAAACTGAAAAATGGTCTGAGTGAGTTAAAAGTTTGCATTATCAATCTTGGGGCACAAATTACAAACAGGTGATAAAGGATAAGTGCACACATCTTGTCAAAGAATTTAGCTTGTTCTGGCTTAACATAGGAATCTTATTTCATAGCTGTAGCTGGATTTGCGCCCAATAACAGCTCCTCTTCTCAGCCCCAGGGCTTGGAAAAGAACAATGTCCAATCTACCCACTACAGTCTGGATCCAGATAGATTGATTCCATCAGAAATTGCTTCACATTGAGCTATTTGCTGCCTTACTAAAAATCTCTTGCCCAGAAGCTCTTTAAGCACACTCTCTCTGTCTTAGTCAAATTGGACCTACTTCTGGATTTCTAGTCTTCTTACCCCCAAAGAATGTATAGATCCCTGAACACTTCTCTTCATTTTCTGCAGGCATTTTCTGCTTCTTTTTCAGCCATCTTTTCACCTCCAGAGACAAACAATTACTAAGCTTTCCAACTCCTTATTGCTATGTCCTGTCAACCAAATATCTTGTATCCCTAAAACCATTTTGCAAAGATTATAGTTAAGACAAGCAAGATTTTTTTCAATAGCATCTCTTATGGTTCATGTATTATATAAAACACATTAAGTTATAATGAAGAATAAAACAGATCAAGATTTATAGTTAAGTAGTCAATGGAATACATACATAGATAAAAATCATAAACATATGCCCAAACATAAATTATAATAAATATATTTTAAAAATTTTAATTTAAACCTGAAAAATAGGTGGCTGTTAACCTGACAAAAAATGGGAAAGAAATCATTCCAGAAGCAATGAAAATGTATGTCAAGCCCTGGAATGAGAAAATACTACATAGTCACTTAGGACCAGATTATGTGTTGAGAAATAGACAATGATGATGAACATAACAAAGGTATTAAGATAAAGATGTTAATAGATATGTATTTTTTTCAAATACGGTTATTTTTCAAGCTTTCAGGCAATAAATCTTTGCTTCACAACCTCCTGTAAACGTTTATGAAATTTTTTCTAAAAAACACTGAGACAAACAGAAGCAAATCAACAGATGGTGATAGAGTATACATCAGAAAAGACTACATGGTATGGAATGGATTTCTTTGTGGGGCACCCTGTAGCTATAACACCTACTAATTTGTGATATTAAGAAATTTTTTTCATTCCTTGACATGTGTCTCCTAATAAACACTTCCCCATATTGGTACTATTTATGTAAGATGTTTTTTCTGTTTTGTTTTTAGAATCTAAGAGTGTTGTGCACTTGAATTTTCTATTGTTCTCAAGTCACTTTACTCTCCTCCTTTCAATATTTGACAATGTGCAAAGAGTATTGTTAATCTAGGAAGCTCATTCAGGCTTTGGTTTTCAGAGTTTTTATTGATGCTTCCTTACATAGGCATAATTGATTGATAGATTGTCCATGTGTTTGGGCTTGGTTTCCAGCCATCCCTTTCTTCAGTGGTCAGGCTGATATCAGCTGGCCAGAGTGCTTCACCATGGGTCACTTCATTAGCAGAAACTACCAAATATCCTTAGAGGAGCCACTCATGAATAACAAAGAGGCTCCAATCACCAAGAGAATTTTAAGGATTAGAGATTTTCTCCCAAGGGCTGGGGAAATATGCTAGACCTCTTTGGATGAAGCCAAGTTCTTTAATCCCCTTCATGGATCACAGCCTTGTCATGGTGTAGTGGTTTGCATAAATAAATGAAGCTATGAGTCATGCTGTGCAGGGCCACCCTAGATGGAGGGTCATAGTGAAGAGATCTGACAAAACATAGTCCACTGGAGGAGGAAATGGTGACCCGTTCCAATATTCTTGCCTAGAGAAATCCATGGATATTGTGAAAAGACAAAAAGATATGACACCACAAGATGAGTACCCCAGGTGAGAAGGTGTTCAGCATGCTACTGGGAAAGAGTGGAGGGTATTTACTAATAGCTCCAGAAAGAATGAAGCAGCTGGGCCAAGCAGAAATAACACTAGATCTGGATGCGTCTGGTGGGGACAGTAAAGTCCGACGCATAGGAACCTGGAATGTTAGGGCCACGAATCAAGGTAAACTGGATGTAGTCTAGCAGGAGATAGCAAGAGTGAACATCAGCATCTTAGGAATCAGTGAACTAAAATGGAATGGAATGGGCAAATTTAACTCAGATGACAATTTTATCTACTACTGTGGGCAAGAATCCCTTAGAAGAAATGGAGGCTTCATAGTCAACAAAAGAGTTGAAATGCAGTACTTGGGTGCCATCTCAAAAACAACAGAATTATCTCACTTCATTTTCAAGGTAAACCATTCAATATCACAGTAATCCAAGTCTATGCCCCAACCATGAATGTCAAAGATGCTGAAGTTGAATGGTTCTTTGGAGACCAACAAGACCTTCTAGAACTAACACCAAAAAAAAAAAAAAAAAATGTCCTTTTCATCATAGGGGACTGGAATGCAAAAGTGGGAAGTCAAGAGAAACCTGGAAAAACAGGTAAGTTTGGCCTGGGAGTACAAAATGAAGCAGGGCAAAGGGTAAAATATTTTTTCCAAGAGAACATGCTGGTCATAGCAAACACCCTCTTCCAACAACCCAAGAGAAAACTCTACACATGGACATCACCAGATGGTCAATACCAAAATCAGAGCATGTTCTTAGCAGCCAAAGATGGAGAAACTCTATACAGTCAGCAAAAACAAGACCAGGAGCTGACTGTGGCTCAGATGATGACCCCTCTATTGAAAACTTCAGGCTTACATTGAAGAAAGTAGGGGAAACTAGACCATTCAGATATGATTTAAATCAAACCCTCCATGATTATACACTGGAGATGATGAATAGATTCAAGGGATTAGATCTGGTAGACAGAGTGAAGACTTTACAAATAACTGAGGAAAGACGAGAAGCCAAAGGCAAGGGAGAAAGGGAAAGATACACCCAACTGAACGCAGAGTTCCAGAGAACAGCAAGGAGAGATAAGAAGGCCTTCTTAAATGAACAATAAAACCAAATAGAGGAAAACAACAGAATGGGAAAGACTAGAGATCTCTTATAGAAAACTGGACATATCAAAGGAATATTTCATGAAAGAATGGGTAGGATAAAGGACAGAAATGGCAAGGACCTAACAGAAGCAGAAAAGATTAAGAAAAGAAGGCAAGAATACACAGAAGAACTACACAAGAAATGTCTTAATGACCCCAGATAACCACGAAGGTGTGGTCACTCACCTAGAGCCAGACATCATGGAGTCTGAAGTCAAGTGGGCCTTAGGAAGCATTACTACAAACAAGCTAGTGAGGACGATGGAATTCCAGCTGAGCTGGAATCCTAAAAGATGATGCTGTGAAAGTGCTGCACTCAATATGTCAGCAAATTTGGAAAACACAGTGGCCGCAGGACTGGAAAAGGTGGTTTTCATTCCAATCCCAAAGAAGGATAATGCCGAAGAATGTTGCAATCACTACACAATTGTACTCATTTCACCTGCTAGTATGGTTATGCTCAAAATCCTTCAAGCTAGGCTTTAGCAGTATGTGAACCAAGAACTTCTAGATGTACAAGTTGGGTTTCAAAGGGGTGGAGGAACCAGAGATCAAGTTGCCACCATTTGTTGGATCATGGAAAGCAAGAGAGTTCCATAAAAACATCTCCTTCTGCTTCTCTGACTACACCAAAGTCTTTGACTGTGTGGATCACAATAAACTGTGGAAAATCCTAAAAGAAATAGGAATAAAAGACCACCTTATCTGTCTTCTGAGAAACATGTATGCAGGTTAAAGAGCAACAGTTAGAACTGGACATGGAACAACTGACTGGTTCCAAATTGGGAAAGAAGTATGACAAGGCTGTATATTGTTATCTTGCTTATTTAACTCTATGCAGAGTACATCATGCAAAATGCCAGGAAGGATGAATCACAAGCTGGAATCAAGATTTCTGCAAGAAATATCAACAACCCCAGATATGAAGATGATACCATTCTAATGACAGAAAGTGAAGAGGGAATCAAGAGACTCTTGATGAGGTTGAAAGAAGAAAGTGAAAAAGCTGGCTTCAAACTCAACATTCAGAAAACTTAGATCATGGCATCTGGTTCCATCACTTCATGGCAAATAGGAGAGAAAAAAGTGGAAGCAGTGACAGATTTTATTTTATTGGGCTCCAAAATCACTGCAGCTGGTGATTGCAACTATGAAATTAAAAGATGCTTACTCCTTGGAAGAAAAGCTATGACAAACCTGCATGCTCGGAAACCTTAGCTGTGTCCTACTCTTTACGACCCCAAGGACTGTAGACCTCAAGGCTCCTCTGTCCATGGGATTCTCCAGGCAAAAACACTGGAGTAGGTTGTCATTTCCTCCTCCAATGACAAATCTGGGCATCACATTAAAAAGCAGAGACATTACTTTGCTGACAGAGGTCAGTACAGTCAAAGCTACAGTTTTTCCAGTAGTCATGCACGTATGTGAGAGTTGGACCATAAAGAAGATTGAGTGCCAAAGAATTCATACTTTCAAATTGTGAAGACTCTTGAGAGTCCCTTGGACTGCAAGGAGATCAAACCAGTCAATCCTAAAGGAAATCAACCCTGAGTATTCACTTGAAGGACTGATGCTGAAGCTGAAGCTTCAATACTTTGGGCCACTTGATGCAAAGAGCGAACTCATTGGAAAAATACCCTGATTAAAGGCAAAGACTGAAGGCAAAAGTGATAGCTTACAGTGAATGATGTCGGATTTGTGATCTCTGAAAAAGAAATCTTAGCTTCAGGACCAGGGACCAGGCTTGACCACTCAGGGCTCTTGTGTGGCAGAAGTTTTATTACAGTGAAAAAAGAGAGAGAAAGCTTCTGACATAGACATCAGAAGGGGGGCAGAGAGTGCCCCACTTGCTAGTCTTTAGCAAGGGAACTATATACTTTTTAAATTAGTTATTACAAAAAATCAAAAGAATGTCTCAAGGTTGTAAAAATTTTACCAGACCCACTCCCACAATTTACATTTTAGGACAACAGTATCAGAACTTAACAATAGAAAGATCCTACCAGACTCACTCCCATAATATACACTTTATTTTTTTTATATATATACACTTTAAAATATCAGGATTAGTCAGAAGGTTTTTAGGAAGGAGAAAGTGTCCTCAAGCAGGATGCATTGTTGTTATGTAATCCCTAGCACAGTTTAAACTGAGTTGTTTATTGTGTAATCATCAGTTCCAGGCTTAAAGAAAAAAAACGTTTTATGTGACTAAGACTAAGAAATGTAGAGAAAAAAAAATAAGTTTGTCTTTCCTCCTCCTTGAGAATTCCAGACCCCTATCACCTACTCGACAACCCCAGACCCCTCTCTCCTCAGGGACTCTGTGACTTCTTATAAATCTGCCTAGGATTTAACTCTCTCTAATTGAAGAAGGGGGTGGCAGAGGGTCAGATGGTTAGATAACATTACTGACTCAACGAACATGAATTTGAGCAATGTCTGAGGGATAGTGATCAAGACCATTCCCAAGAAAAAGAAATGCAAAAACTCAAAATGGTTGTCTGAGGAGGCCTTACAAATAGCTGAGAAAAGAAGGGAAGTGAAAGGCAAAGGAAAAGGAAAGATATGCCCATTTGAATGCGGAGTTCCAAAGAATAGCAAGGAGAGATAAGAAAGCCTTCCTCAGTGATCAATAAAAAGAAATAGAGGAAAACAATACATTGGGAAAGACTAGAGATTTCTTCAAGAAAATTAGCATTACCAAGGGAACATTTCATGCAAAAATGGGCATAATAAAGGACAGAAATGGTTTGGAACTAACAGAAGCAGAAGATATTAAGAAGAGGTGGCAAGAATACACAAAAGAACTGTACAAAAAACATCTTTGTGACCCAGATAACCACGATGGTGTGGTCATTCACCTAGAGCCAGACATCCTGGAATGCAAAGTCAAGTGGGCCCAAGGAAGCATGATTAGGAACAAAGCTAGTAGAGGTGATGGAATTCCAGTTGAACTATTTCAAATCCTAAAAGATGATGCTGTGAAAGTGCTGTACTCAGTATGACAGCAAATTTGGAAAATTCAGCAGTGGCCACAGGATTGGAAAAGGTCAGTTTTCATCCCAGTCCCAAAGAAAGCCAATGCCAAAGAATGCTCAAACCACCGCACAATTGCACTCATCTCATACACTAGTAAAGTAATGCTCAAAATTCTCCAAGCCAGGCTTCAACAGCACATGAACTGTGAACTTCCAGATGTTCAAGCTGGTTTTAGAAAAGGCAGAGGAACCAGAGATCAAATTGCCAATATCTGCTGGATCATTAAAAAGGCAAGAGAGTTCCAGAAAAATATCTAGCTCTGCTTTATTGACTATGCCAAAGCCTTTGTGTGGATCACAACAAACTGTGGAAATTCTTAAAGATATGGGAATACCAGACCACCTGGCCTGCCTCTTGAGAAATCTGTATGCAGGTCAGGAAACAACAGTTAGAACTGGACATGGAACAACAGACTGGTTCCAAATAGGAAAAGGAGTACATCAAGGCTGTATATTGTCACCCTGCCTATTTAACTTGTATGCAGAGTACATCACATGAAATGCTGGGCTTGATGATGCACAAGCTGGAATCAAGATTACCAGGAGAAATATCAATAACTTCAGATATACAGATGACATCACCCTTATGGCAGAAAGCTAAGAGGAACTAAAGAACTTCTTGATGAAAGTGAAAGAGGAGAGTGAAAAAGTTGGCTTAAAACTCAACATTCAGAAAACTAAGATCATGGCATCTGGTCCCATCACTTCATGGCAAATAGATGGGAAACAGTGACAGACTTTATTTTGGGGGGCTCCAAAATCACTGCAAATGGTGGCTGCAGCCATGAAATTAAAAGACACTTGCTCCTTGGAAGGAAAGCTGTGACCACCTAGACAGCATCTTAAAAAAGCAGAGACATTACTTTGCCAACAAAGGTCCATCTAGTCAAGGCTATGGTTTTCCAGTAGTCATGTATGGATGTGAGTTGGACTATAAAGAAAGCTGAGTGACAAAGAATTGATGCTTTTGAACTGTGGTGTTGGAGAAGACCCTTGAGAGTCCCTTGGACTGCAAGGAGATCCAACCAGTCAGTTCTAAAGGAAATCAGTTCTGAATATTCATTGGAAGGACTGAAACTGAAGCTGAAATACCAATACTTTGGCCACCTGATGCAAAGAACTGATTCATTGGAAAAGCCCTTGATGCTGGGCATGATTGAAAGTGGGAGAACAAGGGAACAGAGGATGAGACGGTTGCATGGCATCACTGACTCAATGGGCATGAGTTTGAGTAAATTCCAGGAGTTGTTGATAGACAGGGAGGCCTGGCATGCTGCAGTCCATGGGGTCGCAAAGAGTCAGACACAACTGAACAACTGACCTGTCTAACTGACTGAGGGGTAGTGGAGGACAGAGGAGCCTGGCATACTCACATGTTAGCGACTGAACAACAAGTTCTTTCATATACAATATTTAGATGTATTTAGAAGTATTTCCAATGCAACTGTTCTCCTCAATGGTAATAACTAGAAAAAGATGTGATTCATGGTATTAGTAATTTGTCAGGCTCAATTGTAGGAATAAATTACTAAATAATTGAGAGAGGAGAATAAATATAGATGTCTTTATCCTGCTATTTCTTTGCTGTGATCAATGAATAATTTCTACCCATCACCTTGTAATAAGGTGTTTTTACAGTTGGGATAGAGGTCAGTCATATCACTTAACATATCAAAAGGTTTCCAACCATGAAAAACAAGTGACCATGGTGTCAACTGTCATATAGATGAAATGAAAACTAAAGCCCCTAAATAAATTTTTCAAAATGCTGTGTAAGCATAACACTGTGGTTAGATTTCATATACGTCAGACAAGAAAAGTCCTGGAAAGCATGGTTTGGTTAATAGATATGGTAGAATTTCAGGGTTATATCCCATGCTGTATTACCTAATTGAGCAGACTATGTGCCTCTTATTTGGCAGGAAGAGAAAGATGGGGAAGTTTTGCAATTAGAACATCTAGGAAGATACTGTTTGTGATGGTTAATTTTACATTTCAACTTGAATTGCCCAGGTTGTTGGTTAAACATTATTTCTGGGTGTGTTTGTGAGGACGTCTCTGGATGAAATCAGCATTTTAATTGTTAGTCTGAATAAAGAAGATTGTCCTCCTCTATGTGGATGGACACCATTGATGGCTTGAATAGAGCAAAAAGGCAGAGTAAGGAAGAATTTGCTCTCTCTCAGCCTGTGTTTGAGCTGGGATTATGGTCTTTTCTTGATCATACTGGACGGACACTCCTTGAACTCCAGGATTTTCAGCTTGCCTACCGCAGATTGTGGGGATTTCTCTATAATTGTGGTGCCTATTTCCTACAATAAACTGTATAAATCTATTTATTTGTGTATTACCCACCTAGATATCTATATAAATATAGATATGATAGATATATCTATATAGATATATATTGTGATTGTGTGTTAGTTGCTCAGTTGTGTCCAACTCTTTGTGACCCCATGGACTGTAGCCTGCCAGGCTCCTCTGTGGATGGGGATTCTCCAGGCAAGAATACTGGAGGGGGTTGCCATGCCCTCTTGCAGGCGATCTTCCCAACCCAGGGATCGAACCTGGGTCTCCCACACTGCAGGCAGATTCTTTACCATCTGAGCCACCAGGGAAGACCCCAGATAAATATCATACCGTTATGTTTTTCTGGAGAACACTAATAGACTATTTTAATTTCAATACATGAAACCTTGTTGCTTTGCAGTTAGTAATATTTTGATTTATGAATTACACTTGTATAAAGACAACACTCAAAAATTTCTAATTCAGCCCTATCCAAGATAATAGGAAGAGGATTTATAAATGCCTTGGTCTTCAAAATGAATAAGCAGGAAGATGATACAGACAGGGAAACAAAGGCAACATTCATAGTTCAACATTTATGAGTAAGTCCCAAATGAAATGAGATCGTGATTGATAATCAAAGGAAATAATTATGTCTTTTATGTTCTTTGAGATGGGAAATAAGAAAGACCCACAGGTGCATCCTAGACATCCAGTTCAGGTGGCAGAAGTGGCTCATTGAGAAAAACAGATGAAACTCATCTAAACATTCAGTAGGAAATGTGGAAAAACACATACTTTAGACTTTGCACATAGCAGGATGTAGGTACTAAAAAAGGTACTCCTCCCTTTTTCTCATGATCATTACATTCTATCATCTCTTTTCGGTATCTCTGAGAAGTCTTTTCGTTATAAACACAAAACTGAAATAAAAACAACAATAAATAGAAAATATGGCATTCTGAGTATAAACTTGGAATCTCATGAGGTTGCACATAGCAAGTAATCCATCTATACTTGTTAGGTCCATTTTGATTATGTTTAGTGACATATTAAAGACTGTGAAGCACAGGGAATAAAGAGATATTGATGGATGGAGTCATTCATTCAATCTGTATTTATTTAGCATTTAGTAAGTGTAAGGCACAGTGATAGACACTGGGGATAGAGTGATAAATGAGATGAAAGGAATACCTTCTTTCATCAGGTAGCTAATATTCTAGAAATATATACAACATAAATATCATTATAAAGATAATTATAGTTCTGATATATCTGTGAAGGAGAATTTGAGAGGTCATGCTCAGTAGCTCAGGTGTGTCCAACTCTTTGCAACCCAACGGACTGTAGCCTGCCAGGTTCCTCTGTCCATGGAATTTTTCAGGCAAGAATACTGCAGTGGGTTGCCATTTCCTCTCCAGGAGATCTTCCCTACCCAGGGATTGAACCCACATTTCTTGTACTGACAGGTGGATTCTTTACCGCTGTGCCTCCAGGGAAGGAGAATTGCAAGATGCCACAGAATATTCTAGCAGAAGAATACGAAACAAGAATGTGTGTGTTCATGAATGTACTTTGGGGGAAAGAAACAGTTATGAAAGAAACCCTCAAGGAGGTAATACTTAGTCAAGACTAGGAACGTGAGTAGAAACCAACTAAAAAAGAAGAGGTGCAAGAATAGCTGGTGAGCAGATCCTTGGTGGTATGAGGCCTCTGTAGCTGCAACTCAGAAAGCACGTGACATCAAGGCATGAAATCAGGCTACGATAATGCAGACAGCGATAATGATTTGGGTGATTTTTGTTATCAACATATGGGAAGACACTGAAAGCAAACCTGAGACAGTCATGTTTTTAAAAGATCACTCTGCCTATAAGATAGAAAATGGCTAGGGCAGGATCAAAATGGGGTACACAAAGGTCGGTTAGGAGTCTCTACCATGATAGCATCCATCAATAATGGCAGCTTGGACAGGAGGCACAGAACGGATAGAGAGAGCAGTAGACAGTTTGGGAGATGTTTCAGGAACTGACATTGGTGCACTTTTATTAATAATTAACAATAAAAGTGTCAGAAGGGGGAGTGCCAAAAATGCCCCCTACGTTTCTTGCCTCCCACTTTGGAACTTAAGATTTTGAAAAAAAATTAGAATTGATTGTAATTTCTTTAAGATTCCTGAATCTCTTTTACAGAAATTTACCTCTTTATTTTGATATTCGTGAAGATGCCCTTTAGTAGAAATAGATAGACATAGTTTTGGTACATAGGATTCTGATCTTTATAAGTGCTCCATCAGATTCTTTTCTTAAAATAGGTCATGGTGAGTAATGGTTCCTTAGAGGCAAAAAAAAAAAAAAGGAAAAGGAATGGCTAGGTGGCAGTGATAAAACATGTTAGCAGAGTCTATACACTTGTCAGTTGGCAGTGACCTATATAGTGGAGCTGTGCTACCATTCCTGACAGTTTCATTAGGTTAAGTCAAGTTCAGAGTTGTCAGGAAAGCTAAATTCCCTTCTCCTTACTCTTAAAAACTGGTCCCAAAGTTTATCTTGGTACATGTGCAAAGGAGAGCCTGAGACTGTTATCCTTAGAAAGTTCTGGTTACAAAATTGTTCCTGGGTAGGTATCTAGCAACTTGACTGGCAAATAGCTCCCTACAATGACATAAGTTCAGTTCAGTTCAGTTCAGTCGCTCAGTTGTGTCCGACTCTTTGCGACCCCGTGAATCCCAGCGCACCAGGCCTCCCTGTCCATCACCAACTCCCGGAGTTCACTCAGACTCATGTCCATCGAGTCAGTGATGCCATCCAGCCATCTCATCCTCTGTCGTCCCCTTCTCCTCCTGCCCCCAATCCCTCCCAGCATCAGAGTCTTTTCCAATGAGTCAACTCTTCGCATGAGGTGGCCAAAGTACTGGAGTTTCAGCTTTAGCATAATTCCTTCCAAAGAAATCCCAGGGCTGATCTCCTTCAGAATGGACTGGTTGGATCACTCACCTAGAGCCAGACATCCTGGAATGTGAAGTCAAGTGGG
Organism: Bubalus bubalis; assembly: GCF_019923935.1. Classification (NCBI taxonomy): domain Eukaryota; kingdom Metazoa; phylum Chordata; class Mammalia; order Artiodactyla; family Bovidae; genus Bubalus; species Bubalus bubalis. The sequence continues at coordinate 98,701,717 of NC_059160.1, forward strand.
CCTTAGAAAGCATCACTACAAACAAAGCTAGTGGAGGTGATGGCATTCCAGTTGAGCTATTTCAAATCCTGAAAGATGATGCTGTGAAAGTGCTGCACTCAATACGCCAGCAAATTTGGAAAACTTAGCAGTGGCCACAGGACTGGAAAAGGTCAGTTTTCATTCCAATCCCAAAGAAAGGCAATGCCAAAGAATGCTCAAACCACCGCACAATTGCACTCATCTCACACGCTAGTAAAGTAATGCTCAAAATTCTCCAAGCCAGGCTTCAGCAATACATGAACCGGGAACAATGACATAAAATTTTCTCTAAATGGTAAGTGAGGCTCACTGTGGGTTCATGCTAAGCACCTGCTTTCCTCTCAAAAGTCTGCAATTTTGGCACATGCTATGTAAAGGGTGCCCATGTGACCAGTCTCCAGGAAAATTCCAGGCACTGAGTCTCTAACAAGTTTCCTTAGTAGATAACATTTCACACACATTGTTACAGCTCTTTGAATGATGAAATTAAGCACTTGCATTCTTTGTGACTCTGCTGGGAGAAGGCTCTTGGTATAACAGCTTGTGTCTTGTTTGCTCTGAACTTTACCCTGTGCTGGTCCCTTTAGCTGAGTTTGGCTTTCTGTCCTTTCACTAAAATAGATCTTTGCCACGAGTGTGACTATAGGCTGAGTCTTATGAGTCCTTATAGGGAATCATCAACCCTGGGGACCCCTGACACAGTAAATTATTGGGGAATTATCTTCCTATTACCTACGTAATTCCTATGAAGAGGCATTGGGCATGGATTACTGATAGAGTAATGCATGAGAGTAATGATCTTGTCCCGTAATTTTGGTGAGGATTACTTACAACAATTTCAAGTATACAGGAGTATTTTAGTGTTAGTATGTCTTAGTGTATCTTAATATACTTAGCATAAATTTGCCAGAGTCACCTGAAGATGAAAAGACATTATAATTTTGCATGTGACCATCTTCCAGAAGTATACAAATTAAAAAAAAAAATCACTATCTTAAGTCCTACTCTGTTTTCATTAAATTTTCTTTGTTACTTGCATTCATATTCTTCACGTTATATTTGGACCACAAAGCTTTTCCATGTGGAAACTCTAGTATTTAAAATGTTTTAAACACGAGGCTAAAACATCTCATGGAAATGATGGTGAAATGAACACGATACAGGAAACTGCTGTAAAGCTGTTTCATGTTAAAAGCTCTTAGCTAGATGGAATGGCATCAATAATGTTATCGACCATAACTGACTCCCAGATTTGAATTGTGATTATGGAAATGGCAGCATCCTTTCATTTAAGTAATTACTAAGCCTCTTAGAGCATCTTATGTGTGCAGGGTCCAAAATTCTTATTACCTTCTGAAGTCTTTATTACCCTGCACAAATTTAGCACTCACTCTCTAATGCTCTGCCTTATCAAATTCTCATAAAATATCAATAGCATGCCCTGAAGGAAGGTCTACTTTTACTTTTCCTCTGGAGTCATAACTGCATTCTTTAATCTCTGGTTATTATTTTTAGGTTGAAGCACACCAGGCTACTCCTTAAGTGTATTCTTCACACCACCTCACTTATTCCCCATGATTGGATAGACTGTGTGTGTGTGTGTGTATTCCTACTAAGCATGTCCTTGAGTAAGGGTAAAGACTAACTGTGAATATCACTTCAAACTTTACCTCGCATGATTTTCTAATTCATTCCTAAAGCACTTCTGAGTCTTTAAAATGAAAGCTACATATTTACTAAGGGCTCATTACTTGCCTGGTACTGTTTTAAATCAGTTTAACACACTAACTCATTTAACTCTCACAGTAGCTTGTGAGGTAGGGCCTACTATTATCTTCATTACCTTGGTGGGGACTCAAGAGACTGAGGTGTTAAGCTACTGGCCCAAGGTCACACAGCTACTCGGAGGCAGAACCGGGGAAGGGTGGGCAATCTGATCCCAAAGCCCGAGCTCTTAATTTCTGCTGTGTATTGCCACTGAGTATACCTTGGTGATTTTTATATTCACCCCCACAGTCATGACTGGCTCCTTCCAGCCACACTTGATTCCTTTCTGCAGCTGGATGTTGCTCTAGTTTCATCCTTCATGTGTACTCATCGGGCCATGCTCTTCACTTATGCTCTCTCTTCTGGAAAAGCTTTCACAGTCTGATAGGCAGCCTGGGAAATGCCACGCAGGCAGCATGGGAACAGTTTTTGCCCATGGGGCTCAGGCTGGGAACAAAGTGTGAAAGATCATTTCTGATATCATGACTTCCAATGCTTTAGACTCCTTGCCCTAATGTGAAGAAGGAGAACTACAACAAACATCTAGGTTTCTACCACCAAACAACGCAGTTCGGGAAGAAATCTGACAAAGCTGGACCTGGCTTTGCCTGCTTAGTATTGAATGTATATTCAGACTTTAGGACGTGTCAGACAGTTTTAAATAAAAGCCATCAATTTTGAGTGGATGGATTAAGAACATTTTCCCTTCCAGTGAAATCATGTAATCCTCATTAAAATGTTATCTTATGGTTCAAATGATTTGCAAGCATTATATTCTCTGAATCCAAAAAGCCTGAAATTGTGTAGATGAATAAAATTCCTCCAGCGACTACATGTTTTCTCAACACAAATCTGCCCAGCTTATCAGTATAGAAACCTATTAATCTTTTTCTAGTAGTCACCTTCTGCTTGCTTCTCAGTCATTTCACACTTGCTCATTCCCAGCCTCCCGTTCTCGATCTCAGAAATAGAAGGTATTTCAAGGTCCTAAGTGCTTGTTGTACACGACCATCAATTTCTTCATTCTCTCTCTTTCTATATATGCACATCCAGAATATGAAGATGATGGCAAATTCTCTTTAGGTTTTTCAATCATGGTTTTTTACTTGTAAATGACTATTTTAAAATTTTTTCTCTCATCTTTCGTAAGTAGGTCTCCATGTTTCTTTTCCAAATGTTAATCCTAAAAATAAAAAGAAAGCCTGACAGAAAAAAACAAATTTAGGCTAATGATTAGACCACTAACGCTATACGTTCTTTACCCAGGTGGCACCAGTGATAAAGAATCCACCTACCACTCTAAGAGACACAAGAGATGTGAGTTTGATTCCTGGGTGGGGAAAATACCCTGCAGTAGGAAATGGCACCACACTCCAGTGTTTTTGCCTGGAAAATTCCATGGGCAGAGAAGCAGTGCGGGCTACAGCTCAAGGGGTTGCAAAGAGCTGGACATGACTGAGTGGCAGCACAGCGAGACCACTAACCCTGTATATCCTTCAGGTAAATTACTTTTTAAAATGAAGTTCAGTTATAGCTATTTCTCAGTTGCTGTTGAAATACAGGTTCTCTTGGAAATATTTAGAAAGATTTATACCTTATGTGGTTGACTTCAGTTTTTATAAGGTTGAAGGATTACATGTAAAAAAAAAATGGTGGAATCTGTATTTCATACAATTTTTGTGATTCAGATTCCACTCACATTTACTGAATATCTATAACAACAAATAATTACATAGATAGGGGGTAAGAAGATAAATACTTAGAAAATACTATAGACAGATGGCTGGCTGGCTGGACTTGGCACTTGTTATATGTATATCAGGGGCTATTTATTTCTAATTCTCATTTCTTACCCTGAGCTCTACCACGTCTCACTATGTTCATGGCCTTACATTCAGTTCCCTGGGTAATCTATATTGGGGCAAAAGCATAGTAATTTGTTTCTCAGTTTCCACTCTCCTTTTCTACAACCAATTCTAAAATGGCAGAAAACACGATCTTAATATTGCAATCTTATTATTTCCCTGACTGAAACCTTTCAGTGGTTTTCCATCGTGATTGGAATAAAATCCAAATTTCTTATTATCCTTCAATGTCTGGTCTCCGCTTACCTCTCCCTCATTATCTCCTATTGCTAATTGTCTTGCCCATCCTGCTTGAGGCAAATAACCTTGCAATATACCAAGCCCTTTCTCCTAAGCTTTTCATTAGCCTTCTTTTCTGCCCAGAAAACAGTCCCCCTAGCCCTTTGCGTGACCAACATCTTCCCATCATCCACATCTCTACTGAAATGTTATCTACTCAGAGATGTGTTCTTTAACCATCCTATTTAAATTAGGTATCATCACCCCTTTCCTGTACTCTGTCTTATTTTCATAAAATAACCCATTATCTGAAATTATCCTATTTATATTTATATGTTTAATGTTTCTTCTCTCAATAAAATGTAAGCTTCATGAGACAAGACCTGTCTGTTTTACTTACTTCCATGTTCCCAGTGCCTAGCATGGGATTGCTGCTTAGTAGGAGCTTGAATGGGGCTTCCCAGGTGAGTAAGGGCTAAAGAACCTGCCTGCAAATGCAGAAGACACAGGAGACATGAGTTGGATCCCTGGGTTGGGAAGATCCCCTGGAGGAGAAAATGACAACCCATTCCAGTATTCTTGCATGGAGAATACCATGAGCAGAGGAGCCTGGGGAATACAACAGTCCATAGGGTTGCAAAGAGCCATATACAACTGATCATGCAAATAAGTGAATAAATCATATCAGGTTATCTGCACGATCACCTTGTAAGATGAGTGGCTCATCACTGAAATTTCAGGGCCGTAAAATTCTCTCTCTAAAGTTTTATCTGGTAAAATCCTTGCCTCTTGACACAATTTCTTGGTTCATACCTCTCAAAAGTTTCTTCACAGCAAGGTGACAGTTGGATTGATGTTCAAATTAAACTAAATCAATCAATACAGTCCTAACTCACTTTAAAACGAAGTTAACGTTCTACATGCCTCTGAGATCAAACTGCATGAGGACAAAGACTCAAAGATTTATTACTGCCAATGCACAATAAGAACAACACGAGAACTGTAAACTAACTGGACATAATTTCAGTTGTGCTGTTCTCTAGAGCCCTTTCCTAAAGAAGAAACTAAATGAGAAGAAAATGTAAGTGAAAAGGAGAAGCCTTCATGTGGGACACAAAGCAAGTGTAATAAAAAATGTAGGCAGATGCCAATCACTTCTGGAGAATTTCAGAGCCTGGAGACTATCGGCACTCAGGGAAGAAGGTGGGTTGTTACTACAAGAATAGAGAACTATGTTGCCTAGAGAAAGGATGCTGTTACAGCTTCTGGATTTATGCATGATACCAGTTATTCACTTCAGAAGTTTTGGTGAAACTTTGTATCAAGTCTCTGAGTTAAAATCAGGGCTTCCCAGGTGGTTCAGTGGTAAAGAATCTGCCCACCAATGCAGCAGATACAGAAGTGGGTTTGATCCCTGGGTTGGAAAGGTCCCTTGGAGTAGAAAATGGAAACCCACTACCGTATTCTTGCCTGGAAAATTCTATGGTCAGAGAAGCCTGGTGGTCTACAGTCCATGGGGTCACAAAGAGTCAGACACAACTGAGCAACTGAGCAAAGTTAAAATCACAGATAGGCATTCATTTAATTCACTAATCTTATAAATATCTGTGATGAAAATCTTGGCTTTAATTGACTTATTCCTATGGTTGTGAGAAAGCAACAGTTCTCGGTTCTCTTCATAATAATTGTTACTTGGTAGTATTACTCTCATAAAGAAAGTAGAGACTTCATGAAGGAGAGGTTATATGACATACCACAGACATCCAAAATCCCAATTCTGGTGAAAAACTGCATTTAAAGGTTTATTCTTAAGAAATTTTAATCATTATTAATATCAATAACTATTCAACACCAATTCTGTGGAATGATTGAAGATGGAAAAAATCTATAACACAATTTGTCAGGAATATTGTACTCTCTGAAAAAGCAGAATATGTATGATTAACCAATCATTCATTCTTGCTTCCTAACAGACCCTGATTTCTATCAGTGAGATGACATATCCAGCTACTTTCTAACTCAATAAGCTGCCTGTCTGTCATTATTTCTAATGGTTTGTTGTTCAGTTTTGTTTTTGTTAGATTCCTGATGTTCCTTTTAACTTGCTGCTGCTGCTGCTGCTGCTGCGTCGCTTCAGTCGTGTCCGACTCTGTGCGACCCCATAGACGGCAGCCCACCAGGCTCCCCCATCCCTGGGATTCTCTAGGCAAGAACACTTGAGTGGGTTGCCATTTCCTTCTCCAACGCATGAAAGTGAAAAGTGAAAGTGAAGTCGCTCAGTCGTGTCCCACTCTTAGCGACCCCGTGGACTGCAGCCCACCAGGCTCCTCCATCCATGGGATTTTCCAGGCAAGAGTACTGGATTGGGGTGCCACTGCCTTCTCCATCCTTTTAGCTTAGGCTACCTAAAGTCAGTTTCTACTGTTTACAATTAAAGAATCCTAACTAATTTTTAAACTGAGTCTACCAAAGGCTCAGAATTAGAGCATGCTTATCTTTTACCCATGGAGATAAATTTCACTTTAAGAAATACTTACAGGTACAGAATAATGAAAAGATCTCTTCAGTATTTTTATTCAGAAAAGAAAGGTGCGTTAACCAAGAGTCTTAGTGTTATTAATGATATGTAACTTCCTTGGTAGCTTAAAGAATCCTCCTACAATGCACAAGACCTGGGTTCAATCCATGTTTTGGGAAGAAACCCTGGAGGAGGGCATGGCAACCCACTCCAGTATTCTTGCCTGGAGAATCCTATGGACATAGGAGCCTGGTGGACTACAGCTGGACATGACTGAGTGACTAAGCACAGCACATAGTAAGCAACACAGCGTAACTTCCAGTCTTCATTTGAGATTTCTGAAGTTGCCAAGTGAGTTTAAGAACTTCCAGAAACCAAAAAAGTCCTGTAAAAGAACTTGGCTCTTTACATATCCATGACAAAGAATGGATGGAGAAAACAGCTATGGAATTTCACTTTCAACAAAGAGAGCTCTGCCTTTCTCCATGGGTCTGAGGCCTTGGTGGGAAGCTTTCCAGATGGGGGAGGAGCCAGATCTTTGCTTCAAGAATGCAGGATCCACTGCAAATACTGAAGTTGGTGTGGCTTATGGTAAGATGAAGATGACACCTTCCTATGAGGCCACCACAGAAGAAAAACTTCAGCAGAGAAGGTTGGCCACTTGACACTGTAATGAGGGAAAAACTGGTGATAGTTTTTGTTTCAACTGGTTAAGTTGGGGTCAGAAGTTAATGTGTTTGCTATAATTGCTCATTTGGTTAAGTGGACAATGATTTCTGTCCCACATATAGCTGTTAGAGTAGTTCAGTACTACGAGTAAGCAGTAATATAGAATAGCCACTATCAAAGACCTTAAGGAAACATCAGATATCTACCCACTTATAATAATTCAAAGACAGTTATTTACTGTCTTGCCTTGAGGCAACTAAAATTCCTGATTCTTTAGACACTGGAAAGACCGTAATTCTATTATTTCAATCTTAAGGACCAGGAGGAACTGAAGCCTCACTTTGTATCATTTAGAACTTGGCAAGCACTCATGCTCATCTACACTGGGAAATCACTTCTTTGGACCTTCTCTGATGCAGGTGATGAGTCCTGTGTGATTAATCCTTAGTGAACTAAACTTGACCTTCTCCATTGGCCATGGCTCAGACCCACCATGTTCCCAATGAACCTTCTCTTATTTGCTTCACCACAAATCCTGATAAGCAGACCTTTACTTGACAACTGAAGTTCACATCATAGATTTTAATTATACAATAATATTTTAAGTAACAAATAGAGATTTGAGAAACAATACAACCCTGATGTATTTTCTTTTCCCTTTGTCTCATTATGTGAAACAAGTGCAAACTAATTATTCTGCTTCAGTATTAAGACATTCAATTCTATTTGAGATATGAAATATTTTGAAAAAAAATGAATCTTATATCTATCTTCTTATTTGAAAAATAGCAAGCTATAGTCAGACTTTCCTCTCTTATCCATAGTTAATTTCCCTAAACTTTTTAGTTTGTCTCATTATTAGGACTTAGGTCATTGAAGGTGGGCTTTCTGGGTGGGGCTAATAGTAAAGAACCCACCTGCGATGCAGGAGACCAGGGTGCAAGCCCTGGCTTGGGAAGATCCCCCGGAAAAGGCCATGGCAATCCACTCCAGTACTCTTGCCTGGAGAATCACATGGTCAGAGGAGCCTGGCTGGCTACAGTTCATAGAATCACAAAGAGCTGGACAGGACTGAAGCAGCTTGGCATGCATGCACACAGGGCATTGAAGGAGAGAGCAAGACCAGTTAAAAGTGAGTTTAAGAAAAAGTGAATATTGAGAACCAATGAGTCCTTTACTAGCATATCTTTATAATCATAATCATAATTACACTTAATTGTATCCTGATTTACAATTCACTAGGAGCTCTGATCCTATTTCATCCTATACTTCATTTGGAAGAGGAGTGAATGCAGTCCTTTCATTTTTTTTTTTTTAATTTTTTCATAATCAATACAAAAATGGTTAAAAATAGCAAGAGAGTAAAAATATACCAGCATATGGAAAATGGGTAGGTTTGTTTGTTTTGTTTCCTTAAATTACAGTTTATAAGCATTTCAGATTCACCACACATACACTCACATTTGTTAGTTCTTATTACAGTAGCTATTATGCTAATGGATAAACAGATGGGAACATAACACGGGGCTTCTAAAACCTGCTTTCTTTGGTTGTTCCTTCTGTGATTCTAGCTGTGCTGAGTTTAAGCAATGAGAATGTTAGGGAACTATTTATTTCACTGATACTGGGAAGAAGTAGCTAACATTTATTGAGTGCCTATTTTGTAGCAAACAGTGCCTGAAATTTTTCCATTTGCTGCTTGATTTTATCTTCACCAGAAATGTTGAGGTAGACATTATTTCTGTGTTAGCTCCAAGGGAACTGAGCCACAGAGGTTACCAAGCTTAACGAAGACTACCCAGCTCTTCTCAATGGCACCAGCCCCAAATTCAAATATGTTTGACTCTGTGCTCTTTCTACCGCTTGCTAAACATCTTTTTAAAAATAAAGTATCCCTGAAGGCAGAAGAGAATGAATACACACCCCTAGGGAGTCTGTGGGTCTAGTTCAAAGGGAATCACAGCAAGTGTGAAATTTCTTTGAAGTTTCATCTTTTATCTTTAACATGCATACAGTCTACTCCATAATATATCTATATTTGTTTTAATACAAAATATGTTTGTTTTCCCAAATCTTTAAGGGAAACTCAAGCCCCAGAAATATGCATTGTGTTTATCCTGTGGCTTTCTATATGCCTCCTGGGTATTCTGGTTTAAGAAGCCTGGCCCTTCATGACACGATCTCTAAAAAATTAAGCACACAGTTTTATCCCTATTGATTTTAATGTGAAATCTCAGTTTCCCACATTGCTTCTTTACAGGAAGCCACCTTTTAAAATGTCCTTTTGACACTTCCACAGTACTCTGTACCTCCCTTTCAGAGCATTCATTATATTTATAATTATTTGCTCAAAGTCTGCCTCATAAACTATAAATTCCAAGAAGTAGGGAATCTTGGTGTTGGTTATTTCTATATCCCCAGCATCTACTCCGGTACTTAGGGAACAGTGACACCAAATATACTTTAGCTAAATAAATAATTGGAACATTTTATGAGCACAATCTTTACATATAGAGTCAGAGTAAGGAATGGGAGAGGTGAGATAACCTTGCCTCAATGCTCTAGGACTCACTCAATGGATTTGATATTCAGGCACATGCTGGAGGTTCAAGAGCTGTGACTTCTAATTCTGATCACAGATTTGACTTATTCAGTGGTTCTAGATATAGGACATAATAAAAAAATTAAATAGTAATGAGAAGGTGGTAAACTTCTCACAGTTTTCACATCCTTACCTGAAATGCACATATGACCAGATGTTTCAAAGCACAGGTGCTCACCCCTCGGGGGTTGTGCAAGCAACCCCCCTCTGAAGAAGAAACTCCTGGCTTCCCGCACAACCAAAATTACAACAATCTAGAACCAGTGTATATGCCATCAACCAGTGTACATGCCATGATCCAGTGTATATGCCATGATCCAGTGTATATGCCATGAACCAGTGTACATGCCATGAACCAGTGTGTATGCCAAACAGGTTTAGCAGATGACCGACTAGACTCAATTCAGTTCAGCTCAGTTGCTCAGTCGTGTCCGACTCTTTGCAATCCCGTGGACTACAGCACGCCAGGCCTCCCTGTCTATCACCCACTCCTGAAGTTTACTCAAATTCATGTCCATCGAGTCGGTGATGCCATCCAACCATCTCATCCTCTGTTTTCCCCTTCTTCTCCTGGCCTCAATCTTTCCCAGCATCAGGGTCTTTTCAAATGAGTCAGCTCTTTGCATCAGGTGGCCAAACTACTGGAGTTTCAGTTTCAACATCAGTCCTTCCAGTGAATATTCAGGACTGATTACCTTAATGACAGAAATGATCAGATTATGTCTGAAAAAGAGCCAAGTGGTGTGTACATAAAAAGAGACATGCTGCTGCTGCTGCTGCTGCTGCTGCGTCGCTTCAGTCGTGTCCGACTCTGTGAGACTCCATAGACGGCAGCCCACCAGGCTCCCCTGTCCCTGGGATTCTCCAGGCAAGAACACTGGAGTGGGTTACCATTTCCTTCTCCAATGCATGAAAATGAAAAGTGAAACTGAAGTCACTTAGTCGTGTCCGACTCCTAGCGACCCCATGGACTACAGCCTACCAGGCTCCTCCATCCATGGGATTTTCCAGGCAAGAGTACTGGAGTGAGGTGTCATTAAAAAGAGACATACTCTTAATAAAAAACAAACACAGAAAGCTTTGTGTATTTGCTTTCTGTGGCTTCTTAACAAATTGCCTTAAACTTAGCGTGCTTAAAACAGCACACATCTTTTATCTCACAGTTTCTACAGGAAAGTCTGGACATTTTTTAATTGGTTCCTCATATCAGGGTCTCACAAGCATGTCCGATCAAGGAAGATCCACTTCCAAGCTCAATTTGGTCACTGACAGAATGCATTTCCTTGTGACTGTGTGACTGAGGGCTCTGGCTTCTTTCCGGCTATGGCTGGAGCTACTCTCAGATGCTAGGAGCCACCCACAGTTCCTTGCCCTGAGGACCTCTCCACAGGCAGTTCACATCATGGCTACTGGCTTATTTGAGCGCATCAGGAGAATCTTTCTAGTCAGACAGCAACAATCACAGGCATGACAGCCTATCACTTTTGTCATACTCTATTGAATAGAAGCAAGTCACAAGTTTCTCTGGCACCTGAGGGGAAAGAATCACACACCACTGTAGATCATTGGGGGTCACCTTCGGATGTCTCTGCCACACTTGGAAATAAAAAGTCATAAAGTCACAAGAATAACATGCAGACTATAGTAAGCCATACCGAGGGAAACTCATGATTTATCAGAGAGCATATGAATGGAAGTGCTTCCCAGGTGGTGCTAGTGGTAAAGAGCCTGCCTGCCAATGCAGGAGATGTAAGAGACAAGGGTCTGATCCCTGGGTCAGGAAGTTCCCCTGGAGGAGAGCATGGCAACCCACTCCAGTATTCATTCCTGGAGAATCCCATGGACAGAAGAGCCTCGCTGGCTACAGTCCATAGGGTCCCAAAGAATTGGACACGACTTTGCCAACAAAGGTCCATCTAGTCAAGGCTATGGTTTTTCCAGTGGTCATGTATGGATGTGAGAGTTGGACTGTGAAGAAAGCTGAACACCGAAGAATTGATGCTTTGGGACTGTGGTGTTGAAGAAGACTCTTGAGAGTCCCTTGGACCACAAGGAGATCCAACCGGTCCATTCTAAAGGAGATCAGTCCTGGGTGTTCTTTGGAAAGAATGATGCTAAAGCTGAAACTCCAGTACTTTGGCCACCTCATGCGAAGAGTTGACTCATTGGAAAAGACTCTGATGCTGGGAGGGATTGGGGGCAGGAGGAGAAGGGGACGATGGAGGATGAGATGGCTGGATGGCATAACTGACTCGATGGACGTGGGTCTGAGTGAACTCTGGGAGTTGGTGATGGAAAGGGAGGCCTGGCGTGCTGCGATTCATGGGGTCGCAAAGAGTCGGACATGACTGAGCGACTGAACTGAACTGAACTGAACTGAAGTGACTCAGCATACATGCACATAAAAACAAAAATCATAGGTTATACACTTGATGAAGATGTAGTATTTAGTTCAACGTCTGCCTAATACCCAAAGTGATAAGAATTATCCAGAGTCGATTTAAAACAAAAAACAGAAAAAAGTGGAAATTACTGTAAAAAATGACCATTTTAATTCAAAAGGGGGAAAATAATTGAAAGAGATAGACTGAAGCCTCCAAATATTAAAAAAAATTAGATTTCAATAGAGCCAGAGATACAGCTAAGAAGTTTACTTATTTTTATATAGAGGAGGAACTGGAAATCAAAACCAAAACCAAAAATGTAATTTTCTATCAGGCAAATATGTATATATAGAAAGCTACTTAGTAAACTATATATAGCTCATATTCCAAAATGTGGGTTTGTTTGGTTGTTTTCAGTTAACCTTTTTGCTTCTTTTTTTTAACATTCAAACACATTCTAGGTGGTGTTAGACATACATACAAACTTATACTTGCAGAACAGAATGTGGATTTTACAGCAGGGTGATGCTCTGGGAAGCCCCAGTGGGCTCTATTTTTATCTGGAGCTGACCCCAAACAGTATGTCCCTCCTCGTTTTCCCTTCAGAGCAAAGTTCCCTGAAGGCTTGTCTATGTCTGCTTTGGCCAATGCTTATCTCATTCTTTGTTGAGCCTGCGTCAGCCAGGCCTTTACTCCATGAATGCAGGCAAACTGTTTGGTCCAAGATGCTAGCGACAACCTCCATTTTGCTAATCTAATGTCAGTCGTCAACTCATCTTACTAGATCTATCAGCAGTATTCAATACTCTTGATCACTCCCTTCTTCTCAAAACAGGAGTCGCTTGGTGTCTAGGACACACACAGGGGTTTTCTTCCCGGCTACCTCACTGGTCACTCCTCCTCACTCTCCTCTGCTGGACCCTCCTCCTCCTTTCATCAAACTCGCCACCCAGGACTTAATCCCTTGACATTTCCTTTATCTGTATGTACTACCTTGATGAGGTCATTCATTCTGACAAGCTGGTGACTCTTGAATTGAGACCTCTGGGCCCCAACAGTGGCCTCATTCTCTGATTCACATTTCAAATGACACCGATGCTCATCATTTAATTTCTTGCTCCCATATGCGCTTGCACTGTCCCCTCTAACTGAAAGGTTCTAGCCATTTCCCTGACTAATGTGTAGGACTAATGTATGTTTATAAAGTTGTTTAGTAAACTATATATAGTTTATATTTCAAAATGCGGGTTTGTTCAGTTTTCAGTTAACTTTTTTGCTTTTTTTTTTTTTAATATCCAAACACGTTCTAGGTGGTGTTAGACATAAACAAAAACTTACACTTGCAGAACAGAGTGTGGATTTAGAGCAGGGAAATGCTTTGGAAAGCCCCAAGGGGCTTTATTTCTATCTGGAGCTGACCCCAAAGAGGTCAGAAAAGAGCTGACCTCTTTTCTCCATGGTGTCTATCAGTTTCCTTCTGCCTTAGGTGCCTTGTTATGGTCTGAATTGTGTTCCTCTAAAATTCTTTTGTTGAAACCCTGTCTCCCAGTAGGTTTATAAGGAGGGAGATACGGTTTATAACGGAAAAGGCAATGCCACCCCACTCCAGTACTCTTGCCTGGAAAATCCCATGGATGGAGGGCCTGGTGGGCTGTAGTCCATGGGGTCGCTAAGAGTCAGACATGACTGAGCGACTTCACTTTCACTTTTCACTTTCATGCACTGGAGAAGGAAATGGCAACCCACTCCAGCGTTCTTGCCTGGAGAACCCCAGGGATGGGGGAGCCTGGTGGGCTGCCGTCTATAGGGTCGCACAGAGTCAGACATGACTGAAGCGACTTAGCAGTAGCAGGGTTTATAAGGAGGGACTGAGGTCATAGGGTGAAGCTCTAACCCAGCAGGGCTGTAGTGTTTATAAGAAGAGGAAGAAAGGCCTGAAGTCTCTCTCTCTCCCCCCCCTCTCTCTCTCTATCTCTATCTCTCTCCCTCATATGAGGACACACAGAGAAGTCAGCAGGCTGCAAGTCAGGAAGAGAATCTGAACTCTGCCAGAACCTGGATCTTAGATTTTTCTGGCCTCTAGAGCTGTGACAAAATTAGTTGTTGTTGTTTAATCCATCCAGCCTATAGTATTTTGTTTGCGGTGGTTTGAGTTGACTAACACACACCTTTGCAGGGCTCTGATGGCGTTCTTTCTTTGATTCTGTCATAACCTCTACCCCAGTGCATTATAACTGCTTGTTTACTTCTCAGTCTTCCCCTAACAAACTCTGACATATATGAGTTCAAGACACATTTTATTCATTTTTGTTTTCCAGTAGTCAGAGTAGCTACATACTTTTGCCAATGAATTGACTTAAATACCAGACCTAGGAGAGGGATAGTTTCATGAAAGCTTATGCCTGACTTAAAGTCTTACCCAGATAGAAAGTTAATTCCTACACAGAAGTAGGCCTTAGCAAAACCAATGAACAGGATGTTTTATCCTTCTTCTTTTGTTTTTCGTATTTGCTGATAATTTCAATTAACTCCCACTTAAGAACCCAGAGTTTTGACCTGAAATGAATACAGAAGGAAATTTTCTCTGGAAGAAAGGTAAAGGGTGACTCTTACCAATTAAGCTTATTAAAGATATAATTTTGAGTATGTAGGTATCCTTATGACCCCTTTCAGAATTAGGAGTTTCAAATTATTTTCTCATAAAGAAGAATTCAGGCATTTATTTGTTCTGCCATTCATGAATTTAACACGTAAGCACCATGTCCCAGACAATAAGCTAAATTTTGAAAATGCAGTATTGAATAAAATGGACACAGCACCTATTCTCAAGGAACTCACAGTAGTTGTTCTGAGTACTTATCTTTTATTTTGTTCACATAAGTTTTGGAGAATATTCAACAAATGTGACTTTGATTGTTAGCACAGCTGCTATCAAAATGTCATCCTGGGAATAGTTAGCCAGCAGAGTTAGCTGTTCCCTAAAGTGAGTTTAAGATAATAAACCATTACAAGCACCAGGATGAAGGCGCATCTGCTGCATTCCTCAGCAGAGACATGTCTTTGATCTTTGTATTACTACTGCATATCACAGCGGCTGGCATACAGGCAGTGTTGACACGCTGTTTGTTGACCTGCCATCCTGTTTCTCATAGCTAGAGAATACACATTCAATGTACAGAACAGTGATGGCAATTTATTTATATATAAATTGGAAAGCAATAGTTTTCAGACATAACCATATTTCATATCTAGAAAAAAGTACCAATCAGAATGCATATTCTAGATTTAAGTTAAAACATTTTCGAAGAGGTCAGTTACTAATGTGACTATTCCACACCCGTTTTAGCTGGAGTTAATGAGGGCTTCCATAGTCTTTCTCTACCTAACAGTCAATTACTATAATAACTATTTGTGGGTTGACAAATTAGTGATTTTAGCTCAGTGATTTTTCAGTATCACAGTTATTTAATTATAGGCCTTTGACACTCAACAAGCTTCATGCTAACCTCTGATATTTCAAGACTGAAAGTGTCTTGAATATTTCTTGAACCCATTCCCTTCTTTCTCACATTATTCTTCCTTGATCTAAGCCAGTATTTTTCTGCCAGAGACCAGTGAGCTGCCCTCTTCTGCCTTGGTTCTTCTGCATCTTCAACAACATAGCCAAAGTGACCTTCCAAATGAGCACATATGATTTGAACACTCATCTTCATAACATCTTCATGGATTTCCACTGCTTAAAAGACAGCATCTCAAATGCCTAACATTGTCCACAAAATCATCCCCAAGAAAAAGAAATACAAAAAAGGCAAAATGGTTGTCTGAGGAGGCCTTACAAATAGTTATGAAAAGAAGAGAAGCAAAAGGCAAAGGAGAAAAGGAAAGATATGCCCATTTGAATGCAGAGTTCCAAAAGAATACCAAGGAGAGATAAGAAGACTTCCTCAGTGGTTAATGCAAAGAAATAGAGGAAAGCAATAGAATGGGAAAGATTAGAGATCACAGCAAGAAAATTAGAGATAACAAGGGGACATTTCATGGAAAGATGGGCACAATAAAGGACAGAAATGACATGGATCTAACAGAAGCAGAAGATATTAAGAAGAGGTGCTAAGAATACACAGAAGAACTATACAAAAAAGATCTTCATGACCCAGATAATCATGATGGTATGATCACTCACCTAGAGCCAGACATCCTGGAATGCAAAGTCAAGTGGGCCTTAGGAAGCATCACTAAGAACAAAGTTAGTGGAGGTGATGGAATTCCAGTTGAACTACTTCAAATCCTGAAAGACGATGTTGTGCAAGTGCTGCACTCAATATGCCAACAAATTTGGAGAACTTGGCAGTGGCCACAGGATTGGAAAAGGTCAGTTTTCATTCCAGTCCCAAAGAAAGGCAATGTCAAAGGATGCTCAAACCACTGTTGTACTCAACTCACACACTAGTAAAGTAATGCTCAAAATTCTCCAAGCCAGGCTTCAACAGTACACGAACTGAGAATGTCAGATGTTCAAGCTGGATTTAGAAAAGGCAGAGGAACCAGAGATCAAATTGTCAACATCTGCTGGATCATCAAAAAAGCAAGAGAGTTCCAGAAAGATATCTAGTTCTGCTTTATTGACTATCCCAAAGCCTTTGTGTGGATCATAACAAACTGTGGAAATTCTTAAAGATATGGGAATACCAGACCACCTGACTTGCCTCTTGAGAAATCTGTATGCAGGTCAAGAAGCAGCAGTTAGAACTGGACAGGGAACAACAGACTGGTTCCAAATAGGAAAAGGAGTACATCAAGGCTGTATATTATCACCCTGCTTATTTAACTTATATGCAGAGTACATTATGTGAAATGCTGGGCTGGATTATGCACAAGCTGGAATCAAGATTGCTGGGAGAAATATCAATAACCTCAGATACGCAGATGACACCACTCTTATGGAAGAAAGCTAAGAAGAACTAAAGAACCTCTTGATGAAAGTGAAAGAGCAGAGTGAAAAAGTTGGCTTAAAACTCAACATTCAGAAAACTAAGATCATGGCATCTGGTCCCATCACTTCGTGGCATAGATGGGGAAACAGTGGAAATAGTGACAGACTTTATTTTGGGGGGCTCCAAAATCACTGCAAATCGTTGCTGCAGCCATGAAATTAAAACACGCTTGCTCTTTGGAAGAAAAGCTGTGACCACCTAGACAGCATCTAAAAAGCAGGGACATTACTTTGCCAACAAAGGTCTGCCTAGTCAAGGCTATGGTTTTTCCAATGTCATGTATGGATGTGAGAGTTGGACTATAAAGAAAGCTGAGCACCAAAGAATTGATGCTTTTGAACTGCGGTGTTGGAGAAGACTCTTGAGAGTCCCTCAGACTGCAAGGAGATCCAACCAGTCCATCCTAAAGGATATCAGTCCTGAATATTCATTGGAAGGACTGGTGTTGAAGCTGAAACTCCAATACTTTGGCCACCTGATGCGAAGAACTGACTCTTTGAAAAGACCCTGATCCTGGGAAAGATTGAAGGTGGGTGGAGATGGGGATGACAGAGGATAAGATGGTTGGACGGCATCACTGATTCAATGGACATGAGTTTGAGTAAGCTCCCGGGAGTTGGTGATAGACAGGGAGGCCTGGAGTGCTGCATTCTATGGGGTCACAAAGAGTTGGACATGACTGAGCAACTGAACTGAACTGTCCACAAAATACTCAGAACTTGGGCTCAGTGTTCTCTATAATCTCTTCCCTAACTCTCTGCTCCCGTTTCATTATACTACCATCAAATATTTTATTTTCCTTTAAATTTTCAATTGTTGTATTTCTTAGACTAGGCTAGGTGTGTGTGCTCAGTTGAGTCTGACTCTGCGACCCTATGTACTGTAACCCACCAGGCTCCTCTGCCCATGGAATTCTCCAGGCAAGGGTATTGGAATGTGTTGCCGTATCCTGCTCTAGGAGATCTTCCCAACCCAAGGATAGAACCAGTGTCTTCTGTGTCTTCTGCATTGGCAGGAGGATTCTTTTACCACTGAGCCACCTGGGAAATGTACTTTATTTCTTAGGAACTTTGCAAATTTCATTTCCTTTTCGATAGAACACAGTCCATTCTGGTTTCTGTTCAGCTAACATGTACTTTGTCTTTAATTTCAGTTCTATTACCATTTCTTTATCATTTCTTTCCCATTAACTAAATTGGTTCTTGCTATGATATACCTTCATAGTCCCTTCATATTTCCTTCATAGAACTTAATCTTAGATTGCAATTATATAATTTCTTAATGTGTGAACACAAATATTTATCTTCTCTTAAGTAGCTTCGGATCATATCTCTAGTTTCTAGCACAATACTACTCCATGGAATAATTTATATATTTGGTATATGAATGGAGCAGTGAGAATCATTGGCACAGAAACAGGAAAGTTACATCCAAGAAGTGGATGAGTCCCTCTAGAATATGACAATTGTGAAGAGAAAAGAGGATGGTAGTATGTTTGCTATTCCTAGGATAAAGCAAACATGAATTGATAATAGTAAAAAACATGCTCATTAGCCAGAAGAATCTTAACAATTTTATTTAAGATTTGTGTATAATAAAATTTTTAAAACAACAAGACTTTGTGACACAAAAGAAATACATAATCATAGATGATATTAACTTACAGCTTATTATACTCAGTACTTAACATTCATGATTGCAGGAAATCTTTTCAATGACCCTGTGAGATAGGTATTGTCTGGCAGATAAACATAATAAAGAACAGTTTAAATGGTATAGCTAGAGTCTGAAAACCTACGCACTCTAATTACAGAGTAGGTGGAACCATCAAGCTATTGTGCTCATTTGCACACACAGAAAACTGCAATTTAAATCCCTCATATGTTATTAATTGCACAACTATGTTTTGAGAATATACGATGAACCAGCTAGTCCAACAGGCCCTGAGGTTTAACTGATCAAAAGAGACACCTGTACTGCTCTCAAATTGTTTATATTTTATTAGGGCAGGCAGATGATAAACTTACAAACAAGTACATAAGATGATTTCAAATATTAATTTTTGTAACTAGAAGTTTTCCCTGTGTTTGAATGGAGCAGGGTACTGAGTTTATTAGATTGGATGATCAAGGTAGGGATCTCTGAGGCAAAGGTCTTTGAGCTGAGACTGGAATGATAAGAAGGGTCATACAAGTACAAGTTTTGTATGACTTTAGACGATCTAAGATCTACGACCAGCTGTTGAGGAGACAACCCATGTCCAAGGTAAGGAGCAGCGGCTACACTTTGCTGGAGCAGCCGTGAAGAGATACCCCACGTCCAAAGTAAGAGAAACCCCAGTAAGACAGTAGGGGCTGAGAGAGGGCATCAGAGGGCAGACAGACTGAAACCACAATTGCAGAAAACTAGCCAATCTAATCACATGGACCACAGCCTTGACTAACTCAATGAAACTAAGCCATGCCATGTAGGGCCACTCAAGACAGACCAGTCATGGTGGAGAGTTCTGACAAAATGTGGTCCACTGGAGAAGGGAATGGCAAACACTTCAGTATTCTTACCTTGAGAACCCCATGAACAGTAAAAAGAAAAAAGAAAAGGCAAAAAGATAGGACACTGAAAGCTGAACTCCTCAGGTAGGTAGGTGCCCAATATGCTACGGGAGATCAGTGGAGAAATAACACCAGAAAGAATAAAGAGACAGAGACAAAGCAAAAACAATACCCAATGTGGATGTGACTGGTGATGGAGGCAAGGTCTGATGCTGTAAAGAGCAATATTGCATAGGAACCTGGAATGTTAGGTCCATGAATCAAGGCAAATTGGAAGTGGTCAAACAGGAGATGGCAACAGTGAATGTTGACATTCTAGGAATCAACAAACTAAAATGGACTGGAATGGGTGAATTTAATCAGATGACCATTGTATCTATTACTGTGGGCAGGAATCCCTTAGAAGAAATGGAATAGCCATTATAGTCAACAAAAGAGTGCTGTACTTGGATGCAATCTCAAAGACAACAGAATGCTCTGTTTGTTTCCAAGGCAAACCATTAATTATCACAGTAATCCAAGTCTATGCCCCGACCAGTAATGCTGAAGAAGCTGAACTTGAACGATTCTATAAAGACCTACAAAACCTTTTAGAACTAACACCCAGAAAAGATGTCCTTTTCATTATAGGGGACTGCAATGCAAAATTAGGAAGTTAAGAAACACATAGAGTAACAGGCAAATTTGGCCTTGGAATACGGAATGAAGCAGGGCAAAGGCTAATAGAATATTGCAAAGAGAATGCACTGATCATAGCAAACACCCTCTTCCAACAACACAAGAGAAGACTCTACACATGGACATCAGCAGATGGCCAACACTGAAATCAGATTGATTATATTCTTTGCAGCCAAAGATGGAAAAGCTCTATACAGTCAGCAAAAACAAGAACAGGAGCTGACTGCAGCTCAGGTCATGAACTCCTTTTGCCAAATTCAGACTTAAATTGAAGAAAGTAGGGGAAACCACTAGACCATTCAGGTATGACCTAAATCAAGTCCCTTATGACTATACAGTGGAAGTGAGATTAGATTTAAGGGACTAGATCTGGTAGACAGAGTGCCTCATGATGGAGGTTCCTATGGATGATGCCTATGGAAAGAGGTTCCTGACACTGTACAGGAGACAGGTAGCAAGACCAACCCCAAGAAAAGGAAATGCAAAAAGGCAAAATGGCTGTCTGAGGAGGCCTTACAAATAGCTGTGAAAAGAAGAGAAGCCAAAAGCAAAAGAGAAAAGGAAAGAGATACCTATTTGAATGCAGAGTTCCAAAGAATAGCAAGGAGAGATACAAAGCCTTCCTCAGTGATCAGTGCCAAGAAATAGAGGAAAATAATAGAATGGGAAAGACTAGAGATCTCTTCAAGAAATTAGAGATACCAAGGGGACATTTCATGCAAAGATGGGCTCAATAAAGGACAGAAATGGTATGGACCTAACAGAAGCAGAAGATATTAAGAAGAGGTGGAAGGTATACAGAGAAGAACTGTACAAAAAAGATCTTCACGACGCAGATAATCACGATGGCATGATCACTCACCTAGGGCCAGACATCCTAGAATGTGAATTCAAGTGGGCCTTAGGAAGCATTACTATGAACAAAGCTAGTGGAGGTGATGGAATTCCAGTTGAGTTATTTCAAATCCTGAAAGATGATGCCACGAAAGTGCTGCACTCAATATGCCAGCAAATTTGAAAAACTCAGCTGTGGCCATGGGACTGGAAAAGGTCAGTTTTCATTCCAATCCCAAAGAAAGGCAATGCCAAAGAATGCTCAAACTACCACACAATTGCACTGATCTCACATGCTAGTAAAGTAATGCTCAAAATTCTCCAAGCCAGGCTTCTGCAATACATGAATCGTGAATGTCCAGATGTTCAAGCTGGTTTTAGAAAAGGCAGAGGAATGAGAGATCAAATTGCCAACATCTGCTGGATCATCGAAAAATCAAGAGAGTTCCAGAAATATATCTATTTCTGCTTTATTGACTACATCAAAACCTTTGACTGTGTGATCACAATAAATTCTTCAAGAGATGGGAATACCAGACCACCTAACCTGCCTCTTGAGACATCTGTATGCAGGTCAGGAAGCAACAGTTAGAACTGGACATGGAACAACAGACTGGTTCCAAATAGGAAAAGGAGTACATCAAGGCTATATATTGTCACCCTGCTTATTTAACTTATATACAGAGTACATAATGAGAAATGCTGGGCTGGATGAAGCACAAGCTGGAACAAGATTTCTGGGAGAAATATCAATAACCTCAGATATGTAGATGATAACACCCTTATGGCAGAAAGTGAAGAAAAACTAAAGAGCCTCTTGATGAAAGTGAAAGAGGAGAATGAAAAAGTTGGCTTAAAACTCAACATACAGAAATCTAAGATCATGGCATCCAGTCCCATCACTAAATGGCAAATAGATGGGGAAATAGTGGAAACAGTGGCTGACTTTATTTTTGGGGGCTCCAAAATCACTGCAGATTGTGACTGCAGCCTTGAAATTAATAGACGCTTGCTCCTTGGAAGGAAAGTTATGACCAACCTAGACAGCATATTAAAAAATTGAGACACTACTTTGCCAAAAAAGTCCAACTAGTCAAGGCTGTGGTTTTTCCAGTAGTCATGTATGGATGTGAGAGTTGGACTATAAAGAAAGCTGAGTGCTGAAGAATTTATGCTTTTGAACTGTGGTGTTGGAGAAGACTCTTGAGAGTCCCTTCAACTGCAAGGAGATTCAACCAGTCCATTCTAAAGGAGATCAGTCCTGGGTGTTTTGGAGGGACTGTTGTTGAAACTGAAACTCTAATGCTTTGGCCATCTGATGAAAAGAGGTGACTCATTGGAAAAGACCCTGAAGCTGGGAAAAATTGAGGGCAGGAGGAGAAGGGGATGACAGAGGATGAGATGGTTGGATGGCATCCCCGACTCAACAGACATGAGTTTGAGTAAACTCTGGGAGTTGGTGATGGACAGGGAAGCCTGGCATACTTCGGTTCATGGGATTGCAAAGAGTTGGACATGATTGGACATGACTGAGTGACTAAACTGAATTGAACTGAGTCTGGTTTAATGCAGAAAAGTTACAGGATATGGTTTAATTTTGACCACACTATCCAATGATATAGTTTCCATGAGTAAAACTGTGCTGTGTTATAACTTAAAAAACATTAAATATGTTTTCTAACTGAATTGAAGTGAAACTTGTCTGTGAATTGATCATTTCTAGGATCCTTGGTCTTGGAGAAAAGAAAGAAAGAAAGTGAAGTCGCTCAGTCATGTCCTACTCTTTGCAACCCCATGGACTGTAGCCCACCAGGCTCCTCCGTCCATGGGATTCTCCAGGCAAGAATACTGGAGTGGGTTGCCATTTCCTTCTCCAGGGGATCTTCCCAACCCAGGGATTGAACCCTGGTAGCCTGAATTGCGGGCAGATACTTTACCGTCTGAGTCATGAGAAAGAAATGGCAACCGACTCTAGTATTCTTGCCTGGAGAATCCTGTGGACGGAGGAGCCTGGTGGGCTGCTGTCATAGGGTCTCACAGAGTTGGACACCACTGATGCGACTTAGCATGCATGCATGCATTGGAGAAGGAAATGGCAACCCACTCCAGTGTTCTTGCCTGGAGAATACCAGGGGTGGAGGAGCCTGGTGGGGTCGCGAAGATTCGGAGACGACTGAAGCGACTTAGCAGCAGCAGCAGGGTCCTTTGTCTTTTGTGCCTGGAAAGACTTTTCTGGGAGAGATAAATCCTTGGAAACCTGAAAACATTCTGAGGATTGTGCCTAACAATGTTATCAATTAACAGTGCTGCAAATAGTGTGAAAAATAAATGATAACTAAAAGCTAAGTAAGTAATAACTTCATTTTGAACAAAATTATTTCCTTTACATGCACTAATGACTGTGCATTGATAAAAGTTCTATGACTCTCCCAGGCTCTTAGTTACATACTCTGCTAAATTTGACCCTAAACTATATTTGTTCTCCAGTCATAGAAACTGACATTGTTAGAGACATTTTGATGGACTTTATAATAAAAGATAAATGTTCTGCCATGGAAGGAAAAGTACCCTTTAATTTAGAAATAGTAGGAAAAAAAGTATTCTCTAGATTTCTTATTTTACAATTTCATTCAGTTAATGAAAAAAATGACAAATTCCCCAAGAAGTTTTGAAACAGCTAAAAGTGGAAAGCAACATTAGCTAATGCAATAAAATATAATATATGATTAATTATTGAGCATACATTCCTGAATTAGACACTACTGAAGGTTAGGGACACGAGCAACTTCACTGAGGGAGAAAATTGAATTTACTAGGAATAAGCTTCCTCCGGTGTCATGACTCAAACTTGACTATAATAATAATATAATAGCCATCATTTATTAAGTGCATACTATGTGTCCAGCACTGGGAAGTGATTTGCATACATGATTGCATTTGTTCTTGGTAAGAGTCCTTTGAAGGAGATATTATTACCTTCATTTCGCAGACGAGGACACTGAGCTCCCCCAGGTTCGGTCATCTGCCCACAGCCTCACTTCTGGTGAGGAGCAGAATTGAATTCAAACCTAGACTGTAGGATTTGAAAGCCTATCACTGCACCCACTGTTCCCTTTCTATGACTGAATTTCTATTTCTAGTGCAACTTTTCTCTTGTCTATAGCTGTTATTGATTATGCATATTCCCGAATTTTTATATTTTTACCTAATTTGAGAATAAACTCAAGCAAACTTGGCCCTGTGCAGACTGATTATATAATTGTCCGTATGTCATTTACTTCAAAACTGAACTTGTTGGTTTTGAATATCAGTTTCATTGATAATTTGTTCTGTGGTCTTCAGCAACTTAGTTAACTGCTCCAGGGTAACCCCAGGCCTCTGTTTCCTCATCTTCAAAAATGGAGGTATTAATAATATAGTACCTATATTACATGCTTTTTGGGAAACAAAATAATGTAATTCACTGAAAGCCCTCATAGTTACTGGTATACAATGAGCTTCTATAAATGTTAGCTACTTATATAATTTACTGATGTAAATTTCTAGTGGTCTGAAATCGACACTAATCAAGTATTTCAAATATTTACTATGAAAATCCTGAAGCTTCACTGGATATTTCATTAATGAAAACAACTACCTTAATTCACACTGGCATGCATTTTTAGCTTTTTCTGATATTTCTTTTTTCATTTTTAACTTCCCCCTACTTTTTCCACTACATTTTTCTGAATTTAGACTCTTTTTTTTTTTTTTAAACAAGCTGATTCTACAAGAAACTAATTGGAATTGGGACTAATTAGTCCCAATGAAGAATTAATCTAATTGGAATAGGTATAATATTAACATCATGTCCATAAGGCAAAGAATCTTCATTCTCTTCTCTCTCTGTCCATCTCATTCTCAGAGATGGGAGATCTATGAGTTGCAAATGTGAAAAATAATTAAAGGTTGTATATGCTTGTCTGCTCTATACAAATTAGCAGCCTGATCCTCTTGTCATAAAGATAATCTATTTTATTCTATGTTAACGGGATGATACTCAGCAATAGGAGGTAATAATTCCTGTCTACTTTCTGCTAGTCAGTATGCCCTGGCAAAATATTCTATCAAAAACACTGACAAACTGGAGTGGAGCACCCTGAGAATTATCTGGTATGCAGGTGGGAAAAAACAAAACAAAACTGAAATCTTGCATGAGAGAGAGAGAATCTTGGAGAGTTTGACATTGAAAGAGAATGTCTGAAGAGCTGTCATAATCAAGAGATACATGGTGGCTCCATGGAAAGTTACACTCTCCATACGTAAGCAGAGCATGTTTGAGACAAACCTTCTAGCATGAAACCTGCCTTAATCCATGAGTGGACTGGTTTGTGAGAAAATCACTTCATGGATCATTCATTGTCACTGAAGTTTTTCAAGAAGTCTCTGTGGGAGGTGTAACACAAGAGACGTCAGCATGTGACTGCAGATTGGGCTGTATAAAATAGGAGAACAGAACTAACCATATATGCTGCTCTAAAGATGGAAAGACATGATGCCCTCAAAATCTTCTGCAGACTGCTTAGGACATAGTAAGTGCTCATTAAATAGCTTTTCCAGTAAAATATATTTCCTTTAAGAAATGATAGTAGAAAGACCTTTACAAAGTTTGTTCATTTAATTACTGAAGATATTGTGCACTCATATGATCCAAGGTTCAAAACGTTCCAAAAGGCCCCATCCTTGCTACCAAGTGCCACCAATTTCTCTTCCATGAAAGCATCCAAATAGGTATGTATAATTCTACTTCTCTTGGTTTAATACAATATCCACTGTTCTAGAATGTCTGTTTAAAATAATATATACTGCTTGTTATCACATAATAGTATATGAAGAGATTCATCATTGTTTGTATGCATTTTATTGAATTCTAGGTACTGCGTTCTATTGATATCAAGTTACATTAACTTATTAAATCCCCTGGATCTTTAGGTTTCCTTGTGTATTTTGCTACAAAAATAAAGGTGCAGTAACCAACTTTGTACATAGGTCATATTATATATATGTGATATTTATAGAAACTTTTCCAGAAGTTGAATTTCTGAATAAATAGGTATCAGTGTGTTTAACTTTGATAGATTTTGCCATGTTACCTCTATAGGTGTCTTATCACTTATAACTCCTTTTCCCAATATATCCAAGTTCTGATACCCCTCTTCTTCATCACTATATTATACTATTTGATCTTTGCTAATGCAGTAGTGAAACATGGTATCTCAGTATATGTTTAATTTATATGTTCCTTATGAGTGAAATCCAGTGAATTTTTGTTATGTAAGTATGTTAGGTAGAACTCTAAAGATGTTTTCCTAAAATTCTCGTTCATGTCATAAAGATATCCTATTTAAACACTATTTTTAGGTACTGTTGTGGATAGACTTTGCAGAAATAATTAAAGTTACTAATCAACTGACTTTAAAAAAAGAGACTGTCCTGGATTACCTGGGTAGGCCCAATTTAATCAAATAAGTCCTTGGAAAAAAGATGAGGAAGGCAGGCAGAAGAGTCAGCCAGAGAAATGCAGCCAAAGAGGCAAGATAAATGAGGTAAAAGAGGAGGTCAGAGAGAATCAAAGCACAAGGAGGACTCAACCCATCACTTCTGGCCTTGGGAGGGAGATGGCATGAGTCAAGGAGTACAGACAGACTTTAGAAGCTGAGAGCAACCCCTCGTTCACAGACAGTAAGGAAATGGGGACCTCAGTAGTACAGCTACAAGCAGCTAAACTCTGACACCTACCTGAAGGCATCTGGAAGCTTCAGAACCATACACTGAAGAGAGTGAATTTTACCTCAATAAAAACAAGACAAGGGAAAATAGATGTTTAGGTTAAGAAAGCAACAGACTATTTTTTATAACAATCAAGGAAAGAAATATGAGACAGACTTTTATATCCTTCAAAGAAAAGGCCACTGATAACCAATCAAATCAAGTTAGGAACAAGCTAGACATCCGGGAATATCATTCCCATGGGCTCTTCCTCAGGAACCTACTAGTGAATGAAGTTCTACCACAACAAAATGACTGGAGATACTCCACGGTAAGGCTCATGGGGATTCAAACTGAATACATTTAACTGTACAATAAAAACCAAAAAAAAAAAAAATCTTGACAGAATAGTATATAAATGTAATACACTCTAAGAATTCCACAACTAAAAAAATATAAGGGAGGGAATTAATATAAAGTAGAATTAGTTCCCTGGTATTTTCATAACTATTAATAAGAAGTTTAATAGTATACAAAATGAAGGAGGGCAAAATGATGCAGGGAAAAGGCTAAGAGAGTTTCTCCAAGAGAACGCACTGGTCACAGCAAACACCCTCTTCCAACAACACAAGAGACAACTCCACGCATGGACATCACCAGATGGTCAACACTGAAATCAGATTGATTATAGTCTTTGCAGCCAAAGATGGTGAAGCTCTATACAGTCAACAAAATTAAGACCAAGAGCTTACTGTGGCTCAGATCATGAACTCCTTATTGCCAAATTCAGACTTAAATTGAAGAAAGTAGGGAAAACCACTAGACCATTCAGGTATGACCTAAATCAAATCCCTTAGGATTACAGTGTAGAAGTGACAGATTCAAGGGATTAGATCTGATACACAGAGTGCCTGAAATGAGGTATAGAGGTTCGTGACATTGTACAGGAGGCAATGATCAAAACCATCGTCAAGAAAAAGAAATGCAAAAAGGCAAAATGGTTGTCTGAGGAGGCCTTACAAATATCTGTGAAAAACAGAGACTTTGCTAAAGGCAAAGGAGAAAAGGAAAGATATACTCATTTGAATGCAGAGTTCCAAAGAATAGCAAAGAGAGATAAGAAAGCTTTCCTTAATGATCACTGAAAAAAAAAAAAAAAAAAGGAAAACAATAGAATGAGAAAGACTAGAGATCTCTTTAAGAAAATTAGAGATACCAAGGGAACATTTCAAAAAAATATGGGCACAATAAAGGACAGAAATGACTCTGTGGGAGAGGGAGAAGGGGGGATGATCTGGGAGAATGGCATTGAAACATGTATAATATCATATAAGAAACGAATCGCCAGTCCAGGTTCAATGCAAGATACAGGATGCTTGGGGCTGGTGCACTGGGATGACCCAGAGGGATGGTACGGGGAGGGAGGAAGGAGGGGGATTCAGGATATCGAGCACGCGTACATCCGTGGTGGATTCATGTTGATGTATGGCAAAACCAATACAATATTGTAAAGTAATTAGCCTCCAATTAAAATAAATAAATTTAAATTAAAAAAAAAGGGACAGAAATGGTATGGACCTAAGAGAAGCAGAAGGTATTAAGAAGAGGTGGCAAGAATATACGGAAGAACTATACAAAAAAGATCATCATGACCCAGGTAACCACAATGGTGTGATCACTCACCTAGAGCCAGACATCCTGGAATGCAAAGTCAAGTGAGCCTTAGGAAGCATCATTATGAACAAAGCTAGTAGAGGTGATGGAATTCCAATTGAGCTATTTCACATCCTAAGAGGTGATGCTGTGAAAGTGCTACACTCAATACACCGGCAAATTGGAAAACTCAGCAGTGGCCACAGGACTCAAAAGGTCAGTTTTCATTCCAATCCCAAAGAAAGGCCATGCCAAACAATGCTCAAACTACTGCATAATTGCACTCATCTCACACACTAGCAAAGTAATGCTTAAAATTCTCCCAGCCAGGCTTCAACAGTACATGAACTGTGAACTTCCAGGTGTTCAAGTTTGATTTAAAAAAGGCAGAGGAACCAGAGATCAAATTGCTAACAACCATTGGATCATAGAAAAAGCAAGAAATCCCAGAAAAACATCTCTTTGGCCTTATTGACTAAGCCAAAGCCTTTGACTGTGGATAACAACAAACTATGGAAATTTCTTCAAGATATGGGAATACTAGACCACCTGACCTGCCTTCTGAGAAATCTGTATGCAGGTCAAGAAGGAACAGTTAGAACTGGACATGGAACAACAGATTGGTTCCAAATAGGAAAAAAAGTTCGTCAAGGCTGTATATTGTCACTCTGCTTATTTCTAATAATAATAATAATATTTATTAATAATAATAATATTTAATATTATAAATATAATATAATAAATAATAATATTTAATAATAATTTCATGGCTGCAGTCACCATCTGCAGTGATTTTGGAGCCCAGAAAAATAAAGTCTGACACTGTTTCCACTGTTTCCCCATCTATTTCCCATTAAGTGGTGGGACCGGATGCCATGATCTTCGTTTTCTGAATGTTGAGCTTTAAGCCAACTTTTTCACTCTCCACTTTCACTTTCATCAAGAGGCTTTTGAGTTCCTCTTCACTTTCTGCCATAAGGGTGATGTCATCTGCATATCTGAGGTTATTGATATTTCTCCTGGCAATCTTGATTCTAGCTTGTGCTTCTTCCAGTCCAGTGTTTCTCATGATGTACTCTGCATATAAGTTAAATAAACAGGGTGACAATATACAGCCTTGACGTAGTCCTTTTCCTATTTGGAACCAGTCTGTTGTTCCATGTCCAGTTCTAACTGTTGCTTCCTGACCTGCATACAAATTTCTCAAGAGGCAGATCAGGTGGTCTGGTATTCCCATCTCTTTCAGAATATTCCACAGTTTATTGTGATCCACACAGGCAAAGGCTTTGGCATAGTCAATAAAGCAGAAATAGATGTTTTTCTGGAACTCTCTTGCTTTTTCTATGATCCAGCGGATGTTGGCAATTTGATCTCTGGTTCCTCTGCCTTTTCTAAAACCAGCTTGAACATCTGGATGTTCACGATTCATGTATTGCAGAAGCCTGGCTTGGAGAATTTTGAGCATTACTTTACTAGCGTGTGAGATGAGTGCAGTATCTTTTTTAATGATGGTCAAATACCTAGTCTCAATTTAAAAAATTTTTTATTGAAGTATAGTTAATTTATAATATCATGTAAGTTTCAAGTGTACAGCAGAGAACAATGTGCTGTACACTTGAAACTTACATGATATATATGAGTGTATGTGTGTATACTCTTTTTCAGATTATTTTCCTTCTTAGGTTATTACATAATATTGACTTGAGAGTTCCCTGTGCTATACAATAGGTCTTTGAAAAGTGAAAGTGTTAGTCACTTCATCTTGTCCAACTCCTTGAATCCCATTGACTGTAGCCTGCCAGGCTCCTCTGTCCATGGAATTCTCCAGGCAACAATACTGGAATGGGTAGCCAATCCCTTCTCCAGGGGATCTTCCCAACCCAGGTCTCTTGCATTTCAGGCAAATTCTTTACTGTCTGAGCCACCAAGAAAGCCCAATAAGGACAGTAGGTCCTTATTGGTTATCTATTTTATATATAGTAATGTATATATGTTAATTCCAGCCTCACCATTTAGCCCTGTTAGTCTCAACTTTAACATACTCCATGAAAATAATTTTCTTGTGAGAGAAATTTAACCTGTTTTTCTGTTACTTTCTTTTGATTCTTGAAGCATACTTTTATCAATCATTTCTGGGTTATATTTTGAGTACTTAATTTTGAAATTATTGTGTGTTTTCTGTACCATTTACTGGTCCTAGGTTCATAATGACAAGCTGGAATTTGCCTGAATTTTCCTAAGACTCAGGATTTGGGGAGAAAGTTTGTTTATACTTGAGCCAATGGGGATAACTGTAATATTTCCTTCCCTTCCCCCATCTTCTATTCTGTTTCATGAGATTATTTTCAACTAGAGCATATCATTCAGCCTACCTCTACCTTTTAAATCTGAGATATGTTAGTACTGTTGATACATACACCCACCTCTGATGGTGCAAAGATCAGAAAGTGACTTCAGAAAAGTATTCTGATATTGTGAGATCTGTAGTTTCTGTGTTCTCTGTCACACTGCTGTTCCATTACCACTGCTAATGGAAACTCCTCACCTACTCCAAAATTTGGGGTTCTAGCTGTCTCCTGGTTTTACTAAAGGCATATTTTATGCTATTGCTTCCTAGTTTCCTTTCTGCTTTCAATGAGTTCTAAGAAAAAAGAGGGAGATTTAATCTAAGCTGTCATCTTCAAACTGGCAGTGGTATTTTTAAAAACTTTTTTTCAAAAAAAAAAAGTCCTATGTCAGTATCTGCCCTCTTTCTCCCTATTTTGTCTTCTAAAAAAATTATTTATATTTCTTAAACACTTCTGGTTCATGAGATTCAAAAATTTGAAAAGCACTGTGTGAGACAATCTATAGGATTCTTTCCAGTTTTAATTTTTAATTTTTCCAGTGGTGAGGATGATCTGTTTCCCTTCCCACCAGTAGTGGGGATAAACGAATACAAGCTGTCATTTGTCATAACAAAGATGCTTTCTGGGGGCTGAGCCACGGCTTGGTGAAGACTTTCTTCTGCTTGGCTCCTAAAAGCTTAAGGCCTGGCAGAGTCTATAGTCAAGAGACAGTGTTGCTATTGTTTGTCTGCTACAATCCCTGGCAGGCGTTTAGTTGTGTTTATTTGAAGTAGCAGAACAAATTTCTTCACCAGTGGCCACATAAACTGTTTGAGCTTTAAATTAAGTCATTAGGTCAATTACTTGTGGATATTTTGGGAGACTGAATGAGTGCGTGTGTGCATGTGTGTGTGCATGCATACTGATGGTCACTAGGGAGACACTCTCCCTCTGATATTAGATTTTATAGGTTCACATGAAGCATGAGTTATATATTTTAGAAAAACCAGTATTTTAAAAAATCAATATTTAAAATCATCATTTGACAAAGGGATATTTTTGTGGGTGGCTTCAAATGATGAACTACCCTAGTACATTTCAAGAACTACACCCCCTACTCA
The DNA here is from genome assembly GCF_019923935.1 of Bubalus bubalis. Classification (NCBI taxonomy): domain Eukaryota; kingdom Metazoa; phylum Chordata; class Mammalia; order Artiodactyla; family Bovidae; genus Bubalus; species Bubalus bubalis. Next base: position 98,733,669 of record NC_059160.1, read on the forward strand.
ATTTTACTAATAAAAATTTAAGGATACATCAGCTATGTACTGTACACATGCACATGTATATCTGGATACCTCTAGTACTTAAGAGACCCTGCAATATTGCTTGCAACCAAGAAATCAAACAAGAAAGGATGAAGCGAGTTGTTTCTCCCAAGAACTTAAAATCCTGAATGGAAAAGCACCAACTAATTCATCTTTATGCCAGTTCTCTAGACGGAAGTTTCACAACCTTCCATTATTAGACTTCTTCAACTATATTAGTTCATGCCATTCCAGTGATTTAGTTCAATATTTGTTTAAATTCCATGAGCTATCCAAACTTGTTTCCAATATATTCCTTTTTGTGGTTTAAGTTAGTCATCATCTATTTTAATTATTTGTAAACAAATATGTCTAAAATAGGGCATTCACTGATTCTTGATATGGTTTCCTATCCTGCTAAGTGGAACCAAGCAACAGAAATGCAACCTCCTTTCTTTTTTACTGTCTCCTGTAAAGCCCCAGGTCTACAGTAAATCCTAAACCTCAGTTACATGACAGATTCACCCTGGCTTCTGTTGTGTTTCCAAGACCATGTCCCTCCTAAAGAGAAGGCTCCAAACCTCCATGGCAGCTTTGATAATGCTGCCTCTTTAATACTGCCCACAACTGGAGAGGTCCGAGGGCAAGAAGGGGCTTTGATGATCCCTCCCTGCATCCTCCTGGGAGATTGTTTCCTTAGGCTCTGTTACAGCTTAGACAGGAAGAAAGTGAAACTGTATCACTGTTCTGAGCTTTTATTGACAGCTTTATTATATGACATTAAAGGGGCCTTACCTGGGGAGGAAGGTTTAGGATAGACGCAATACTACTCAATTATTTCCAAGTGCCTTAAAAAAATCAGTTACCTCATCATTATGTCATACTCACTATGCATTAGGATATATATTGACAAACCCAGTCAAGTGACACAGTTCTAAACCATCTTTTACCAACAGCATGTAAATGATCCACACTATTCACATTGTATTGGTTGGACAACATTATATTCCAAACTTGGACTTCTCCCCTCACTTTTCTGTGGGCACCCACTCTAAAGTCTACACTGGCCCCTGGGATCTCTCCAGCCCTTGGCTCACCTTTTCCCTAAACTGATGCATTTCCAGTTTCTTTCCTTGTGAAGGCAAAATGGCTTATAATATCAACACTTAGACCTAACTTAGTCTTGGGCTTGAAATTCACTGTCCCAAGTGGAATTCCAGGCCCATATTTGAGCCAATCACCATTGCTAACAATACAGACTATGTATTATGTCATATTCCCAGAAGTTGGGATTTGGGTCAGTTCAGTCCAATCAATATGTCAAATGGGGGATATTTCTATCAGAAGAGGGAAAATAGATGCTAACAGGCCAAGAAGTAAATAAATAAAAATCAAGCAAGTGGTGATAGTACAGGGTGGCTAATTAGAGAAAATTCTTGGGAAAAAATATTTTCGATGCACTACATTGAAATTCCAAGGATAGAAGCTTTGTTTGCCATAATTGCTAAAACTGCTTTTATTAATAATATGCCTCTGTGTGTATACACACACAGGTGCATGCATACTATGCATGCTAAGTCGCTTCAGTCCTGTCCGACTCTGTGTGACCCCATAGATGGCAGCCCACCATACTCCCCTGTCCACGGGATTCTCCAGGCAAGAATACTGTAGTGGGTTGCCATTTCCTTCTCCACAGATATATGTGTATAACCAGCTTTATGTGTGTGTGTTATATATACACATACATACATTATATGTACACATGTACATTATATGTAAACATAGAAACATGAATAATATCTATGACTTACTAATTGATTAATTTATATTCTACGTATTTCTCCAGTATAAGACTTGTACAGTTCTCAGGCAAAAGAGTAAATTTTTAGTCTGTTTTTGTAACTCACATAACTCAGCGCGGCCACAGTGTTGTACAGAAGAAGCCAATTCTGACTCCATGTTGGAACTGTTTCTTTGACTTGCTTTTGGTTGCTTTTGTTATTATGATCATACAGAATGGCCTGCCTCAGAATCCTGCCCCTCTGCCTGACTGTTAAAGTGCCTTTGTTCAGAACCCTGTCCACCTGTAGCTAGTAGGAAGGAAGAAATTAACACATCCCCTCCCGAGGCTTGCCACTCTGGGAGATGTTTGCAAGATTAATGACCTTTTTACTTTGCTTCCTCAACTCCCCCTATCTCTGATCTATAAAAGAACTTGGCATCCAAACTCCAATAAGATGATTATTTTGAGGCACTAGCCTGACATCTTCTTGGTCAGCCAACTCCCCCAAATAAAGTCTCTTCCGTGCTTCAACCCCTCAGCTCTCAGAGTCATTAACCTGTTGTGTAGCGAACAGAGAGAGCTTGGACTTGGTAACAACAGGACTGGAAAAGGTCAGTTTCATACCAATCCCGAAGAAAAGCAAAATAAAATCCCAAAATAAAAGTAGTTTAAGGAGTGTTTAAACTACTGAACATTTGCAGGCATTCCACAGGCTCACCAGGTTATGCTCGAAATCCTTCAAGCCACGCTTCAGCAGTACGTGCACCAAGAAATTCCAGATGTACAAGCTGGGTTTAGAAAAGACAGAACAACCAGAGATCAAATTGACAACATTCATTGGATCATGGAGAAAGCAAAGGAATTCCACAAAAAAACACCTACTTCTGTTTTATCGACTATACTAAGGCCTTTGACTATGTGGATCACAACAAACTGGAAAATTCTTAAAGGAGTGGGCATACCAGACCACCTTACCTGTCTCCTGAGAAACTTGTGTGGGTCAACAAGTAACAGTTAGAATCAGACATGGAACAATAGACTGGTTCCAAACTGGGAAAGGAGTATGACAAGGCTGTACTTTGTCACCTTACTTATTTAATTTATATGCAGAGTACATCATGCAAAATCCTGGGCAGGATGAATCACAATCTGGAATCAAGATTGCTGGGATAAATATAAACCACCTCAGGTAAGCAGATGATACCACTCTAATGGCAGAAAGTGAGGAAGAACTCAAGAGTCTCTTTGATAGGTGAAAGAAAAGAGTGAAAAACCTGGCTTGAAATTCAACATTCAAAAAACTAAGATCATGGAATTCAGTCCTATCACTTCATGGCAAATAGATGGGGGAAAAATGGAAACAGTGACAAATTTTATTCTCCAGGCCTCCTAAATCACCATGGATGGTGACATGAACTTAAAAGACACTTGCTCCTTGGAAGAAAAGCTATGACAAAGCTAAGCAGTGTATTAAAAAGCAGAAAATTCACTTCACAGATAAAGGTCTCTACAGTCAAAGCTATGATTTTTCCAGCAGTCAGGTATGGTTGTGAGAGCTGTACCATAAAGAAGGCTGAGCACTGAAGAATTGATGCTTTTGAACTGTGGCGGTGGAGAAGACTCTTGATTGTCCTTTGAACTCTAAGGAGATCAAACCCATCAATCCTAAAGGGAATCAACTCTGAATATTCATTGGAAGGACTGATGCTGAAGCTAAAGCTCCGGTACTTGGCCACCTGATGTGAAGAGCCAACTCATTGGAAAAGACCCCAGTGATGGGAAAGATTAAAGGCAAAAGAAGGGGGCAGCAGACGATGAGAGGGTTAGATAGCATAACTGACTCTATGGACATGAATTTGAGTAGACTCTAGGAGATAGTGGAAGACAGAGGAGCCTGGTGTACTGGAGTCCATGGGGTCACAAAGAGTCAGAAATGACTTAGCAACTGAACAACAAGTAACTCAGATATGCGATGAGGTAAATGCTATTTTACCCACTCTAAGAAATCATAATCATACATAGCAGTATTGCATTGTTTACATGATCTGTATTGAAATATCTACAAAAGACATACAGTCAAGTATGCAATAAACACAAATGTACATATGTATATACATACATATTACATAACATACATGTGTATAGATGCTCATACATATGTGTATGTCCTTTGTGTGCGTGTGTAGCCAAAAATATCTAATTATAAGACAGTTACCAGAGGAAAATATTTGGTATTTCCTTTCCATATGGGAAGCATTTGCAAACCATCACCTTCTTAACTTCATCTCTGAACATTTTGTTTACTTGAAGCTAACTAGACTGTTAAGAATCTATCAGACATAGATGCTACATGCTCTAGCTAATTTGGTTCTCAATCATTCATTTACCAACATGTCAAGCAATCCTGAGATTATTTCTGGGATCACCACTTATGACAAACCAAATTTTATTTCAGCTTCTGTGTCATTTATTCCTACAAATTAAAGAGAACATTTTCCCCAGAGACAAGGAAAGATGGTTTAATTTCTTCCCTCCACTTCTGGGAAGATTTATACTTACTCCTCTTTTCATAAAGCTATATAGCTATTGAATTGTAACCCCTTCCCCCCACCTTCAAAGCTGATTCCCCAATCTTTTTTAGAGGAAGCTTCCTTTGAGAAGGAACTGTAACACCAGACACAATCGGACTTTGTCCAGTTCACAAAGGCAGCAATTTATAGCTGTCTGAGTTCAATCAGTGGCCTTGGAGCCAATAGATTAGGAATTTCTTGAGGGCCTAATTGTTCTTCTTCTGGTTAGTACTTACTCAAACATGAAATCATGCTGCCTAATGGTTATTCATGAAAAAGGGGTTTAATTCAAAAGACAAAAAGGTGAGGTTTTGTAATCTTACTGCCCTTGGAGTCTTTTTCAGCCTATTTAATTACCCTTGGAATCGCTACCTTCTTTGATTCTCAAAATTTCATTTTCTGATAAGGAATAGTGTAGCAGACTAATTCTTGATGCTGAGCCAATCAATGTACAGTACTTTGCAGGTGAAGGATGCCATCTAGGTCATTCTCCCCTCTCTGGAGCATAAACATATATCTTTCTCATTTTGCCTTCCCCAGCCCTTCGAGTCAAAGAGAAAGTGTGAGGCAAACTTTTGCCAAGTCCCATGAGGGCTCTCTCAGAGTTGATTTCAATCCTAATCTTGCACAGAGATGATTTTTCACTCAGTCCAAATATTACTCTCAACTGCAAGCCTTCATCCCCAGCTTGTCATGTGTGTGTGGGTTCTCCTGCTTGCCAGAAGAGTCCCATAAAGTTGAGTCATGTTGCTGAAGCAGATCACATATTTCCTTGAGCACTTGCATGCATACAATATGCCCTTCTGCTTTGACCCTACAGAAAATGGTTTTAATACTTTCTTTAGCCCCTGTAATCAAAAAAGTACAGTTGGTAAGGAATCTGTAGGGTTTTTAACCATCAGCTTTAAGTCTAGTCTTTCAAAATTCAGAAAAGGAAGGAAAAATTGCAATAATCACGAGCATTTCAGATTAATGAATAGAATGAATCTAAATGAAAAGTCAGATACCTGGAATTGAATATTTGGTTAATTCGTCCCCAAACTATTTTGAGTTCAGTTTTCCCTCACTTCTGGTTAGTATAGAAATCTTGGAATAAGGGCAGACTGGGGAAGAATTGATAGAATTATCCAGATAAGTTATCGTGTACATTTTCTTATCATCATAGAGATAAAAAAACTAATATTTTACTAACCATTACTCCGAGCTATGACTTGCTTCTCAATAGTTTACACTTAAAATATTTATATTCTTTATTTTAGCTGAATAAAAAAAGGCAAATATATTTTTATTATGTACTAATAGTTTGTACCCCCTAGAAGGGGATGAAAGAGGATGAGATGGTTAGACAGTATCAACAACTCAACAGACACGAGTTTGAGCAAGCTCTGGGAGATAGCAAAAGACAGGGAAGCCTGCGTGCTACAGTCTGTGAGGTTGCAAAGAGCTGGACAAGACTATCGACTGAACAACAACAAAACATAGATATACACATTTAATATATTCTCTATAGATATATTATAATATTCATATACAATAAATATAAGATCATGGCATCGGTCCCATCACTTCATGGCAGATAGATGGGCAAACAGTGGAAACAGTGGCTGACTTTATTTTTCTGGGCTCCAAAATCACTGCAGATGGTGACTGCAGCCATGAAATTAAAAGATGCTTACTCCTTGGAAGGAAAGTTATGACCAACCTAGATAGCATATTCAAAAGCAGAGAAATTACTTTGCCAACAAAGGTCCATCTAGTCAAGGCTGTGGTTTTTCCAGTGGTCATGTGTGGATGTGAGAGTTGTACTGTGAAGAAGGCTGAGTGCAGAAGAATTGATGCTTTTGAACTGTGGTGTTGGAGAAGACTCTTGAGAGTCCCTTGGACTGCAAGAAGATCCAACCAGTCTATCTTAAAGGAGATCAGTCCTGGGTGTTCATTGGAAGGACTGATGTTGAAGCTGAAACTCCAATACTTTGGCCACCTGATGCGAAGATCTGACTCACTGGAAAAGACCCTGATGCTGGGAAAGATTGAGGGCAGGAGGAGAAGGGGACGACAGAGGATGAGATGGTTGGATGGCATCACTGACTCGATGGACATGGGTTTGGGTGGACTCCGGGAGTTGTTGATGGACAGGGAGGCCTGGCGTGCTGTGGTTCATGGGGTTGCAAAGAGTCAGACATGACTCAGTGACTGAACTGAACTGAACTGAAAATGTGCTTTCTGCATGGGGCTGCTGGTTGTAGAATGCAAAATTCAACATGATCTTATTATTGAAAATGATAAGCAAATGATATCATACTGGGAACAACAGAAACATTTATGACTTCTATTACCACCATTATTTGTACTGGGTGTTACAACATTCACAGTCACACACATTGAACTTTAGAAAAACTCTGTGGAATAAATTGTCTTGGTACTATTTTTAACTCCATTTTATAGATATAGATACTTTGGCCACCTGATGCAAAGAACTGACTCACTGGAAAAGACCCTGATGCTGGGAAAGATTGAAGGCAGGGGAGAAGGGGACGACAGAGGATGAGATGGTTGGATGGCATCACCAACACGATGGACATGAGTTTGAGCAGGCTCTGGAAGTTGGTGATGGACAGGAAAGCCTGGTGTGCTGCAGTCCATGGGGTCACAAAGAGTCAGACACGACTGAGTGACTGAACTGAACTGAATAGATGTAGAAACCAGAGTGATTTTCCCAAGGTCATGTGGTTAGGAAATGGTGGAGCCAACATGCAAAAGCACATTTTCTTAATGAAAAAAAAATTTTTTTCATGACACCATGCTGCTGCTGCTGCTGCTAAGTCACTTCAGTCGTGTCTGACTCTGTGCGACCCCATAGACGGCAGGCCATCAGGCTCCCCTGTCCCTGGGATTCTCCAGGCAAGAACACTGGAGTGGGTTGCCATTTCCTTCTCCAATGCATGAAAGTGAAAAGTGAAAGTGAAGTCGTTCAGTTGTGTCCGACTCTTAGCGACCCCATGGACTGCAGCCTACCAGGCTCCTCCGTCCATGGGACTTTCCAGGCAAGAGTACTGGAGTGGGGTGCCATCGCCTTCTCCATTCATGACACCATACCACTGATCAAATAACAGTACAAGGTTAAGGTCATCAAGTGTCTGAAAAGACACTCATATGTGCAATAGCTGTTTAGAGAAAATAACCACTGTCCAATAGAACTTTCTACCATGACAGAAATATTCTATATCTGCACTGTGTAATATGGTAGCCCTTAGTCACACCTGACTACTGTGCACTTGAAATTGTGGTTACTAATGCAACTGAGAAACTGAATTAATTGTACTTAAGTTTAATTAATTTAAATAGTCACCTGTGACCAATGGCTTCCATATTAGAGGGCACAGGTTGTAGATTATTCTCAGAGAGCAGTCACTAAGTTCTTTTCCAATTGGAGTGGTCAAATGAAGACTGTGTTTTAGGATATTAGAGAGATTATACTATAATCTTCTCCCCAGATACATAGATAGTAGTTTGGTTGAGATTATTCATATCAATTCAGATTTGAATGGGCAAAGACCTCAAACAGGAGGGATAGCAGTAAAAGTGGAAAGAGAAGAAATTATGAAACAGCAGTTTCTAGGACTTGAGTACTCATTAGCTGTGAGACATCAGTTTTCCTTCTTCAGTGCCTGAGAGACAGTGGAATAATTGAAAAAGAAAATAGGTTAATAAGTACAGGCAGCTGGTTCTGAGGTAAAGACAATTTGATCTTTTTAAAGCATCCTCATAGGATGTAGGGAAGAATTCATTAAATGTCAATGAAAAGAGTGTATCAACTCTTTTATCTTGCTTTAGAAATGCAAGATATTGAATTTAAAGTATCTAGTTGGAACTGTTAGCTCCTGGTCAGGAACAAAGCTAACATCCAATACAGACTTTCTTTACTTTAAGTGCTTATTTAATCGCACCATCATTATCTATACTCTAAAGAACATGAGGACAAAAAATAAGGAAAAGGAAAGGAGAGCCTTCACAAAAGCAGTAAGGGCTCAGTTCACAGTCAGTGGACTGACATAAATCCAGTCTTGAGGCTAATGGCTTTATATCTTGGACTTTATTAAATTACTTTTGAAGTCTGGGACTGAGTGATGTTTAGCTTTATTTCCTGTAATGTGAAATTCAGGTAGCATTGGTTGGACAATCGCTTTGTACTAGGCACTGTGGCAGAATCCTCTGCCCTAAAGAAATCTACAGTCTTACTGAGGTTTAAGGCAGGAAAGCAAATCGCCACTCTACAAAGAATGTGTTGAACTATGTTGTTCTGTTTGAGTTTAAAGAAAGAAGAGACACATGGCCACTCGCGAAGGACATCAGAAATGGATCTTTGGAGAAAACTGTAATTTCATTAGTTGACATATAAAGACAGAGGACTTTCAAACCCAGACAAAAATGTCAAGGATATTCTGAGGACCAGAGTAATTATGAGTCACATTATTTATAGTAGAACTCCGAAGCGGGTTTGAGAAAACTTACCTAGTTTTAGTCTTTTGAAAGACTAAATTGTTAACGGAGGTACTGTGGGGAGTCCTGAAGTTTAGGCACATTCATTCAACAAGTATTTAGTGAACATCTACTGAATACTGGCTATTCTCTCGAATTGTAAGGGAAACAGTTGATTGGATAAAGTAGACTGATTCTCTACCACTTATTTTCAGTGGAAAAGAAACAGTAAGTCAAAAAATTATACAAGTAATTAGTTTTAGTTGTGAGACATTCTTTTAGGAAAATAAAAAATGATGTGAAAGTGGATAATAGAGAAGCCATAGTCCATGGGGTCACAAAGAGTTGGACACCACTGAGCGACTAACATAATATGTCCTCTAAGGAGTCAAGGAAGACACTTCTGAGGAAGTTACATTTAAGCTGAGGCCCAAAAGATCTGCAGGGCTTCCCAGGTGGCACTAGTGGTAAAGATCCCACCTGCTAATTCAGGAGACAGAAGAGATAAGTAGTATGTTCAAAGGTCCTGGGGTAGGTATAATCTTAATTCAAGGACCTGAAAGAAAGTCCATTTGGCAGGTGACTGGTAGTGAAGAGGGTGAACAGAAAGAAAGAAAATCAAGGAAGTAGGTGAGTGGTACTCCAGTCTTCTTGCCTGGAGAATCCCAGGGACAGGGGAACCTGGTGGGCTGCCGTCTATGGGGTCACACAGAGTCAGACATGACTGAAGCGACCTAGCAGCAGCAGCAGCAGGTGAGTGGTAATGATGAGGGTGAATAGAAAAAGAAATAAAATCAGGGGCCAGGTTAGGATCAAATCATGCATGGTCCTGGGATCTACTTAAAGCATTTTGACCTTTACTCTAAGAGCAATAAAAAGCCATTGAATGATTCTAAAAGGGGATGTCAGCAGGGTAGAGATCCTATATCAAGCAGGGTTTTCAACTGCAAACACTGAAATCTACTTTATCTAGTCTTTAACTAGAAAAACTTCTAAAGATATAACTAAATTTTAACAGAAAAACAGAATAACAATATGACGTACTTTAAACAGAAAGTAAAATTACTGAAAGGAGAATTAGAGTACACGGCCAGATGCTAGAAGGCTGCTTATTACAGCCCCTACTGCCTCCCTTGCTGCTATGAAAAGAACTCAGACATCATCACTGCTGTTGGCTACAGGAGGCTGCTAGTAGACCTCAGCAGGAGCTGTCTCTGAAATGAGAGTGCTGCCTACCTAGCTCTTCCTTCTCTTCAGAATGAATGCTCCCTCTTTATGTCACTGCCTTCTAAATTGAAATCTCCAGGGATGTGTCAGACTGGTCGCATATCTTAGAGAAACATGAATTTTTTAAGATGGAGAATTCCTCAAATATAAGCTAAGCATTTGAAGTTCTTGGATAACCAAAAAGAAGTAAAAGTCCATTAAAATGTCTATATTCAATTTTGCAGAAGTCATTAAAATTTGCGAGTGAAAGAGACCCACGAGCTATACTTGAGGAAGATAAAATTTGGTAATTATATGCAGGCTAATGGGTATGCAGGAGAAATCTGATAGGAGGCTTTTGCAAAGTTTTAATGAGGCACTAAATATCAAAACTAGAGAATTGAAAGTAGAAAAAACATGACCTATATGAGAAATAGTTTGAGGAAGACTATCTATATCACATTTTTTTAAATGGGAAAGATCATAGTTGGCTCTAAGTTCCCAAGCTTGGATGACTATGAGAATGGGGAAACCAGTAGGAGAAATTCTGACCATCTTTTGAGATGCTCTTGCAATGTGCAAATGAAGATATCCACTGAGTAGTTCAGGTTAAGAGGACATAAGGCCTAGGGAAATAGACATGGCTACTGTTTTAAAGGGTGGGGAACCACTTCTTAAATGATGTATTTTCCATATAATGGGAGCTCAAGTACTATAATATAAGCTCTGCAACCCTTTCACTCACTCAATACCAAGGGATATGAGTAGTTTATCCAATTGTTAAATGTGTAAGGAAGAAACATGGCTGTGTTTTGCCCTTTTTCATCCCTGTTAGTCAGTACATGCTTTCCATTATTTCCCATATCCTGGAACTTGTGCTGGGGTAGGCTCTGTGCTGCAGAGTGAGGGACTGAGGACTGTAGCTTTTGAAGGAACAACGTTAAGATCCTGCATCTTTTTTCATGTTAAATGGAAACACTGGAAAATGAAACAAGAGAAATTCAGGGGAGTAAAATATACATGAGAAGTGATGGAGTGTCTAATGTGGCCAGGCGTATGGTTCTAGGCTTTGAATTTGATGTGTGAGTTAAATGTTTTAACCTTAGTCACTTTCAGAAGCTTATATTGAGCCAGATTTTAACAAAAGCTTAAAACTCTGAGTGAAAGGCATTTTGACTTTGGTGTGTAACCTCAAACTATGTCAGCTTTGGCCACAGGCAGGTTTCTAGAAAGCGTTTCCAAAGAGGCAGGGATCTGAGAAAATGTGGGCCTTAAAAAAATGCACTCAGACCACAGAAAAGTTACTTAGGTCCTGGCAAAAGTGCTCAGATGGTAAAGGTGCAGCCAGGAGGACCAGTAAAGGTCTGAGGACTTTTTAGATAGTGTCAGAGAACTCCAGGCCAGCAGACTCCAGCAAACTGCTGGCTGTTCTAAGAATCACAAGCAGTTTCAGGGTGTGAGACACTGCAGACGGCTATCTAGCACGGTATAACCTGCCACTGCAGGCTAGGTCTAGGGATGTAGAGATGCTACTCAGTCTCAGCCCATTTTCTCTTCTTCCAGAGAACAACTAGATTTCATTTTCCAGTCTTCCTTGCAGGCCTATGCCCGCATTTTAGTTAATAGACTATGAGGGGAAGTGATGGTGTACATTTTTCCACTTGCCTCTTGCAAACCTTTCTGATATCATCTTCTCTGCTTTATTTCCCTTCCTCAGTTTGGCCAGATCAACAAGGAACCTTGGAATGCACCTGGTGAAGATGATGGGACTAAAAAGTAAAATTAAAATTAAGATGTAACATGTGTAGCTCTCGCCTCTCCAGAAACAGTAAATGCTTAGGATTTAATTTAGCTTCTTGAAGGTAGATTTCTTCCAGTTGAGATTAAATCGATAGGTTATGGGTTATGAGTAGATCAGATTGACTAGCATCCTAACAAGTTTAAAAACAAGCAGAATTTCTCCATCTACTCTTTGTTTCACTCCAATACCAAAGAGCTTTTGCTATTTTTCTAATATTGCTGAATACTGTGTTTATAATTTTTACTAGGAGCAAAACTGTGGCTGTGGACTGAATTATCTGAAGAAAAAAACTGGTGTGAGGCCAGTACTGTAATAATCTTGGATGTCTGGATTCCGTTACTGTAAGGCAAAAAATTAAAACCATAATACAACATCTAAAAATGGATAAAATGAAAAAAAAAGCTGTCTAATGTTGTCAGGGATATGGAGCAATCAGGACTCTCAAATACTGTCATGGAGTTATAAAATGATATATCTTACTTCGGAAAAAACTTGGTAGTTTTTTATAAAATCAAATATTCTTCTATCCTATGGCCTAGGAATTCTCCTAGGTATTTATCCAAGAAAAATGAAGATATAGACACAAAACTCTATGTGCAATAATGTCCATGCTGACTTGACTCACAACATACCCAAAGCTGGAAATAGCTCAGGTATCCATCAACAGGAAAACAGACTTAAAAAAATTAACTGTGGCATCTTCCTACATTTAACACTCCCTCCATATTCCTTCCTGCTGCTGCTGCTGCGTCGCTTTAGTCATGTCCAACTCTATGCGACCCCATAGATGGCAGCCCACCAGGCTCGCCCATCCCTGGGATTCTCCAGACAAGAATACTGGAGTGGGTTGCCATTTCCTCCTCCAATGCATCAAAGTGAAAAGTGAAAATGAAGTCGCTCAGTCATGTCCGACTCGTAGCGGCCCCATGGACTGCAGCCTACCAGGCTCCTCTGTCCATGGGATTTTCCAGGCAAGAGTACTGGAAAATCTGGAGTGGGGTGCCATACTCAGTATCAAAAACTAATCCACTGCTGAAACATGACAACATAGATGGATTTCAAAAATATCCTTAAGTGAAAGAAGCCAGAGACTAGAGTATACCTACTTTATGATGCTATGTACATGCATTTGTAAATTAGAGGAAACTGATGTATGGTGAGAAAGCAGAACAACTGCTTCTTGAGGGACAGGAATTCACTGGGAAGCAGCAATAGGGCACTTCCTGGAGTGACAAGAAATATCCATTTCTTGATGGATGTAGGATGTATATACTTGTCAAAACTAATTGAACTGTCAACTTTAAATTTGTACATTTCATTATTTGTCAATTATGCTTCAATAAAAATGTAAATTAAAAAACTTCTGCTTTAAAAAATGAGGCAAAGAACTCTGAGCTTCAAAAGAACTATCAGCATTCTAGCAAACAATAGCCTAGCTTTGAGCTGCTTAAGGAGGCTCAACTCTGCCCGGTCATGGAGAACCTCTCTGGACAGTTATTGACAAGGTTAGGAGATGCTGTAAATGAATTTTTGACTCTTCTTTCTGTAAACTTGTAATTAATGTGGGATTTTACTTTGAATTCAAGGCCATTGATGGTTAGAATTCAACTGGAAAGCCCATTTAATTTTTAACTCCTATCTGAAAATTTGATACTGTTGGGGAGCTTATATCCACATTTGGGACCTCTCTCTCTTGTGATTTTTTTTTTAAACTAGAGAATCGTTATGCTTTTTATTATATGAGAATTCTAATGTTGTATTAGAAGTCGTATCTCTGACATGCTATGTTGGACTATGCGGCTGGACAAAATCTGGGATGGAAAAAGAATAGGGAGCAAAAGTTCAGCCTTATGGACAGAACCTTCTGATCAAACTTATCTCTGTCTACGAAAGTACCAGGAGGATAATCAAAGTGCAGAGGGCTTCCATGGTCTATAGCTGTGGAGAGTGGCATTAGGATTATTTCAGGCTAAAGACACTTGAGAAACAGCAGGTGCAAGAAGGATTATCTGACCTCCCCTTTTTTTCCTGAAAGCAGGAGAGAGAGAGAGAGAGAGAGAGAGAGATAAAACTCCCAAGGGAAAGATGCCCTCCCTACACTAGGAAGGAAGAAACAGTTTTATCACCAGAGGCGGGATGTCAGGCCAAGAGAATGTTGTACACACAGAACTGATTAGAATAACTTACTCTCCTTTGTAGTTGCTGTTCAGTCACTAAGTTGTCTTAATCTCCCCATTTATTTTAGCTATTTTCCACTATTGTCTCTGTTCAACTTAGTGTATGAGCATTTAGGTTTTTGCCACTTCTTTCAGTCTTCATTTTCCTATGGGGACCCACCCCTCCCCAATGCATCTGTAAAAATCAGTGTGGTTTTTTTCCTATTAATACACCTATGTCAATTCTAATTTTCAGGACCAGTAGAGATCCTAAGAGGGTAGAAGTAAAGTTTTGCCTCTTCTACTGGCAAGGAATTATAAGGTTCAGTTAGCCAGCCCACTGGCTTCACATGTAAAGCTGCATCTTTTTTTTTTTTAGCCTTAACCATAAAAAATTATTCTCCGTCTGTAGACTACTGTCTTTTATCTCAGTCCATAACTTAGGCTTCCGAGATGCCTCAATGAATACAGAACTTGCCTGCAATGCAGAAGACACAGGAGACACAGGTTCGATCCCTGGGTTGGGAAGATACCCTGGAGAAGGAAATGGCAACCCACTCCAGTATTCTTGCCTGGAGACTCCCATGGACAAAGGAGCCTGGTGGGCTACAGTCCAAAGAGTCACAAAGAGTCAAATACTACTGAGCACCTAAACACAGAACAGATAATTTGGATAAGGCAGAGAGGTAGGTATTTCTTAAGAGGTGATATTTAAAATCAGTAATACTTGTCCATGAAAAGAATGACTAGACAAAAACAGAGAGGACTAAGAAAGAATTCTTAAAAACATACTATTTATAAAGGATCTGAAAAAAGAAAATAAATCAGTGAATTAAATGGAGAATGGGTGATTGAGAGGTAGGAGAAAGCTATAGAGAGACAGCAAAGGAGAAGCTTCAGCAAGATGAATGATGCTGAGGTCTAAAAGGGTAACACATGGAAAAGGCAATTCTGCTTTTCAATATCTATTCAATTACAAAATACACGGCAATCTCCAAAAAGCCTTGAAATACACTGTCATTGTTCACAGCTATAACCTAATCATTATTAGAATGCAGGTTCCTCAAGATTAGGTGGTGTTCACTCCGAGTACCTAGCTCCCAGTTGCCACTGAACAACGTATCTGTGAAATAAATGGTCTTATTTTTCCTGTGTAGACATAGTGCCTATGTTTACTTTATAGGTAAAGAAGCAAAATACTTGGCCATGATCATGAAGTTAAATAACTGAGAGTCTGATTCCCGATAATTGGTACTATGCTCTGTCCTATGATAGGAAAGCACTCAAATCTCATTTCCTTGCCTCGTTCACATCTTTGTTCAAATGACAGCTTCTCAGTAAGGCCACCCTGACCACTCCATTCAAAACTACACTTCCTTCTCCGAACATCTCTGTTCTATTGCTTTGCACAGCACTTATTACCATCTAATATGTTACATAATTAATATATTTGTTTTATTTTAGTTTACTGTTGATTCAGAATATTAGCTACTGGAGAGATGCTTTTTTCTGCTTTGTTCACAGATATATTCCAGATGCTTTTCAGAGTGACTGATATTAAGTAGATGTTTAAAAAATTATATGTTGAATGTATTAAAAGTTACAGTTCTTTGGAAACATAAGAAATAAAACACAGTACACTTTTTTAGTCACCAAGTTTGAGTTTTGGAAAATAAGTAACTCTAGCTTCTTTCACTTTTCAACATTATAAATATAATCCCTGCATCCAGTCAATGAGTAAAAAGAAAATAATGATACCACTACTCCATTCTAAGTTATGTAGCACACTGAGCTATTTGGCAGAAAATGGCTCTAAACCATAATATATGTTAACATATGTAAAGTGGATAGTAACTGATTTTCAAAACATTATTCATACATGTGTGACTTTAATTAGGAAGCTATAATAGACACATTATGAATTTTCATGAAGAAAAAAGCCAGCATCTGGACTTGAGATTCTACACAAAGGAAAGCTAGGTTTCCTTGTCCTTTTCTAGGGCCCATGAAACCTAAATTTTCTTCAGCTAAAATGTCCTCAGAAACAGCAAAATAAAACCTTAAACTCTAAAGTCAATAAGCTTTCACCACCAACTTTTTACATTCATGATCCAAAGCTTATAGAGAAAGCCACAATGCCATATTTTTTAAAAAAATTCTCTAACATAGCTAGAACATGACAATATTTCTATAAATCTCAAGTTCTTGTTTTGTACATGTATTTTTAAAAGACATATACTTGTCTATTTAACTAAGACATTTTGAAAATTTTAAAGTATCATCAGTAGTAAATCATCCTAGATTTGAATTCTTTGACACTGGCCAAAAACACTACTTGGAGAAATACTTTTTCTCCAAAAATTCATGAAACTATGTCAAGAGATCATAATTCTGTATCAAAACCTTGTGAAGAATTCTTTCCCACATGTAAAGAAAGAGATTTTGCCATCTTGGAAATGCATGTGGATGCAGTAACTGTTTCTAATTCACTAAAATATCCACTTAGCTTCTAGAGCACTTATATCTTAAGTAATATTAAGATAATAATTACTTAATATCTTGTAATTGTTTCTTTATCATCTCCTCGAGAGCTCTGAAATCTCCTGGAAGACAATAAACTACTGAAAAAAATATTGCTACTCTCTTCTATTATTAAACATTAAAACAGGCATTCAAACTACATTTGGTTCAACAATAATAAATTAATTTAAATGCTACTCATTTAATGTAAATCACTCTACATACTTACACAAAAAGTATGAGCCATTATCATTCTTTAAGTAAATAATTACCCTAGTCAAAAAACTTTTTCATTTCTTAATAAATATGAAATAATTTGATCTTGTTTCTTTGTGAGAATACTGAATACCCCGATTTTGGCCATTTATATGATGCATACATATTTATATATTTTTGATCATTCAAAGATACGTACATGTGTATAATCAATTATTTGCTATGAACTGTTTAGGATATTTCAGTACATTTTCTTCTTTATTCCTTATAACACCCCTTAGAATTGGACATGGAACAACAGACTGGTTCCAAATCAGGAAAGGAGCACATCAAGGCTATATATTGTCACCCTGCTTATGTAACTTATATGCAGAGTACATCATGAGAAATACTGGACTGGATGAAGCATAAGTTAGAATCAAGATTGCCAGGAGAAATATCAATAACCTCAGAGATGAAGATGACACCACCCTTATGGCAGAAAGTGAAGAAGAACCAAAGAGCCTCTTGATCAAAGTGAAAGAGGAGAGTGAAAAAGTTGGCTTAAAGCTCACATTCAGAAAACTAAGATCATGGCATCTGGTCCCATCACTTCATGGCAAGTAGATGGGGAAACCGTGGAAAAGTGACAGACTTTATTTTTCTGGGCTCCAAAATCACTGCAGATGGTGACTGCAGCCATGCAATTAAAAGACACTTGCTCCTTGGAAGGTCTTTCCCTGGTGGCTCAGACGGTAAAGCGTCTGCTTACAATGCGGGAGACCTGGGTTCAATCCCCGGGTCAGGAATATCTCCTGGAGAAGGAAATGGCAACCCACTCCAGTATTCTTGCCTGGAAAATCCCATAAATGGAAGAGCCTGGTAGGCTACAGTCCATGGGGTCGCAAGGTGTTGGACATGACTGAGTGAATTCACTGAATTCACTGCTCCCTGGAGGAAAAGCTATGACCAACCTAGAAAGCATATTAAAAAGCAGAGACATTACTTTGCCAACAAAGGTCCATCTAGTCAAGGATGTGGTTTTTCTAGTAGTCCTGTATGGATGTGAGACTCGGACTGAGCACTGAAGTACTGATGCTTTTGAACTGTAGTGTTGGAGAAGACTCTTGAGAATTCCTTGGACTGTAAGGAGATCCAACCAGTCCATCCTAAAGGAAATCAGTCCTGAATATTCATTGGAAAGACTAATATTGAAGCTGAAATTCCAATACTTTGGCTACCCGATGGGAAGAACCGACTTATTTGAAAAGACCCTGATGCTGGGAAAGATTGAAGGAGGACAGAGAAGGGGATGACAGAGGATGAAATGGTTGGATGGCATCACTGGCTCAATGGATATGAGTTTGAGTAAACTCCAGGGGTTGGTCATGGACAAGGAGGCCTGGCATGCTGTAGTCCATGTGGTCTCGAAGAGTCAGACATGACTGAGCAACTGAACTGAACTGCAAAACATCAATGTCTTCACATTTTGGTGAGAAAGCTGAGGATTAGAAAAGTAAAATTAATTGTCTAAGATCTTACTGACAGTAAAAATCAAAGTTGATATTTAATTGTATATCTTTAAATACAAAGTCAGTTATCTTTCCCAAGTAACACAGCTGACTTATTATTAATACCTACATATTCTCCATTCAAACAAGCAAGTATTACTAATGTATATTGTGTATACACTGAAAAGTAAGTGAAAGTGTCAGTCACTCAGTTGTGTCCAACTCTCTGCAACCCCATGGACTGTAGCTTGCCAGGTTTCTCTCTCCATGGAACTCTAGGCAAGAATACTGGAGTGGGTAGCCATTCCCATTCCCTACTCCAGGGGATCTTCCCAACCCAGGGACTGAACCTGGGTCTCCTGAATTGCAGGTAGATTCTTTACAGTCTGAGCCACCAGAGAAGCCTATAGAAGACAGAGTAGCCTCTAAGCATAGATTGTTGTTATTCAGTTGCTGAATTGTGTTCACCTCTTTGCAAACCCATGGACTGCAGCACTCTAGGCTCCAAAGCATAGGTGAACACATCTAAATGGATACACAGTAATTCCCACACAGGTATGGGGCTTGCTTTCTTGATTTGGCATCTGATAACCTACAATAAGTAAGAGAGTTTCATTTTTGGCTTTTTAAAAGTGGTTTATACTTAGGATCAAAAAATAGTGACAGGAAGGATCAGATAACCTTAGTTCATTATCTACTCTTTTACTTTCTCTTTAAATGTTTTTCCTCTCTTGAACTACATTTTAAAAAAAAAAAAAGAAAGAAAGAAACATTGTCTAAATTCAACTCCATACTGTTCCTGTTATTCAACATTTGTCCTGTGTTAAGTGTTTGATAGATACTCAAATATTTACTGAGCAAAGACAACGTGATGACTTTTTTTTTAACTAAGACCACTAGATCAGTTGACAGGGTCCCTATAAACCACTGTGAATTATATTACCAGTTTCAAATCAGCTCCCACCAAGGGAGTTCAAGTATATGTTTCCTTTACTCTTTGGCATCTCTGATTTTTTTGTACTTTCAGGAATTAGGAAAATCAAGTTGAATGCTCAGTTTACGATAGTCACTCCAAAAGTAGCCTCCACAATAAATGCCAAAGCTTACAAATTCATAAACCACTCCTTAGCAAACAAGATTCGTGACAGAAAACTCCAAGATTTTTGTAAATTATTACAAATTACAATGGAAAATTCTTTCTGCTGGGTTTGCTCTTTTTATGAGTATAAAGGTAGGGATTCATCTTGTTGGTTAGGCTCATAATCTTTGATTCATCTTCAATTTTGAGAAAACACACCCCGAGGAGGATCTGATTTACATCACTGGAATAAGACAAGGACTCTAATCTGCAATCTTCAATTTTGTTACAACTATTTGAAGACTAAATTTAATTTTAATTTGCCTGTTTTCCCTTCTGTCAGTACAAAGATGTTTTGATTACAGGAGGGGTGGAGGTGAGGGAGACGATGATAATGTGGTGGTGGTGGTGGTGATAGGTGGTGTTGGGGTGTGTGTGTGTGTGTGTGTGTGTGTACGTGTGTAAAAGAGGTAGGCGGAGCAGAAAGCAGCATACGGGACTGTATTTGTTAATCTGCTCATAAACTTAACAGATTTTTTAGCTGAAATTTCACCAGTGTTAATTGTACAGAATTCACATGCAGAATTCATGCTGCGAAAATCTTCTTGGGGAAAAAACAAAACAAAACAAAACCAAGTGCACAGCCGGCCTGTTATGTAAGATGTTTATTTTCATCCAATCCAACCCACCATAGGCAGAACAGAAAATAGGCCAGCACTTCTGACCAGTGACATCACCTCATCATCAGGAGAGAGCAGGAAAGGCTGATCACCATATTGTTAGCAAAGAGGATAATTTTCTTCCACAATTGTTTCTCTTGTGGAAACTTTTTTTTTTTTAAGGTAGTGATCTCATTTCCCTTTGATGTTTATTTCTTCAGACTGTGTAATAACAGTGAAGCTACCTGGATTTCAGGTCTTGTACAATGCACATAAACACTTATTTCAGTACTTTTTCTATGGGTCTCCAAACTTTAAAAGATTGAATCATTTTAGCAGAATACTGACATCCTAGGGAAATTGTCAAAAGAGGAGGGAAAGCATATGATATTTAATTTTATGTAGCATTTTATACAGCACTGGGTAATTTGCTTTGCAGAAAGCCTTCTTTCACAGACTGCTCTGCTTTTTAATATTTAAGAAGATGAATTTGTATTTATTTCATGAATACTAAACTTAAATGCAGTTTTAATGTATTTTAAGTAACTTTACATCTTTTTTAGAATAAAGACATTGTAATTTATAAAGAGTGAAGTGGGTGAAATTATGTGTGTACGTGTGTGTAATTATGTGTGTATGTGTGTGTGTGTGCATATAGATTTTTCTATTAATTCAAAATTAAAAGAAAACTAAAAGTATGATCCTTTTTATGTTAGAAGTTGATTCAGCTAAACTTAGAAAATACATCACAATAAAACCAACCACTCTGGTTTTGCTTATGATAGCCCTGGCAAAATGTCTTTTCACTTTTCAAGGGGCAATCTTCAGGATCATTCTATATTATCCACTTTTTAATACACCTGTCTAGTCTTGTTTCATTCTCCCTCTAGAGGAAATCAGTGGTATTACAATTCAAACGTTAAAATCTATTAAGATACCGTAGCAGGCCTTAACTGAAACACAATCATGAGAATGATTCCTTGATTTCATTTATATTCAACGTACTCCTAGAAGCCATTATTTTAAGTAGCTCTAAACTTTCAGCGTCTTTCTCTTTAAGGCAGAAAGTCACTATCTTGAAGTTTTGGGGGTTTGGTTTATTTGGTTGCTTTCTAATAGCAAAACCAAAATATTAACTCTAATGAAGAGCAGTTTTGTTAAGAAAGGTGGATTGTACTGAAAAGGTTAGAATTTAAGTGTCTAATACAGTGAATGTTGTGCATTTGTGATTCCATCAGTCTGATTATTGTATTTAAGGATCATATTATATCTGCTATGTAGTATTTGAGGGCACTGGCTGCCATTTAATGTTGTATAAATTGAAAGCTATAATATAATATATATAAATTGAATATAACAATAAAAAGTGTCCTAATACCCTGAAAACAGGAATGTCAAATATTAGGACTTGGACAAAAATATCCATCTTCTTTCAAGTGAAGATGAATATAGAGAAAAGGGCTCCCTTCTCTTCCTTCTAGAGACATGAATAGTTTGATTTGGGGAAACCTATTTTTTTCTATCTGTAAACTGGGAGTAATTGTATCTATCTACAGGAGTGTCAGGATCAAAAAATATATGTTGATTGCCTGGTATGTGATTGACTCCGAGAAAATGCCTTTACTCTTTCCTTTCCTTTTGTTTTTTTTTTTAGTAAAAATTCTCTGACTCAGGCTGCAAAGTAAAAACATAAAAATTTGTAAAACTTTTCAGGAGAGTGTCCTCATTTTTTGATATACCTGCTCTTATTTTCTGCTCTTATTCTAAATTTCTCTGCTCTTATTTTAAATTTCAGACTGACAGCATGATTTTGTGTTCAAAATGTTGCTGCTGTGTCCTTACAGAAATTTCATTTGTGGGCGAGCAGACTGGAAATACAGAAATCTGTAATGTATGTATTTCATATGGGACTGTGTTTGTGGTAGGACACAGAAGGAAAAGGAGAAACAGGGAATTCTGTATGTTTTGACCTAGAAAGAAGTTCAACACATAAAGTTTAAAAAAGCAAGATATAGTAGAATATGATCATGTGTATTATATTTGCATTTTAAAATCCTAGAAAATTATTTATGAAAATATTTGCAGGAAGATGAGGTTATCCAGAACTCTGGGGACCTTTTTATTCCTTCTGTACCACATGCATAAAAAGAATTCAATAAGTAATATACATTATAAAATTTTATAAGGCGGTAAGTCTTTTTCCCACTTCTAAACTAGTTTCGCTCCCCCAAACAACCACTATATACAGTTTATCATCTTAAGACTTGTCTATGCATGATACATAAATAAGCATACATATGCCCAATAAATATGTATATAATTGACTGGTTATTCACAGTAGTCCTGTTTCATAGTGTCTGTGTGAATACATTGTATCATTACTCCCAGGGAAAATACAGAGGTAGGTTCCTGTGAGCCTCTGGTTATAATGCTGCCATCAACTGATCAATATGTAACTTTGCCTTATGTGTGTTTCTGTTTGAAGACATCTTACTTACTATTCATTAACACTGAACTTACAGCCAACAACACTATAGCTCATGCCTGAACAAAAGTTATCTAACATATTTTCTCTGTAAAGCACATCACAGCATATTTCTGTTTAGGAATATTAGACAGAACTTCAGTTTACAGTCATTTTAAAGAGCAATGTGTTAGTTGCTCAGTCGTGTCTGACTTCCTGTAGCCCACCAGGCTTCTCCGTCTATGAGATTCCCCGGGCAAGAATACCGAAGTGGATTGCCATTCCCTTCTCCAGCAAAATCACCCACAAAAGTCACAAAAATTAGAAAAGCCATGCATTTAAATAGAGTGCAAAAGGGAAATTTGTTTACAGCATGGGAGCAGAAGCAAGAAAGCAGAACATTGTCTTGTTTAACCTAGGAAGTTCTGTGAGTATTGATTTTGGGGTTATAAATAAATTTAGCAAGTAGACAAGACCTTGATGTTGGGAAAGATTGAGGGCAAGAGTAGAAGGGTGCGGCAGAGGATGAGAAGCTTAGATAGCATCCCTGACTCAACAGACATGAGTCTGTGCAAACTCTGGGAGATAGTGAAGCCTGGCGTGTTACAATTCATGGGGTTGCAAAGAGTTAGACACGACTTAGTGACTGAATAGCAACAAAGATAAATCTACAAATAACGAGTGTTGGCTGTTATACACATGTGTGTGCTCTGTATGCATATATATGAATATATGCATTCATCTCCTCTATCACACACTAGCAATATATTATAATGTATTTCTGAACATTACTCTATAGTATTGGTCAGTATTTAATAGCACAGACTCTGAAGTTAGACTGTCTGAGATCATATCCTAACATTAACTAGTTAATGTGTGTGATCTTGAGCAGGCTACCTAAATATCCTGTGTCTGCTAAACTAATCTATAATATGGGGATTATAAGGAGTCCTATTTGCGGGGGTAGCATTGAGGATCAGATAAGTTAATATGCAAAAACACTTTTAACAGGTGAAGTCGCTCTTTGCAACCCATCTTTGTCTGACTCTTTGCAACCACATGGACTGTAGCCTACCAGGCTCCTCCGTGCATGGGATTTTTCCAAGCAAGAGTACTGGAGTGGGTTGCCATTTCCTTTTCCCGGGGATCTTCCGGAGCCAGGGATTGCACCCAGGTCTCCTGCATTGCAGGCACATGCTGTCTGAGCCACCAGGGAAGTGACCCCCCCCCCCCCCGCAAAATGCACTTAGGACATGCCTATTTGCTCTGTTATCATTTGAATGTATTTGTGGGATTATTCCTTATTGTTCTATATAGTGCGCCCTCACTCTTTTAAAACAAAAAACAGTGATACATTGCATGGCTAATGCTATCATTTTAACCTCCTGCCCAAAGAATACTTTTAGGTAACTTCCTATCTTGTGATTCAGTAAGAATCTTGGAACACATTTCCATGTGTACATATGGAAATCTATCTCTAGGCAAAGGAATCGTGCTTTTTAAATTTTGATATATATTACCACATTTCTCTCCAGCATTCATTATAATAATCATATATAGCCAGGAGGGGGGAAGCTACTTTCTTTCCATAAAAAGACAGAAAATAATGACTCTTAGTTCTTACCTTTTGCTCAAATGCCAAGAAAAAAAATTTTTTTCCTGCAATAGTATGAATAAATGATCCTTTCACTGTTTACTATGTCAGTGTAAGTGACATTAGAATGACTCTTCATACCAGTCGGTGTTTAGGATTACAAAGCACGAAAGGGTTTGCAAATATTTTGCACATTATATGAATTCTCTCAAGACCACCAATATAGAACGTTTTATCAGTCCAGTAAGATTTTCCCCTCTCAGTTAAGTAGGAATAAAACTACCATTTCCTCTACTTGATGCTCCGCTTTACATTAGTCAGCCTCCAATAAAGTCACCTGATTATTACATTATTTAGGAAATGAAATAGGAAAAGCAGAATAATTGACACACATTGTGCTTTGAAGACACTGGTACTGGCAGCAGAAACTTAGGGGAAAAATTAAATCCTGTTTAAAAGGATATTTTTTAAGGCCGAGAGCATTAAGAGGTTCCACAAAAATAATTCTAATATAAAGCAGTCCTCTGGCTTCTTCAGTGTTTCCACCTCATTGCTGCCTGCCTGCCTCCCAAATCATTATCAGACAAACATGATTGAATTTTTGCTTCCTTTTACAACTTCTTTAGAACAGACTGTGTTTCAGTTTTTAATTTATTTTTAAAAGAACGTTCATTAATCTCTTTATAAGCAATCACAAAGATATCTGGAATTCTGATTATGGACTGTGGAGACAATAACCACAAAGAACTGAACTAAGGTACATTTTTGACAAGGGGAGGGTATCCCTGGAAGCTCTCTATGGGGACTGGGGAAAGGTTCTAGAAAATAGCCTGAGTCACTCTTATTAGGAGAGCCAGGGAGGAGAGCAGCTGTGCAAAATTAGTACCAGTATCTTCCTACCCTCCATTTTTAACTTTTCAGATGATTTTTTTTTTTTTCTGGTCAATTCTTCCTGAGAGGGGCAACCTAATCAGACATAATCTTTGCTTTTAGAGGTTACCATGGCGACTGGCCAGGACCGAGGAGCTTCTCTCAGCATCACAAACACACTGTGTATGGCGCTAAGTAAGCCTTGTATGCCATCAGAGTTTTTCTTGGAACAATAAAACAAATAGGAAACATTGAAATTGGTCACAGCAATCAGAAATGATATTTCCCTGTACTGATTTTTTCCTTGCTTTGCCCTTTCTTATCTGTGTCATATCTCTTTGAAGTATACATCAAGGCTTCATGCTTATTACAGGAAGCAAAAATACAGTGCATCTTTAAAAAAAAAAAAAATATATATATATATACGGAGCAGGATAGTGAAAGAGTAACCTACCACTGATGTTCTGTTCAAGTGAAAGACGTTTCACTCACTACCACTAACAAACAATGAGACTAGTACAATCAGAAGACACCTCCATGGCTAAATGAACATAAGAGCGGTCCCTAATTGATGGGATGGAGGAGACAATGCACATTATTTTTTTAAGGGCTTTAATTTTTTAGAGCAGTTTTAGGTTCACAGCAAAAACTAGTAGGAAGTACAGATTACTATATATTCCCAGGCTCCACAAACGCAGACACTGCCCCCCCCCACCAATATCCCCTACCAGAGTAATATATTTGTAACAACTGACGAACTCACACTGACACATCCTTATCACCCAAAGTCCATAGTTCACAGCAGTGTTTATTCTCAGTGTTGTATTGAATACATTCAATGGGTTTGCACAGATGCCTAATGATTTATATCCTCCACTGTACTATCATCCAGAGCATTTTCACTGCTCTAAAATTCCTTTGTGTTCTGCCTATTCATCCCTTCCCACTCATCCTCCCAACCTCTAGCAACCACAGATCTTTTTACTGTCTCCATAGTTTTGCTTTTTCCAGAATGTCACATTGTTGGAATCATACAGTATGCAGCATTTCCAGATTACCTTCTTTCACTTATTAATATGCTTTTTAAAATGTTTAGCCTTTTTTAAAACAATAAATCCCGTTTTTCTCTCCTGCCATATTGATCACTTCATTTTCCTAAAGTTTCTGACTCTTTGGGGCTTATGAACAAGGTTTAGCTAGTCAGAAAATGCCAAGCACAAAGTAGTTCAGAATTTGAAATCAGTTTCTCAAGCGAAAAAGAGAGAAAGGAAATATACAGAGAGGGTGGAGAACTCACAAACACCAACACCGCCACCAAAAGACAAGCAGGCAAGAGAATCACCGACCAGCAATGCATGAGCTTTAGAAAAGTAGATAAAGGCAGAGAGGGGCTCTGGCAGTGAGTGAGGACGGGTATGAAGACTCCCTTAACAAGAAGTTCTGGACCCTCCAAGCCACACAAATGTGCTTGTTCAGGGGTTGAAGAAGTTGTGAGTAATCCTCCGCACCCCACCCCAAATTGCCCAGAGAGTTGTTAATATTCTGTTTGCTGGTAAGCTATGAGTCAGTGCTAGGCCTGAAGTTTTCTCCAATACCCAGATTAAAATTAATCGCCTTCTCACTACTCCCAAAGCTCTTTGTTTATGACTCATGCAGGCAGATTAATCATTTCAGATTTTGCATTACTGTTATTTATGTTCTAGTCTTCCTTCTTCACTAGAGTACAAATGTCTCTAGGACAGGAATCTTGTTTTCGACTTTGTGTTATGCAAAGTACCTTACAAACAGCAAATATGCAGTAAACACTGGTTAATAAAACTGACCTTGAATCCACAGGTGTTTGGTATGATTTTCTTCCTCCCCTACCAAAAGGATATTTATGGATAACAAAGCCCAACTTTGCCAATTTCACTGTTCTAACAGAAAAACATAGCTACAATACATAAAAACATGGTGGGCAAACATTTTTCTCTTTCTATGACATCCCACAGGTCTTTCTGGGTTTTGGTTCACAAACATCTAATACAAGAGGAATTGGAAACAACAGATGGATTATCTTGAATTAAACTTGCACACAAAAAATAACTCCCACCATCCTTATTAAAAGACCTCTGGATTAGGGTAGAGGAGAAGGGACAAGCTAAATGTGTTCCCAAAGCAGAGGGAAAGGCATGCACTGCATTGCTGCTGGGAAGGCCATGGACCCAAGAAGAAAACAGCTGTGGGCCACACAGGGCAGATGGCCCATAGGCGATCTGGGAAAAAAAAAAAAAAAATCATGCCAGACTCATGGCTCAGAATAGCAGAGCATTCCTAGATCTGAAAGGAACCAGGCAGATGGGGATAACACCCATCTAGTGGGTGTTAGTGAAAATAACATTAGTTCTAGTGAAAATAAGTGTGGACAAATGACTGAAAGTCAGTTGCTTCTTCCCTGCCCCTGCCTAAATTTTCCACCCTTACAAACTACCCGACCTGTGTGATGCTGGACCTAAGGAAGTAGCATGATCGCAAGAAAGATATCCTAATAGTTTAGGAGGCTAAGGTTCCCATCAGTGGTGTAATAGGGGTTCTGTGTAAGAAATTAAATCAAATTGTAGAAGAGAAGCCACAGCTTGTTACTTAGACAATTGTATTTTTGGACTGAGATTCATACATGTTTCAGAAATTCCACTGTTATATCACAATATCTATAAATAAATACAAGGAATGAAGAAGTAGTTGAGCCAACAGTTTACTGTGAAATGAAAAGGGAAAAACAATTCAACACCATTCACTAAATTTCTCGTTTCTCAACCTAAAACTCTAAAGTCAATAGAATTTAGCCCTAGATTATCAATCTCAAAATATATCCTCACTTGGAGTTAGGTGAAATTTTCTAAGATAAATGAAAAATGAATTCTAGATACTATTATCTGCACATTCATGTTCACTCATGAGAATCATTTGTAGGAAACAGTTTCCAATTCAGTGAAAGGGTTGAAGCTATTTATCATAAAAGCCAGAAGTTCAGACAGGGTGTTGGGACGTTGCTTGGTCAGGCAGCAGCTATGTCACTCCCTTCATGATGAGACACCATGATAGATATTTGGGGTTGACTTTTTGGTACCACCCCTTGAGGACTCATGAAAATCATATAATAAATACAGTAATAACAAATCCTCTCATTCTCTTCAAGCACCCTAACTCATGTTATCACCACATTTATTTATTGGTGGAGGACCCTTCTCCTATCTCCTGTTTCACTATTTCATAGAAAAAGTATAACCAACAATCTTGGTCCCCACATACACAATCAGAGAAATACTCTTTTACCTCTGAGAGCCCTACTCCTGTGCTCTCTCTGATCTCCTTTAATCCAATCTAAATGCTTTATCATGGCCAATGATGCTATTTCCTGTTACCTTTCCTGATTTATTTCCAAACCCAACCATCTCTTTTTACTATGTGCAGCAATGGTTTTCATAAAACCCATTCCTTAATCATGTCGTATGTTGCCCACATTTTCATATATATATATTTCGCTTTGTTTGAAACTTCCTGCATCTATTCTGGTATGTATAAAGAAAGTGTCTCCAGTATATATCCCTTTCTTTTTCATTTCCTACTTTCTCTGTGTATCCTACTGAACCCCAGGCATCATTCATTAATTTGTTCATTGAACACTATTAAATAATACTTATTATGTGCCAGACCTAATAATCATGATGTGCCAGACCTAATAATCAGACTTAATAATCAGATAATCACAATAGTATGATCACTCATCTAGAGCCTGACATTCTGGAATGCGAAGTCAAGTGGGCCTTAGGAAGCATCACTATGAACAAAGCTAGTGGAGGTGATGGAATTCCAGTTGAGTTATTTCAAATCCTAGAAGATGATGCTGTGAAAGTGCTGCACTCAATATGCCAGCATATTTGGAAAACTCAGCCTTGGCCACAGGACTCGAAAAGGTCAGTGTTCGTTCCAATCCCCAAGAAAGGCAATGCCAAAGAATGCTCAAATTACTGCACAATTGCACTCATCTCACACGCTAGCAAAGTAATGCTCAAAATTCTCCAAGCCAGGCTTCAATAGTACGTGAACCATGAACTTCCAGATCTTCAAGCTGGGATTTAGAAAAGACAGAGGAACCAGAGATCAATATCCATTGCCAACATCTGTTTGGATCATCAAAAAAGCAAGAGAGTTTCAGAAAAACATCTATTTCTGCTTTATTGACTATGCCAAAGCCCTTGACTGTGTGGACCACAACAAACTGTGGAAAATTCTTAAAGAGATGGGAATACCAGACCACCTGATCTGCCTCTTGAGAAATGTGTATGCAGGTCAAGAAGCAACAGTTAGAACTGGACATGGAACAACAGACTGGTTCCAAATCGGGAAAGGACTATGTCAAGGCTGTAAATTTTCACCCTGCTTATTTAACTTATATGCAGAGTACATCATGTGAATGCCATTTAGATGAAGCACAAGCTGGAATCAATAACCTCAGACATGCAGATGATACCACCCTTATGGCAGAAAGTGTAGAAAAACTAAAGAGCTTCTTGATGAAAGTGAAAGTGAAAGAGGAGAGTGAAAAAGTTGGCTTAAAACTCAACATTCAGAAAACTAAGATCATGGCATCTGGTCCCATCACTTCATGGCAAATAGATGGGGAAACAAGAGAAACAGTGACAGACTTTATTTTGGGGGGCTCCAAAATCACTGCATATGACTGCAGCGATGAAATTAAGACACTTGCTCCTTGGAAGAAAAGTTATGACCAACCTAGACAGCACATTAAAAAGCAAAGACATTACTTTGCCAACAAAGGTCCGTATAGTCAAAGCTATGTATTTTCTAGTAGTCATGTATGGATGTGCGAGTTGGACTATAAAGAAATCTGAGCACCGAAGAATTGATGCTTTTGAACTGTGGTGTTGGAGAAGACTCTTGAGAATCCCTTGGACAGCAAGGAGATCCAACCA
Source organism: Bubalus bubalis (assembly GCF_019923935.1). Classification (NCBI taxonomy): domain Eukaryota; kingdom Metazoa; phylum Chordata; class Mammalia; order Artiodactyla; family Bovidae; genus Bubalus; species Bubalus bubalis. The sequence continues at coordinate 98,763,549 of NC_059160.1, forward strand.
GTTCATCCTAAAGGATATCAGTCCTGAATATTCATTGGAAGGATTGATGTGGAAGCTGAAACTCCAATACTTTGGCCACCTGATGCAAAGAACTGACTCATTAGAAAAGACCCTGATGCTGGGAAAGATTGAAGGCAGGAGGAGAAGGGGATGACAGAGGATAAGATGGTTGGATGGCATCACTGACTCAGTGGACATGAGTTTGAGTAAGCTCTGGGAGCTGGTGATGGACAGGAAAGCCTGGAGTGCTGCAGTCCATAGGGTTGCAAAGACTCAGTTACAACTGAGCGACTGAACTGAACTGAAGACCTAATAAAGAAGGAGATCCATGCTCTCAATGACCATGCATACTAATTACATCTGTAGTCCGGACATGAACTTAATCCCCTGCTTTCCTCATCACTCTGTTCTATTAAGAATCATTTAGGCTGATACCGTATTTGTGTTCTATTCATTCATTGTTGGGTCACCAGTACCACACATAGAGGCTGGGCCTAGTGTGCATGAAACAGATCTGCTGATTTCAAGTTTTCCTCTTGCCATAAATACCAAAGTAGAGTGCCTCCAGTGTTTCTTTTTTATTTAAGTTACATTTTAAATTGAAAAATAAAAACTAATGTATACTGTAAAATTTAAGCAAAACAGAGATGAAAAACTCAATTATTTCCTAACTCCAGTAATCTCCCCACCTTAAACAAGTTAACAATATTGTTCTGCTTTCTTCTTTATCCCTCATACAAAGCTATATATATATATATATGCTTCCTAGGTGGCTCAGTGGTAAACAATCTGCCTGCCAATGCAGGAGACACGGGTTCATGAGTAAGGAGAATCCCCTGAAGGGGGAAATATTGTAACCCACTTCAGTAATCATGCCTGGAGAAACCCATAGACAGAGGAGCTTGGCAGGCTACAGTCCATACAGTCTCAAAAAGTCAGACATGACTGAGCACACAACACACACATGCATGTGGACACACACACACACATACACACAGCTTTTATTTACATGTTTCATAAAAATGCAGGATGTATTTTTATGCGGGAAATCTATCTGCCGTATTTTTGCGATATCTTTTCAAAAGTTTTAAACTGCAGACTTAGTTTCTTTAATAAATATAAGGTTATTTATGTTATCATTTTTAAATGAGTTTTGGTAGCTTGTATCTTTTAAAAATTTTGAACATTTCACTTAGATATTGAATTTATTAGCATAAGATTGTTTTCCACATTTTCACATAGCTCCTAGCTTATGACAATTTTGATTATGTTCCTCAAAAAATTAACAACAGAATTACTGTGATCAAGCAATTCCACTTCTAGGTACATATCTAAAAGAACTGAAAGTAGGATTTTGAAGAGATATTATATACCCATGTTTATAACAGCATTATTCCTAATAGCTAAACCATGAAAGCAACCAAAGTGTTCATCAACAGATGAATAGTTAAGGAAAATGTGGTATATACTTACAATGGAACATTATTCAGCCTTCAACAGGAAGGAAATCCCTCAATCTGCTACAATATGGATGTCCCTTGAGGACATTATGTTAAGTAAAAAGCAAGACAGTCACAAAAAGACAAATACTGTATGAGTCTACTTATATGAGGTATTGACAACAGTCGAAATCATAAAGACAGAAAGTAGAATGGTAGCTATCAGGGGCTGGGGAAAGGAGAGAAGACGGGAGTTAACATTTAATGAATATAGGGTTTCAGTATAACAAGTTGAAAAAGTTATAGGGATAGGTAGTGATAATGGTTGCTTAATTATGTGAATGGCTTAAATACCTATACAGTTAAAAATGTACATTTAAAATGGTTTAGATGGTATATTTTATGATCCTTAAAAAGAACAGTACAATTAAAAATGGCCAAGATAGTAAATTTTATGTTATGTGTATTTTATCACCATAAAATTTTTTAAAATTTTCAACATCTAATAAACAAACCAAAAAAAAAAAAAAAAAAAAAAAGACTTGTCAAATTCTGGGAGCCTAGGAACTGTCTTTATTGTTGAGCCTTGTATCCACAAACCTAGAAAAATATCTAGAGCAATATATTATCTAGAAAAGCACCACTAGACACAAAGAGTCAACTATCTTCAAGATACCAATAGCTATTTTCTTTATCAAAAGCCAAATTAAAGTCCTAAATCAGAAAAGGTGGGGGTGAGGAGGAAGCAGTAGAAATGAACTGAGCAGAAGATGTCTCTGAAAATAGTGACCTGTACTCTTTCACATGACAAGTTTAAATTTTTAATTTACTCTTATCTATGTGGAAGATCCTACACGATTACCAAGGGGAAATACTATTCTTTGTAGTAAGACAAGCAAATAACAGCATCAGAAGAATCCCTTTTAGGCCAACAAACACGCCTCACATCAAAGTCTAAAATATCAGAGAGTATCTGGTGCCTGGAGATCAACCAGCACCCAAGTTACGATAGAAAGAAGCATTCTCACAGTGTCAGCTGGCCCATGAAGGCAACCAAGGAGAATCCGTCCACTGTTTTATGGGCAAACATCAGAACTAAACAGATTTGTTTTAAGGAGAATACAGGAAAAAAAAAAGAAAAAACCTACAACATAAAAAAGACTGTAAACATAACACTAAATAATGCAGAAAAGAGGATTTCCCTGGCAATTCAGGGGTTAAGACTCTGCCTTCCAATATAGGGACACAGATTCAACCCCTGATATAGGAACTAAGGTCCCACATGTCATGGGATGTGGCTAATTTTTTTTTTTTTTAACGCAGAAGAGGAACTATATATGTGTGTGTACATATATACACAGGAACATAAATATGTATGTATGCTAACTTCTGGAGAAGGCACTGAACCCACTCCAGTACTCTTGCCTGGAAAATTCCATGGATGGAGGAGCCTGGTAGGCCACAGTCCACGGGGTCGCTTAGAGTCGCACACGACTGAGTGACTTAACTTTCCTTTTTCCCTTTCATGATTTAGAGAAGGAAATGGCAACCCACTTCAGTGTTCTTGCCTGGAGAATCCCAGGGACGGGGAAGCCTGGTGGGTTGCCATCTCTGGGGTCGCACAGAGTTGGACACAACTGAAGCGACTTAGCAGCAGCAGCAGCAGAAGCATGGTAACTTCAGCCATGAAATTAAAAGATGCTTGCCTCTTGGAAGGAAAGCTATGACAAACCTAGACAGAGTATTAAAAAGCAGAGACATCACTTTGCTGACAAAGGTCCATATAGTCAAAGGTATGGTTTTTCCAGTAGTCATGTACGGATGTGAGAGTTGGACCATAAAGAAAGTTGAGTGCTCAAGAATTGATGCTTTTGAATTGAGGTGTTAGAGATGACTCTTGAGAGTCCCTTGGACTGCAAGCAGATCAAAGCAGTCAATTCTAAAGGAAATCAACCCTGAATAATCATTGGAAGGGTTGATGCTGAAGCTGAAGCTCCAATACTTTGGCAGCATGATGCAAAGAGCTGACTTATTGGAAAAGACCCTCATGATGGGAAAGAATGAAGGCAAAAGGAGAAAGGGGCAGCAGAGGATCAGATGGTTAGATAGCATCAATGACTCAATGAACGTGAATTTGAGCAAACCCCAAAGAGGTTGGAGAACAGAAGAGCCTGGCATGCTGCAGTCCATGGGGTCACAAAGAGTTGGACACAACTTAGCGACTGAACAACATAAATGTATTTGTCTATACAAACATAGATATTGACAATGAAGAGAAGAACCAATTTCAGAAATGATAGTTACTTATTGAGACTATGTTTAAACAGAGTTTAATGTATATTGCTTCCTAAATTCACATAAAATTATGATATCATTCCCATTTTACAAAAGGTTAGCAGCATGCTTCCAGCCATGTGGCTTTGTAAATGGTAAAGCTGGAGTTCAACTCAGGTAGCCTGATTCCAGAATCCAGCTCTTAGCAAAGTTAAAAACAACTGCTGCATGTTTGCAATTAAACTCTAAGGTAATGAATTATAATAAAAGAGCTAAAATGAGATAATATAAAAGGAGTCAGCTGAAAAAAGTTAGTTGAAAAATTGTCAGACTCTAATAAAAATCCTAAAAGTTTTGTGAGGTAAGAAAATGTTACAAGGACTTTTTAAAATAGTAGAATTAAAATTAGCATTAGAAACAATAAAATAAATGGAAGAAACTCAGAAATATGCATTGTATAGGAAAAAACTTAAAATGAAAAAAGTTCTGAGTGTAAAATAAAAAAGATGAAAACTATATGAGAGAATTTGTTTGCTGTGAAGTCTGGAAAATGGAGACACACACAAGGCACAAATATGTAACCTTCACCTCTAACCTGGTTGTACTGCATGTATGCAGCCAGAGCTTGTACTGTCTCAGCATAATTTCAAGTCTCAAGCATAACATTTGTGAGATGCACTGAGCATTTTGCAAAAGAAGTTGTTAGTAAATATCTATTTTTCAGCAAAGGAATTTAAACCCAGAAACAGCTGTGAAAAGTTAAAATGAGCATCTAAACAGGCATATAGTTTGTGTCTTCATGTTTGCAGGAACCATTTTTATAGAGATAGCCACATGTGAACTTTCTATACATTAAACATGTGCTAGACACTGTTCTAAAAAATTTTTATGTATTATCTCATTAATTTCACACAAACCCTTCCAATGATGGATGAGGAAAATACGAGTATGAAGGTTAAATAACTTGTTGAGGACTATGTTAGTAAGTGGTAAAGTCCGAATTCCGAAAGACTAGGTAATGAGAATCTAAAGTGTGCCTTATGAACAGTAAAGTCAATACTTTTATCCTAGCTTGCTTGACAAATAGTAAACACATAATATAAGCAAAGAGCACTTTTGTAGAACTTTCACATATTTTATATCAATTAATACTCGGACTATTTCTTTTTTGTATGGACTATTGCTACCACTAATCTATAAATAAATAAATTGAGACCCAGAGAAGTTTATATGACTTTTCTACATTTCAGTATCTAGTGGAAGGAGAGGATTCAAGCCTAGGTCTTCTTATATTCCAAACAGCATCATATTCTTTATGCCACCAGTGTCTTTTGTCATAATTGGAGAAGGAAATGGCAACCCACTCCAGTATTCTTCCCTGGAGAATCCCAGGGACAGAGGAGCCTAGTGGGCTGCCGTCTATGGGGTTGCACAGAGTCAGACACGACTGAAGCGACTTAGCAGCAGCAGTCTTTTGTCATAATCTGTCCAGAGCTTTCCTAGAAGTCTAAATCACATCAGCAAACCATGTGGGAAAAAAGTACTCGAATTGATTCCAGGAGAGTTACTGGGTTGACAATGATCTGATTGGTATGACTGCCCTGCCACATTTTCAGCTCATTATATAGCCACACAACAGTTTTAGAAACTGGATCTTGGGACTGTGATCAGGAAATTCAATTTGGAGAACTTTAAGAGTAGTCTTTTCTGTAAACTCTGTTGATTTGAACCAGCTGTTTCCACCATGAACCAAATTGACACCAATGTATGAGTCACCCAGAACTTTTGTCCATTAGGTCCAATGATACAGGGAGAAATAAACTATTTTTTCATGTGATGCCTTTAGTCAATGGAGTTATTTTTAAGCTTTAAAGCTGTGGAGAAAGGAAAGAAGGGAAGAAGGAAGGGAGGGAGGGAAGAAGAAGGAAGAAAGGAAGAGAGACAGGGAGATAAGAAGGAAGGAAGGGAAGTAAGAAGGAAGGAAGTAAGGCAGGAAGGAAGGAAGGCAGAGTTGAAGGAAGGAAAATAAGGGAAAGAAGGAAAAAAGGAAGGAAAGATAAGGAAAGCTAAAATAAAGAAAACCAACATCCTACCCTGATATGACCACTAGGGAACTGAGGTTTAAAACATTTCTCCATGCTCTTTCTCTGGAAGGAAAAGCATACACAAGACGGTAAAAAATCTGCCTGTAATGCAGGAGACCTGGGTTTGATCCCTGGGTCGGGAAGATCCTCTGGATAAGAGAATGGCAACCCACTCCAGCATTCTTGCCTGGAGAATTCCATGGACAGAGAAGCCTGGCAGGTTACAGTCCATGGGGGTCACAAAGAGTCAGAGATGACTGAGTGAGCAACGTTTTCACTTTCAAGGGAGATTTTAAGTAGAAGCAACTGACTATTCCCTTTAGTCCATCACTATAGGAACTCTTCTCTTATTCCAAAAGAACTCTCATTTTTCAGTTCAATACTATTTTTAAAAATTCTATCGTATAATTTGAAATGTTAGGTTTGTTTTTCAATAAACTATTTTGTATGCTCATATCCACTCTGAGGTCTGTGCTGGTCAGCCAACATTTGCACACTTTGGGTCTACTGAAGCTCTCTTGTGTACTTCAGTCCTTGGTTTACTTCAAGTCTGCGTTGTGTTAGCTGCTGAACATACAGAGTTGTATGTTATTAATTCCACAGCTTATTTTGAAACTTGCCCCTGAGACCATCTCTTCAACTGCCCTTTAGTTTGAGACACAAAGATTTCAGTCTCCAATATTTCTCTATGAAAATGGTTTATATTATCATTATATTTCCACTTTCCTTCCAGAACAATATCATCTATTTGAGTTTTTATTAGACTTGTGTGGCCAAAGGAATCTGGGCCAGAGTAATTAAGTGAAGCAAATGAAACATTTATTGACAGCAATATGTTATTGAGTGAAGGGGAGCATTTTAGAAGTAAAATAAAAAATTTCCCCACAAGTGACGCATTGCCATCTGTTCTTATTTCACACAAATCAGTACTGAGGGAACAACATGAAAGAGGAAACTGGGTCAACATTTACGTTTCAAGTCAGGTTAGATCTTGCTTTGTCAATTTCTTTGGACTGGAAATATAAAGGTTAAAAGATTGTTGCAGGCATAGGGGAAACCAGCCAGGAAATGGATCCTTCTGGATAGCCCCATGAAACTGTGAGTCTTAAATACAGAAAAAAAAAAAAAAAAAATTTTACAGGGAAGAGGTAATGTTTGGTGTGATCTAAGTTTGCCTTTAAATTTAAGAGATCAAAATATGAGAAAATCCACTTGAACTTGTCATTGTCAAATCTCTGTGTTCAGCCCTTATTTTCTAACTGTACTTGGTCTAAACACGTGCCTCTAGCTTAGGCAGTGGTCTGTGAGGTTATCCATCTAACTGTTGGCCTAGAAATATAGAATTCTTAAAAAGAGAAATCTCGAAGTAAATTCAACGTCTGATAAACTGTCTCTACATTCTTGTACTCTAACAATGACTAAAATTTCACAAAATTATAATGAGACGGAATTGAGGAGTTTGTGGCCAAAGGAGACTCCCCAAATCAGAAAACTTTATCTGTCCTACGAGAATATCTTAGATCTGAGGCAGGACAAATTCTTCCCGCTGACCCAGCTGTGTGTGTGTGCATGTGTGTGCAGTAGCATGCCTAAACATGTGTGCTTTGGGAATGGCACTAAGCTAGAATCTCTTTCCTTATTACACATTCATTATTAGGCCTAATGAATACCTAAACATTATCAAAAAATCTCATTATGTGAATTTCACTTTAACATGCTAAAAGTCATTTGGTATTGACAACCTACTTTTTGTTTCATTTTGTTTTTTGAACCTTCTTTATGTCTCAAACCTATTTAAAGGTTTTGTTTATTCCTCACATGATGATATTTGGGGAGAATGTGAGTGATTATACAATATATAATTTGTTGACATCATTTATGTCCCTGTTAAAATTCTTCAATGCCTTCTCATTGCTCTTTGGCTTAAATACAAGTACTTTATCTTGATGTAAACTACATGTTCCGTATCTTAAGACTTTCCCCATCTGAAGGTTTTCTTCCACACTTATTACTTGCAATCATGTATTCTTTAGTTAAGTGATGTGTTCTCAAAATGTCTATTAGGCAAGTTTTTAATTGTTTTATATTTTTGTTGATCTTTTTTTCCTAAAATTATTTATGAAAGGTTATTATAACTGTGGATTTTTCTACTCTTCTGATACTTCTGTCAATTTTTGCACCATCTATTTTGAAGCCCTTTTATCAGGTGCATATATATTTAGAGTTTTTGTAACTTCTTGAATAATTTACCCTTTTATCATTATGCAATATCTCATCATCTCTGCCATACTTTTGTCTATTATTCATTTATCTACATTAGCTTTCTTGTGCTTATTATTGCATCGTTTTCATTTCAACTTATATGTACGTTATGTTTAAAATGTGTTTCTGGCAAGCAGCACATAACTGGGGTTGGTTCTTTCATACAGCTTTATCCAGTCATTATATAATTGCATCTAGGACCATTTCTCCTTCTAAGCAAAGTAAGAAATCAGATACTCTGCCCACTGGGAAGATTCTGCTTCACCACTGTCCACCAGGGACAGCCCCAAGAAGGGGCTGTAGTGCCCTTGAACTTGTCATTGTCCACTCTTGGGTAGTGCCTACATATTGGACCAGACCGTCTGTAAACAGGATTTGAGACTTCTCTTCCTCTGCTAGTTGATTACAGGGAACTCCCCCTGAGGCCATGGTTGCAGGCTGAGAGAGAAAAGGGAAGGAAGTAGCAGTAGGGACCATGGGCTCTTAGGCCACCTCTTTATATAACTTCCATGTGCCTTCAGGGCCCGCTCAGGCCACTTCCACTTAACGGTGGAGTGTTTGCTGTACACGCCCACAGTTTAGGAAATGAGATAACACGCAGTTGATGATGGCAGCTCACGCCATAACTTGGTGGCATGTGGTTAAGCATTCGGTCAGTTTCTACTAAGGTACAGCAGTCAGCCAAAAGTTATTTCTTAAGAAAAAAGCAGTTATCTGCAGATGATGGCAGGTATCTTGTGGAAGGGAAAGGTGATCAAGATCCTTGCAAAGTAAATTATGATGTATGGCTGGAGAGTTGATATACCCTGTGGTAGAAAAGGGAAGGTATATGACTGAAAGAGAACTGTTTCTTATGGGCTTTATAGGCAAGATATATTTCTCTTCTGGAAACACTCTCACAGATACACCCAGAAATAACGTCTAATATGAGCATCCCATGGTCATTCAAGTTATCACATAAAATTAACCATCACAACAGATTCTAGAGAGTAGGAAATAGACATCTTTAGAGGAGGGTAGCTATCACAATGGGATTGACATATAATCTATAAGTGACTTTGCTTTGCTTGCTTATAATACATCACACAGCACAACAATCCAAGGGCTCAGAGTATCTTATCCTTTGACATGGATAAGTAACCACCTTACAGACAAAGAAGTGTGAGAATGGGCATACAAACATAGGATTCATTCGTCCTACCATATGTTGCGCTATCCAGAAGCAGAAGCTACTGGCCTGATAGATGAAATGACCCTCTGAAGGAGCAGCTGAAAGTTTCATTTTGGAGATTATGTAGTTCAGAGATGGGGCTCTATGCCTCATGGAGTTGTACACATTTTTGTTGCTGTTCAGTCGCTAAGTAGTGTCTGACTCTTTGCAACCCCATGAACTGCAGCACTTCACTATCTTCCAGTCTTTGCTTCAACTCAATCAACACTATACTGCTGTATCACCAGCAGATAGAATATACAGGTCAGGAGGTAAGGAAATAGTACCAACACTCACTTCTTCACTCTGTTATTTTTAGCTCTGTGAGTCTAGAATTTTTGACTCCCAGTGAAAATAGAGATCCACCAGGTGACACAGAAAGAGTCACAGTAAACAAAAGAATTTTGACTATTAACTGATTACTCTGGGATCTTTGTGCCAGCAGACTGGGAAGAAAGAAAATAGCTGCTATATCAGCATGGGTAATTGATTATGATCATCACAGAGAAATGGAAGTGTTCTTCATAAAGAGGGCAAAGATAAGTATCTACAACACCTAGGTGATCCACTGGTGGGTTCATGGTATTCTCTGGCCCACGATAATTAAAAACATACAAACACATCAACAATGTGTGTTGGGGTGCAGTACGTAGGAACTCAGGACTCTCAGGGATGAGGCTCTAAGTAAACCCAACAGGCAAAGTGTCCAAACCAACAGAAGTGCTAGATGACAAGGAGGACAATCTGCTGCTGCTGCTGCTAAGTCGCATCAGTCGTGTCCGACTCTGTGCAACCCCATAGATGGCAGCCCACCAGGCTCCCCCATCCCTGGGATTCTCCAGGCAAGAACACTGGAGTGGGTTGCCATTTCCTTCTCTAATGTATGAAAGTGGAAAGTGAAAAGTGAAAGTGAAGTCCCTCAGTCGTGTCCGACCCTCAGCAACCCCATGGACTACAGCCTTCCAGGCTCCTCCGTCCATGGGATTTTCCAGGCAAGAGTACTGGAGTGGGTTGACAGTGCCTTCTCCGGGACAATCTAGAATGGGTGATAAAAGACAGATATATTAATGAGTAGTACTCATTATGGCCTAAGGATCCCCTTCTCTCAAAGCGGACACAATGCTGTAGTGCAATCTTTTTCCAAAACCTGCCCGAGTGATCAGACTGAAACTAGTCTCCATCTGAGATTACCTCCTTGCTTTTTTTCCCCCTTGTTCTATGCTGCTTCTGTCACCTTTCTCCTGAGAGAGGTTCTCAGTAAATTGCTTAAATAAAAATCCACATATTAGCTTCTGCTTCTAGGGAACCTGAGCTAATATATTCACCATCAGATTATCTATTAAATAACAGACATATGTTTATATCTAACTACACGTATGTTAAGTAAGATATGTTTATATACCCTGTATTTCCCACTTAGCAATCCTGGCAGCCAAGCTATGGTCTTCCTTATCTTGGTAGTCTTTTTACAATCACCTGCATTATACAGTGAACATAGTAGGCCTTCAATAAACACTTCTGGATGTAAAGACAGAAACAAGCCAACCATGTGATGATCTTTCCTCAGAAAGGCACCTGATTTATAATTGTTTTGAGCTATATTCTTCATAGATAAAATGTTAATGTATTTTATAGGGGAAAACTGGCTAATAAAAGACAAGCTCAAAGATATAATACTAAACTCTCATGGTCTCAATTTATCACCAAACGGCATCATTTTTATTGTTGTTTCCAAAATGAGATCATCTTTCTCTTCTACTTTCACATTAACTAGATTTGTTCAAAGATTTGACGTTAATGTCATCAGTCTGGCCTACTGCACGAGTTCTGCTGAGTTTTAAAATATAGCCATTAGCATGTTATGGAGGAGGATTTGATCTCATCATGCTATAAATCACTTGTTTTTCTGAGAAGATTGGAAATATGACAGGCAGCTGTGCTTTGTCAATGTTTTCATTTATACATTATAGCTTTCCCACTTCAAAGTTTGCAGAAAAGTGAGATAATGTGATTAGGTAGCCAAGCATATTCAATGTTCTGAAAACTGGGTCATTTTTGAGATTAACTGATGGATTAAAAGGATTTATAAAGGTGGTAAATTTTTGATTTGCATATTTCTCTAAAGAGTCTTGTCAATTCTTGTCAACTCCCCCTCCCACCTCTTACGAGCAGCAAGAACTACATCTAGCAGTTTAGTAGTTGCAAATTACTCTTGCTGTTTTTTGTTTTTTTTTTTTTTGACCTTGAGCAAATTATCAGTATTTCCACACTAGATTTATTTTCCATAATCCATCAACTGCATTGCTTTGGGGGCACTGGAAATGAGACAGAGGAGTGCTAATGTGACAGATGAGCACTGAAATAATTAAATAGTGCTCATTGTAAGACTCCTATACATCTCTTTGACCAAGCATCTTTTGAAAATGCCTGAAATGCCAATTAAATAAAGACTGCTTAGTGGGGAGCATTGTTCAATGCCACTCTTCCTTTTGGCATTTTCAGCCGTATCAGTGGCCAAAAAGATAAATTAATAGCCTTCTACCAGATGGTGAACATAATTTATTCTATTTGGTTCTGTAGTTTACCAACAGAGCCAGCCAGGCAAAGGGTAAAACGAAGAAAAGTCTGGGTAGGCTGAGACATGGTGAGAAAGATCAAGAAAACGCACTTTAAGACTAGAAGTAAAACTGGTGAGACAGGACTAGATAAAGATTTTTAGCAAGAAATTAAAATTAAATTCTATTTTAAAAAATGAGACAAGATTTACATGCATGCTGAGATTAAAACAGTTTTCTAGATTTTCTGATGGCAGAAATCTGTATTTATTTATTCAAACTCATCTTTTATCCTTTGGGGGATGTGAAAGGATGTGAAAGGGGATGGGTGTAGGTTTCATTTTTTTTCTCTGAGACTCTATGGGAAACAGGGATAAAACAGCAATGCAGAAGGGTAGAAGGCAGCTAGCATGACATGGATGTGAGGTGAGCCCACGTCACATAGTGGGAGGTCCACACTATGAATCCACTCTAGTTGATATGCCAAGGATTTTGAAATGTATGGATGATAGGGGGAAGTCAATGAAAATTGAGAAGCTATAAACAGAAAAGAGATATAAGACATTGATGGTATAAAATCCTGATGTGCTACTTCTTTAGTGTTTTTTTGAGTTCTAAATAGTACGTATGAGAGATTAGTTGAGAGCAGAATACATCACTATTTTCATAATCTTGTGTCTTAACACAGGCAGAGGTTTATATTTTTATTATTTTGAACATCATTCTTTTTCTAATGAAGTAGGTTTTCATTAATACAAAGGATGCCAAAAGGCAATTTTCTACTGATGGTCAATAAAAATGAATCAATCAAGAAATATTCATTCAGATCTACAATGTGTCTGGTACTATGTTCTGTTTTGGGTAAATGCCAGTGAATATATCATGAAACATCTGTTATAAAGAACAAGGCTTCCTTGATGGCTCAGATGGTCCTGTGATCTACGTTCAATCCCTGTGTCAGGAAGATACCTTGGAGAAGGGATAGGTTACCCACTCCATTTTTCTTGTCTGGAGAATTCAATGAAGAGAGACGAGCCTGCAGGGCTACAGTCCATGGGTCACAAAGAGTTGGACACAACTGAGTAATTAAACTTTCAAATGATGAAACATCTGTTATAAAGAACTTAATGCAAATATTTTATAAGACAGAACTAAAGCCTGAACCCATGTGGTTTGATTATTTCACTAAATAATTGCCTGTCAGTTCAGCTCAGTCACTCAGTCATGTCCGACACTTGTGACCCCAGCACTTTGAACTGCAGCACATTAGGCCTCCCTGTCCGTCACCAACTCCTGGAGTTTACTCAAGCTCATGTCCGTTGAGTCGGTGACACCATCCAACCATCCCATCCTCTGTCATCCCCTTCTCCTCCTGCCTTCAATCTTTCCCAGCATCGGGGCCTTTTCAAATAAGTCAGTTCTTTGCATCAGGTGGCCAAAGTATTGGAATTTCAGCTTCCAGTCCTTCCAATGAATATTTAGGACTGATTTCCTTTAGGATTGACTGGTTGGATCTCCTTGCATCCAAGGGACTCTCAAGAGTCTTCTCCAACACCACAGTTCAAAAGCATCAATTCTTCGGTGCTCAGCTTTCTTAACAGTCCAACTCTCACATCCTTACATGACCACTGGAAAAACCATAGCCTTGACTAGGCGGACCTTTGTTGGCAAAGTAATGTCTCTGCTTTTTAATATGCTGTCTAGGTTGGTCATAATTTTTCTTCCAATGAGCAAACATCTTTTAATTTCATGGCAGCCACCATTTGCAGTGATTTTGGAGGCCCCCAAAATAAAATTTGTCACTGTTTCCACTGTTTCCCTATCTATTTCCCATGAAGTGATGGGATCAGATGCCATGATCTTCATTTTCTGTATGTTGAGCTTTAAGCCAACTTTTTCACTCTCCTCTTTCACTTTCATCAAGAGGCTCTTTAGTTCCTCTTCACTTTCTGCCATAAGGGTGGTGTCATCTGTATATCTGAGGTTATTGATATTTCTCCTGGCCATCTTGATTCCAGCTTGTGCTTCATCCAGCCCACATTTCCCATGATGTACTCTGCATAGAAGTTAAATAAGCAGGGTGACAATATACAGCCTTGACGTACTCCTTTCCAGATTTGGAACCAGTCTGTTTTTCCATGCCCAGTCCTACTGTTGCTTCCTGACCTGCATACAGATTTCTCAAGAGGCAGGGCAGGTGGTCTGGTATTCCCATCTCTTTAAGAATTTTCCTTAGTTTGTTGTGATCTACACAAAGGCTTTGGCATAGTCAATAAAAGAGAAGTAGATGTTTTTCTGGAACTCTATTGCTTTTTCAATGATCCAACAGATGTTGGCAATTTGATCTCTGGTTCCTCTGCCTTTTCTAAACCCACCTTGAACATCTGAAGTTCACAGTTCATGTACCGTTGAAGCCTGGCGTGGAGAATTTTGAGCATTACTTTACTAGCATGTGGATGAGTGCAACTGTGCAGTAGTTTGAACATTCCTTGGCATTGCCTTTCTTTGGAACTGGAATGAAAACTGACCTTTTTGAGTCCTGTGGCCACTGCTGAGTTTTCCAAATTTGCTGGCATATTGAGTGCAGCATCACTCAAGTGTGCAGCACTTTCACAACATCATCTTTCAGGATTTGAAATAGCTCAACTGGAATTCCATCACCTCCACTAGCTTTGTTCATAGTGATGCTTCCTAAGGCCCACTTGACTTCACATTCCAGGATGTCTGGCTCTAGGTGAGTGATCATACCATCGTGATTATCCAGGTCATGAAGATCTTTTTTTGTATAGTTCTTCTCTGTATTCTTGCTACCACTTCTTAATATCTTCTGCTTCTGTTAGGTCCATACCATTTCTGTCCTTTATTGTGCCCATCTTTGCATGAAATGTTCCCTTGGTATCTCTCATTTTCTTGAAGAGATCTCTAGTCTTTCCCATTCTGTTGTTTTCCTCTATTTCTTTGCATTGATCACTGAGAAAGTCTTTCTTATCTCTCTGTGTTATTCTTTGGAACTCTGCATTCAAATGGGTATATCTTTCCTTTTCTCCTTTGCCTTTTGCTTCTCTTCTTTTCACAGCTATTTGTAAGGCCTCCTCAGACAACCATTTTGCCTTTTTGCATTTCTTTTTCTTGGGGATGGTCTTGATCCCTGCCTCCTGTACAATGTCATGAACCTCCATCCATAGTTCTTCAGGCACTCTGTCTATCAAATCTAATCCCTGCTTGACCTTACATTAAAGGACAATTTCATAATTTTAAAAAATTCCTCTTCAAATAATTATAAATTTAATAATATTCAAAAGCATTATGTGTACTTATAATTTAAAATTTTGAAACACCTATAGCTACCTGAAAGCAAAGTCTACATGTAGTTTGTTTGAATCTGACTTTTGAGGAAGGATTATCAATCAAAATCAACCACTTCACCTGAAAGAAATAAAAATTGCATAACTGACTAGATAAATTAGTTTTTCATATAAATTGTGGCTGAGGAAGGAGAGTAAAACAGCTCAGGGACATTACTTATGTTGAAACATCAGTACTTAATTACAAAGCCAGAAGAAATCAATCACACGATCCTATTACATATATAAACTTTAACATTTACAATTAGAAACTACATATAGAAACTATATACAAAATTATAAACATATATTATATTACAAATGCATACATTCTAGTTCTAAAAAGTCAAACAGTATTGGATTATATAATTTGAAAAGTAAAATTCTTCACTTTCCTTTCTCTCCTTCCCAAGTCCCGCATCAGATATGACCACTGTGTCCTGCTTAGAGCAAGTCTTGTTGTTTTCATTCTCTATATTTGCAAATCAATGCAGTTACAATATTTTAAGTATGTGAGATCACACTATGCATTCTTTCTGTGTCTTGCTTTTGTGTTAACCTGTGCTTGAAAAATTTTCCGTGTCAGGAACGATGTGTATGTGCACTCAATCTCTCAGTCACGTTCAAATGTTTGCAACCCCGTAGACTGTAGCCCTCCAGGCTCCTCTGTTCATGGAATTTTTTAGGCAAGAATACCTACTCCAGGGGAACTTCCTGACCCAGGGATTGAATCCACATCTCTTGTACCTCTTGCATTGGCAGGTTGGCAGGTGGATTCTTTACCACTGCATCACCTGAGAAGCCAAATAGGTGTTCCTTTTCCCTTATGATGACTGCAAAGCATCTCAGCCTTTATGAATGTAAGGCATTTACTCATATAGATATAGGATAACTTTTAAAAGTTGCTCTTTTGATAAATTTTTACCTCAAAGGGTTTTACAAGTTATAAACAGTGCTGTAATGACCTCTCTTATATGTATTATCTCACAACTTCAAACCGTCCCCTAGGTAAAACTGTTGATAAACCCATATATCCTTTTAATGTTTTTAATGTTAACTTGAAAAAATATTATTGCCAACATTATATGATGCATCACTGTTCATTTCCCCACAACATTGCCAAGGCTAAGTTTTAAAAATCTTAAAAATTTTACCTAATCTTATGAAGAAAATATAGTATTTTTTGTAAGAATTGCCTGTTGGCTAATTCCTTACGTTTCTAGCTAACATTTCTCTTATTCATTGAGATTAAGTGAGCAAAGGCAGGGCAAGTAGCAGTTTATAGTATTTTGCTAACACTTCTGCCTCTAATATTAGATATAGTTACATACAAAAGACTCCACTATTTCATAGAGACCTATGTCTTTCCAAATTATAACATGTGTATTAGTTGCTCAGTCGTGGCTGAACTCTGCAACCCCACGGACTATAGCCCACCAGGCTCCTCTGTCCATGGAATTCTCCAGGAAAGAATACTGGAGTGGGTTACAATGCCATTCTCCAGGGAATCTTCCTGACCCAGGAACTGAAGCTGGGTCTCCTGCATTGTAGGCAGATTCTTTACCATCAGAGCCACCAGGAAAGCCCTTATTCCAAATTATAGCACATAGAATATGCTAAAAAGTAACTATTAAATATACCCATAGATCACATATTTGTTTTATACTAAAATTTAACTTGAAAAGAATATTTTGTTATTCTAAAAAGTCCTTATTTTGCAAAGAAAATCATCATATTGTAAATTTATATACATCTTCTTGATTAACGAAGTTTTACAAGAAATCTTGCTGATTCAGACAAAAACAAGAGTAGAGATACAGATCTGCCTCCTCTGGAAAGAGTTGTTACTGAGAATGTTAGTTCTACATATGCTATTGAGTAACACAGAAGTTATACTTTATTCTACAAGTGGGTTTTTGCTTAAAACAATAAACTGACCTTAGAATATTTTATGGTAGTTGGAAAAAAAATGTAAAAAGGAATATCACTTAAGTTCCATGATTTTACTTCCTTGTTAAATCTATCATATCTGTAGGACTGCATGCTAATGTCCACAGGAAGCTAGACAAGCAAAGTCATGTAGAAGACAAAGTCTCATCTCACCATCAAAAACATAATAATTTGTTGATCTGAATTCAGTTCAGTTCAGTTCAGTCACTCCGTCATGTCTGACTCTTTGCGACCCCATGAACCACAGCATGCCAGGCCTCCCTGTCCATCACCAACTCCCGGAGTCCACCCAAACCCATGTCCATCGAGTCAGTGATGCCATCCAACCATCTCATCCTTTGTCATCCCCTTCTCCTCCTGCCCTCAGTCTTTCCCAGCATCAGGGTCTTTTCAAATGAGTCAGCTCTTCGCATCAGGTGGCCAAAGTATTGGAGTTACAGCTTCAACATCAGTTCTGCCAATGAACACCTAGGACTGATCTCCTTTAGGATGGACTGGTTGGATCTCCTTGCAGTCCAAGGGATTCTCAAGAGTCTTCTCCAACGCCACAGTTCAAAAGCATCTGAGGGAGTTGCCTAAATCTTCTCTGGCCTAAAATGGTAAAATAATAATATCATGATCCTGATCATCAGTAGCCCATGACTGAAGCAGGAGGCCAAATTCTAACTGACATACCTTAGGCCAGACTAATTGAATTTTGAACTTCTAAATCACACATGCTACAAGATAATTACAGACTTATACAAAAAATGAATTTTACCATTTATGAATATTTTTTCCTATTCCTTGAGTGAGTGCTCAGTTGCTCAGTCGTATCTGACTCTGTGACTCCCTGGACTTGGCTTCTCTCAAGGCTCCTCAGTCCATGGGATTCTCCAGGCAAGAATACTGGAGTGGGTTGCCATACCCTCCTCCAGGGGATCTTCCAGATCCAGGGATCGAATCCACATGTCCTGTGTCTCCTGTACTGCAGTAGATTCTTTATTGCTGAGTCACTGAGGAAGCCCAGTTGCTCAGGAATATTCCTCTTCCTTAAGTTTCCATTCATTTTCATTACTGGGTTATACCTGAGCAAGCTACTGTGGATAAAACTACATTTAAAATAGAATCTGAAAAACAAATATACATATGAAAATTCATACACAAGAGTTTCATGAAAGATATAAGTATTCTCAGTAGAAGGAGGCCATATATTTCCTTTAAAATAGAAAAGATGGTTTATACTAATCATGATTCACGAAGTCAGATACTGGTTCTTTTTTTTTTTTTAATTTGGCTTTTATTTATTTTTTTTTAATTTTATTTTATTTTTAAACTTTACATAATTGTATTAGTTTTGTTCTTAATGGTTGTAGTATTTCGTTTTCTGGTGCAATCCAAATAGCCACAGTCAAAACACTAACTCACTACAGAAATGTGGATGCATACCATTCATCCAAAAAGTTTGACTCAACATCAGTTTGTCAATGTGTTGACTTTCTTTTAGTATATCCAAAGTTATTTTGAGCAATTTGTTCTTGGATTAAACTATTCAAAATTTCCAAATCTGAATTTTCCCTTCAATGACTTTTCTGGGTTTAACAACCCTCATGACATTATATCTATAAACATTTTACTGTTAAAAAGAACAAATAATTTCACGATTTGTATGGAAATACAAAAAACCTTGAATAGCCAAAGTAATCTTGAGAAAGAAGAATGGAACTGGAGGAATCAACCTGCCTGACTTCAGGCTGTACTACAAAGCTACCATCATCAGGACAATATGGTACTGGCACAAAGACAGAAACATAGATCAATGGAACAAAATAGAAAGCCCAGAGATAAATCCACGCACCTATGGACACCTTATTTTGACAAAGGAGGCAAGAATATACAATGGAGAAAAGACAATCTCTTTAACAAGTGGTGCTGAGAAAACTGGTCAACCACTTGTAAAAGAATGAAACTGGGACACTTTCTAACACCACACAAAAATAAACTCCAAATGGATTAAAGATCTAAATGTAAGACCAGAAACTATAAAACTTGTAGAGGAAAACATAGGCACTCTCCGACATAAATCACAGCAGGATCCTCTATGACCCACCTCCCAGAATAATGGAAATAAAAGCAAAAATAAACAAATGGGACCTAATTAAACTTAAAAGCTTTTGCACGATGAAGGAAACTATTAGCAAGGTGAAAATACAGTCTTCAGAATGGGAGAAAATAACAGCAAACAAAGCAATCAACAGAGAATTAATCTCAAAAGTATACAAGCAGCTCACGCAGCTCAATACCAGAAACATAAATGACCCAATCAAAAAATGGGCCAAAGAACTAAACAGATGTTTCTCCAAAGAAGACATACAGATGGCTAACAAACACATGAGAAGATGCTCAACATCACTCATTATCAGTAAATGCAAATCAAAACCACAATGAGGTACCATCTCCCGCCAGTCAGAATGGCTGCTATCAAAAAGTCTATAAACAATAAATAA
Source organism: Bubalus bubalis (assembly GCF_019923935.1). Taxonomy (NCBI): domain Eukaryota; kingdom Metazoa; phylum Chordata; class Mammalia; order Artiodactyla; family Bovidae; genus Bubalus; species Bubalus bubalis. The sequence continues at coordinate 98,783,153 of NC_059160.1, forward strand.
TAATTTATTGTTGTTATATATTATTTATCCACAAACAATATATGCTGGAGAGGGTGCAGAGAAAAGGGAACCCTCTTACACTGTTGGGAGGAATGCAAACTAGTACAGCCACTATGGAGAACAGTGTGGAGAATCCTTAAAAAACTGGAAATAGAACTGTCATATGACCCAGCACTCCCACTGCTGGGCATCAGTTCAGTTCAGTTCAGTCACTCAGTCATGTCTGACTCTTTGCAACCCCATGAATCACAGCACGCCAGGCCTCCCTGTCCATCACCAACTCCCGGAGTTCACTCAGACTCATGTCCATCGAGTCGGTGATGCCATCCAGCCATCTCATCCTCTGTCGTCCCCTTCTCCTCCTGCCCCCAATCCCTCCCAGCATCAGAGGCTTTTCCAATGAGTCAACTCCTCCCATGAGGTGGCCAAAGTACTGGAGTTTCAGCTTTAGCATCAGTCCTTCCAAAGAAATCCCAGGGCTCATCTCCTTCAGAATGGACTGGTTGGATCTCCTTGCAGTCCAAGGGACTCTCAAGAGTCTTCTCCAACATCACAGTTCAAAACCATCAATTCTTCAGTGCTCAGCTTTCTTCACAGTCCAACTCTCACATCCATACACAACCACTGGAAAAACCATAGCCTTGACTAGACGGACCTTTGTTGGCAAAGTAACAAAGTAACTGCTGGGCATACACACCAAGGAAACCAGAATTGAAAGGGACATGTGTATCCCAATGTTCATTGCAGCACTGTTTACAATAGCCAGAACATGGAAGCAACCTAGATGTCCATCAGCAGATGAATAGATAAGAAACCTGTAGTACAATGGATTATTACTCAGCTATTAAAACGAATGCATTTGAATCAGTTATAATGAGGTGGATGAAACTGGAGCCTATTATACAGAGTGAAGTAAGCCAGAAAGAAAAACACCAATACAGCATATTAACTCATATATATGGAATTTAGAAAGATGGTAATGATGACCCTATATGTGAGACAGCAAAAGAGACACAGAGTTAAAGAACGGACTTTTGGACTCTGAGAGAGAAGGCGAGGGTGGGATGATTTGAGAGAATGGCACTGTACATGTATATTACATCGCCTGTCCAGGTTTGATGCATGAGACAGGGAGCTCAGGGCTGGTTCACTGGGATGACCCTAAGGGATGGGATGGGGAGGGATGTGGGAGGGGGGTTCAGGATGGGGGGAACATGTACACCTGTGGCTGATTCATGTCAATGTATGGCAAAAACCACTACAATATTGTAAAGTAATTAACCTCTAATTAAAATAAATAATTTTTTAAAAAAGAATCCTCATTATCTGCATCTTCATTAATCTTTCCTTGCCCCCCAAAAGACCCCAAGTGCAATCTGGATCTCTTCTAGGACTCTTCACAATTTACACAGATTGTTTCCAACTCTTTTCAAATCCTCCTTCATATTCACCATTCTCTTTGCATGACATTCAGCTGTCATAGAGACTAATTGCTGTGCCCCTTGCTTGCAGGGTGCTCTAATCTTATTTGAAGGAACAATTTGCAAATGTTGATTACTCTATAGAGATGGGTGAGTGGGAGGTAAAAATTACTGGTGTAAGATAAGTTGTAAGAATGTATTATACAGCAGGAGGAATACAGTCAATATTTTGCAAAAACTATAATTGGATTGTAACCTTTAAAACTATAAAAATTTTTTTTAAATAGGTGAAAGGGACTAAAATTATAAACTTCCAGTTATAAAGTTAATAAGTCACAAAGATGTAATATACAGAATAAGAAATATAGTCAATAATATTATACTAACTTTGGTGACAGATGGTTACTAGACTTATCACAGTGATCATTTTGTCATGTATTTAAATGTAAAAATCACTGTTATATACCTGAAATTAACATGATATTGTACATCAGCTGAGCACCAAAGAATTGATGGTTTTGAACTGTGGTATTGGAGAAGACTCTTGAGAGTCCTTTGGACTGCAAGGAGATCCAACCAGTCCATCCTAAAAGAAATCAGTCCTGGAAATTTATTGGAAGGACTGATGCTAAAGCTGAAATTCTAATACTTTGGCCACCTGATGTGAAGAACTGACTCATTTGGGAAGACCCTGATGCTGGGAAAGATTGAGGGCAGGAGGAGAAGGGGACGACAGAGGATGAGATGGTTGGATGGCATCACCGACTCAATGGACATGAGTTTGAGTAAACTCCAGGAGTTGGTGATGGACAGGGAGGCCTAGCATGCTGCGGTTCATGGGGTCGCAAAGAGTCGGACACGACTGAGCGACTGAACTGAACTGAACTCTACATCAACTATATTTCAATTTTCAAAAGGCAATATGTTTAAAACTTTAAAATAAATGAATTCATTTTGGGAAATGTTGCTTATTCTAGAAAGAGAGTTTTTTGTTCTAAGATTTGAAATACACTGAACTTAGTAAGACAGTAGCCATAAAACAAACCCAAAATATTTTGAAAAAGAAAAAAAATGTGGTAAATGGAGTGTTGACGGAGAAGCCTAAGATGTTTTCACTAAAAACAAATGATGACTGCCATATCCAGTTAGATGATTTTATTTTTTTCTTCTGTTTTAGACCTTCATGTTTTTTAATTGGGTATTCTTAAATATTAGAAGAGTTCTGAATTCAGATATAAATAATTCCCATGCTGCCACTTACTACTTTGGGAAAACCGCCAAATGTTTCTAATCTCAGTTTTTAATTTTTTTTTACACCAGAATGATAATATTTTTATGGTTTTGGAGAGGAAAGCTTTGAGCACAGTCTGTGGTACATAATAGTGGTCATTCAGTAACAGCTATTATATATAGTACCTAGACCAAAAACTGGGAGGTACCAACAACCCCAAAGTACTGAGCAGTCTCCTCAGAGTCCAAGGAGCAATGAATCCAACTTCTGATGTAACAGAGAAAATGTTTTTAAATTCAGGAGAATATTTATAAGTATGCTTTGTTATTTTATAAATGCTTAACTGTTTGTTAGATAAAAAATCCTTGTATTAGCAATCTTTACGGATACACCCTAAGAAATGTTAAAGATATATAGTGAACACAGAGATATATATGGACATATTTCTAACTTGTCTGGGGTTTTTTTGTTGTTCTTTCATGTAAATCTTACAGTTGGAGTAATACATTTTTGTTTCCTTATTAAGATAATTGCTCGTATCACATATTGCTTTCCTTTTCAAATTTATTACTTTTGAGCTGCCAACTATTTCTGGCTATTTACTCTTTTCCAGCACATTGAGTCAAGATGGTGTCATTTCACATGCAAGCTCCAACACCATTTCAAGCCCTTTGACCTTTCTTCAAATAGCTAATTCCCTGGTGTGCAGAGGTGGTGGCAGAGAAGGCAGAAAATGACAAGGTGATGAAAATTCTGTTGCATTAAATTAGCTCTTAGCTGTCATATTTCTATATGAGAATGCTAGCATGATTTAAATACGTTGAAAGTATTTTATTTAAAAAAAATTAAAAGAAGTTGATTCTTCCAGGAGGCCAGCACCAGCCCTGGTTACACCCCCAGATATTGCAAGCAGCTGCCCCACAATTAGTCCCACCCACCAGTGGGCTAGAATCAACCTTGCCCTCAACCCCTGCTGCACAGTCAGTATACTGCAACCTGGCTCCATCCACCAATGGACTGGCAGCCACTGCACGTGACATTCTAGGCCACAAAACAAGTCTCCATAAATTTAAGAAGATTATAATCACACAAAGAATCATTTATGATCACAAAGGTATAAGATTAGAAATCAACTACAAAGAAAAAAAAAGTGAAAAAATAATAAACACCTGGATGCTAAATAATATCCCACTAACCAAACCAACCAATGTGTCACTGAAGAAATCAAAGAGGAAACAAAAAAATATCCAGAGATAAATAAAAACGGAAACAGAATATTACAAAATCTATGTGATGCATAAAAGTCAGTTTAAGAGCAATGTTCATAGAGCTACAGGCCTAACTCAGGAAATAAGAAAAATCTTAAAAATATATATAAACAAAAAAGCAATCTAACTATACATCTCAAGGAACTGAAAAAAAGATCAATCAAAACTTCAAAATAGTAGAAGAAAACACATAACAAATATCAGAGCAGAAATAAATTGAGACTAAAATTATAATAAGAAAGACTGATGAAACTAAGGGCTGGTTCTTTGAAAAGATAATAAAAATTTAAAAAGTTTAGCCAATAAAGAAAAGAGAGGAGCCCACATAAAATCAGAAACAAAATAGGAGAAGTTACAACTGATACCAGAGATATACAAAGGATCATAAGGGATTACTATGAACAATTATATACCAATAAAATGGACAACCTACTAATAGAAGAAATGGATAAACCTACTAATAGAAGAAATGGATAAATTCCTAAAAAAGTACAATCCCCTAAGACTGAATTAGGAAGAACTAGAAGGAAAAAAAAAAAGAACAGACCAATTACCAGCAATGAAACTGAATCAGTAATCAAAAAACTCCCCACAAACAAAAATCCATGACCAGACAACTTCATTAGTGAATTCTACCAAACACTGAAAAAAGAATGAACACCTATCCTTCTCAAACTATTCCCAAAATTGCAGAGCAAGGGATGCTTCTGAACTCTTTGTACAAGGCCAGCCTCATGTTTCTACCAAAACTAAACCAAGCAACCATAAAAAAAAATTACAGGCCAACATCACTGATGAACATAGATGCAAGATCAGATCAGATCAGATCAGTTGCTCAGTCGTGTCCGACCTTTTGAGACCCCATGAATCGCAGCACGCCAGGCCTCCCTGTTCCTCGCCAACTCCTGGAGTTCACTCAGACTCACGTCCATCGAGTCAGTGATGCCATCCAACCATCTCATCCTCTGTAGTCCCCTTCTCCTCTTGCCCCCAATCCATCCCAGCATCAGAGTCTTTTCCAATGAGTCAACTCTTCGCATGAGGTGGCCAGAGTACTGGAGTTTCATCTTTAGCATCATTCCTTCCAAAGAAATTCCAGGGCTGATCTCCTTCAGAATGGACTGGGTGGATCTCCTTGCAGTCCAAGGGACTCTCAAGAGTCTTCTCCAACACCACAGTTCAAAAGCATCAATTCTTCGGCACTCAGCCTTCTTCACAGTCCAACTCTCACATCCATACATGACCACAGGAAAAACCATAGCCTTGACTAGACGAATCTTTGTTGGCAAAGTAATGTCTCTGCTTTTGAATATGCTATCTAGGTTGGTCATAACTTTCCTTCCAAGGAGTAAGCATCTCTTAATTTGATGGCTGCAATCACCATCTGCAGTGATTTTGGAGCCCAGAAAAATAAAGTCTGCCACTGTTTCCACTGTTTCCCCATCTATTTCCCATGAAGTGATGGGACTGGATGCCATGATCTTCGTTTTCTGAATGTTGAGCTTTAAGCCAACTTTCAAGCTGGTTTTAGAAAAGGCAGAGGAACCAGAGATCAAATTGCCAACTTCCGCTGGATCATAGAAAAAGCAAGAGAGTTCCAGAAGAACATCTATTTCTGCTTTATTGACTATGCCAAAGCCTTTGACTGTGTGGATCACAATAGACTGTGGGAAATTCTAAAAGAGATGGGAATACCAGACCACCTGATCTGCCTCTTGAGAAATCTGTATGCAGGTCAGGAAGCAACAGTTAGAACTGGACATGGAACAACAGACTGGTTCCAAATAGGAAAAGGAGTACGTCAAGGCTGTATATTGTCACCCTGTTTATTTAACTTATATGCAGAGTACATCATGAGAAACGCTGGACTGGAAGAAACACAAGCTGGAATCAAGATTGCCAGGAGAAATATCAATAACCTCAGATATGCAGATGACACCACCCTTATGGCAGAAAGTGAAGAGGAACTAAAAAGCCTCTTGATGAAGGTGAAAAATGTTCAACAAAATATTAGTAAAGTGAATTCTACAATATATTAAAAGGATCGTATATCATGATTGAGTGGGACATATCCCAGTGATGCAAGCATGGTTTGATACTTACAAATCAATCAATGTGATGCACTATATTAACAAATTATAGAAAAACACAATCATCTCAATAGATGTGGAAAAGCTTTTGACAAAATTCAACCTCTGTTTATTATTTTAAAAAATCTCTCAACAAAGTGGATATAGAAGCAACATTCCTCAACATAATAAAGGCCATGTATGACAAACATGCAACCAATAAACTCAACTCTACTCAACTCTGAAAACTTGAAAGTGTGTTTTCTAAGATCAGGAATAAGACAAGATGCCCACTCTGACCAATTTTATTCAATATGGCATTGGAAGTCTTAGCTACAGTAATCAGATAAGAAAAAGAAAATTCAAACTAGAAGTCACCGTTTGTAGGGTTCATGGTACTATAACTTAAAGATGACACAAAAAACTGTTAAAACTTATCAATGAATTCAGTAAAAATGGGCAGAATACAAAATTAATATATATAAATCTGCTGCATTTCCATACATAACAACGAACCATCAGAAGGAGGAATTAAGACAATAATTCCACTTGCAACTCCATCAAAAAGAGTAAAATACCTAGGAATAAATCTAACCAAGGAGGTAAAAGATGTGTGCTTGGTAAACTAGAAGACACTGATGAAAGATACAGAAGGTGACACAAACAAATGGAAAGCTATCCTGTGGGATAATTAATTTCACTAAAATGAGCATACTACTTAAGGAGTCTACAAATTAAATGCAATCCATACTAAAATACTCATGGCATTTTTCACAGAATTGGAACAAATCATTCTAAAATTTGTACGGAAACACAACAGACCCCAAATAACCAAAACAACTTTGAGAAAGAATAAAGCTGGAGTTATTATGCTCCCTGATTTCAAACTATACTACAAAGCTCCAGTCATCAAACTAGCACAGCACTGGCAGAAACGCAGACATAAAGGTCAGTGGGACAGACTAGAGAACCAGGAAATGAATCCACATTTCTATGCCCAATTAATCTACAAAAAAGAAGGCAAGAATACACAATAGGTAGAAGACAGTTTCTTCAATAAACAGTGTTGGAAAAATCTGGACAGATATTGGCAAAAAATCAAACTGGACTACTTTTCCATACCACATAACAAAATGAGCCCAATTGATTAACAAGTTACGTGTAAGACCTGACACCATAAAACTCAAAGAAGAAAACATAGGCAGTACACTCTTTGCCATCAATCTTAGAAATATTTTTTAGAGTACACCTCCTCAGAGAAGGGAAACAAGAGCAAAAATAAACAAATGGGACTTAATCAAACTAAAAGGCTTTTACACAAAGGAAGGAAGCTTTCAACAAAATGAAAAAGTAGCCTACTGAATGGGAAAAGATATTTGCAAATGATATATCTGATAAGGGGCTGATCTGTAAAATACACAAAGAACACATATAACTCAATCCAACCAAAAAATGGGTGGAGGACTTGAACAGTCATTTTACAAAGACATACAGATAGCTAACAGACACATGAAAAGATGCTCAACTTCACTAATACAGTGGAATACAAATCAAACCACAATGAGATACCACCTCACATCTCTCAGAATGTTTATTATCAAAAAGACAACAAACAACAAATGCACTATCTGTTGGACTGAATTGGCACAGACATGATAAAAACAGTATGGTGGTTTCTGAAAGTATTAAAAATACAATTACCATTCCATCCAGTAATTTCTATTCTGGATATTTATCTGAAGAAAACAAAAACACTAATTCAAAAAGATGTATGCACGCCAATGTTCTGTGCAACTTTACTTATAGTAGCTGAAATATGGAAGCAAATCAACTGTTTATCAATAGATGAATGGATAAAAAAGACATGGTGTATACACATACACACACACACTGAAATATCACTTAGACACTAAAAAAATAAGCCTCTTTGCAACAACATAAATGGAGCTAGAGCGTATATTATGCTAAGTGAAATAAATCAAAGAAAGACAAATACTATATGATCTCATATGTGGAATCTAAAAAAACAAAACAAATAAAGTGAAAATAGACTTCTAGATACATACAATAAATGGGCAGTCACCAGAAGGGAGGGGTTTGAGAGGGTGGGTGACATAGGTGAAGGGGAATAAGGGGTCTAAACCCTCAGTTATATATTAACTAAGTCATAGGGATTTAATATAAAGCATGAGAAATATGATCAATCATATTGTAAAAACTTTGTATGGGAACAAACAGTTGCTTGACTTACTGTGATAATTATTTTATATTGTATGCAAATATCAAGTCATTATGTAATATACCTAAAACTAATGTAATATTTATGTATCAACTGTATTTTAATTAAAAAAGAAATTCTGTATACTCATTTTACCCACTAGCTCCCATTTACTCCCATTTTACCCATTTACTCCCATATGTCTTCCTCCCAGCCCCTGACATCCCAATAATCTGCCTTCTGTCTTTTCTGGATATTTTATATAAATGGAATCACACAATAAAAAAATTAAAATAAATAGATAATAAAATAAGTTGATTGAGACCATTTTGGCAATACATCTATGCATATTTTTGTGAATTTGATTTTTACTCCAATTACATTAAAAAATTAAACTAAAATTTCACTTTGGTATTCAATAGCCATGTAAATTTCTGTATTATCCAATAATGCTTTTTTATTAAATAATCACTCTGGTATTGTCTAAAAAAAAAAATCTAGTTAAAAAGGGAAAATTTCAGACTTCATCAAATTCATACATTGCCCCCTGCAGTAGGCAAAATTCTGAGATGGCTTCCAATGAAGCTAGATCCTGTACAATTTCTCCTTGAGCATTGGTAAAATTTGTGATTATGAACAGACATCATTCCCATAGTTACATGTCAAATGGGATTCTGCAGATGTAATTAAGTTCCCAAATCAGTTGATCTCAAGATAGCAAGATTATCTAAGCAGACTTTATCTGATCACATTAGCCTTTTAAATCTGGGTCTCAAGGACAGAGATGGAGGAAGTCCGAGTCTTAAAGCACAAGAAGAATTCAACATGCAATTGCTGATTTGAAGACAGAGGGGACCACATAGCAAAGAATGAATGTGGAAGGCCTTTAAGAGCTGAAAACAGTCCTTGGATGACAGCCAGCAGGGAAGTATGGACCTCAGTCATAGAAATGGAAGAAACTGAATTCTGCCAACAGTAAGAAGGAACCTGAAGACACATTTTCCTGCAGAGCGTCTACACAAGAAATCAGACCTGTAAATCATGACTTAACTTTGTGATACTCTGAAATAGAACTAGCTATATTATGCCATACTTCTGACCTACAGAGATGTGGGGTATTATTTTACACCGCTAAATTTGCAGTACTTCATTACATGGCAATAGAAAACTAATATACCCCATGTCCTCAAAAACAAAAAAAAATGATTGAGCTAATTAGCACTGAATATTCTAAATTAACAGCTTGTTTTGTATGTTAAAATTGTCTTCTAATTTTTGAGTATCATCAATTTTGAGAAGTATTTTTATTTTAATACCAGCTTTAACTTTTAACTAATATGGGAAACTATTCTGAATGTTCTTACACTATCCTGTTTTACATATTTACATATTCAAACCAGGTTTGAAATGGTCATTGATGGGGATGAAAGTAGGAGGAAATATGAGCCATGAAAATTTCTCTTGGTTAAAAAATTATTCCAGCTTGCAAAAGTAATAAAGCTACATAGCTTGCTGGGACCTATAATATTAATACTAAATTTAATTCAGAAGATGAGACAAAAAGCAAACAGGAATGTAATTAAAAGCAATTTTAGGCAGTGAGAAATCACAGAGAAGATTTTTTCAGATTGGAAAAGGAATTTCATGGAGGATGATGCTTTTGAAGATACTATCATCTTCTAAACAGAGGAGTTTCCAGAAAGAGGCTTCAGGGGGAAACACTGTTTAATTGACAATAGAAGTTTTCATATTTTTTGGATATAAGAAAAAAATGCTAGTGTAGGAAACCAGAGTGCTTTCTTTGCTTTTTTGGTTTCAGATGAACTGAAATGAAAGATGAATTCGTCTTTATCACTAAATAGCTAGGACAAGCCCAGGCAACCTGCCAAGCAATGGTATAAGAGACTGATGTAAGTTTGCTTGGTAGGTTAGTCTTCTCCCAGTTCAACAGCATATGCTTCTATTTTGTAAAAAAAGGGAGTAGTGAAATCATAATAGAAACTTTGCAACTTCTTTCATCTAAGAAGTTTCAAGTTAAAATACACAGCAATTGACTAAATGAGGTCAAGGTTTACTTTCTGCAGATCTCAGCTTTGGGGAAAATTGCAGCATCTTACAGGGGAGCAGAAGGAGCTAAAAGGAGCATCTTAATATATAATCCAAAGAAGTTGTTCAAGGTATGCTACTTATATCTTGGAGCATGCATCAGAAAACTTGTTTTAGGAGATTGTCAACAGAAAGACTCTTGCCTGAGACTATGTCATTCTAACTTTTATATCTATTACTCTGAATGCCAACACTGCATTTATTCAGATACTTACAATGCTACATTTTTAAGAAAATTATCGCTTAATCTACTTCTCACAGAGAACAAAAGCTATGGGGAGTAACATTAACAAACATAATGACCAAGCAATGTCTAGTAATAAGAAAAGCTATATTATACATATTCTGGTTGTCAACTAGGATTCAACACAAAAAGAATACTGCATATAAATTTTACAGAAGTGCTGATACACTGCAATATCTCTTCCCTGAGTGTGTTGTACCTATAGGAGGAGTCAATACTCCTCTTATTCTACCATCTCATTTCTTTTAAATCTATAAAACAAAATATATATCTATTATTTCATTCATTAAATAGCATCTCCACATAGCAATGAGTAGGACGAAGGTTCTATTTTTATGTGGCCTATATTTTAGAGGAAAATATCAGCATGACCTTAAAGACAAATGACAAATTTAAATCTAGAAAAAGAAGGCATTCATACACAGGACTTTTAGATTTAAGTACATTTTATTCATAAAAATTGCAGTAATGGATGTGGGAATGGGTCTCTGGGATGCTCAACCAAAGATCTGGCTAATTTTATGGGTAACTGATGAATTTATCAGAGATTCTGAAGTTGATGCTAAGATTCTAAATGACAGCAACTCCAATTCAGAGGTGATCCAAACTAAATGAAGTTAAAATTAAAGAAATGCCTCTAGAATAATATACCACATGCAATACAAGGATTTATCACGCTTGGCCATCATGCACTTGTATTCTCTTAGGGAGTCCAGCTCACTCATCACCATAACCTGGTGATCTACATGGCTAAGGGGAGCACTGCCACGCATAGAGGAGGTGGGAGACTCTACAAGGAAAATTCTACAGAAGCCAGGAGGATTCTGAGATGGCTATGACCATGTCATGGCATTTAACTGGTGAAAGCAAATTGGGCATGTTTCCTATAATAATCAACAAAGCCCATGTAGTAGTCTGAATATAGTTCTCAGACAGATTTCTTGATGATTAATGATTATGACATTCCTAGGAGCTGAATATGCAGGCAGCCTGCTAAGCTCTTGCTTGGCACAGAAAAAGGACAAGCACATTGACTTGAAGAGAGGCTTTCTTGTGTCACAGTTTTAGATTCATGGCCCTTACCCAAATCTAAGACTTGAGTCCCAAAATAAAGTACGAATGGGCATCCTCTCTAAAGGGTCTTTGGAATAACATCACGAGTATGTCTTTGGAAATGGCCTTATCCAAAGGAAATGTGCTGATACTTATTTAGAAAACTGCACTCTAGGAAAGGAGAGCCATACAGACCTTGGGGGGCTGTTAGACATCAGCTCCAGACAATAATTATAAATAAATTATAACCACTGGGATCCACAGTCAGAGGGGGTTCCTGAGGGTGTTAATTGATGGTTTTTAAAAATGATTGTTGTTTCCAGTTTAGATAAATTGATTTCAAGACTGAACTTTACTTTGGGGCTAGAGTTGTGAAATATCAACTTGCCTAACTCTCTCTTTTACAGGTAGAAGTTCAGGGAAGATAAACCACTGCTTTTAAATGCAAAATAAGAACCTAAGTCTTTTCAGTTGTTACCAGGTTTCTATACCACCCCAGATGCCTGGGCCCCCTGATTAGGGGATGGGATGGGATGGAAGAAACTGGAGGTTATCCAGCTTCCAAGAAACAAGTAAGGAGGGAAGGGTCATATTTTCTTCACTCTTCACTTTGTTTTAAAATTTTTATTTTATTTAAATTGGAAGAAAAAACAAAACACATATTCTTGCTCCTTTTCACAGTGGCAGGGTTGGGAGTGGGGGAGTCTGACAGGAAACATTTGTGAAAAGATAATAGATGAAAATTTCCCCCAAATGGTGAAAACTATGAAGCCATAGTTACTAGTAGGACAAGAAATATGAAGAAAACATCAAAGCATAAAATAAAATTGCTTACAATAGTAAGAAAGAGCAAAACTTTTAAAAGCCAGAGGAAAAAAACATTATTATGTACTTTAAAGTACTGAAAGATAGAAGTTATCAAACTAGAATTCTTAACCCAGAAAAAAATTACTTTCAAACATACAACTGAAATGAAGAGATTTTCCAGATGTGCAAAAGCTTAAAGAATTCAATGCTAGAAGATGTGAACTACAAGAAAATATTAAAAGGAAGCCTTTCAAATGAAGTCACTATTTTAAAGGTATTGCTGCTGCTGCTAAGTCACTTCAGTCGTATCTGACTCTGTGCGACCCCTTGGACGGCAGCCCACCAGGCTCCTGCGTCCCTGGGATTCTCCAGGCAAGAACATTGGAGTGGGTTGCCATTTCCTTCTCCAGTGCATGAAAGTGAAAAGGGAAAGGGAAGTCGCTTAGCCGTGTCCGACTCTTAGTGACCCCATGGACTGCAGCCTACCGGGCTCCGCCATTCATGGGATTTTCTAGACAAGAGTACTGGAGTGGGGTGCCATTTCCTTCTCCAGGGGATCTTCCAGTCCCAGGGATGGAACCTGTGTCTTTTATGTCTCCTGGCAGGTAGGTTCTTTACCACTAGCGCCACCAGGGAAGCCTATAGATAGATGAATGGATAGAGAGAATGCAGAATATGTATGCTCAATAGAATATTATTCAGCCATTAAAGCATGGAAATCTTACCATTTGTGAGAATGTGGTTGAAACTTGAAGGCATTATGCTAAGTGAAATAAGTCAGACAAATTCTATATAATCTCACTTATATGTAGAATCTAAATAAAATCAAACTCACAGAAAAAGTAGATTGGTGGTTGCCAGGGGTTACGATGTGGCAGAAAGAGAGATATTGATTAAAGGGTACCAACTTCCTGGTACCAGATGATAAGTTCTGGGGATCTAATGTACAGTGCGGTGACTCCATGTCTCCAGCCTCAGGAGACAACGTAAAAGAGTTGCTCGGTGCTGCCCTTGGCACCCTTGCAACTTAGGAGCCGGGCCTTGAGGGGAGAAGGCCAGGAGACTACTGAGTTCAACTGAAAGCATTTTACTTCCTCGAAGATCTTGGCTTGTTAATTCCCTGCAGCTTTAGTTTTTCACTGACGCTTTCAATCTGTTCTTTGAAGCTCTTAATCTGACATATGTAGTCATTCTCTGTGGGTATGTGAGTTTAAATCTGGCACTTTCCCATGGTTATTGGTAGTTGTAACATACACACTTACACATGTTAAGTAAACACCGTATTTTCCTACCTGACTCTCCAAACACAGTGTGTAGAACATGTTGGTGGTAGTGAATATATTAATAATTTTACTGAGTCTGGAATAGCGCTGTGAATCACATTTGTAATTTTTAAATTTCAAGTATGTACATTAAAAAAGCAAAAAAAAAAAAAACCAGGCAAAATCACAATAAATATTATACTTTACTTAAAGTTAAATATATTTAAAATATTACCATTTCAACATACGTGAATTCAAAATCCATTGTGTAGTTTATGTTTATAGCTTATCTCAACATGTACTACTTTCATTTCAAATAATTAAGAGTTAGCCTCATGTGACTAGCAGATACTGTGTTAGAAAATGCAGGTCTAGAGGTTTCAGAATATTCAGAAGAGATGTGAAAGATTAAAGGACAAACATATATTGTGTGTTAATACTGACTTGAAGTCTTGGATTGTCTCCCTTGAGGAATAAATGGGCCTCTAGCTATATGAACAGTATTTTCTTCATGTAGAGTAGAAAAACTGCAGATTGTTTTTAACTGCCCAGCATCAGATGCTCCTTCCTATTTTAGAGAAATAATACAAATTATATGATTCAGTAGAAGGTAGGATCCAGCTTCCTAGTAATGAATCCCAAAGGATGAAAAACTTTATGCACCCTGAAAGCAAGAATCAGATGTATAACTCGGGCTCAGATAATCATATATGTACTCCAAGGACTAAATACATTACATACAGAAATGTAGAGGAGTCTTTCAAATGTTTCCAGAAGTGGCTTGAGGGAGGCAGAAAGAAGTCCTAGCAGTGATCTTTGGTCTTGCAGGTCATTCTCCTAGGACATTTTTCTGTTTACCAAAGTCACTGTATTGTTTTTCCCTAGGCTTACTTTGTTCCTGCACATGTTCAGGCCATTAAATGATGAATCCTTGATCTCCAGGATTCTGTAGATCCATGATTTGACTTCTTAGTACAATTCAGTTGCTAAGTGGGACTTCCCGGGTGGTTCAGTGGTAAAGAATCCGCCTGCCAATGCAGAAACACAAGAGATGCAGGTTGGATCCCTGGGTCAGGAAGATTCCCTGGAGTAGGAAATGGCAACCCACTCCAGTATTCTAGCCTGGAAAAATTCCACAAACAGAGGATCCTGGTGGGCTATAGTACACGGGGTTGCAAAGAGTCAGCGACTCTTTGCACAACTGAGCACACGCACACGCACACACTGAGTGTGCACACACACACACACACACACAGTGCATAGTTGCTAAGTACATAAATTTAGAGGTCAAATGGCCTGAATCTTGAATCCTGCTTTTCTCACTCATTAGATATCTGGACTTTGACATATTATTTTACCCTTTCCCCCCCTCAATTTCTTTATCTCTTAAGTAGTGATGATAATTGTACCTATCTCATGGGTTGTTACAAAAATTCAATGAGACAGTTCAAACACAGGAAGTATACTTACATGTCCTATTATGTACTGAATATTTACCTCCTGATAACTAAACTTTCACTATTATTTCAAAAGTTTACAGAAAGTCTACTGTTTACTAGGTACACATAAAACAATATCCCTCATTTTTTTCTCCTAAAATTACCCTAACAAGAAAGGATATTTATTCCATATTCCTAAAGTTTTGGGAAGGGGTTATATGCAGCCTGGCAAGATCACTGCAAGCCTAATATTGATATCTTTGTACTCTCAGGCTTTATCTTGAATACTACTCCAACCATATATGCTTCAAGTATGTTTCAAATTATTTACCATTGAATAATGTGTCATGTTTATTAGGTGGCTTTAAGCAGTGCCAAGTACACAGCATACAGCCCTACTTTAAGAATTGTAGACAAAATAAATTAATACTGGCAGTGATCCCATGATATAGACTTTACCACTTGTTTTTAGATGAGGAAATTGATTCACAGAAGTTAGGTATTTTGCCTACAATTACATAGCTGGTGTGTGCCCAATTACACATTTTATTTTGATCATGAGTTCCATTTTTACCAGACAAGGACTTCAATAAAATATTCGAAGGTGTTTAATTACTTGGCCTACAGTTCATGAGTTCTCCCATTCTGGAGCCTCCATGATATTTTTAGAAAGGTAAGCCAAGCCTCAAGGAATGCATGCCTCATAAATTTATTTCACTTCACTGACATTACCACTTTCTTAATCTTTCATCTTCTCCATTTCTTTCCATTTCTTTTCTCAAGTCTAGTATCATAAATATTTCTTTAGCTGTAAACAGCCCATTATTTAAATAGCTTTCATCTAAAAGAATTCTGGAAATTTACTCTGGGTGAAATTTAGAGGGGAGAATTATGATTAATCATTTGTGAGAATGACATTCTAAGTTCTCACACTTGCTGTGCCAGCTAAATCAAATAAGATAGGCTTTGATATAAGGCCCTTATTCTAAGTGTCACTCTTAAACTTTTCCAGAGGGCTCACTGATGGAACCAGTTCAATGACATTGATAACTGCAGGAGGGTGGAACAAAATCCTCCCAGGAATTACAATCAAAGTCTATATGTCTAAATTTCTATTTCTTCTAATCCAATATATGACTTTTTTTCTAGTGTTTTTAGAACTGGCTGCTGCTGCTGCTGCTGCTAAGTCGCCTCAGTTGTGTCCAACTCTGTGCGACCCCAGAGACGGCAGCCCACCAGGCTCCCCCGTCCCTGGGATTCTCCAGGCAAGAACACTGGAGTGGGTTGCCATTTCCTTCACCAATGCATGAAAGTGAAAAGTGAAAGTGAAGTCCCTCAGTCGTGTCCGACTCTTAGCGACCCCATGGACTGCAGCCTACCAGGCTCCTCCGTCCATGGGATTTTCCGGGCAAGAGTACTGGAGTGGGTTGCCATTGCCTTCTCCATTAGAACTGGCAGAGGGACTGAAATAATTATGCAACCTTACTGTCCATTAACGTCTAACCATGAACATGTGTGAATTTTTTTCTCCCTTCTCTAAATCATCCTAGAGGCGTCTCATGTCACCTCTACTTAAATGTTACTCTTTGCCATTTATTTTGGAAATAATTCATTTTAAACACAAGGAATGAACTTCTTTATTTTCCTTGCTAATGAAAAGCGTCTCTATGCTGCAGATATGTCTTAGTCAGCCAATTTTCTTCACCTGCAGTTTGCGTTTGCATAATGATCTCATCATGAAAAACAGTCAGCTTGATTGTAGCAAAGCTTCTGTTATTGAAAAACACACCTCATATCTTATAAGTAGGGCTGATAACCTTCTGCATCGTCTGTAATGTTACTCCAAACTGGTTCAAATACTGGTGGATTAATAATGATGAACAAGAAGTTTTGCTAGTTGAAACTTCAACTTGCTCAAAGAGTTCATTCACCCATTATTGAAAACATATCAAGTTTAAGAATTTAAAAATAAGGAATCAAGGTTTTAGGGGGGAGAATTAGTTTGAAAAATGTCCACATATATTCTGATTCTGAGAGAAATACACAGGTTAAATAAAAGATAAAGTAAACTATCAACACTTAACAGCTGAAAATCTGACATGGAGGCTGTGGTTTTAAGTGAGGTTCACTGGCTTTGAATTACCCAATTCATGAAAGAAGAGGAAAAGTTAATTTGAATATCCAGATACTTGGACTCAAAAGAAAACATCTGGATACCTGAGTAAATATTTTCCATCTCCAGTGGCCAAATCTCTCCCCAAAAGCCAGGTCACTGCAATCAATTGCATGCAGGACACCTACACTTAGATTCAAAGTAGTCATCATATCCTGGAGACCCATTTCTCTTCTACTGTTTCTATATTCACTGTCTTGTGAAATGACATCACTATCTGTATAGCTGCTTAAGCCTGAAATTTGATTTTTTTTCTACTTTATGCCTCACATCTCCTTAATCAACAACTTCTATGGTGTCTGCACTATAAGTAACTCACTCACTAATCCATCCACCTTCCTGTTTCTCCACGCAGTGCCTTAGAGGGAGCCCTTGTGTAGGTCCCACACCTAGGTCCTCAGGGCAGATTCTTAGCAGGGCTCCTAATCCCCAAGGTTTGGTTTTACTTCTCCTCCAAACCATTGTCCACCCCCAACCCAGAGTGATTACTTAAAGATATATATATATATATATATCTGTTCAAAATCCATTAGTGGGTCCAGATAAAGAGAGGGCTTCATGATTAGGTTTATAGGCTTTTTATGATTTAGCCTTCAGAGATCTCTGCAATTGTTTCTTTGGCCACAGAGATTTTCCTTCTCCATCTGCATGTCAGATGTGCTGTACTTCCTTGCCGCTGGTGGTTTTTTGTACATTTCCTTTTCAGCACATCCAATAGGTTCTCTTCTTTGCTTGGCTCTTAGTCACCCTTTACCTCTCACATGGGTTATCACTTTCCCTGAGACCCATGTTGGAGTTATATGCCTTTCCTTTGTGCTTCAATAGCAACATATAGCTCCCCTGTTGGAATACTTGTAACACTGCATAGTAATTTCCTATTCGTTCCTCTGTTTTCTTAACTAAAGTAAAAATTCTCAGATGACAGGAACCACATCTTTCTTATTCACTGATGTATTTCTACATCTACCTAGTGAATAGGAATATAAGAAGCATTTAACACATATTTGTCAGATGAGTCATCCAAGAATAAATAAATATTAAGATTGCAGATAAGTATATTCCCAAAGGGGAAAAATCTAAAAATGTGAAAGCAGAAGAAAAGTATAAAACTATTTATTAAAAATTAGAAATGGATGAAAGGCAATAAATTAAACTGTTTCTGATCCTCTTTCCCCAGTTTTTCACATCAGTGTATATAAGGCTAGGACAAATCATCAACGGATGTTTCATATCCCTTCCCACGTAGCTTAGTGGTAAAGAATCTGCCTGCCAATATAGGAGACCCAGGAGATGCCGGTTCAATCTCTGGGTCAGGAAGATCCCCTGCAATAGGAAATGGCAACCCACTCCGATATTACTGCATGGAAAATTCCAGGGACAGAGGAGTGTGATGGGCTGCAGTCCGTGGGGTTGCAAAGAGTCAGACACAACTAAGCACGCATACACACATGCACACACACCATAAATCCACCTGGTAATTTTCTAGCCTTTTCCGATTAACAGAAAATACATTTCTTTTGCTATATTCTTAGGCAGAGGGAGAATACCCCATTAACAGATCTACCCTCTGAATTGCTCTGATAGGATCATCAGTGGGTTTACCACTATGCATCCTCACTTTTGTCCACTTCTAATAGCCCAGAAGTGGACCCTTCTGATTCTGACTTGATGTTTGATCCCATATGACCCCATTCTTGGGGGCAAATCATTGTCTTAAAACCAATAATTGCTGGTGTGCATTAAGCATTAATGGGCTTCCCTGGTGGCTCAGACAGTAAAGAATCTGCCTGCAGTGCAAGAGACATGGGTTCGATCCCTGGGTTGGGAAGAGCCCCTGGAGAAGGGAATGGCTACCCACTCCAGTATTCTAGCCTAGAGAACCCCGTGGACACAGGAGCCTGGCAGGCTACAGTCCACAGGTCACAAAGAGTCAGACACGACTAAGAGACTAAGCACAGTACATTAAGCATTACTATATGCCAGGAATAATCTTATTTTTTCTTCACGTCCTGAGGACAAACATTGTTGTTAAAGAGATGAGAAAACTGAAACTCAGAGAAGTTAAATAATGTTCTCAATATCAAGCAATTGTTTGAATTGAAACTATTGTGTCCAATAGTTCTGTGTTTTCTGAAAATTGCCACAGTCCCTCTTCCTAGTTGGTAAGTCTGAGGTTCTCAACAAGATTTCAACAACTGACAGTCTCATGTTTACTTCTGGGGTTGAATTCCTGTTCTCTCTGTACTATTATATCCATGTGTCTCACATCCCCTATATGTTCATGGCTCTGGCCTATGCTAACCTAAAAGTGGAATATCCACCTCTAATGTCTCCAAAGTGCCATCCACATGAGACATTTCTAGGTTCAGCAGATTTTACCAAGAATTAGGGCAAAAGAAGAGGGCTGCATACCAGCAAAAATTCCCAAACTCTTTCATATACTGAATATTAGACAGACCTGTTTTTTAGAGTCTTGGGTTACCAGCCATTGGAAGCCATTGGAATGGTTACCAGCCATTGGAAGGACTGATGTTGAAGCTGAAACTCCAATACTTTGGCCACCTGATGTGAAGAACTGACTCACTGGAAAAGACCCTGGTGCTGGGAAAGATTGAAGGCAGGAGGAGAAGGGGATGACGGAGGATGAGATGGCTGGATGGCATCATTGACTCAATAGACATGAGCTTGAGTAAACTCTGGGAGTTGGTGATGGACAGGGAGGCCTGGCATGCTGCAGTCCATGGGGTTGCAAAGAGTCAGACACAACTGAGTGACTGAACTGAACTGATGCTGGGAAAGATTGATGGCGGGAGGAGAAGGGGACGACAGAGGATGAGATGGTTGGATAGCATCACCAACTCAGTGGATATGAGTTTGAGTAAACTCCAAGAGTTGGTGATGGACAGGGAGACCTGGCGTGCTGCAGTCCATCGGGTCGCAAAGAGTCAGACACGACTGAGCGACTGAACTGAACTGGGTTACCAGCTATCTAGCAGGGATTCCTCAGTAACAACAGAGAACACCTCTAGCTTCCTGCCTTGTTACTCTGTGTGCTGTCTCCCTCCCTCCCTCCCTCCCTCTCTCTCTCTCTCTCTCTCTTTACACCTCAGAGGAATATGGTCTGCTTTTCTGCCCTCCCCTGTTTCTTCTAAAATTTTATTACATTTTTAGATGGAGAAATTTATCTTTCCTGTTTTTCTTCTGGGATTCTTCCAGAACATGTCCTTAGGGCACACACATCCAAAGCAGAATATCAAGGTGTTTTCCTAAACAAAGATAGCTTTCTCCCCAAGGGCAACTCTGAGCCAGCTGTTAACATTACAGTCCTACTTATCCTGCCACCTTTACTTAAAGAGTAAATCAATGAAGGTGCTTGGGGAATTAACTTCTCCTGGGAAAGGCATATGTAACATGACAGAAAGATGATCATAATATGATTTTTTCTTTAAGGCTTTGATTATATTGATATATGTAATTCAGTGGTCCCAGTGCATAGCACCTCATTAGAGAAAACTAGACTGACTGAAGTGGTAACACATATTTCTACTCATTGTATATTCATGCTGTATTCACAAACACTCTGCTCTCTCCAAACCTGGATCATTTCTCAAAGCGAGCTTTCATATCTCTTCTTTCCTCCTTCGAGTAGGTAGGTTCTTTACTTATTGTCCTAAATGTATTCATTTGCTTCCACAAACGCATTGGGTGATCCTCTGAATATGGACTAATGAATAGGAGATGGTGATGAAGACAAGAAGATCCACCCAAGTCCTTGACTCCTTATAGAAGTCTTGCTAATTGTTTAAGTGTGTTTGCCTCTCCAATCAAGAACTGTCTGATTTATCTGATTTATGTGCCTCTGCATGTCAACTGCATTGTTGTTCCCAAAGTTGAAATCCAAAATGTTTGAAAACACTCCAGTCACAGTGTGAGTAAACATATCTTGATGCAGAGCCCATTATGGGCCAAGCGTTATGCAAGGAGCTTGAAAGAAATGCCAAAGCGTGAGTAAATCATGTAGCTCTTTTGTTTGAAGAGACATGGATACAAGGGAAAGCAAGAGAACAAAAATAAGGATTTATGGGAGTTATGTTTACCTGGATATGGACACATATTTCAGTCTCTTATATGTATAGATATGTATCCATGCATTTTTGTAACTATATATATGATAGCTAATCAGACTTCTGACTCTCAATCTCTTGCCACATCCAGGCAGTAACGTTGAACTGCCTTTTGCTCTATTTCCTGCCTACGTGACGCATCTACCACTGACTCTAACTCCAGAGTCCTTCACAATGACCCATTCTTAGAGTAATTCTCTCCTATCCTTTGATACTCTTCCTTGGACTCAAATCCTCCAAGAAGCCTGACTGAGGAAATACACTGACACACGGGCACATTAGTCTTGAGTTTTACTTTGTTTCTCCCTTCAGAGCGAGCTAGTCGTACCCAGCGATGTCAGATTCGATTTTTAAAATGATCTTCAGTTTACTGAAATGGTTGGTGAAGATCTACATGTTTTCCTAATAAAGCCACCTTTGTTAGCTTCCATAGTAAGCATCTGTGAAAATGTCTCTTTCGCAATTCTTTCCCAGAGTCTCTCTTGCTGCTGACAGCTCCCTCTAGAACTCTCCCTCTGGGGATACTCCCCTGCAATTACTAAACGGGTTCCAAGAAGGAAATGGAGAGGCAGGGTTACACACTTCTGTGAAAGCAGATTGATCCATGGTGGAATGCAAGACTGAAATAATGTGTTTCTCATTTTTTCCATGACATGTGACATTGACACACAGTCCCAATGAACAGCACCTCATTAGAGAAAACTAGATTGGCTGAAGTAGTAACATATTTATTTCTACTCATTGTATATTCATGCTGTATTCACAAACACTCTGCTCTCTCCAAACCCGATCACCTCTCAAAGCAAGCTTTCATATCTTTTCTTTCCCCCTTACAGTACGGAGAATGTCACATACATGAATGTCAATTGCTGGGGGAGTTTCCAAGATTGTTAGGTTTTTATTTTTTCCCTCTCTGCCATATAGCAAAAGGAGAACCACCATGTATGGACTCATGGTATGGTCCCTCAATTTAGCTACTGCTGGAAGTTTGCAGTAAGAGATAAACATGTCCTGATTTCTTCCCAATACATGGCACTCCTTATTTTGGCTTCATTTTAGGTTCTTAAAATCTAGTCTTGAAAAATCTTCTTTTGATATATCAGTTTCTTCCAAAGAGAACCTTATAATAAACTAACAAATAATCCATAATTTGAGGATGTAAATCCACACAAGCACACAGCTTACTCTCAGTCTGTTCTTGATGGCCATCAGGTTTGATATTTATGCAAAATGATGTGCATGTAGGTACCGTACAAACAAATGCTGAGAGGCTTCCTGAACTACTGAAGTTTCTGAAGCAATGTAATAGCTCAAAAGCACACTTCCCACAATGTCTCCTGTACACACACACACACAGACACCCACACCAAAACCAGAGTTCAAATAACAAAGCTGGCATTGTATGTATCTGCCTTATTCAAATACTATCTGCAGCCCAGTTTCTCAAATTACTCTGCTTCCTACAGAACTAATTTTAAAATGAATCCCCCGCTGACTTCAAGGGACTGGGCTTTCATCTCTTTAGGATGGTGATGAAGGCTAAAAATGTGTGCTTGGTACCCCAGAACACTGAAGAATGAATTCTGTGTCAGCCAAGCCCAGAAGTACTGAAACAGACCCAATTCTTCCCCGGGTGTTGACTATTAATCCCTGTGAAATCTTTCAAAAGGTCTTAAGCAATAAGCTAAGAGAAAATGAGCCCTCAGAAAAACACCCTTCTTTGGATTGACTTCATATCAGAATTCCATAGTCATATCAGAAATGAGACTGCTCAGTATACAGTTCCTTTTGTGCTATGAATAAAGAATGGTTTTTCCTTATTTTTTTTAATCTCAAATTCATTTTGTACAAGGAATGCAATTCAACTGTAGCATTACAGGAAACAACAAAGGAAGTTGCTCTCCACAGCATTTCAGCATCCTGGAATATAATAAACCCTAAACAACTTCCAGGAAATTAAGGTTCTTTTAAATGCTGAATAAAATGGAGAAAAAAAAATCCTGAGGAGAAAACACACACACACACACACACACACACACACACACATACACGCATGCACAAAGGAAATTAATTATGTTATAACTACTGCACAGCTGCTCCAGACACTTGAAGGTACGCTGCTTTCTTCTTTGTTGATCAGATATAATCTGATTATGCTCCTTGCATGAAGTATCTCTGGTCCCTCCATCTCCAAAAATAAATTCTCATTGAAGTATGACATTTCCACATCTACTGGCTAATTACTTTAAGAATGGGATTTGTCTTGTACAGTTTTAGCCTAATCCTTTTACTCATGTAGATAAGATCACAGTTGGGGGTATCGACAGAATAAATTTCTGCCAGAGAATAATCTATCAGGATTCTTTACTGTGCCAGTCTTTCCTCTCTCATGTTAATATTCTGATGAGGCATCAGTGGAAAAAGCTTTATTCATTTGCTCAAATATCTTTCCTTATTCACGCTACTCCATTCTTGCTTCATCGGCTTTTTCTCAAATTTGCATCTCCATTCATCTCTTCTATTTCTCTTCAGAAATTTGTCATGTTTCCTCTTTTCTGCCATTGACTCAAGTTTTTTTTTATATCATTCCCCATAACTCTAAGAAAATTAACTCAAAGATAGTCACTTAGATCAGATTCTAACCTAAAGCTTAAAGTCTAACTGAAAGACTAATTCCAACTAAAAGACCACAGGCTTTAGTTTACTTTGCCTCCTTTTGTCCCAATCTGGCTATATCATACTAATTAATATTAACTTGGACTTTAAAATATTTGAATTATTTTCACATCTATAATTACAATATTTAAAATTCTTTAAAGACATGCTATTAATTATTTTCTTCATTTTATAGAGATATACCCAAGCAGACACAAATAACAAAGAGTAGAGGAGAGATTTGAACCCTTGTGCATTTTGGTTTCAAAGTTTATTGGTACATTGCATCACAGTGCCCCATGCAATCAAAAGCTTCTTAAGCCACTACCCCTACAGAAATATTAGTGAGTATAATAACCCTGAGCGATAGAAAAATTCTATCCTATCAATAGAGAGACATCAGTGGAGAAGACAGAGGATTCAAAAATTTGTGGTTCTGAATGTCATTCTCTATCAAATCATATAAAGAATCAGAATTTAACCAGGACAGATGATCCTATTCATAATTTTACTTTCATAAAAAATTCATTGTTTATTAAAATCAATTAGGTAGTCTGTCCTTCTTGCCAAAAGCAGATAATTCAGATGATACAACACTTCTTT
The DNA here is from genome assembly GCF_019923935.1 of Bubalus bubalis. Classification (NCBI taxonomy): domain Eukaryota; kingdom Metazoa; phylum Chordata; class Mammalia; order Artiodactyla; family Bovidae; genus Bubalus; species Bubalus bubalis. Next base: position 98,807,826 of record NC_059160.1, read on the forward strand.
TAGGGTGACTTGTCATATCAGCAGGAAGTCCTTTCACATTAGATGTTAAAACACAGACACTTCCTTGAGATAGCTGCAGAATGAATTGCTTTCCAAAGGGTTTTGCATAATTTTAATTTGCCTTTTTATTGCTATTAATGGACCATCTGCACCTGTGGTTTTCTATGAAATTTAAAAAGAACATACTGAGCAAATCTTGCAATTTAAAATGCTGAAATGTAATTAAATAAGCCATGTCAAGTAGAATGAGAATTATATTAATAAGTTCTAGAAATCAGTAAACACAAAGATTTAATATTTACAGTATACGTTCAAAAATTTGAACTAGTGAAAACTAATTTGGGTCTGCTATCTAATTGTTAGCCTTTTTTTTTTTTAATTTATGCTCAATTTCTGAAGCATGAAGAAAGAAAAAGAATAAAAATGTTTAATTCCAAATGAAATGTTTTTCCTTCCAACTGAATTAAAGTTAGAAATCAGGAATAATTCAAATTATACAAACTAATCTAAATCATCAACTGATTGTTAGTTCACTGAGAGATTTGATGGCATTTTAGAGAGGATTTTCTGGTATAATTTAAATCTGAAGTGAGGAACTGTGATTCTTTGCATTATATCATAATTCCAATTCATACATTTTTTTTTTAGTTTTGGCATATTTCCCCTGTATTTAGGGACAGTTTTCAACATTCATATATTCATCCACATCTAACATTCATTCATAATCTATAGCCCGAACTTAATCACGTGGCCACCCTAGTTGCTCGCACTGTCAGGAAACCTGATCTCTTTCTGTGTATCATTTTGTCTAGCCTTGTGCCTTCAACACACATGGACTGCTAAAGGAGATAAAAGCAGAAGAGACAGTGGGGGGTTGCCGACAAAATTCTGCCCCTTGGCATGTCCTTTTACTGGACACACAGAACATATTCATCATCCTTAGTAGAGTCACCTATGCCTCATGGATTTTCCGCATCTAGTTTGAAGCCCATAATCTCTTAGGTGCCATCCTCTTCTTGTGATCCCTAATCTATAAATAAACTAAGAGACAAGTTATTTTCCTCACTCAGCCTCGTCATCTAATACTCCATAATGGAGTAAAAAATAATTCATTCATGAAGGTAAAAATAGAAAACATAAAGCACTTTAGTGGTCCATAACTGCCAGATCCTAGTGAGTAGGAACTTTGAAATATATTGCTTAGCTCTCCTTGCTTCTTCTTTGGATCACTCTCTTGATCATTTTCTTTCATAACATCTGGATCCCTCTAGAAGTCTTCCCTCGAATATTGTACACTGTGGTTTTGGCCAAAACCAAAGTGAGTTTTGGAGGGTATGCTTTCTTTGTAGCCTATATGATTTACATCTTTGGCTGATACACACTTGGGAACCTAGGTCTTGCTTGTTGGACAATCTTGTGGCTTTTTTTTTTTAAAGCTATATTCATTCCCCTCAAATTTAGTGAAGGTTCTATTTGTTTTTCAATCAGATTCTATATAAAAATTATAATACTTGATCTTTCCTGAATAGTCCTAGACTTGAAGATTCCTTACTCTGGTTTCTGGTTTCTGTTCTAAGGACTATCTTTCTGAGATAGTTTATAGGTTGTGCTGAAGCTACTGTGGTTTTATCTGATCTTTGCAAGTGGTCAGAGCTCCTATTATCTGGCTATGAAATACAAGTCGGAGGTTATTGAGAAGAGCTCTGAGCAAGGCTTAGTCTGCTCAGGTTAGCATAACAAAAATGCCATAGGTTAGGGGGCTTACACTAAAAAACATCTATTTCTCACAGTTCTGGAAGGTGAGAAATTCAAAATCAAGGCACCAGCAAATCCAGTGCTTGTAAGAGCATACTGGTTTATAGACAGTGATCTTATTAAGTCATCATTTGACAGAGGGAGAAAAGGGGCTCTCTGAGGGTCTCTTTTTTCATTGCCTAGCTCTAGTCAATGATTTTGGCAATCATTTCTCAAAGACCTCCTCCCTCTCTCACAATCCTAACACACTGAGGATTAGGTTTCAACATACAGATTTTGGAGCGACCCAAACTTTCTATTGCAAAATCTTATCTTCTGCTATGTATCTTCTTTTACATACAAACAAGGGATTTCCCTTTTTAAAAAGGATATCTATATGTGGTCAAGTGAATGTTTAGAGTTCTGTCAGAGACTCTCTTAGCAAGGTCTATTCCTTTTCATCTCTACTCAAACACTGGCAATCCTTATTCAAGCTTTTCTTTCTATATTTCTTGATACTTTTAAGTATCAAAAGGAAGCTAATATAGACAAATATTTAGCCTTTTCCTAATCTCCCTTACTGCAACCGAATTTGTAGGTATGACCTTCTATTCTTTACTAAAATTGATAGTTTTACTAAATAGGCTGCCATGCCATCACAAAAGTCATTAGCTTTCCAAGCTGCAAGATTTACGTCTTTTTAGTCTGCAACTCAATGGCTAAAACAATGCTACATATTTTTTTTGTATGGCAGCACACTTCTTATGACATCAATTTCTTTATTAGCTAAGGCATAGGCTAAACATTTATTACAAAGAAACCTCAAAATACAAGATCTTGAATTAGGCAGAAGAATAGTCTCTCTTATCAATCTCTGATTGATCAGGTGGCTATACCATCATCAAAATATGGCTTCCATATTTGGGTCTAAGATCTGCTCTAGGGGCTGCTCTTGGCCAAGAATAAAAGAAATAAGGATGTATTGGGACAGCAACTTTATCTTCAAGGAAATAATCTAGAAATTGCACGTTTTTTTCAGTTCCCCCCATTACCCCAAACACAGTTGCTGACTGCAAAGGAGAATAGAAAATACAGTCTTTAGTTAAATGGCCATGTGTCCTGCTCACCAAATTAAATTTTTTAAAACTTGGAAAAATGGGGAATGGATACTAGGGAACATACCTTCTCTTCCACCTTTTTTTTTTTTTTTTTTTTTGGAGAAAAGTATCATAATGCAGATCTTTCTAAGACCTAAACATATGTTTAATAATATACCAATATCCTCATCAAATCTAGTAAATACATTAAGAATTTCCATTAATATATGAAGTGGCATGACCATGAGGTGTCAGGCAGTAGTACTGCTGCTTCTGCTCAGTCACGCTCGACTCTGCAACCACATGGATGGTAGCCTGCCAGGCTTTGCTGTCCACGAGATTTTCCAGGCAAGAATGCTGGAATGGGTTGACATTCCTTCTCCAGAGGATCTTCCCGACCCTGGGACTGAACCTGGGTCTCTTGTGTCTCCTGCATTGGCAGGCAGATTATTTGCCACTAATGCTACCTGGGAAGCCCCAATTAATATAACTCATTCCTAATGTGGAAAAGATGTTCGTTCCCTTTTTAATGAGGAAGGACTGTATATTCCAATCAATGATTTAATATAGATATTAAGATTGATTCTTCATCAACACATATTATTTTTAGTTTTATACCTTGGCCTCTTTTTGGTCTACAGATAAAAAGTATTTGCAAAATATTGCCAATATTAAGAACTCAGGCTGTGTTGTGTTTTTTTTTTTTGTCCTGTCCAATTATTTCCAGACACAGAAAATTCCAAACAAATAATTTTCAAAAAGATCTATATTATTTGATTACAGAGGAACATCTTATTGAACAACTATTAAAGTAGCTAGTGATTCCTATTCTCATTAATCATTCTTTCTAAATTTAATGTAACCATGATATGTACTAATTCATTTAGAATGTTTCTTTTAAGTTCATTTTCATTTCTAGGTTTAGTCAAAAGCTCTAAGCCATTTGAGCTCAAATTTCTATCTCTATGCATCAGGTTTCCTAAGGACTTGTTTCTCTCACATAAACAATTTTTATTAGCCTCTCAAAGAAGTGACACCTTGTAGACTGTGTCCTTCACTTATTCGCTTAGTCTTTTGTATGATTCTCACCCACACTTTTAAAGATGCATTCTGTATAGACCTGGGATTCTGCAAAGGTGCTAATGCTGGACAGAAGCAGAAATTAGATTTTCCTGGGCTCTGATCTCTCCCAATCCATTTTAGAGATAAAAGTTCAACACTTACCTTTGTTGTATATTGGAGCTATGCTTAAGATTTTCTTTGGGAAAAAGTTCTCCAGCTTAAAATGCATTTATAAATCAGAAAACTCTAAAGTTCTGTGCCATTTCATTTTCAATTTCCTAAAATTATAGCCATCTCATGAAAAAAATTAGAAGAAAATAAAAAAGCCAAATGGAAAATAAAAAAGCCAAATGTTAAGGGCTCCAATTATTCCCTGCTAGTCTTCTCCAAACAAAAACATAGTTGATTTTTCATTTTATTCTTTGCAAGTGAAATATAAAAACAAATGAGTAATATCCCATATCTTTCTGAAAACTTTTTGTAAAAATAAGCCATTGTTATTTGATCAGATAGGTAATAAGACCAGAGGAGACAGGGTAATATTTATATTGGCATCATGACCACTACAAATGTCTAATTGCAATAGAAAAGACTTATTAATTACAGTGGAATAGTTAATAGCCACTAAGTAATTTCCTAGGTCCTCTACTAAGTTGGTTACCTTGATTTATTTCTTATCTAGAGTTTCCTAAAAGCATTGTTTAAAGACTCCCATATAACAATTTTATATTTTTCTAGTCTTGTAATCGGAGAAGGCAATGGCACCCCACTCCAGTACTCTTGCCTGGAAAATCCCATGGACGGAGGAGACTGGTAGGCTGCAGTCCATGGGGTCGCTAGGAGCTGGACACGACTGAGCAACTTCACTTTCACTTTTCACTTTCACACACTGGAGAAGGAAATGGCAACCCACTCCAGTGTTCTTGCCTGGAGAATCCCAGGGACAGGGAAGCCTGGTGGGCTGCCGTCTCTGGGGTCACACAGAGTCAGACACAACTGAAGTGACTTAGCAGTAGCAGCAGTCTTATAATATCAATTTAATGCATCCCATTGAGGAACTTTTTATGGGAATGTCACCATTTTGACCTTTATTATTTTAGTATATCACTGTAATGAATAAAGAGTTAAAAGCAGATCAGTGCCTTACTGAGTTTTGTCTTGAGCTCAAATCCTGAAAAGAAACAATGCACATTTTATTCACATTTGATCTATAGCATGCTTCTCTCATGAGCATGCATTATGACATTTTCTTCTTGGCTCATATCTTCTGGGCAAGGAGAGAGATGTTAAGGAAACAAAAAGCTTACCCTTTTGAAGTTTTAGAGCATTTACTTTAAGAAAAGGGGAGTCACGTTAAATAAATAATATTTTCTTTAGTATTGATGTGTGGGTGGAGGCAGTGTGTGAGAGGGGAAAGAGTACTAGGCAGAGAGGCAGGACCTTGGTGTCACATTCTCAGATTTGTCAATGATGGAGCCTCAGTTTAATTACATCTAAAGTGTCAGGTTAGACTAGGATAATCCATTTTGGATTTCCAAGTCCAAACCATTTCCACACATAATTTTACTGGGAAAGATTATCAAATTTATTCAGACATTTATAGTCAGTTCTCAAATGAATATATTTTAAATCTAATTTTTAAAAATGTTATGAAAGTACAAAATTGAAAAAAAGTCTGAGTTCCTTAAGGTAACTCATCTTTGATATATACTGAGCATTTAAAATTTCAGTTATGTTTATCTTTAAATACTAAAATATCACCATTTTTATTTAGCCAAGTGTCCAAAATTCCACCAAAAGAAAGCTACATTTCTACAGCTTTTCTTTCTAAACTGCAGCTTTAGAAAAAAGAAGTTAGTTAAGTCACAGTTGGTTGAGAGGGTCATATTTTGCTTTATTTTGTACTATTGAAAGAGTTTTAAAGAACTGGAGGCTTAATTTTACGTATTAATAATGCTATTTGTGCCAAATTATATTTTTAAAGTAATGTGTAAATGCTTTTAAATCTATAAGGGTCATTTTCTGTTTTAGAATGGGTCTTGCTGATTAAATAACTTTAAATTTGTTTTTCTTTAATCTTCAGAGGGGGGTTATTTAGGATTGTTCAGTCATAGTTTTTCTAGATGCTCACAATAAAGAGATATATTTTCAAACTCAACCAATGCATCTTTCCATAATGCTCTGAAGAGCATTTGTTCTTTAAAAATTCTAATTCCCAAAACATTCTTAAAGATAATAGGTCAATTCTGCCATTGTATGATCAAAACCCTTAATCCCTGTTTTGTTTAATTCCTTGATCTCTGAAGATTTCAATACTTGTCCAAATTCCAACTAGATTTAGGAAATACAATATGAGACATACAAAAAAAAAAAAAAATCTTAGGATTGCTGAAGACACCAGAAAGTAACTCCTTTCCTGGCAAGCTGTAGAATCTCATTCACTTCTGTTTCCAAAGAGCCTTTAAAAAAAAATTGTTTAGATTGTATTTGAAGGCAGAATTTTTCCAAATTTATCCGTAGGCACAAAATTTTAAATTGTCCCCTTTGCTAAGATGTCATGGAGAAGAGATACATAAAAATAGACAACATTCTATGCAAAGTTCAAGAATGTTATGATTCTTCCATCAGATTTTTATGATTTGTTCTTTCTTCTATCTTATAATCTTCTAATATAATTGCAACCTTGCTATTTTCGCTGTTCCTTTGGAGTTTTCCTTTAACATTCAGGCCTCCAAACTTTCTTGAGTGGGACTTTGGTTCCTCGGAAATCCATGTTAAGAATATCCTTTGTGAACACCAATTAAAATATGAGAAAGAACAGACTGACTAAAAGAAGCTTAAATTACAGCTGGTGGGAATTAGATGAAACAAAGAAAATGTCTTTAATGTTAAGTTTGGTTAGTCTTTGTAATAGGTTTTAAAGGATATGTCACTTTTTAAATAGTATTTCAGCAAATCTTAGGGAAATGGCCTAGATATTCCACATTTTCATCAGGAAATAATAAATATTAATGAATGAATGCCCCAATTACTTTCATTTATTCAAAGTCCACTTTAATTTGCACCCAGTAATGTGAATGCTATTTCAAACTGTCATTGCATCACTACTGGGAGTAGTAACATGTCTGGACCCATGACAAGTTGGTCTGTATAAATCTTGCTCATTCTGCCTTTGAAAGTTATAATCAATTTCTATGGTAGCTACATCTTGAAGGCTTTATTCTTAGCAAATTACATATCTAACACTCAGTATGCTATGCAATGTTATTTTGTATATTACACAGTTATAAATAAACAACTCAGTATACTAGATAACCATAAGCAAAGATATTTCCAGATTTTAAAATCATACTAAGAGAATTTCAGGTTCATTGGGTGAAGGAAGAAGACCAATAATCAGAAAAATAAATCATGATGTCAGATCCAGAAAAATGTAAAGACTGTTTACTTCATATGGAACTGGTCAAGTAAGTAGCTCAAAAATAAATCTCTAAGTAATACAAAGTGATAAGATGCATTTCTATGGTGCTGAAAGTTAAATACTTACAAAACAATGTATACAGTAATGTAGTAGAACACGTTTTTACATTCTTCTCATGCCTCATGTAAGAAAGACTATATAGTAGTATGATTTAAAGTTTGCTAAACTTCTTTCTCTCCTTAAATTGTGAACCCTCCTTTGTAGATAACAAGCCAGAGAAATGTCTACTATATAGCTAATATGTATCAGCTAACCTTAGGGAAATGGCCATTATTTGACTACTTTTGATTTAAAAAGTAGCATTTAATATGCTGCTGTTGCTAAGTCACTTCAGTTGTGTCCGACTCTGTGAGACCCTACAGACGGCAGCCCACTAGGCCCCCCCGCCCCCCCCTCCCCCCCCCCCCCCCCCCCCCCGTCCCTGGGATTCTCCAGGGAAGAATACTGGAATGGGTTGCCATTTCCTTCTCCAATGCATGAAAGGGAAAAGTGAAAGTGAAGTTGCTCAGTCGTGTCCGATCCTCAGCGACCCCATGGACTGCAGCCTTCCAGGCTCCTCCATCCATGGAATTTTCCAGGTAAGAGTACTGGAGTGGGGTGCCATTGCATTTAATATGGATCCACCTAATCAAGCAAGTCTTGACAAGGTTATTGTATTAATATCCTAGGACTGCTGCAACAAAGTACTCCTGGAAGACAAGTAAGACAGAAAATGTGAAAGGACCTGTGTATGTGCATGTTAATTTGAATACTTAAAAAATATGATATATGAAAAAAAGTCCTCATTAAAAATGTCATTATTGTCAGAAACATTTTCTAATTACTTGGAACATTCCAGAATAAGCTGAGAACTTTAAATTGTTATAATCCCTGATTTTTGCAATACTTTAATCAAGAAAACATAAACCTTGGGAACTGCTAAGGGATCATTGGCAGATCCTCATTATTCAGCATGTGTCCCAGATGGTAAAAGGATCAATGACAAAAGGCTTCAGCCTGGCAGGAGCTTTTCCACTAAAGGAGAAGCAGTGTGACTAATATGTAGATATCTTGTGAAAGCTTTTCTTTGCAGAGTACCAGGAGGAAACAAACTACAAGTAAACTATAAGTTGTTGTGTCTATATGGGTTGATGGGACTAACTAAACATACCTATATGCAGGTCAGGAAGCAACAGTTAGAACTGGACATGGAACCACAGACTGGTTCCAAATAGGAAAAGGAGTACGTCAAGGCTGTATATTGTCACCCTGCTTATTTAACTTTTATGCAGAGTACACCATGAGAAACACTGGGCTGGAAGAAGCACAAGCTGGAATCAAGATTGCCGGAAGAAATATCAATAACCTCAAATATGCAGATGACATCACCCTTATGGCAGAAATTTAAAAAGCCTCTTGATGAAAGTGAAAGAGGAGAGTGAAAAAGTTGGCTTAAAGCTCAACATTCAGAAAACTAAGACCATGGCATCTGGTCCCATCACTTCATGGCAGATAGATGGGGAAACAGTGGAAACAGTGTCAGATTTTATTTTGGGGGGCTCCAAAATCACTGCAGATGGTGATTGCAGCCATGAAATTAAAAGACGCTTACTCCTTGGAGGGAAAGTTATGACCAACCTAGATAGCGTATTAAAAGCAGAGATATTACTTTGCCAACAAAGGTCTATCTAGTCAAGGCTATGGTTTTTCCAGTGGTCATGTATGGATGTGAGAGTTGGACTGTGAAGAAAGCTGAGCGCCAAAGAATTGATGCTTTTGAACTGTGGTGTTGGAGAAGACTCCTGAGAGTCCCTTGGACTGCAAGGAGATCCAACCAGTCCATCCTAAAGGAGATCAGTCCTGGGTGTTCATTGGAAGGAATGATGCTAAAGCTGAAACTCCACTACTTTGGCCACCTGATGTGAAGTGTTGACTCATTGGAAAAGACCCTGATGCTGGGAGAGATTGAGGGCAGGAGGAGAAGGGGACGACAGAGAATGAGATGGCTGGATGGCATCACCGACTTGATGGCCATGAGTTTGAGTGAACTCTGGAAGTTGGTGATGGACAGGGAGGCCTGGCGTGCTGCGATTCATAGGGTCGCAAAGATTCGGACACAACTGAACAACTGAACTGAACATACTGCAGTAATACTTTCATAATACATGTAAGTCCAACCATCATGCTATATACACTTTACACAGTGATGTATGTCAATTATATATTCATGAAAATGCAAAAAATAAATCTCACATATGATCACGTGACTCATCTATCCAGTCATTTAAGCAAATGCTCAGCAGTGAACAAGGCCATGGACTTTGGTTTGAATTTGAATCTTGGCCTTGGTGTTCATTAGTTTGGTTAAGTTACTTAACTTCTCTAAGTTTCATTTCATGCACTTTTAAGAGGGGCATAAGAAATGCAATTCAAATGATTCTTAAGCAATTAAGTCATGTTATAAGATGTAAAACATTTAGTTCAGTCTTGGCACATAAAATATACTCAGTATGAGGCAGCTCTTATTATAAAATACAGAAAAGCTTTCACCTGAAAATCCAAACTTCAACATAGTATTTATGTATTAGAGCTGTTTCCCAAAATATGTAGTAGAATAATACTAATTTTGAAAGATAAAAGGTATTAGGTTAAATAAACTTGAGAAAGTACTGAATCACATTTTCCCCTTCTGGAGGTTTCCCTTAGTCCATCAGAAGTTCTGAGAAGTTTTGAAATAAGGGGTTAACTTTATTTAATCCAGAATTTCCAAACATATTCGAACACAAAACCCCACTAATATAGCTCCCATTGCTTTTCTTAACTTTCCTTGTGTTCTGCCAAACAGGTTTTGGAACATATTGCCTAAAACAAAAGAGCTTATGGAATAAAATCAAAACAATAATATGGGAATTGTATCCTTTCCCACTGTCTCATGCCATTTCATTTGAACTTTCCTATTAATACAGTTAGAAAGACGGGCTAGGAAGGTATCATTATGGATATTTCACAGTAAGGAAGCAGGCTGATGTTTTGTAACTGGACAAAATGAAACAACTAATATGTGATGGAACCAAGACTTCCAAGTAGTTGTTCAGATACCCAGGCCACCTTCCCTATATGTTTGATACCCACTCTGAATATTTTCTATATATTCAGAACTTTACATTTTTACTTTCCCACAGAGGTAACCTGCACTACTGTTCTCTCACCCTGTTCTACATCTGTCACACACGGTGTCTTTGCTGGGGCAGAGTGAATGAATGTGCGGGCAAGCAGGCATGGTGAAGAGGTGTGCCTAGACCTCAAGCCCTTTTTTAAAAATCTTTTTACATTGTATTGGGGTATACCCAATTAACAAGCAACACTGTGATAGTTTAGGTGAACAGTGAAGGTACTCAGCCATACATTCTCCCCCAAACTCCCCTCTCACCCAGGCCACCACGTAACATTGAGCAGATTTTCTATGTGCTATACAGTAGGGCTTTGTTAGTTATCCATTTTAAAAATAGCAGTGTGTACATGCCCATCTCATCGAGCACTTTCAAATATGATAAGCTCAAAATCCAAAGGACAATATATGCCTTTTATGTAAATTAAAAAAAAAATTCTACAATTTACCCAACGTACAGGTAGAAGGACGATTATGAGGACTGTTGGCACACCATATTTAGAGAGAAAGTCCCCGTTCTATTCACTTCATGTTTGGAGAAACTGAACTGGGCCCTGTAGATAAGGAATCACATGGCACTTCCCATGGCAAACAACCACAGTGCTGCAACAGTTAAGGCAAGGTCAAGGTCAGAGACCACTGAGAATCATTTCTTGATCCAGGGTTGCTGGAAATTGGTCTGAAGCCTCAGCAACTGTGCAACAGCAAAACAGACTCTCATAGTTTTGATAGAGGCCCCTAAAGATCCCATTCAATACTATTTGCTCTGACTATTTTTAGTTGTATGGCTTTGACACCTTTGAACATCACTGTAAGCTGGGGATGTTAACACAACTTTACAAGAAGTTTAAATGAAAACTATAGGTAAATGTATATTAGTAGGCACTAGTAAGTCTTTTAAGAAGAACTCCATGAGGTCATTTCTATATAACACATAAAGGCAAGTAAAGCTCAGAGAGGTAAAAAATGTATTGATACTTAAAGTCATGCAGCTATTAAGAAACTGACATTGGGATTCAACTAGATCGGGACTCTTAAGTAGATACTGCTTCACCGTGCTGCTTTCCCTCATTTATTTTCAAATTATAAGGGATTGGGCTCAACTGAAGAGTTTCTCAACTCTGCTTCATTCATGACATTTTTTTAAAACTTCACAGATCTAAATATTCCTACTGATTCACCACTATGAAACATGGTGCTGGAGCTATATTATTATCACTCCTTTCTCTAAAGGAGCTCTTAAACCAGCATGGCTGATATGGCTTGAAAACTAGAGCATGCCCATTAAACTGGGCATCTTATTTTAGTCTGAGCACAATGGCTCCACAATATAATAAAACTCAGGAGCAGATCTTCAGAGAGAAGCCAGGTATTGATTAGTTCTTATGTGCTGACTGCTATGAGAATTTCTGAGTTTCACACAAATGAAAGTACAAATTGCTTTTTGGAAATCATTGCAAGAGCTTATCACAGATGATTTTTCTAGGTATGCATGTATCTATTTATCTAAAGTATCTCATATACAAATGCATGTACATGCACATATGCCATATACAAGCAAAAATAAAAGTGAAGCTGAAATATCAGGACAACATTATCCTCAGCTTATGTACAAGAATACTTTCCCATCACAGGTAACCAAGGTGGGAAGTGAGTCTAAACAGAAAAGGGAGCAGCCTGTCCTTATGTGCTCTACACACTGAGGGAAAGTGTTATTTGAACATAAATTGTGTCATTTCCCTTCTACCATGGATTTCATATAGTGAGTTTAACATGATCATGAAAATAAATATTATACAATGATTTTTAGCATCTGGATTTACCTGAAGGAATGGATGAATTAATTTACATGTAAGTTGAGAATTGTATGGGGTCTCTGCCATTTGGAGACTAAATATTTAGTTCTTTCCTTAATAAATATTTATAAATTGCCTATTAAATGCAAGCCTGTCATTAGGTATTAGGGATAAAATAATGAAAAAAAAAACATATGTGGACTTATTCTTAAGGAATTTATTACTTTGTAGGAGAAACAGGCGTTAATAAGCATAAAAATAAGTGCTAGCAAGAAACACATCAGACACCATGATAGAATAGGAGCATCCAGCCAAATTTGGAGGAATATGGATAGTTTCAATAAAGGAGACTGAGATAAAATGAGAATAAGTCAGAGTTAGTGAGGTAAAGCATGGGAGGAAGATCATGGCAGACAGAGTGCTCAAAACTTCTGGAAAACAAAAAGAGTATAGTACACAAAGAGACTGAGTGTAGGCCATTACGGCTGGAATTAAGAGAGAAAAGGTGATAGTGATGTGTGATGACAATTAGGAAAATACAGAGATGCAACCCAACGGGATCTTGTGGGTCACAGTGACAATTTCATGTAGGTGGAATGCAATGGGTTAATGCTATCGATCAAGGTATTTCATTCATACCTTGTTTTCTCTGAAATATATAATTAATATGGTAACCAACTCAATTAGCTTTAATGAAGTTCTGTCATTGTTGTTCTTATTTATATTATGATTACTGTAAATTTCTCTACAACCTGCTGGATTGTCCTCGCAGTTAATTCTGTTGTTAGTGGTTATCAAGACCACTTGTTCTACTGATTTTCATCTTGGGACATACTGCTTAACATATGGTCTGTTTTTTTAAAAAAGTGCCACTTTAGCAAACATATACATTTTTAAAACATGATGCTTTCCTTCATATCCAGGATGTGTTGAAATGTAAATTTTCAACTTTAAGTGTTAATATGATTTTAAAGTTTCATGTGAAAAGTCAAAAATTAAATACTTCACAGATTTAAATATATATATATTTATAGGTCCCTTTTATAATTATATCTGGCTCAAGAATTAGGGCATTTCATCTGTGATTTGCCTTTGGATGCCTGGTGTAAACACTTTTCCTGACTTTTCCTTTCTCTTCTTTCCAGTCTCTTTAACAGGATCAATGTTTGTTAACTGTTATAGGCAACATCAGTTATAGTATGTTATCTAGGATTTGGCTTATTGAATGCTCTTGGGCTTTGCTGTAGACAATCCTACGATTTGTCCATATCACTAAATACAGTTTGTAGGAAAAGAAATACTATGAATGATATCAATAAGTAATGGTTTGTCTCATATTTTGACTGCAGGAAAAAATCGTAAAACATGTGATTTCACTAGAGTAACTAGTAACTCTAACATAGTGTCATTATTTCCATTTTATAGTCCAGAACGTTGAAGGTCAAAGGCAAAGCTCTTTGCTCAAGGACCTCCAATAGTTGACCTATGGTTAAATCCTTTTTCTTCTGTACCATTTCTCATTTTCCTCCCATCACTCTACTACTCCATATATACATTAAGCCTGTAATACTGAATTTGTAGATGAGTATATTATATATTTAATCACACATGTAATTACATATTTGGCAAATTGGAGACATTATCCCCCAACTTTCAGTATCAGGATCTGTGGCAGCAGAAAGTATCCAAGGAACTGAGATCACCATTTCCAAGCAGTACCTTTCCCTTTTGACATCTCTCCCTGTGTTTTCAATTATTTTCTCAATTTATGGATATTCTGAGCCTGGGTACTCATGATTTTTTTTTTCAAAAACTGTAATTATATTATTTTTCTCCAAGTATCCTTTCTTCTTTATTCCATCTTAGTGTTAATAATGGACCTATTCTTCGTGTCACTGAAGATGTCAGCCTCAGTGTGATTTTGAGATTCTTTCTTAATTATCTTTGACATACAGAATGAATTAATCCAATCTCTCTTTTTCTTTCTTCTGACAAAGTTTCCTGATGCTGTCTCTACCTCTTTCCTTTCTGAAGAGCTATCTGGAAACAGATATTCAGCTTGCATATATTTATGTTCTCAGGAAAAGAGAACATCAGTGTAATCTCCAACACGCTGACTGTTAGTTTGACTTGTAATCGTCACACCTTCCCATCTCATTGAAAAGGTTGGGATGAATTAATTGAAACATTTAACCAATTGAATTTATGATCAGAATGTTGTCATAAAATGAGAAATTTGATGTAAGGGGATTTTTCTGGCTACTTTAAATATATTCCTTTTCCACCAACATTTTTGTATTAGCTACTTAGAGTCTAAATTTACCCAGGACAATGAGATATCTGAGTTTTAAAGACTCCTTTATCCCCTTCTGCTGACGTCCCATAGTTCTAACCACACATTCTGTAGTTTTTGATATTAAATTCCAGATATCTCCAGAAGCATTTAACATAGTCTTGATGCTGCTCTAGTGGATGCTGCACTCTTCCTTGAACTCTGCTGGAAAGTGCCTGATGTCCTGCCCCGGGACTGCTTCTTCACTGGCTGTCCCGACCCTGCACCACCGGACTCCCAACATTTTTGCCAGATCGTGACACCACTACGCCATTACCCCTATAGCCCCAAATGGGCTTTGCCTTCTCCCCTTTCCTTAGCTCCAGTCCCTTCTGGGGGTGGTGTGGGGGTGTGTGGATCCCACTGGTTATTCCATTCTGGTGTTTTTTAGTATTAAAATCTTTACTGCTGCTCTTCCAGGGCCTCATTGATGGCTGCCTGCACATTCATTGTGCCAAAGCCCCAGGAAAGCCTACAACAGAGAGAGGAACCCTAAAATAATGATATTTGCATTGAGATTTTATACAGCTTAGCTGAAATAACTTCAAGTTTTATTTATTTTGCTTGCTTATTTTGTTTTGTTGCATCTTAATTCCAGGCCATTGATTTAATCACTTCCATCACAAAGTCCCCCTCAAATTTATTCATATCTATATACATCCCTTCATCTCCATTACTCACTTCCATTCCCTCTTCACAGTTTATAATTCTAATGTATTTAATGCACATTCTTTTGATCTTGTAACTATGTCTTTAAATTTATATTGTTATTTTGAACAAATGTCATTTTGGACCATATAGTCCAACAATTTTTTTTTTTACCTTGTCACTATGCTTTCATGTTTGCTGTATGTACATCTAGTCTGTTGTTTCTGACTGTTGCATGGTGCCCCAGCATGTGTAAACACAGCATTTTGCCTATCCACTGCCAGTGATAGATACATGGATGGCAGCCAACTCATCACCTTTTCAACTAATACAGCTTTACAGGAGGGATCATATCCCCTTGTGGCCCTGTGTGAGGATTTATCTGTGCCAGCTTCCTAGTGGCTCAGATAGTAAAGAATCTGCCTGTAGTACAGGAGACCAGGGCTCAATCCCTGGGTCAGGAAGATCCCCTGGAGAAGGGAATGGCAACTCAGTCCAGTATTCTTACCTGGAGAATCCCATGGACAGAGGAGCTGGTGGGTTACAGTCCATGAGGTTACAAAGAGTTGGACATGACTGAGCAACTAACCCTTTTCACTTTCACCTAGAAGAACTGATGGACAATATACACACTTTATTTAAGTATATGCTTCCAGATTGTCTCCTAGATTAGTAGTTCTAGTCTGCATTCTTGCCACCACATGAGGCTTTCTCTCTACATCCACACTATACTAACACTTGGAATTATCTGACAAAGTACAGATGTTTACCAGTCTTTCTGCCTCTCCTCTTTATAGGCATAAGGTAGTGCTGTGCTTTCACACCCCTTCAAGTTAGATGTGGCTATGCAATTTGCAGTGAGCAATGGAATATACAAAGAAGTGACTTAAGAGTGGTACCTAGTTTGCCATGTGAAGCTTATTTTCGAGTCAATGTTGTACGTGGCTACATCTTTCTTTGCTTAGGGCTCCATTTTAGGAGGTCTCTTTTTAGTGTGCAACACTGTGCGATTCCTCTAGCATTCCTCAGACGTAACCAAATATCCTTGAACCTCTATCTTAAACTCAGACCTGGCTCAGGACGAGAACCTTATTAGAGATGTCTGCCACAACCCACATTTTTCTGCCTTTTTAGAGGACAGAATTTATTGAGTGTTTTCTTGATAGCCTAGTCCATCCTTTACAATGTCAAATACTACAAAATATTGTTTTGGAAAATGTTCTTAGGAACTCCTGACACATACAGGGCAATGTTACATTAAGCTAAAAGAGCCGAGACTACGATGCTACTTAGAACTTTGCATCTACTTCTCTACAGTTTCCTTTTCCCTTTCATCCTGTCATTCTGCAGGTTCCTGCAGCTATCCTACAGGCATCCTATTAGTATTCTTGCGCCTTTGGATGCTCTCATTTCCTCCACGAAAGCAGGAGCAATAGTTGTTCTTTTTTAATCACTTCTGCACACTCACTGCATGCCTTTCTTTCAGTATGTGCTTAGTTTACCTTTCTGTATTTGCTGTTTTGAATCTAATATGATTGCAGAGTATGAGAAGTGAGATTATTACAACAGCCTGAAACAACTATAAATATTTTTTGAGGGAGGGACTGAGAGATCACCTATGGATTAAGTGAAGCAGTTTAATGTTAGTATTTAATGAGCTGATTTTAGTTCATTAGGGTCCTTTGCACTACATTTTTTTTTAATTTTATTTTATTTTTAAACCTGAAACACTGTATTAGTTTTGCCAAACATCAAAACGAATCCGCCACAGGTATACATACGCTCCCCATCCTGAACCCTCCTCCCTCCTCCCTCTCCACACCATCCCTCTGGGTCGTCCCAGTGCACCAGCCCCAAGCATCCAGTATCGTGCATCGAACCTGGACTGGCAACTCGTTTCATACATGATATTACACATGTTTCAATGCCATTCTCTCAAATCTTCCCACCCTCTCCCTCTCCAACAGAGTCCATAAGACTGTTCTATACATCAGTGACTCTTTTGCTGTCTCATACACAGGGTTATTGTTACCATCTTTCTAAATTCCATATATATGCGTTAGTATACTGTATTGGTGTTTTTCTTTCTGGCTTACTTCACTCTGTATAATAGGCTCCAGTTTCATCCACCTCATTAGAACTGATTCAAATGTGTTCTTTTTAATGGCTGAGTAGTACTCCATTGTGTATATGTACCACAGCTTTCTTATCCATTCATCTGCTGATGGACATCTAGGTTGCTTCCATGTCCTGGCTATTATAAACAGTGCTGCGATGAACATTGGGGTACACGTGTCTCTTTCCCTTCTGGTTTCCTCAGTGTGTATGCCCAGCAGTGGGACTGCTGGATCATAAGGCAGTTCTATTTTCAGTTTTTTAAGGAATCTCCACACTGTTCTCCATAGTGGCTGTACTCGTTTGCATTTTTTAATTGATGTGTAGTTGACATATTACATTTGCTTCAAGTGTAAATCATAATGATCAATATTTGCATACATTGCCAAGTGATCACCACAATAGTCTAATTAACATCAGTCACCATTCATAGTTACAATTTTTTTTTTCTTGGGATGAGAACATGTAAGATCTACTCTCTTAGGAACTTTCAAGTAGGCAATACAGTATTATAAACTGTAGTCATCATTCCGTACATTACATTCCCAGGACTTATTTATAATTGGAAATTTGTACCTTTTGATTCCAGTTTTTTAAATTACTGATTCTCAAATCTGTTTCAGTTAGTTGAGGTTATATAACAAATGTTCTTTGAAATAACTGTAATTATGTTAAACTTTAAAAAATGTTCGCTAAGTCAAAAGACCAACACTTTTGAGGTACTGAGTATAAAAAGCCTTAAGGGAGGACATCAGAATTTTTTTTTCTCATCCTGGGTTTTCCCATTTATAACATAAAATATTTACATTAGATTATCTTTTAGTCTGTTCTTCCTCAGCTATGTGATGTTGCATCTACATCTCTATGTCAAAAGCTTTTAATTTTTTATTGACAGCCTAAATTTAAATATTTATGAACATGTTTAAAATATCCAGACACCTAACTTTTAGTTTTATAGGTAAAATATCCAAATAAGTTAGTATCTAGGGTCTACTTGGGGTGGGGGGGGGTGGGGACGGGAGGGAAGTAAGTCTTTATTCTAGGAAGAAAAAGTGTTTTTACAGAGCACACAGCTGAATACATTTTAATGTACAAGCAAAAAATATTTTAAGATAATTCTTGTTTACTTATTTGGGAAACACTACTAATTCTATATTCTTAGAATTATGAATCATCATTCAAATAGTGGTCCTTTTCAAAGTCTCACTAGTGTATTTCTATCTCAAAATGCATTTTTTTTTTTTTAACAATTTCAAAACAGGCATCAGGAGACCAGCTAAAGGCTCAAAGGTACCATATGAAGCCAAAAATGTTTTATTTTTAAAAGTGTACCTTCCCTTATTTAACCTCATATGGGGTGGTGCTCAGTGGAGGACCAAGGTAAGATGATATTAGTCAGGAGCAGCTGATTGAATTAGCTCAGATATGACAATAGTGTGTGGGTCATCTGTGCACCTTTCTGAGCCCTGAGAATGGGAAAGAACTGGTGCCAATGACAACCAGAAAGTTATACAGTATGGCTTTCAAGGTGAAAAGTGTGCTCACAATAGTGGTCTGTTCTGACCTTTAAGGGATAAACAAGGATTCACAATGGACTGAGGAATTTAACCAAGGCCAAAGAATTAGTTAGAGATGAGCCAAGACTAGAATTCAATTTTGCTTCCCTCTCAGAGTTTCTCCACAGCACACTCCCTCTGGGTTATATCTTATATAACTTTTCTTTTTGACTTTTTGGAATAATTTTATATTTTCTGCTTCTTCACACTCATTTCAAAATGGTTTTTTTTTTTAACCTATGTACATCTAAAATGAATTCAGAAAGAAAGATGCCTCATTTAGACAGAATTCTTTAAGGGGCATTGTTTAACACCACTCATACTAATATTGACTAGAAATTTCCATAGCTCTAATCTGTTATATATTTATAATAATAAGCAAAGGTGTTTGTCACCTTAGGGCCTTATGCAGGCAACAAAAGGATTCATTAAGAAAAATGAACTCTATATGAGGGACACTATCAGATCAGATCAGATCAGTTGCTCAGTCGTGTCTGAATCTTTGCGACCCCATGAATCGCAGCACGCCAGGCCTCCCTGTCCCTCACCAACCCCCGGAGTTCACTCAGACTCACGTCCATCGAGTCAGTGATGCCATCCAGCCATCTCATCCTCTGTCGTCCCCTTCTCCTCCTGCCCCCAATCCCTCCCAGCATCAGAGTCTTTTCCAATGAGTCAACTCTTTGCATGAGGTGGCCAAAATACTGGAGTTTCATCTTTAGCATCATTCCTTCCAAAGAAATCCCAGGGCTAATCTCCTTCAGAATGGACTGGTTGGATCTCCTTGCAGTCCAAGGGACTCTCAAGAGTCTTCTCCAACACCACAGTTCAAAAGCATCAATTCTTCGGCGCTCAGCCTTCTTCACAGTCCAACTCTCACATCCATACATGACCACAGGAAAAACCATAGCCTTGACTAGACAAACCTTTGTTGGCAAAGTAATGTCTCTGCTTTTCAATATGCTATCTAGGTTGGTCATAACTTTCCATCCAAGGAGTAAGCGTCTTTTAATTTCATGGCTGCAATCACCATCTGTAGTGATTTTGGAGCCCAGAAAAATAAAGTCTGACACTGTTTCCACTGTTTCCCCATCTATTTCCCATGAAGTGGTGGGACCAGATGCCATGATCTTCGTTTTCTGAATGTTGAGCTTTAAGCCAACTTTTTCACTCTCCACTTTGACTTTCATCAAGAGGCTTTTTAGTTCCTCTTCACTCTCTGCCATAAGGGTGGTGTCATCTGCATATCTGAGGTTATTGATATTTCTCCTGGCAATCTTGATTCCAGCTTGTGCTTCTTCCAGCCCAGCATTTCTCATGATGTACTCTGCATATAAGTTAAATAAGCAGGGTGACAATATACAGCCTTGACGAACTCCTTTTTCTATTTGGAACCAGTCTGTTGTTCCATGTCCAGTTCTAACTGTTTCTTCCTGACGTGCATACAAATTTCTCAAGAGGCAGATCAGGTGGTCTGGCATTCCCATCTCTTTCAGAATTTTCCACAGTTTATTGTGATCCACACAGTCAAAGGCTTTGGCATAGTCAAGAAAGCAGAAATAGATGTTTTTCTGGAACTCTCTTGCTTTTTCGATGATCCAGCGGATGTTGGCAATTTGATCTCTGGTTCCTCTGCCTTTTCTAAAACCAGCTTGAACATCAGGAAAGTTCACGGTTCACATATTGCTGAAGCCTGGTTTGGAGAATTTTGAGCATTACTTTACTAGCGTGTGAAATGAGTGCAATTGTGGGGTAGTTTGAGCATTCTTTGGCATTGCCTTTCTTTGGGATTGGAATGAAAACTGACCTTTTCCAGTCCTGTGGCCACTGCTGAGTTTTCCAAATTTGCTGGCATATTGAGTGCAGCACTTTCACAGCATCATCTTTCAGGATTTGGAGTAGCTCAACTGGAATTCCATCACCTCCACTAGCTCTGTTTGTAGTGATGCTTTCTAAGGCCCACTTGACTTCACATTCCAGGATGTCTGGCTCTCAGTCAGTGATCACACCATCGTGATGAGGATCTAAATGAACAATATAATGAGGAACATATGTAGTTTACCATATGTTGCTGTTGTTCAGTCGCTCAGTCATGTCTGACTCTGCGACTGCATGGACTACAGCTCGCCAGGCTTCTCTGTCCTTCATCATCTCCCAGAGCTTGCTCAAACTCATGTTCATTGAAGTAGTGATGTCATCCAATCATCTCATACTCTGTCAACCCCTTCTCTTCTTTTACAATATGGAATGTTCTAAAATACATGCCTGGTTTTCTGAGACCATTCTCCAATTCTTCGTCAATAAACAGAGGAGGATAACATGTGACCAGAGTGGCCATCAATATTTTCATTTAAGTTGAGAGGATCTTTCATGTGAATGAAGCTTCCTTTGTCCCAACTCAGAGTAACTCTTACCAAGTCTAATTTTTCTTTTTAATGCCTAGTCTCAAAGTACCTACTTTAAATGCAAAAGTTGTATGTTTTGCTGTCTGCTGGAAGTTTCACTTCTTTCCAATATATTCTGCAAAATGTTGCAAAGACTGTGAGGCTTCAGCTTTCTGTTTCCCTGAGAATCCCGAGTCTGTTTCCTTTGCTGGCTGCACTCTCTTGTAGGTTTACTACTTCTGATGAGAATGCTATTTTAAAGCTAATTTGCTTGGAAGAGTTCCCTCCATAAATGAATCCCCTCATTGTGCAAAATATAGCCACCATAATACTTCCTCTGTAGTACAGCAACAGTAGTTCAGAAGCAGCTCCAGGGAACTGATGGTTTAATCATTCCTTATCCAATATCAGGTGAGTTACAGTAATATAATTGTTTTTCTTTCAGATGGACTCGTAACATAATACTGTGTTTCAGTAGCTGCTTTTAAGGCAGTGTCTATGCAACATACATTTGATTAAAGAGTATAAAAATTATCATAAAACAAAAAGTCATCAGCTTTATGTTTTGGAATTATGTATGAGTTGATATACTTTCAGAAGTAATAAGAGGTTAGATAAAAAAATATACATAGTGATGATTAATTTAAGACAATTGGATTTAGTGAGCATAATATGGCCAAAAGGATTCAACTCAACAATCATTCTTCAAGTGTGTGCTATGTGCAAGGCATCCCTGGAGATACAGTGATGAACAAAATCCAATTGTTTTTCCTAACGAATCTCAAGCTAGAAAGCATAAAAAGTTATGTATGTAAAAACAAACAAACAAACAAAGGTACTAGCTATGGCCAAGTCTCTGCTTACTGCTGTGTTTTGAACTTCCTTGGACAGTTAGAATGAATCAACAGAAATTTTTTTGCACCACTTCACTT
This sequence comes from Bubalus bubalis, assembly GCF_019923935.1. Classification (NCBI taxonomy): domain Eukaryota; kingdom Metazoa; phylum Chordata; class Mammalia; order Artiodactyla; family Bovidae; genus Bubalus; species Bubalus bubalis. The sequence goes on from NC_059160.1 coordinate 98,830,111, forward strand.
GAGGAATTGGGACTGAAGGGGCAGGAAGGAGCCAGCTTGGGCTCTCATATTGTCTTAGGTGGAGATGAAGGAAGCTGGGCTGGCATAGAAGCCTGCAAATACTTCAAAAATTCATCTCCCTGACTGGTGCCTTGGACTTTAAGATAAAATCTCATATATGACCATTTTACTTTATTAAGAGTCTACTATATTCAAATAATTTCATACACAGTCTACTGAATCCTCTCAACGCAGGGTAGTCTTTCAGAGTTTGGTTCTATAGTGGTTCTCAAACTATGTAAGAAAAATGAAATAAGTTGTCTGACACACTAACATACTAGATTTAAAAGATGAACAGACCACTTGTAACCAAAACCCAGAATAACTTTAAATATCTCTAATATTGTTCAAATATATATGCTTATTTCTTGTGAAAGTATCTTTGTTGCTTACTGTTAAAAGGTTATCACTTCAGCTATATGGAGACAGGAACTATATTATGAAGGATTCTATGAGATGTGTGTTGGTAAGTTACCTTACTCGTAAGCATGACTTACCATGCTTACATGGAAAAGTGTGACCTGGGAATAGGGATATTTTCATGTTTGGACCACAAATGACTTGGGAAAATCAATGCTGTTTTGGCACATGAATAATTTAAAGCTTTGGAGGAGTCAACAATGGATCCAAAAAAGAATATGGCCAGGATCACATGATAGTGAAAATGACAATTTGTGAGTCAGAAAATCTTCTAGAATTCCTCAGATAAAACTAGAGAAGAAAAAAGAACAAGATGGCAGAGGAGTAGGTGGATGTGGAGTACATCTCTCTCTACAGATACATCATAAATACACCTTCAGACATAGAAGTGCATGCAGGACACCAGGTAAGAACAGACAGGAGTATCTGACTAGTGGAAAAGAAAATATAGAATCACGCAAAACTCGAGACAAGCCCTGAGTCTTTGGAGTGGGAACACTGACTACAAGATCCTATACTATCAGAGAACTAACCCTGCTGCTGCTGCTGCTGCTAAGTCGTTTCAGTTGTGTCTGACTCTGTGCGACTCCATAGATGGCAGCCCACAAGACTCCCCTGTCCCTGGGACTCTCCAGGCAAGAACACTGGAGTGGGTTGCCATTTCCTTCTCCAATGCTCTGAAAGTGAAAGTGAAGTCACTCAGTCGTGTCCTACTCTGTGACCCCATGGACTGTAGCCTACCAGGCTCCTCCCTTCATGGGATTCTCCAGGCAAGAGTACTGGAGTGGGTTGCCATTTCCTTCTCCAGGGTATCTTCCTGACCCAAGGATCGAATCCGGATTTCCTGCATTCCAGGCAGATCAAATAGTGAGAACTCACTACAAAGCAAACCACCTGAATACAAGACCTGGTATTACCCAACCACCAGTAGCTCCCTGTGCACAATGCCTCATCTAAACAATAAACAAAACAAAAATACAAACCCAATCATCAGCAGACAGGATTACCACCCCACTCAGCCTTGCCCATAAGAGGAAAAACAAACAAAAACTCAGCACAAATCTCATCCTATAAGAAGCTTACATAAACCACTGGACCAACCTTAGGAGGGCAGAAACCAAAAGGGAGAAAAAATTCAACCTTGAAGCTTGGGAAAAGGAGACCTAAAACAAAATAAGTTTAAAAAATAATGAAAAGGCAGAGAAATACTACACAAATGAAGGAACAAACTAGAAACATGGAGGTCCAAATAAATGAAGAGGAAATAGGCAAACTACCTGAAAAATAATTCAGAATAATGATAGTAAACATGATCACAAACCTTGAAAACAAAATGGAGGAAATGCAAGATCAATTAACAAAGACCTAGAAGAATTAATGTATAAACATACAGGGACAAACAATACAATTACTGAAATTAAAAATACTCTAGAAGGAATCAACAGAAGAATATCTGAAGCAGAAGAACAAATCAGTGAGCTAGAAGATAAAATGGTGGAAATAACTTCTGAAGAGCAGAATAAAGTAAAAAGAATGAAAAGAACTTAGGATAGTCTCAGAGACCTCTGGGACAATATCAAACACCAACATTCAAATTATAAGGGTCCCAGAAGAGGAAGAGAAAAAGAAAGGGTATGAGAAAATTTGTGAAGAGATTAGAGTTGAACATTTCCCCAACATGGAAAAGGAAATAGTCAATCAAGTCCAAGAGGCTCAAAGAGTCCCATATAGGATAAACCCGAGAAGAAACACACTAAGACACATGCTAATCAAACTAACAGAGAGTAAACACAAAGAAAGAATATTAAAAGCAGCAAGGGAAAAGCAACAAGTAACATACAAGGGAAACCCCATAGGCTTAACAGCTGATCTTTCAGCAGAAACTCTGCAGGCCAGAAGGGAATGGCAGGATATATTTAAAGTACTGAAAGGAGAAAATCTACAACCAAGATTACTGTACCTGGCAAGCATCTCATTCAAAATTGATGGAGAAATAAAAAAAGTTTTTCAGACAATCAAAAGTTAAGAGAATTCAGTACCACCAAACCAATTTTACACCAAATGTTAAAGGGAATTATATAATAAAGAAACACAAAAGAAGAAAAAAGATCTACAAAATCAACCCCAAACAATTAAGAAAATGGCAATAGGGAGATATATATCAATAATTACTTTAAATGTAAATGGATTAAATGCTCCAACCAAAAGACACAGACTGGCTGAATAGATACAAAAACAAGACCCATACATATGCTGACTATAAGAACCCACTTCAAACAAGAATCAATCCCATTCACCATTGCAACAAAAAGAATTAAATATCTAGGAATAAACTTACCTAAGGAGACAAAAGAACTGTACACAGAAAATTATAAGACACTAATGAAAGAAATCAAAGATGACATAAACAGATGGAGAGATGTTCCATGTTCCTGGGTAAGAAGAATCAATATTGTGAAAATGACTATATTACCAAATGCAAACCACAGATTCAATGTAATCCTTATCAAATTACCAATGGCATTTTTCATAGAACCAGAACAAAAAATTTCACAATTCAGGAATACAAAAGACCCTAAATAGCCAAAGCAGTCTTGAGAAAGAATGGAGCTGGAGGAGTCAACCTTCCTGACTTCAGACTATGCTACAAAGCTACAGTCATCAAGACAGTATGGTATTGGCACAAAAACATAAATACAGACCAATGGAACAAGATAGAAAGCCCAGAAATAAACCCATACAGCTATGGGTACCTTATCTTTGACAAAGGAAGCAAGAATATGCAATGGAGAAAAGACAATCTCTTTAAGAAGTGGCGCTGGGAAAACTGGTCAACCACCTGTAAAAGAATGAAACTAGAACACTTCCTAACACCATACACAAAGATAAACTCAAAATGGATTAAAGACCTAAATGCAAGACCAGAAACTATAAAACTCTTAGAGGAAAACATAGGCAGACCACTTGATGAAATAAATCAAAGCAAGATCCTCTATGACCCACCTCCTAGAGTAATGGAAATGAAAACAAAAGTAAACAAGTGGGACCTGATTAAGCTTAAGACTTTTTGCACAGCAAAGGAATCTATAAGCAAGGTGAAAAGATAACCCTCAGAATGTGGGAAAATAATAGCAAATGAAACAACTGACAAAGGATTAATTTCCAAAATATACAAGCAGCTCATACAAATCAATTCCAGAAAAACAAACAACCCAATCAAAAAGTGGGAAAAAAGACCTAAACAGACATTTCTCCAAAGAAGACATACAGATGGCTAACAAACACATGAAAAGATGCTCAACATTGCTCATTATTGCTGCTGCTGCTAAGTCGCTTCAGTCATGTCTGACTCTGTGCAACCCCATAGATGGAAGCCCATCAGGCTCCCCCGTCCCTGGGATTCTCCAGGCAAGAACACTGGAGTGGGTTGCCATTTCCTTCTCCAATGCATGAAAGTGAAAAGTGAAAGTGAAGTCCCTCAGTCGTGTCTGACTCTTAGCGACCCCATGGACTACAGCCTACCAGGCTCCTCCACCCATGGGATTTTCCAGGCAAGAGTACTGGAGTGGGGTGCCATTGCTTCTCCTGCTCATTATTAGAGAAATGCAAATCAAAACCACAATGAGATATCCCCTCACACCAGTCAGAATGGCCATCATCAAAAGGTCGAAAACAATAAATGCTGTGGAGAGTGTGGAGAAAAGTGAATACTCTTGCACTGTTGGTGGAAATGTAAATTGATACAGCCACTATGGAAGATGGTATGGAGATTCCTTAAAATCTAGGAATAAAACCATCAAATCCCAGGAATCCCACTCCTAAGCATATTCCCTGAGGAAACCAAAATGAAAAAGACACATGTATCCCATTGTTCATTGTAGCACTATTTCAAGCAACCTTCATGTCCATCGACAGATGAATAGATGAAGTTGTGGTTCCTACACACAATGGAATATTGCTCAGCCATAAAAGGAATGCATTTGAGTCAGTTCTGATGAGGTGGATGAACCTAGAACCTATTATACAGAGTGAAGTGAGTCAGAAAGAAAAAGATAAATATCATATTCAAACACATATATACAGAATCTAGAAGAATGGTACCAAAGAACTTATTTACAGGGCAGCAATGAAGAAACATAAACAAACATAGAGAATAGACTTATGAACACAGAGAGAGTGGAGGGGAGGGTGAGATGTATGGAAAAAGTAACATGGAAATTTACATTACCATATTTAGAATAAGTATCCAATAGGAATTTGCTGTGTGTCTCAGGAAACTCAAATAGGGGCTCTGTATCAACCTAGAGGGGTGGAATGGGGAGGGAGATGTGAGGGAGGGGATATGTGTATACCTGTGGCTATTTCATGTTGAGGTTTGACAGAAAATGGCAAAATTCTGTAAAGCAATTATCCCTCAATAAAAAAATAAATTAAAAAAAAAAAAACCAGAAGACTGAAGGCATCACAACAGTCTGCTAGCTAAAAAAACATGGGTAATGTGACTATTATCACTACTAGAGTGGTACCTTTTATATGCATAGGCTGGGAAGCCTTGTAAGATCTGCTTTATGCATCCAGAAGATTAAAGGTAAGTTCCATAAGAGTAAGGTCCCAGTCATTCATGTTTATAACCACTTACCCAAAAGATACAATGATATTTGGGGAAAGAAATATTTCCATTTAGGTTCTATACTAAGTATGTGGGAAACTGTGGTGGGAATAATATTAGAATGAACAGATGAAGACAGAACATGGAGAACAGTCAATGTCAGTATAAGGAGCTGAGCTTTATTCTGAAGTACCCAGTCATCCTTGAAGGTGATGAACTGGAATGTGATGGTGGAGAGCTGGTTTCCTTCCATCCACCACTTCTAGAGAATAAGTCTTGTTTCATTCTGCATTGAAATGTAAATAAATGCACAGAAGGAACTGAGTATTTCAGTCATGATGTATATACTACCTTGAGGGACTTTTTATTTTTAGTCATAGGTATGGGAAGAGCTAATGTCAATTATCTTACTTCGTCCTGGTGAATAGAATGGAACTTTTAAAAGAGAAGCAAGCTATATCCTCTACAGTTCAAAGAACAACAAATTCCCACATACTTTCTAGGTATGTGGCCCTGAAGTCTGAAATTTGCTAAATGATAGAATGTCCATAAACTCTTTGTGACTCTGTGGACTGTAGCCCACCAGGATCCTCTGTCTATGGAATTCCCCAGACAAGAATACTGGACTGGAATGCCATGCCCTCCTCCAGGGGATATTCCCAATCCAGGGAGTGAACCCGTGGTTTCTGCATTGGCAGGTGAGTTCTTTATCACTAGTGCCACCTGAGAAGCCCCAACGAAGGCTGAGGACCAAAGAATTGATGCTTTTGAACTGCGGCACTAGAAAAGATTCTTGAGAGTCCCTTGGACTGTGTGGAGATCAAACCTGTCAATCCTAAAGGAAATCAACTCTGAATATTCATTGGAAGGACTGATGCTGAAGCTGGAGCTTCAATACTTTGGCCATCTGATGCGAAGATACAACTCATCTGAAAAGACCCTGATGCTGGGAAGAGGAGAAAGGGTCGACCAAGGACGAAATGGTTGGATGGTATATCAGCAACTCAATGGACATGAGTCTGAGCAAACTCCACCAGGACATAGTGAAGGACAGGGAAGCCTGGTGTGCTGCAGTTCACGGGGTAGCAAGGGGCTGGACAACGACTTAGAGACTGAACAACAACAACAAATGTAGTCAATCAACAACTGCAGAGAACAATCACACAGCAGCCTCGATAGGTACAGAAACTGTTCCTTTGCAGCTTCCAGTCTCAAAATGATCTGTTTTGAAATTTTTCAAATATTGAAATGTTAAATACAGCCATCATCCAAGTTTCGATTTTGCATCAGTTGACTTTGTTGACAAATTGTATCTATATTCAACACTCTTGAGTTGAAAACAAAATGGATTGCCTATTCTATATTTTTCTCTCCTAGTTTGTTTTATGTATTTATTTAAAATCTGAATATGTATTAATTATGTTACATTTATATGAAAGTGCATCAACTTTGTGTCAGAACAATTGGCTTAACTGAGAAAATTAGGCATGTTAATCACTAGGTTATGTTGGTTAAGGCACATTAACATGGAAAGAAAATGAAGGTTAAAGTTCAGCCTTTCAATCAGAATTTGAGCTGTGGGTCTCTGGGAAACATTTATCTAGGCTCTAAAACATGTCTTATAAGACTGATAAAGTCTGATAAAAATGTCAGAAAAACAGATTTTCATGATGAATAAATAAAATACTGAAACCCCACATATAGCCTCTAGACAAATTTAGTTGTCATTTTGTTCTCTTTCTATTCTACATCAGATAGTTGTTTTAAATAATATTTTTAAAATGAATGTTATTAGAGTCTTTTTCTTACCAACATTTACACATTGTGTTGCTTATACTTTGCTCTCATCAAAATGAGAGGCAATTTAAATCATTTAAAATTTAAATTTAAATCAGGAAACACAACTACTAGACATTTCCTAAATTAACATATGGAATACATTTCATCAGAACGATAAGAAAATGAATGGTATGAATTAATAACTGAAATTCTTCACCATAGCTTTCATAACCATGCACTAAGTAAAGAAAAACCTACTTGTCCATGTTTAGTTCACATTTTATAATAGCAAGCATTTTTGCTCCAACCAAATAAGACCACTTAATAATTCCTGTATTATTCATTTATTTATTTATTTTTTCTATCTGAACTACTTTTTCCCCTTCTCCAAATCTTCAATAGAAGCCAAGGGAAAATGCTAATCTTATTCATACACACTGCAGAGTCTCAGATCTAGATATTTTATTTTCTTCCTTGCCCTCCTCTTAAGTCAGTTTTTAAGAACCACTAGCAATATTTTCCGGAGAAGGCAATGGCACCCCACTCCAGTACTCTTGCCTGGAAAATCCCATGGATGGAGGAGCCTGGTAGGCTGCAGTCCATGGGGTTGCGAAGAGTCAGACATGACTGAGCGACTTCACTTTCACTTTCACTTTTCACTTTCATGCATTGGAGAAGGAAATGGCAACCCACTCCAGTGTTCTTGCCTGGAGAATCCCAGGGACGGGGGAGCCTGGTGGGCTGCCGTCTCTGGGGTCGCACAGAGTTGGACATGACTGAAGCGACTTAGCAGCAGCAGCAGCAACTCAACCTTATTTGTTCACCTGTCTTAGCCTCTCTTTTCCCCAACAGTGTCTAAAACACTGATTGGGCCACTAACTCTGTCTCCTCTGAAACACCCAGAATAGTTTCTTCCCTTTTTCAATGTTCATCATGTATTAGCAAAGTTGTACTAAATGGAAATATGATACAAAATTATTCTTTTAAATTTCTTGACAACTAAAAGGAAAAATAGGGTTAAATAATTTAACTGTCCATTAAATAAAGCACATAAAGTTATTTGGAATAATTATATATTTTACTCTGATTTCTAGGATACATGTATCTCATAGATCATAATATAAAGTTTTCCACATGATAATTGGACAAGTAAAAACAGTTTTCCAAAAGAATTTTTTTAATTTTTGTTAAAACTAGACATCCACAAGCAAAAAAATAAATCTGGACACAGACCTTATTCTCTTCACAAAATTTATGAATTCATGAACTGCAGACCTAAATGTAAAATGAAAAACCATAAAACTCCTAGAAGATAACATAGGAGAAAACCTAGATGACCATGTGTATAGTGATGACTTTTTAGATACAACACCAAAGTCATGATCCCAGAAAGAAATAATTAATAAGCTGGATTTCATTAAAATTAAAAACTTATGTTCTGCTAAAGATATTGTCAAGAGAATGAGAAAACAAGTCACAGACTGAGAGCAAATATTTACAAAAGATACAATTAATACAAGACTATGACCCAAAGTATATAAAGAACTCTTAGAACTCAACTATAACAAGCAAGCTGTTTGAAAAAGGGGCCAAAGATCTTAACAAACACCTCACCAAGATATACAGACGGCAAATACACGTAAAGATGCTCCAAACCATATGTCATCACATGTGTATATTGAAGTTATATGTATACTGAAGTGAAGTGAAAGTAGCTCAGTCGTGTCAGACTCTTTGCGACCCCATGGACTGTAGCCCACCGGGTTCCTCTATCCATGGGATTTCCCAAGCAAGAATACTGGAATGGGCTGCCATTTCTTCCTACAATATGTCACCAAGGAAATTCAAATAAAAACGATGAGATACCACTATGCACCTATTAGAATGGTTAAAATCCAGAACACTGACAGCACCAAATGCTGGTGAGGATTTAAGGCAACAGGAGCTCTCATTCATCGCTGATGAGAATGCAAAATCATATAGCCATTTTGGAAGACAGTTTGGTGTTTTCTTATAAAACTAAATATACACTTACTATATGATACAGTGAACAGAGTTTCTTGATATTTACCCAAAGGAGTTGAAAACTTATGTTCATACAAAAACTTGCATGTGGCTATTTATAGCAGATTTATTATTAATTGCCAAAACTTGGAAGCTACTGTTTTCCACTAGCCAAATAAATAAATCAACTGGTATATCCAGACAATGGCATATCATTCAGCACTTAAAAATAAATGACCAAGTCACAAAAGGACATGGAGGAACCTTAAATGCCTAAGTGTAAGAAGTCAGTCGAAAAAGCTACATATTATTACAAATGTACCACTTGTGTGGAATGCTGAAAATAGAGGAGAATATGCATGTGTGAGGGGAAGGGGAATATAGGGAATCTCTGTACCTTACCCTCAATTGTTATAAACTTAAACAACACATATACATATGGGGAAGCTACTGACAATGACAAAGAATCTTTGTTAGGATAATTTTTTTTATATTACTCATACTCCAATTTTAACTTCAGGAAAATGAATGACATTATTCAGCAATATTGTGTGCTGATTTTAGTTCTTAACATAGGTCAGAGCTTGGAGAATATTTAAGAGTAGCTGGTTATCTTGTCTCTTTAAATCATCCCATGTTCAAGTAAATTTTGACAAGACCTGGTGATTTGCAGACAATTTGTGGTGTGACTCTGACAAGTGCCCAGAGCACAGATATCTGTGTTGCTGATTAAAGAGCACTACAGGCATCTTACATACCAGATGTGCAGATGGCAGAGTTTATAAAATCTTCTGGAATGTCTGGAGTCTGTTTTGCATTCTCACCCAGATAGAAAGCCATATAATTTCCAGAAAGCATAATGATGGGACACAGGAAGAAAGATGTATTTGTGTGTGGGCAGGGTAAGAGGATATGGGGAGAAAGCAGGAAAAGGGGAGTAAAAAGGGACATTCAAGTCTGCTCGAATAATTTCTAAAACACTCATTAGCTAGCTGAGCATTTTATGCTTCAAAGTATGGAAGCGAAGATTACCTTCTGAAATACTGCTTTTATGATACAATGAAAAAGAATACAAATTAGCAATTTACTGCTTTGACCTTAACACTACCACCTGGTAACTCTGATGTAACAGGATAGCTGCTTTTGAAACAAATGAAAACAACAACAAAAATATTTTATTAGTAATAGGCAAATGCATTTAATTGGACTGAATACTTTAGCAAGAATGAAGACCTGCAATTCATGGATTCTCTTTTGTTTTCTCCTTTCCCAGTAATAAATGTTATACCAGATGCCTTAAAATTAGTGGAACCCCTGAAGACACAAATCTTCCTTTGCTACCTCCTTTCTTCTTTCCTTCTTACCTATTACACTGGGCACGATGCAGTTCTTTTGTGAGCAAAGTCGGACACGACCCTTCTTCTCTTATTGGAGCTTATCATTTAACTTCTTTTATAGTCCTTATCCTTTTGCATTATTGTTAAGAGGTTTGTCCTAGCCCACTAGCTTGGCAAAGAATAATAGAACAGATGTGGGTATCCTTTTTATGGCAACAAAATCAATACATATGACTGAGCCCTCCTCACCCTAATCCCTTCCATTCCCACCAGCTACTTATAAACATCTAGAGGACACGGGATTCTCTAACATTCTTTGTTACTCCAGTTTCTCAGCCCTCCCCCCTACTATGATCCATTCTCTTAAGCTAACCCCCAACTGCTGAGGGAATCAGCAGCACTGAAACACAAACACCTTTAGGAAGATTATTTTATTTATTGCTGTATTTAAACATAAGTTTCCCGAGAAATTCCCTGGTGGTCCAGTGGTTAGGACTCTGCACCATCACTTCTGCACTATTCCTGCTGAAGTTTCCTAACTAATCGGAAAAGCCAGTAGCTTAACCACCCAGTTCTCAAACACAAGCAGAATTTGATTACACATCTCAACAGTTCACTATCACTGCCCGTCCTCCCCACAAAACATGCCAGGTGCACAGCAAAGGTAGTCTCTTCTGCCCTTGAGAAGGCATAAGATAGTATATCTTGGTATATTAAATTGTTACATTTCTTCCTGATTCTTGTTCTGATACCCCAGCCTCTTCCGATGAATTGCATGATCCATGCCATCACCTCAAACCTTTTAGAGGACCTACATTCTGCTGCCTTCTCTGAAAGGCCACTTACATATCCCAAATTTTGTACATTTTCCCTGTTTTAGGCATCACAAAGTTTCTACAGAATAGTTCAAAATCTCTCACATAATCTTAAGAAAGAAGCTAGCAGGAGATGGACTCAGAAACTGGTGTCCCTCAATCAGAGGCTTTCTAACTAATGAGGGGCAGTATCTGTTAACACCTGCACTCATAACACCCCACTCCAGTACTCTTGCCTGAAAAATCCCATGGCTGGAGGAGCCTGGTAGGCTGCAGTCCATGGGGTGCTAAGAGTTGGACACGACTGAGCGACTTCACTTTCACTTTTCACTTTCCTGCATTGGAGAAGGAAATGGCAACCCACTCCAATGTTCTTGCCTGGAGAATCCCAGGGACGGGGGAGCCTGGTAGGCCGCTGTCTATGGGGTCACACAGAGTCAGACGACTGAAGCGGCTTAGCAGCAGCAGCAGCAACAATCATAACAACATTATTATTTTCAGGAAGAAACTTGGTTTGTTGGGAAAAATAACCTTTAAGCCCTTGAGATAAACGTCTGTTTCCAGTAATTACTGAATAATTCAAAACAATCCTCCTGTTGAGGAAACACTAGAAAACCTGGGGGTTGGGGAAATGAACAAAATAATCTATGTGAAGGTTTAGAAGAACTAAACAGTTATTGATAGGTGGAGAGAAAAGGGTTCCACAACCAGCAAGTATCTGAAAGAGAATTCAGGAGTCCTGAGTCAAAAATTTAATTCTTACACATGCTTTTTGCCTGTCAGTCTGAAAGGAAAGAACAACGTGATGTTTTCCCTTCTTCTCTCAACCAGTCACCACAGACAGAGACCTAGGAGGGCTGACTTTGATAAGAATTCTTACCGTTTGCTGGCGTCTGTCAGTCTCCCCAGGATTCTGCAGGCTCTGGAGCCAGTCGGGTGTGCCAATGAGTCTCATTCTGGTCATGAGACATTGACGAGGAGGAAAAATTTTTTTCTTCTATGCTTTACAGTGAGGGCTTAGGTGAGATCCCTTTTCTTTGATGCGTCCCCTGAATGCATCAACTAACCTACGTGAAAAGATCTCCGTTGTGGCCGCTGTAATTCCGGATTGTCTTTGGTAAAGTTAACATGCTTGTTGGCCTTAAAACAAAACTGTATGCCCCTCTTGCTGGGCCTAGACTGGCTTAAGTTGGACCCGGAACCAATGTGGTTTCTAACCCGTGCGGGATCCGAGCCTCCACCCGGTCGGCTTTCTAAGTAGGACCCCATAAAACCTCAGACGCTGTCTGGTTTCTAGGATGGACCCAAGCTAACCCCAGTCGTTTCCAGACCCGGTGAGGAAAAGAAATTCTCAAATAAAGCCTAAAAGCTCTTCAGACCACAGGCACGGAGCCTCTGACTGACCCAGCGGTTCCTCAGGCGGCAGAGGCCCCAAGTTCAGGGCTCAGCAGGTACTATGTCTGGTGGCTGGTCACTCATAGGAATGTCAAGTTCTCCTTCCATTCCTGCTTCTTACTGTTACTAACAGAACTGTTAAGAGATAAACTGAGACATACTACGATTTTTAACAGTTTATTTGAACAAAGATGGATTCCGATCGGGCATCATCTAGTCGAGCAGATAGAAAGGAGCTCTGGGGAGCTGTTCAAAATGAAAGACTTTTATAGACAAAAGGGAGCAGGAAAGAAAAAAACTAGGCTGAGAAGCGGTGAGTTAATGAGAAGTTACTTTCCTTCAGGGATTGACAAGGGTCTATCAGGCAGATGACCCCGCTAGGGCTTATCAGGAGATTCTGACTGGTTTCTATTTCTGAGAGAACCGAAACTGTAATTAAGTTAAATCTACTTTGGTGACATGGTGCTTAGCATAAGCAACTCCATTTTGGGCCTATTGTCTTGTTTTTAACAAGATTTCTAAAACTTAACACTGTATGATATTGGTCCCAAAATTACAATTGACCAAAGTAAGAAAAAAAAAAAATCCAGAAACACAGCCACACATTTTCAGGCACTTGATTTGTTATGTTAACATTACCTATCTCTTTTCATTAAATGTTGCTGAAGCCTTTAGATATTTCTGTTTTTAAAAAATTAGCACTTACAGCATTCACAAATATTTATTTTAGGTATATTTAGATTTCTGAATATGAAAGGCACAATAATAATGCTTCTAGAAAAAAGACATAAGATATTAATTTAAAGGCCTTAAAAAGAAAATTTCTTAAACAAGATACTATGATATTGTGATTCATAATAAGAAATATATATTTGGTCTTCCTCTAGTCCCTGGCACGTAGGTCCTCAAACCTGGTGCCATAGAATTGTCTGGTATGAGAACCCCTATCCCCACCCACACACACACATCTGGTGACCAAAGTACAGCAGCATTCAAAGTATTGTGTACAGTGTAAAGAAAAACAATAGTGTGTATTTTTACAGATATAAAAAGAATAACAAAAGAAAACATTTTAAATTGTTCATCAAAATTAAGGGTTTCAGCTTAGTAAAGATACTATTTAGAAAGCAAAATAGTTAACTCAAGAGCAGGAAATGATATTGCAAAATATATAACTTTCAAAGATCATGTATTTGGGAATCAGAAAGAACTCCTACACAGGAATGTAAGAAAGATAACCAATATGCAAGTCTACAAGTCTTGAACAAATACTTTAGGAGAGAAGATAGTAAAATAAACAGATCAAAAGGGTGCTCAATTTCTTCAGTAATCAAGCAATTGTAAATTAAAACCATAATGAAATATTACTAAAAACTCACCAGAAAGACTAAATTTGAAGTATGACAATTCTAAATGTTGACAAAAGTCGAGCTACTTAGAACAAGCATAAATTTGAGAGATATGTTCTTTGTTACCTCTTGCCAAAGGCAAAAATGATACTGGCTCCAAAATATCTATTTGTTTTTGAGTTTAATGGCTAAGCTGTAATCTTTTAAGAGTTTTCTAACAGATATCTTTTCCAATGGGCAGGTTGTTAACACAGGATATTCCATAACCATAATCGATGTTTTCAGACTGGTGCTGGAGAAGACTCTTGAGTGTTCCTTGGACAGCAATGATATCAAACCTCATTGGAAGGACTGATGCTGAAGCTGAAGCTCCAATACTTTGGCCACCTGATGAGAAGAGCTGACTCATTGGAAAAGACCCCGATGCTGGGAAAGATTGAAGGCAGGAGGAGAAGCGGGTGACAGAGGATGAGATGGCTGGATGGCATTGTTGATTCAATGGACATCTACTCAGTGATTAAAGCTGTTTCTAGTTTTCTAAAGCATCACTGATGATGTGGCTAGCAGTTACTTCCAGTATCAAATATCAGTGATATCAGAGACCAGCAGTAGAGTCTCTGCTGAGAGATGTCAGCGGTAGTGTTTGAGCAAACTCTTGGAGATAGTGAAGGAGAGGGAAGCCTGGCATGCTGCAGTCCATGGGGTTCCAAAGAGTTGACATGACTTAGCAACTGAGCAACAATAGTGATTTCATCTAAATTCTGTACAAGTTATGAACAATTGACTGTAGTTTTTTTTGATTATTTTTGTTCATTTGCTTCTTTCTAGTTCCCATCAAACTTTACAAAACTAGAGGCAGGGTTTCCAGATTGCTCCATAGTGGTTTAAGTCTGACAATTTGTTGTTATATAGTTAGATAAAAGGCATATCCCCAAAACAGTTTGTACAGAGTAGAGAAATTTTGACTTAACCTTCTTATCCCCACAATCTCATTAGTCAACAGTATTCAACAATCAGAATACTTAATGTTCATTTTCTTTTCTTCCTTAATATGGGTGCAAGTAAAGGAAAATGAATTATTCAATAATCAATGATATTAATTTTTGATTAGGGGCATAAATGAGGTTTCCCCTAGACTTATCCTACAGATGGCCATTTAGCATTGTTATTACATATCTACTAGTTCAGCTTGATAAATTTACTAATTGGCTGTTTGTGTGGCTTTAAATATAATGAAGACGGCAATGCCATCCTTTTCTTCTAGGAAGCCAAGTAAAAATATAAGAAGAATAAGGGATAGAAATATAAATGATATCTTTAAAGAAACTAGAGAGAGATCTGACTTAATCATTAATTATATAAAATGTTATATAAAATCTTATTAAAATGGTTATTGAGTGACTTACATGCTCCAAATACTGACTAGGATATACAGCAGTAAACAAGAAAAAGTTGCAAAGTATGTGAAAGAGCTGCTAAATTTAGTAACTATCATAAAGAAAAATAAAAGGATATCAAGAGGTAATGTACATGGCTGAAGACTTCAGAAAAAGCTGCCCCATTCACCAAATTAAATAGCCTAAATCTAGACTTGGGGGAATCTGACAACTCGTGGTTTGGACCTAGCTTAACTTGAAAATTTAAAGAACAAAGATTGAGCTAAACCCAGGATTATGCATAGACAAATTATATCTGCCAGAAACCACATTTCAGAAAGGCAACATGGAGGAGAGGAATGATGCATGCTGAGCATCTTTGCAGCACCAGCCTTAGTTGGCTCAGAGAATCAAAAACTAAATAATTTATGGAGAACTATTGATGGCCCATAGACGTGATGCTGGCTGTCCCATTGCAGAAGCTATCTGAAGGGAGTTGGTTTTGGAAGGTAGTACCTGTTTGAAAAAAGCAAGTCATAGTTATTAAGAACAATGTAGAATATCTCAGGAATGGTTTGCCACAGTGGTTAAAGCTGTTTCTAGTTTTCTAAAGCAGCACTGATGATGTGGCTAGCAGTTATTTCTAGTGTCAGTTATCAGTGATGTCAAAGAGACCAGCATTAGTATCTCTGCTGAGAGATGTCAGCAGTGGTGTCTTCATGGAAGCAGTTCTACATGTGATTTTTGAAGCTGTTCCTCGCAGTATATCCCCCATCCCTACTCCTCTGTCCGACCAGGTTCTGGGAGCCATCCATGGGCTTTAACACATTCTGTTTCTCTTAGACAGAAATAGGCCTTGGCTGGGGTTTTGGAGTAAGTATGGTCAGGTGAAGTCCAACTCTTAACCTATTTATGTTTGTACCTGTGGAGTAAATGTGACTGGAAGAAGATCCACACACGTACAAACTGCTTGGTCACACTTGATATTTATCACCTCAGTTATCCCACTAATTGTGGGAACAATTCTGATTGTTTTATAGTAGATAAATTAAAGTTTATTTAAATAATTTCACATTGTTGGACCTATAGAGCATTTGATATTTTTACTGATAGAAAAATTGCTGTTATAGATTATCCAGGTAGCCAAATCTCAGTCACATTCATAATTATTTCCTTTAAATAACTTATTTTCTAGAAGTGGAGTTCTGATTCCAATCATGAAGGAATGACTTGTATTGGACTAACTTTTCTGCTGTTACAGTTATTAATGCTGAACAAGATGTAAAATACAACTGTTTGAAGGCTCTGGAATACAACCAAAGTAGTTAGAGACAGGAGGGGCTACAATCATTTTAAGATGGAAAGAACATAAGATTTCTATATTTAGCTGGATTGTCTTCTGAGGGTGGTTAGAAATTTTCTGTCATAAGAGGCAATAGAGCCAAAGCAGGAAACAAGAATCTTAAAGGACTAAGGGGACAGAAATCGAAGTTTAAGATTGTGAGAGAGCTTACAAATAGAATGGCAATATCTCAGATTGTCTCAATTTGGAGACTTCAGAGAAGTCAAAAATCTTCTACTGGTTCTCTTCAGGATGTTGATGGATTCCTAATTATACATTCTGGAAAACCTAAGGAAAGCACTAGCTGGAAGAAAAAAAAAAAAAACAGATTTCCATATCTGCCTACTTCTGAGGAATAAGATTGAACTTCAAGTTCCACCAAATCAGAAGAACTTACTAAATACCCAGGGCTTTTCTCTAGTTACCAGAAAAGCTTTGACAGAATAACAAGGATGAAATGAAACCAAAATAATCTTAAAAAAAAAAAACTAAACTAAAATCAGCTTGTGAAAGGATGAAAGTCATCTTCTGATATTCTATCTGCCTTCCATCAAAAAAAAATATTGTCTTTGGAAGAAGATATGTTATTCATACACTGTATAATTTTAATGTACTATTTCCAATAAGAAATTAAAAATTGAAAGCATGTTAAAAATAGCACCAATTGAAAAAAAACAAGAAAAAAAAATTGAAATAGACCCATGGGTGAATCAGATACTGAAATTATCAAATATTTTTAAATAACATAATTGATATAATTCAAGAAAATAGAGGGAAGAATGGGAAACTTCAGTAAACACCTAGAGTACTCCCCATACACATACAACCTGTCAAATGGAAATCTACATCTGAAAAATATAATGACTAAGATGAAAATTTTACTGGAGTAGTTTATTAGCATTAGAAATAGCTCCCCCTACCCTAAAAAAAAAAAAAAAAAAAAAAAAAAAAAAAAAAAACAGAGAAAAGAATGAATATATCAGATCATAAGGAGGTAGAAAATATTCACAGCAATGCACAGGGAGAAAAAACACAGCAAAACATATTTGAGACATGTAAGACAGAGGGAAAATGTTTAACAGGTCTAATTAGAGAGACAGTAACTGAAGAAATAGTGGCTTAGAATCTCCTAGACATGCCTAGATATCAAGTCACAGATTCAAGAAGGTCTACGAGCCCCACAGAGTATAAACAGAAAGAAAATTACACTTAGAGACTTCCTAGTTAAACTACTGAGAACCAAAGATAAAGTGAAATCTTTAGAGTGGAAAAGTATAAACTTCCAGTGAAAAGATCAGTAATTACTAAGAATGTAATATACAACATGATAATTAACACGGCTGTATGGACTGGAAGAAACACAAGCTGAAATCAAGAT
The DNA here is from genome assembly GCF_019923935.1 of Bubalus bubalis. Lineage (NCBI taxonomy): Eukaryota > Metazoa > Chordata > Mammalia > Artiodactyla > Bovidae > Bubalus > Bubalus bubalis. The sequence continues at coordinate 98,847,954 of NC_059160.1, forward strand.
TGCCAGGAGAAATATCAATAACCTCAGGTATGCAGATGACACCACCCTTATGGCAGAAAGTGAAGAGGAGCTCAAAAGCCTCTTGATGAAAGTGAAAGTGGAGAGTGAAAAAGTTGGCTTAAAGCTCAACATTCAGAAAATGAAGATCATGGCATCTGGTCCCATCACTTCATGGGAAGTAGATGGGGAAACAGTGGAAACAGTGTCAGACTTTATTTTTTTGGGCTCCAGAATCACTGCAGATGGTGACTGCAGCCATGAAATTAAAAGGTGCTTACTCCTTGGAAGGAATGTTATGGCCAACCTAGATAGCATATTCAAAAGCAGAGACATTACTTTGCCAACAAAGGTCCATCTAGTCAAGGCTATGGTTTTTCCTGTGGTCGTGTATGGATGTGAGAGTTGGACTGTGAAGAAGGCTGAGCGACGAAGAATTGATGCTTTTGAACTGTGGTGTTGGAGAAGATTCTTGAGAGTCCCTTGGACTGCAAGGAGATCCAACCAGTCCATTCTGAAGGAGATCAGTCCTGGGATTTCTTTAGAAGGAATAATGCTAAAGCTGAAACTTCAGTACTTTGGCCACCTCATGCAAAGAGTTGACTCATTGGAAAAGACTCTGATGCTGGGAGGGATTAGGGGCAGGAGGAGAAGGGGACGACAGAGGATGAGATGGCTGGATGGCATCACTGACTCGATGGACGTGAGTCTGAGTGAACTCCGGGAGTTGGTGATGGACGGGGAGGCCTGGCGTGCTGCAATTCATGGGGTCGCAAAGAGTCGGACACGACTGAGCGACTGAACTGAACTGAATGTTATATATGAAAGTTGTTAAGGAAGAAAATCCTAAGAGTTCTCATCACTTTTTTTTTATATTTCTTTAATTTTGTATCTGTATGAGATGATGAATGTTCACTAAAATTATTATGATAATCATTTCATGGTACATGTGAGTCCGATTACATGGTACACCTTATACAGTGCTGTATGTCAATTATATCTCAATAAAACTAGAAGAAACAAAAAACAAGAGTTAAATCTTAAGAGGTGTCAAGAGGGGGAGAAGTTTAAGAAGTAAAATTATAGATTTGAACATTTTGAGATTTTTAAATAATTAGATGTGAACTCGCAATCTGTTCTCCAGAACATGTGCACCTTCCCCCACGGCCTTGTCATTACTGTCACAAATCTTGGTATGGCTTTGGCATTCCAAGTAGTGGAATATTTAAACCTCTTTAATCTGTTGTGATTTCTGAATGATGAATGAAGCTGCTGGACATTTTGGAGAGAGTGAGCCTTTCTGAAACTATTCATGAACTTTGGTCTGTTTTTATTTTGGATTAAAATACAGTTTTTAATTTGGATATTACTAAGATAGTGTTCCCATGCATATTTATGCCAAATTTTACCTACACATATGTACATAAGGTTGATATTTTATAGGTTTTATACTTTTTCCATTTTTTTTTAATTTTATTTTATTTTTAGACTTTACATAACTGTATTAGTTTTGCCAAATATCAAAGTGAATCCGCCACAGGTATACACTGTCTTCCATCTCAGATAACAAAATCACAGTTTTTTTGAAAAAATGTGAGTTACACTCACTCATAGAATAGTTCATACATTACAGCTAGTTTCCTAAGTAATTTTGATTTTATTGTAGTTCTTGGTTTCATAACATGCGTTCAGGTGTCCTTGAAAGAAGTACTTTCATCTCTGTGGGTTTAAATGCCCTCCCTTGGCTTCTATGGGCAGCAATTATGGTGTCTCGTATCATCTGGTCTCTTTATATGGTGATCCCTAGGAAGCTGAGATGCAAAGATTCTACCCCAGTGATTTAGGTCTGGCCTCATTCCAAACCTTAATTGATGGAGACTTTGTCCTGTATTTAGTATTCAGCATAGAGCAAAGCATTTCTCATGAAATGGTTGCAGGCATTGAAAATGCCTAGTTATTGTGAACCTCACAGCAAAGTGGAATTACCTTCTAGACCAGACCTGAGGCTCAGTGCCATGCCCACCACTGTTTCTTAACCAAGAAATTTCCTAAAATACAAACTAGACTGCTTTTGAAAATATGAAACTCTATTACGTATATATAAAGTGAAAAGACAGGGAGCAAAATATTATGTGTACACATTAGAATTGTAAACAAAAAATTAAAAGCATATGAAGAAAGCCTGGAAGGAACTCCACCAAAATAATAATGATGGTAGTTTGAGTACAGTAATAATAGGTAATTGTTTTACTTTTTACCATTTTACATATTTCCTAGATTGTAGTTATATTACTTTTATAATTAAACAATAAATTTCCTTTAAAAATGATGTTAAAATAGCTCCTCTGATAAAGATTTTGACAACCTACGTTTATAATCTCCTCTCTTTAGCAATAGATCTAGGATTATAATGCTGGAATGTCATAATTAAGATCATAACATGTTAATAACCCAACTGGAGTTCTTAACATTATGGTTTGCTTATTTTGTAATACACTTCTGTTTAGCACCTGTACAATTCAAACCTTCTAATTACATTTTGCATCACTGTCAGGCAAAGTAATTGCAAGCAAGGTTTTGTATATACATTTTTCTTAAGCTTCACTTATAATAGCAATCCATATGTACTGGGAGCACTGCATTTAACCAAGTAGAAAGACAAAGCAATAATTGTGATTTCAAACTAAGTCACCAAGAATGGAATTTTCCAGTCACTTTTTTTAACCTTCTCGATAACTTAACTGCCAAAATTAAGATTAATTTATCAAAACTATGTAAAGATGTCACATACTCTCTAGCAAATCTTCTAGACTGCAAATTGAACTGAAAAATCAAAAATTTTGACTGAAACCCAGAGGGAGGGTATGGGGAGGGAGGAGGGAGGAGGGTTCAGGATGGGGAACACATGTATACCTGTGGCGGACTCATTTTGATATTTGGCAAAACTAATACAATTATGTAAAATTTAAAAATAAAATAAAATTTTAAAAAAATTAACATGAAATGTTCTTCTTGTACATGTCTTCTTCACAGGGGGCACTGGTGGTAAAGAACCTGCCTGCCAGTGCAAGAAACATAAGAGCCTCAGATTCAATCCCTGGGACAGGATGATCCCCTGGAGGAGGGCATGGCAGCTCACTCCAGTATTCTTGCCTGGGAAATCCCATGGGCAGAGGAGCCTGGTGGGCTACAGTCCATGGGGTCACAAAGAGTCAGACACAACTGAGGTGACTTAACACAATACATGAAATATTTTTCTTGCACACAACAGGTGTATAAATAGAATTAAAGAGTTTGTATGCATTTAATCTTTGTTCTTCCAAATATTGTCCTCTTATATTAACTCTATTTAATTTGAATTACTATAGATGATATAGCACTTTGTTAGAATGACTTTTATTTTTACTCCCATTACTAAAAATAACCCAGTTATCTTTAAGCTAAAATAAATTTATTGAGAAATAAATTGCATATTAATGTGCCTTTCTTAAAAGATCAGGAACCATGGAAATGGCTCCCATTGAAACATGATAGCTGTATGATTCCATCATGGCTGACTTCTTTCCATGTCTTCCTGTGGTAAGGTCTGTTTGCCTATGTGGCAAATTTATGCCAATTTCCAAGCTGACTTTGAATCCATGATATGCATTTCAAATGAAGATTTTTCTTGCCTGCATGACTATGGCAAAGGAGCATCCTGTTCTGTGCTGTTTGCTCACTGTCACAGATCTTGTGACGCTTCACTAAACAAAGTTGAGTAGGTGACGTCAAGCTGAGTATCAGAGCAGTTTCATATGACGCCAACCCCACATTATGCCTTGGAAGAGAATGTGAATTAACTTTTGCTGCTCTAGGTTTTTACAATCATGAACTATTTCATGTAGAGTCAGAAGGAAATTCTAATCCAGTGGCTTTAGAGTTGAACTCCCTTTTCAAATATCAATCTTATGTAGCTGCCCAAAACATAAAATGATACAAGTAGAACTCCTCCACTGATTGAGTGAAAGCCTCCGGCGAAACACCTACAATTCACTTGTCTTACCCCTTATTTCTCTGTGGGAGCTGTTGAACATCTCAACAGAACACAAGAGTCCTCAGAACAGATTGCAAACCACAAATCTAATTCCAGTCTCTCTCAAGTTACCCACAAGTCAACAAAAGCCTAAAGAGATGAAGTCACTTATCCAAAGCTATAGAACACAAAGCCTTGCACACGTTAGGTCTTAAAATATAAATTACATGTTAGTTGTTATATTAGCAAAAGAGGCAAACTTAAACTATCTGGAGCATTTTTTTCTCACCAAAACCACTGTTGTTTAATAGGTTTGGTTTTTTTTGTTTTTCCATTTGTCTGGAAGTTCTTCATTTGTCTGGAAGTGTTCAAAAGAAAGTATAAAAGAAAAGTGTTCATTATGAAAATCAACCCCAAAAAGTCTAGGGGTAGGTCAAGAAATGTATTAAAAAATATGGAAGAGATCTCAGCATGTTATCCTGAGGGAAGGACAAAATATTCAGTTCAAGTACCACTACTGCACAGATCTGGTGGGACCCAGCTGTTACTGGAACCATGAATGCTTCATTTTGCACAGAGAGGTATTTACAGGGAAGTAATTTCCTAAGAGCAAGAGCTCTGAAGGCATGCTGTATCTTCAGTGTAGAGGATCTGTTCAATAAAACACAGAGTATAGTTGAGTTTCATAATGTCAGAGAAATCATAAGGCACAGGTTGCTCTAGGACTCCTCGATATTCTGATTGCTTAAAATGTGTGCTATGATGTAATATTCTCACTATATATTAGGTAAAATATTTGATTTCATCAAAGGGCTGATATTTTGCATCAGAAGAAAGCACTTTCCCTCACTACACTTTATTCAGGTGCCCCATAACTCAAGAGTTATATCAGCATTTCAAGAACTACAAAATAAATGATCACAGTATCAAACAGTTATGTTTATTACAACAGCCATGAGAGGTCTGCACAGAATGCAATGAGACTTTTGCTGGATCTCTGAATTTCATCTGAAGTCTGAAAGCCGAGACTGTGAAGGGCAGGTGTTATTACTTACCTAAAAAACAACAACAACAACAAATTCATTTCCACTTGTCCAGACTGCTCCAGCTGTCATCATTCCCAACAGTTAGTGCAAGGAAAGTTTATGGAGACTTGCTGAAGAGCAAAATCAATGAAGAGATTAAATAGGTATATATATGACAATCACATTCCCTCTTCCCTCAAGTCAAGTAAAGTGACCTCCCAATAACCACTCAGAGATTGAAATGTCTGTTGAAGAGACACACTAACACAATCCCAATTCCTTGCCAAATGCTTGTTAACTGCACAAAATGCATAGGTTTGCTCATGATGTTATGGAACAGACACCTCCCGCTTGGCAAGTGTTCCCTGCAGTTTCCGCACACAGAGAAGGGTGCTTGTCTCTTGCCCAGAGAATTCCAAATACTGGAGATTGCCTTGAAAAGGTTTCATTGCAGAGAAAGAATAAAGCATGTAGCGAATTGGCCTCATTCATGGAGCATGTCAGGGCCAGGTGGTATGCGTTTTCACATCCATCACTTGGATACCCAGAAAAGTAACCAGTCTTGAATATTTTTGAAAGGACTCAGGTGTCTGCCGAGAGGAAAAATGGACCATTTTGCTTTACTGCTATGGGAGTGGAAGGCCAGTTGTAGTCACCCAAAGGGTTTAGAACCTGTGCCATGGGATGGTGTGGTAAAGGGTTTAGAAGCTGTGCCGTTAGATCGTGTGGTGCAGAGATACACAGTAAGGGAGTAGAAACTTTGTCATTTTTCTGTGCACTCCTCCCCAGCTCCTGACTACAGAATAGTTAGAAGCAAAGTGAGGAGGAGGTAAAAGGAAGTTCTATTTGAAATCAGCCGGGAGAGAAAATAATAGTGATTGACTCTATTTAAGATAGATTGTTTAAGAGACCAGTTGTTTTACAGTACAGGAAACTGAAAACCACAGTTAATTGGCCCAAAGGCACAGAGGTTGAAAGTGACAAAGCAGTAGCCTTTAATGCCTTGAGAGAATACCACCTTCCTTTTATAAAGAGTTTGCAAAGAAATCGAGCATAATATTTACATTATACTCTGTGCTACCTTTGTCTTTGGCATTTTCAACTTAGATCCTAGAAAGATTAGATTGAAAAACTGTGAATGAGTATTCTGGGACTACCTAGTGGTACTGGAGCTTCCCTGGTGGCTCTGATGGTAAAGAATCTGCCTGCAGTGTGGGAGATCTGGGTTCAATCCCTGGGTCAGGAACATCCCCTGGGGAAGGAAATAGCAACTGACTCCAGTACTCTTGCCTGGAGAATTCCATGGACAGAGGAGCCTGACAAGCTACAGTACATGGGGTCAGAAACAGTCGGACATGACTGAGTGGCTAACACACATACACACACACACACACACACACACACGTGAATAAGTTGCTTCATTTACCTAAGCTTCCTTTTTCTCATTTACAAAATGCAGAGTTTGGCTCAACTTAGCTCTAAATTCCCTTTTAGGTTTCATAACACAATCATAGCTCAAAAAGACAGAGAGGACGAAAGAGGAGAGAGGAAGAAGGGAGGGGAAAGGAGGAAAGGAGCATGATGTGAAAGAGTAAGATTCTGTATTTGTTATATTAGACAAATTTTTCTACTTTAAATTTGTATTTTTCAGAAGAGTCAGAGAATTCAATTAGAAGTCAAGAAGTGGCTTTATATTCTCCCCCTCCTCTTTCCCATCACTTCTTTTAGAGGAATTTATAAGATGATTTCAAAATAAAAAAGAGAAAACATAGTTTTAAGAGATGGAAGCATTGTATGCTCTCTGAAATGCCTTCAGTTGTAGATAGTAAAGAAAATTCTGCAACCTCCAAAAGCCACCCTGTAACTGAATTCTCAGGAGAAATGGCGGTATGGAGGTTTGTTTTGTGTGTTTGTTTTTTAAACATGACGGGAATGAGATGGGGGAATTGTAACTTCAGATGGGTTTGTTGCTGCAGCTTTCAATCCTGTCACAATTGGTGTCATGAAGATGAATAAAGTTGGTGCCATCTTCTGTTTTCATTATCATCCAAGGGGCTGGGATCGGAAAGGATTCATTTTGTGCCACTGTCATTTCTCATTACTATCTTTGTCATGAGAGTGAATTATAACAGCCCTCCGATGCCAGCTATGGCTTTGCTCTCATTACAGACTTTCATTCTTGGGACAAAGATGGTAATAAGAATGGAATGTCGTGTGAAAACAGAGCTCACTTTCATGACAGTTGGAAATTGGTGATGAAAATAGGAAATGGCAGAAAAAAATTAAGCCTTTTTTTGTGTATGTGGCAAAAATGGTCCTGCAAACAACATTGTGCACCAAAGGTATCCCTCACTGTGGCCATGACAAAGCAAAGGAGAGGCAAACAATTAACAGCTTTTGGAGCAAATGAGGGATTCTGAGGCATCCATCTTGCTTGGTGCTTTGAAATCTCTCTCCTAATCCTGGATAATGTAACATCCATTTAGCTCCAAAAGTAATGTGATAGGCAATTAGGAACCTCTCTGTTCTCCCTTCAGTGATGTGGGTATCTCTATTACATACTGCCAGAAAAGCATCACCAAATTTATGGAAGACATTAGAATTTCTATATAGGATACTGTACACACACACAAACTCACATTCACACACACACAAATATATGTCTCTGTGTATGTGTTCATATATATGCAATTCTAGAAAAGTATTTAGCTGACTCAAAAATAGTGGTGATGAAAGGAAAAACTTTCACTTTCTACTGTATAAATTCCAATATTGATTAATTTTTTAAGCCAAGAGCATTTACCACTGAAAATTGCAGAAATGCTAGCCCTCTCTCCCACCAAAATAAAAGTAATACCACTGAATTACCTTTACTACTGGAGTCTAATGTCACCTCTTGATCCATATTCTCTAACTTTAAAATGGCAAGGGGGAAAACATTGTTTATATATACACTTTAAAAAGGGATTAATTGCTTTGTTTATAGATTCTTTTTCCTGCCATACTCCAACTATGATGTTTCTCTTTTACACTCAGAGGTTGTATCTTTACAGAATGAGGGTTAGAGCAAGCTGATGGTGGTAAGAACTTGTAAAATGATCCTTTCATTAGATTTCATTTAAAGCATTCTATCTAGTTTATCATTTGCCAATATACATAACATATTCAATATTTATCCATTTTCAACACATGGCATTGTTGGGAGAGAAAATAGGCATTTTAAAATGCACATTGAGCACAGACCCTTTTAAAAGTTGGTTATTGAGCACAGAAACATTTATTTTGTGCATATTCAGTTCAGTTCAGTTCAGTCACTCAGTCGTGTCCGACTCTTTGCGACCCCATGAATCGCAGCATGCCAGGCCTCCCCGTCCATCACCAACTCCCGGAGTTCACTCAGACTCACGTCCATCGAGTCAGTGATGCCATCCAGCCATCTCATCCTCTGTCGTCCCTTTCTCCTCCTGCCCCCAGTACCCCCCAGCATCAGAGTCTTTTCCAATGAGTCAGCTCTTTGCATGAGGTGGCCAAAGTACTAGAGTTTCAGCTTTAGCATCAGTCCTTCCAAAGAAATCCCAGGGCTGATCTCCTTCAGAATGGACTGGGTGGATCTCCTTGCAGTCCAAGGGACTCTCAAGAGTCTTCTCCAACACCACAGTTCAAAAGCATCAATTCTTCGGCGCTCAGCCTTCTTCACAGTCCAACTCTCACACCCATACATGACCACAGGAAAAACCATAGCCTTGACTAGACAGACCTTTGTTGGCAAAGTAATGTCTCTGCTGTGCATATTAGTGCCTAGCATAATTGAAGGTTGCTAAATGTTGACAGAGTTGCCTATAGTATATGTACTAGCCAGGAAAAGTCAACATGAGACACCATTGTATTGATAGGAAAAGAAGGCAATTATGTTGTAAAATATGACCTGAGTTCACTTGATTTCTTTTACTTTGAAGTGGTTCTTGATAAAGGCACATTTTAAAGCCTGAAAGGTTGTACAGTTTAATGGGCAGAAGAGAAGGGAATAAAGTGGTAATTGTTAGGGAAAAGGGGGAAAAAAATATTCTTCTAAACTAGTAGAATTTTTACATAGAAAATATGCTGGAATAAGTTTATATAGCTCTCCAAATTCATTGACAGAGTATTCTCAATTAAAAAATCTAAAAAGTAGATTACCCTAAAGCTTTCTCTAGAGTGTTTTGGGTAACTGATTAGATTGAACGTGTAGAACTCTTCAAACCATAATAAGGAAAGCTCATTTTAGAGCAAGGTTACTAACTATCATAGAAAACCCATGAGGCGTTTGTTCTTTGTTTTGTTTCTGGTTTTATGCTTTTGACTTCTCTACTGTATTTTTTTTAATTGAAGTATAATTGACTTACAGTGTTATTTTAGTTTCAGGTGTACAAAATAGTGATATGTAAAGTTATTATAAAATATTGGCCATATTCTCTGTGCTGTATATTATGCCTTTGTATCTAGGACAGAGATCTTCCCTGCCATGCTCATTGCAGCATTTTTCACAACAAGCAAAGAATGGAGACAACCTAAGTGTCTGTTGACAGATGGCTAGATAAAGAAATGTATACACAGTTGACCCTTGAACAACATGCATTTGAACTGTGCAGGTTCACTTATACAATGTTTTGTTTTGTTTTGCTTTGTTTTTCCAATTAATACTACAGTACAGCAGCATCCATGGTTTGTGGAATCCACTGATGTGGAACCACAGATATGAAGGACTGGCAGTAATGTTACACTCTGATTTTCTACTGCATGGAGTTGGTGCCTCTATGCCAGAATTGTCCAACTGTCAATTGTATACACAATAAAATATTTTTAGCCTTAAAAAAGGAAGGAAATCCTGCCCTTTGCAACAACATGGATGAACCTGGGGCTTGCCTGGTGAGTTATACGTTAAAGACTCTGCCTGTGATGAGGGAGACCCAGGTTCGATCCCTGGGTTGGGAAGATCCCCTGGCCGAGGGCATGGCAACTCACTCCAGTATTCTTGCCTGGAGAATCTGCATGGACAGAGGAGTCTGGTGGGCTGCAGTCCATAGAGTCGCAAAGAGTCGGACACGACTGAAGGGCTAAGCACCTCACTGCGCTGCACTGGATGAACCTGTAGAGCACTATGCTAACTCACATATGCCAGACAAAAGCGAATATTGCATGGTATCACTCACATGTGGAATCTAAAAAATAGTTGAGCTAGAAACAGTAGAATTATGGCTGCCAGGACCAGAAGGGAGATAGGGAGAGACTGGAAAAGGGTTTCAAGTTTCAGTTACAAGATAAATAAGGTCTGAGGCCTAACATATAGCACGGTGACTATAGTTGAGAATTTATTTTTGTTTAGTCCCTAAGTCATGTGTGACTCTTTTGTGACACCCCTACCCCGCCCAGGACTGTAGCCCACCAGGCCCCTCTGTACATGGGATTCTCTACGCAAGAATACTGGAGTAGATTGTCATTTCCTTCTCCAGGTGATTTTCCTGACCCACAGATAGAATCTGTGTCTCCTGCATTGACAGGGAGATTCTTTACCACTGGGCCACCAGGGTAGCCTGTAACTGAGAATACTGTAGTTTAATTAAAACTTGCTGAAAGTGGAACTTAAGCGTTCTCACTAAAAGAAAAAAAAAAAGTTAATTAACTCAATTCTAGGACTTCTTTCAGAACATATATAATATATCAAATGATAATGCTGTACACTTTAAGTATCTTACAATTCTATTGGTTATTTATACCTCAATAAAGCTGAAAAGAAAAACAATTGGTTTAGAATCCTAAATGCTTTTTGGTAATCTGATTATTTAATCCTGAAAATACAATGTTTACAACAAAAAGACAACTTTTCCCTTGAAAATCATCTCTTTATATTTAAGCTCAAAATGACATCTAAGTTGCATGTATACATGCTTACTACATCAACAATTTTTAGTCATTTTTAATCATCAGTAACTGATCAATTTATATCAAATCAATGCTGCAATTAAAGCAACAATCAGATAGATATTTTTATTCATGATAAAATCGCTTTTAATGCAATGGAGTGCTTTTGTGTTTATTGTGTGTTGGCTAATTTTTTTGTATGGTTCATTTGTATAGCCTTAGACTTATTATTTAACCTTAGACTTACTATTTAAATTCACAACAGAAAAAAAGAGCTGAGGAAAATATTTCACCCAGGTGACTTGGTGACTAAAACTCAGTTCACGGAATGTTGGTTTGTGAATGGATACCTCAGATGCAAAACAGACATTGAGAGTAGGTTGAAACACAAAAAGGAATCAATAAAAATGAGAGATTTTATTTCTAATTCCATACTTTCAACGATAGCAACTGTAGGGGATGATATTTGGTCAGCCATTATTTAACAGAAGAACTTAAATAAAATTGAGTATGACTTCCCAATTTCTTTAATTTATATTGTATCATGACTTTTTAATTGGCAAGCTTCACATTTATTTAAAGTCTGAATCAAGATGTTGACTAAATCTTAATTGCTCACTGGTTATTAGATCTTTAAGTTAACTTATATGCTGTCACCATTTACATAATGATGTAGTAAACATCTTTATGGGTATAATTTTTTACTATCTTAGATTATTTTCTTTGGATGCTTGAATGGAGTTGTATGGGTGAAATGTAGGCACATATTTAAGACTCTTGGTACATAATGCCAAATTATTTCCCCAAAAGTTTCTGGCAATCATAACTGAAATCTGTAAACTCGACAGCATTATAATGTTGATTTCCCCTTTTTGTTGTTTATCTTTTTCATTATTGTTAATTGAAACATAGTTGATATACAGAAAAATTTTCTTTTTGTAGTTGTAGTTTGATGACTTTGACAAATGTATACTATGTGTATCCACAACAGCAATAAATTATATAATAGATATTTCTGTCACTCTATGAAGTTATGTTGTAAATCTCTGTAGGAAGGTAGGTTTCATCTATCTTCAGCCCCTACAAACCACTAATTTGATTTGTTGCTAGAGTTTTGCTTTTTCCAGTATTTCATATAAATGGAAATATAGGGTATGTGACCTTTCTTGGCTGACTTCTTTTACTGAGTTTAATCCTAAGAACATCATGTTGTTGATGTGTCATTAGTTTGTTCCTTTTTTGCTTAGTAGTGTTCTATTCTACGAGAGGATGAACCACAATTTGTGCATCCTTTCACCAGTTAATAGAATTTAAATTGTTTGCAGTTTGGGGTAATTATTAACGTTCAGGTACAAGTATTTGTGTGGAGATATTTTCAACACACGTAAAAAATACCTTGGAATGGGACAGTTGGTTCAGATACTAAGTATATATGTAACTGTGTACCTCAGTGCCAAATTGTTTATTAAATGGGCTATACCATTTTCCATTTCCTTTGCATCCTCACCAGTTATATATATATAGTGGTGAGGTTGTTAGGGTGAAGATTTTAGCCAATCTGGTAGTACGATGTAGCGATATCTTGTTGTGATTTTAATTTTCCCAATGATTAATAATACCAAACATCTGTTCATATGTTTAATATATAAAATTTCTTTGTGTGTGTATGAAGCCTCTCTTTAAAACTTTCATCCACTTATATTGAATTGTGTGTCATATGAATATTGTGCTTTAAGAGTTCTTTTGAGAATAGAAAGTTTTCGTTTTGAAGTATAAATTCTCAACTTTCGTTTCATGGTTGGTCCTTTTGTGTGCTAGATAAGAATATTTGCCTACCCCAGATCACAAAGATTTTCTCCTATATTTTTTCCTGTGTTTATATTTCTGAGTTTCACATATAGGTTCCATGATCTGTTTATGTTAATCTTTTCTTTGTTAACACATGCATGAAATGAAGAAATGAAATCTTTTTTCTCCCACTAGCACACAATTTGTTGAAAAGTGTAGACTTTCTAAAATTCACTTGGAACACTACATTTGTCAAAAATAAATTGACTATAGAAGTATGGCTCTATTTTTAGACTCTTTATTTTGTTCCATCGGTCAATATCACTAAAACCACATTCTCTTGATTACTGAATATTTATAGTAAGCCTTATTTAAAGGCTTACTATACTTTTACTTATTTAAAGGCTTTTATACTTTTATACTTTTACTTATTTACTTACTATACTATTACTTATTTAAAGGCTTACTATAACCTGATTTGTGTGTCTTTCAAAGTTGTTCTTCTGCCTTCAATTTTGTTGGACTATGTACGCCATTGCCTTTCCACATAAATTATAGAATCATTTTCCCAATTTCCAAAACTAAGTTTTCTTAGATTGTGATTAATGTTTTTTGAACCTATATATCAATTTAGGAGAAACTGACAACAATGTTGAGATTTCCAATCCAAAAACATATCTCTTAATTTATTGGATCATTTTGTTTCTCTTGTCAGTTTTTTTATTCTCAGCATAAAATTATTGCACATATTAGGTTAGTTGGCTCTAGATGTTTCATGTTTCCTTTTTTGTGCTATTATAAATACTGAAGTTTTTAAAAATTGTGTATCATCAATATCCAAATTTTAAGTATTAGTATATAAAAATATAATTGAGTCTTATAAGTTGACTGTGCATCCAGTGACATTTCTAAACTCATTTACAGATTCTATGAGGTATTTTGTAGATCCTTTGAAATTGTGTTCATAGATGACTGCAATTTTCTGAAAGTAATTATAGTTGTGTTTATTCCTTGCAAGTCTGTAATGCACTGATTGTGACCTCCTCTACAATGTTTCATTGAAGTGGTGAGATTGGATGTCTTATTATTCACTACATTAGGGAAAAGGTACTATTATTGTTCATTTAAATATTCTGTCACTTATGAGTTTTGTTAAGTGTACTCTACCAAGTTAAGGAAGCACCCTTCTATTGTTAGATTGCTGAGAGATTTTTTTATTTTAAATAGATGTGACTTTTTTAAGTAGATGTCACTGATTCTTATATCATTCTTTTTTGTTATTGTTTCTAAACTAGACTTGCTAGGAATTTCTTAAAGAATTTTGCATCTATTTTAAGATGAAAAGAATGGATAATGTTGTTTGTTTGTTTTTAATACTGTTTTTGTATTGGTCTGTTTTTCCTTTTCTTGGGTTTTGGTACCAACAGGTCTCATAAAATGAGTTGGAAAATGTTCTCTCACTTCTGTATTCTAAAGGAATTTATTCTGAAAGAATAATTATTTAAATGTTTCATAAAACTTATACATGCTGCCACCTGGGCCTGAAATTTACTTTGGGGGAAATTTTTAAGTTCCAAATTAATATTACTGTATAGATACCAGGCTGTTTTAATTGTCTCCTTCTTCAGGAGTGATATTCAGTTGTTTATTTCCAGAAAATTACCCACTTTATCTAAGTTTTAAAATGAATCAGCATAATGTTGTTCATAATATTCTATCATTATCCTTTTAAGATCTGTAGTTATGTTCTCTTTTATTCTTGGTATTTGTAATTTTACTTACTTTCTTTTTTCTTCAGCACTCTGGGTAAAACTTTATCAATTTGATTGAACTTCTGAAAAAGAACCAGTTTTTAGATTCATCGATTTTATTTATTTTTAATGGAAATATAGTTGCTGTTAACACTAGACAAGTTACATGTATACAGCACAGTGATTCACAAACTATAGGTTATACTTCACTTATGCGTGCTGTGTATGCATGCTCATTCACTTCAGTTGTCTGATTGCAACCCCATGGACTGTAGCTCACCAGGCTCCCGTCTATGGGATTCTCCAGGAAGAATACTGGAGTGGGTTGCCATGCCCTCCTTCAGGGGATGTTCCCCATCTGGGTATCGAACATGCGTCTCCTGCATTTCAGGTAGGTTCTTTACCACTGAGCCACCGGGTAAGCCCCATTTTGCTTATTCTTATTATAAAATATTGGCTATATTCTTCTTGCTGTACAACACTTCGATGTAACTTATTTATACATAGCAGTTTGTACCTCCTTCTCCTTGGTAACCACCAGTTTGTTCTCCATTCTGTGAGTCTGTTTCTTTTTTGTTATATTCACTAGTTGTATCTTTGAACCGAGGAGCCTGGTAGGCTGCAGTCCATGGGGTCGCTAAGGGTCGGATATGACTGAGAGACTTCACTTTCACTTTTCACTTTCATGCACTGGAGAAGGAAATGGCAACCCACTCCAGTGTTCTTGCCTGGAGAATCCCAGGGACGGGGGAGCCTGGTCGACTGCCGTCTATGGGGTTGTACAGGGTCGGACACGACTAAAGCGACTTAGCAGCAGCCGCAATAGTTGTATCTTTTAGCTTCCATGTGTAAGTGATGCCATACAGCATTTATCTTCCTTTGTCTGACTTATTTCACTCAGTATACTATCTTCTGAATCCTTCCATGTTCCTACAAATGACAATATTTTATTCTTTTTTGTGGCTGAGCAGTGTTCCATTATGTAGATATGCACCACATCTTCTTTATCTTTTCACCTGTTGATGGACACTTGGATGGCTTTCTTACCTTAGAAGCTGTAAATAATGCTGCCATGGATATTGGGATGCATGTATCTTTTTGAGTTAGTGGTTTTGGTTTTTTGTATATATACACAGCAGTGGAATTGCTAGGTCAAAGGGCAGTTCTATTTTTAGTTTTTTGAGAGACTTCTATGCCATTTTCCACAGTTACTGTACAAATTTACATTCTCACCAACAGTGTACAGGGATTCCCACTTCTCCACAGTCTCACCAATGTTGTTATTTGTGTTCTTTTTGATGACAGCTATTTTGACAGGTATGAGCTGGTATGTCATTGTGGTTTTGGTTTTCATTTCCCTGATGATTAGGGATGTTGAGCATCTTTTCATGTGCCTGTTGCCCTCCTGCATTTCCTGTCTCAAAAAAGTCTATTGAGTTCCACTGCCTATTTTTTAATCAGGTTGTGTTTTTGATATTGAGTTGTATGAGCAGTGTATATATATTAAATATTAATCCCTTATCAGTCATATCATTTGCAAATCTTTTCTCTTGTTCAGTAGCTTGCCTTTTCATTTTGTTGATAGTTTTATTTGCTCTGTAAAAGCTCTTAAGTTTATTTAGGTCTCATTTGTTTATTTTGTTTTTATTTCCTGTGCTATGGAAGATAGATCCCCAAAAATATTGCTGCAATTTATGTCAATGATTATTCTGCCTATGCTTCCCTCTAGGAATTTT
This sequence comes from Bubalus bubalis, assembly GCF_019923935.1. Lineage (NCBI taxonomy): Eukaryota > Metazoa > Chordata > Mammalia > Artiodactyla > Bovidae > Bubalus > Bubalus bubalis. Next base: position 98,864,161 of record NC_059160.1, read on the forward strand.
ATAGTACCTGGTCTTACATTTAGGTCTTTAGTTCATTTGATTTCATTTAGCTATATGATGTTAGAGAATGTTCTAATTTCATTCTTTTAAATGTAGTTGTCCAGTTTTCCCATCATGATTTTTTGAAGAGACTGTCCTATTCTCATGGTATATTCTTATCCCCTTTGTCGTAGACTAATTGACCATAAATGTGTGGGTTTATTTCTGGGCTTCCTGTCCTATTCTATTGATCTGTGATCTGTTTTTGTACCAGCACTATACTGTTTTGTAATACAGTCTGAAGTTAGGGAGCATGATTCCTTCAGCTCTGTTCTTCCTTGAGATTGTTTTGGCTATTCAGGGTCTTAAGTGTTTTCATACAAACTTAACTTTTTGTTCTAGTTCATGAAAAATGCCATCATTATTTTGATAGGGATTGCATTAAATTTACTTATATTCTTTGTTATTTTCTTCTATTTGCATTGGTTTTAATTTTTCTCCTCTTTTTGTATTTTTTAAAGTAATGGCTTAATTTACTGATTTGAGATATTTTTACTATAATTTTTGTTGTAAGTGTTTCCAGGTACTCTTCAGCTTTGTCCCCAAAATTCAGTATATTGTATTTTCATTTTATTCCATTGCAAAGTATTTTATCATTCCCCACTTTAAATCACTAGTTATTTTGAATTATATTCTTTACATCTAAATATTTCAGGGTTTTCCACATTTTTTATACTATCAATATCTATTTTGACTCCATTGTACCCGGATAACTAATTTTGTTTGATTTATGTGCTTGTTTGTTTTATGAGTCATAGGATGATCGGTGAATATTCTCTGCATATATTAAAATACTGTATGTTCTGTTTCTTTGGGGTCCAATGTTCTATAAATGAAATTAGAAAAAAGTGTTTGATAGTGCTTTTCTTTTACATCCTCTATACCCTTAATTGTTTTCTATCTTCTTGTTTTATTGTTAGAAAGAAATTTTATAGTCTCTAATTATAATGGTTGGTTTGTCTCCTCCTTTTAGATCTGTCAGTTTCTGTTTCGTGTGTGTGTGTTTGCACGCTAAATCGCCTCAGTTCAGTTCAGTTCAGTCGCTCAGTTGTGTCCGACTCTTTGCGACCCCATGAATCGCAGCATGCCAGGCCTCCCTGTCCATCACCAACTCCTCAGTTGTCTCCAACTCTTTGCAATCCTGTGGACTGTAGACCACCATGTTCCTCTGTCCGTAGGATTCTCCAGGCAAGAATACTGGAGTGGGTTGCCATGCCCTCCTCCAGGGGATCTTCCTGACCCAGGGATCAAACCTACAGCTCATGTCTCCTGCATTGGCAGGCAGGTTCTTTACAAGTAGTGCCACCTGGGAAGCTGTTCTGCTTTATATATTTTGATAATCTGCAAGGGAATATATGGTTAGGATTGTTATATCTTTTTGATGAATTGATTCCTTTATCAGCAGAAGACAGTAATTTCATAGATTCTGTCAGAAGACACAAGAATCAGAGATAAAACTTTTTATTATTCACAGCACAGGAAATAGTACGAACTCTTCCTTTCCCCTAACTCTTATGCGTGCAAGACAAAGTGTAAACCCAGGAAGATGCTGTACCCACAATGGGTTTGTGTCCAGTTGAGAAACCCTGACCTTGAGAAATCCCAATCCTATAAAGAAGGCTGCTAGGAGACCTGCCCAACATTTTCCCTGGAGGACATTATCTTTATTATCCTAGGCAGCAAACAAATCTGCCTTATGCCCTGGAGATGAAGGCAGACACAATTCTTAAAAGGATTATCCATAATAAATGAAATCACAAGATGTAAGCATATATTAGAGACACATGGAGAATTGTTTTCCAGCTATATCTCTTCTTATGCTTGAAGATCTTTCTATATTCTCTTTTGCATATTATATACTCACTTGCTTTCCTTTCAATCAGTATTTGCTTGGGGTATATTTTTCCATATTATACTTTTAACCTATCAATATTTTTATATTTAAGATGGGCTTTAGGAGGAGGAGCCAAGATGGCAGAGGAGTAGGACCGGGAGAACACTTTCTCCCCCACAAATTCATCAAAAGAGCATTTAAACGTCGAGTAAATTCCACAAAACAACTTCTAAATGCCGGCAGAGGACATCAGGCACCCAGAAAAGCAGCCCAACTCTTCGAAAGGAGGTAGGAAAAAATATAAAAGACAAAAAAAGAGACAAAAGAGGGAGGGACGGAGTTCCGTCCCGGGAAGGGAGTCTTAAAAAGAGAGAAGTTTCCAAACACCAGGAAACCCTCTCACTGCCGAATCTGTGCCGAGCTTTGGAAGCACAGAGGGCAACATAAAAGGGAGGGAAAAAAATAAATAAATAAATAAACAATCAAAAATCGCGGATTGTGAGCCCTACGGGAACTCCCCCAGCGGAGAAGCAGTGCAGACGCCTGCACACGGCATTAGCAAGCGGGGGCTGGGCAGGGAAGTGCGGCGCGGGCTGTGTCCCTTAGAGTAAGAATCGGGCCGAATGTCCTGAGCGCTATCTGAGCGAAATAATTTGGGCTAGCAAACCAGACTGTGGGATATCTACCACGCGAAAAGCCAGCCCTAACCTAAGACACCGCCAGGCCCGCACACAGAACAAAGGGCTGAACAGAGATAGCCGGCTGCAGACCTTCCCCCTCCGGTGACAGGCAGCCAGAGCCGGAAGGGGGCAATCGCAGCCCCAGAGAGACCCTATCTATAAAACTGTAAGCAGGCTTCTTTGCTAACTAAAACTTCTTGGGGGTCTGGACGGTCAACATCTGCCTGAGAAGGTGCGCCAGTTTTACACCCAGATAACCGAGTGGCGGGGAGGCGATAAGTCGCAGCATTGGCGCCCGCCAAACACCTGATCACCTGAGCTGCTCGGATCTGGGAAGAACACAAAACGCAGGCCCAACCGAGTCTGCGCCTCTGAGGACTACCCGAGTGCCTGAACCTGAGCGGCTTGGACCTGGGAGCTCAGCCCAGGGCCGGCCTCTGATTGTTCCCGGCGGAACAACCTAGAGCCCAAGCAGCGTGGGCAGGGAGGCTACACGCGCCGTGAGCGGGGGCAGACCCAGTGTGGCTGAGGCACTGCGAGCGCACGCCAGTGTTATCTGTTTGCAGCATCCCTCCCTCCCTCCCCACAGCGCGGCTGAACAAGTGAGCCTAAATTAAAAAAAAAAAAAAAAAAAAATAGTGTCCTCAACCATCCCCTTTGTGTCAGGGCGGGAACCAGACACTGAAGAGACCAGCAAACAGAAGAAGCTATAACAGAGGGAAACGCCTTGGAAGCTACAGGCCATAGATTAAAACCCTGTGGTTACTACGGATTACATAGGAAGGGGCCTATAGATCTTGAGAAATATAAGTCGGACTAAGGAACTGCCAAAAATGAACTGAACCCACAATACTCACAACAAAACCAGAGAAAGACCTAGATATATTTTTACTATTTTTACGATCAATCTTTCTTTCTTTTTTTAATTAAAAAAAAAATCTTTTTTAAGTCCTCTATTGTCCTTTAATTTTCACTTTTATAACTATTACTTTGCAAAAAAAAAAAAAAAAAAAAACGCTATTTTTTTTTCTTCTTCAGCAAACTTCATATATATATTTTATAATTTTTTGACCGTGTTTTTTTTTTTTTCTTTTTTCTTTTTCTTATTTTCTTTAACATTGTATTTTTGAAATTCCAAACTCTACTCTAGATTTTTAATTTTAGCCTTTTGATATATGTTATCAATTTTGTACCTATAGTTTTTTTCATTATTTCTGTGACTTTTTTTTCCCTCTGTTTCTTTCTCTTCTTCTTTTATATAACATCGTATATCTGCAATTCCAAACTCTACTCAAGATTTTTAATTTATGCTTTTTGGTATTTGATATCAATTTTGTACCTGTATTTTCTTTATAATTTTTGCGACATTGTTTTTGTTGGTTTGTTTGTTTTCTCTCTTTATTTTTCTTCTTCTTCTTTTTTTTTTTTTTTTTTTTAACATTGTATTTTTGAAACTCCAAACTCTACTCTAGATTTTTAATTTTTGCTTTTTGGTATTAGTTATCAATTTTGTACCTGTAGTTTCTTTATAATTTTCACGACCTTGTTTGTTTTTCTTTGTTCGTTTTTTCTCTCTTTCTTTTCCTTCTTCTTTTCATTAACATCGCATTTTTGAAATTCCAAACTCTACTCTAGATTTCTAATTTTTGTTTTTATGTATTTGTTACCAATTTTGTACCTTTAAGAACCCAATCTTCAGGACCCATTTTTCACTAGTGTACGAGATTACTGGCTTGACTGCTCTCTCTCCCTTTGGACTCTCCATTTTCTCCACCAGGTCACCTGTATCTCCTCCCTAACCCCTCTCTACTCTACCCAACTCTGTGAATTTCTGTGTGTTCCAGACGGTAGAGAACACTTAAGGAACTGATTACTGGCTGGATCTGTCTCCCTCCTTTTCATTTCCCCCTTTTATCCTTCTGGCCACCTCTGTCTCCTGCCTCCTTCTTCTCTTCCCTGTATAACTCCGTGAACATCTCTGAGCGGTCCAGTTGTGGAGTGCACATAAGGAAGTGACTACTGGCTAGTCCACTCTCTCCACTATTGATTCCACCTCATCTCATTTGGGTCACCTCTAACTCCCTCCTCCCTCTTCTCTTCTCCATGTAACGCTGTGAACCTCTCTGAGTGACCCTCACAGTAGAGAAACTTTTCATCTTTAACGTAGATGGCTTATCAGTGGTGCTGTATAGAAGGAGAAGTTTTGAAACTACTGTAAAATTAAGACCGATAACTGGAAGTAGGAGGCTTAAGCCCAAACCCTGACTCCAGGGAACTCCTGACTCCAAGGAACATTAATTGACAGGAGCTCATCAAACGCCTCCATACCGACACTGAAACCAAGCACCACACAAGGGCCAACAAGTTCCAGGGAAAGACATAACAAGCAAATTCTCCAGCAACAAAGGAACACAGCCCTGAGCTTCAAGATACAGGCTGCCCAAAGTCACCCCAAAACCATAGACATCTCATAACTCATTACTGGACATTTCATTACACTCCAGAGAGAAGAAATACAGCTCCATCCACCAGAACATCGACACAAGCTTCCCTAACCAGGAAACCTTGACAAGCCACCTGTACAAACCCACACACAGCGAGGAAACGCCACAATAAAGAGAACTCCACAAACTGCCAGAATACAGAAAGGACACCCCAAACTCAGCAATTTAAACAAGATGAAGAGACAGAGGAATAGCCAGCAGATAAAGGAACAGGATAAATGCCCACCAAACCAAACCAAAGAGGAAGAGATAGGGAATCTACCTGATAAAGAATTCCGAATAATGATAGTGAAATTGATCCAAAATCTTGAAATTAAAATGGAATCACAGATAAATAGCCTGGAGGCAAGGATTGAGAAGATGCAAGAAAGGTTTAACAAGGACTTAGAAGAAGTAAAAAAGAGTCAATATATAATGAATAATGCAATAAGTGAAATTAAAAACACTCTGGAGGCAACAAATAGTAGAATAACAGAGGCAGAAGATAGGATTAGTGAATTAGAAGATAGAATGGTAGAAATAAATGAATCAGAGAGGATAAAAGAAAAACAAATTAAAAGAAATGAGGACAATCTCAGAGACCTCCAGGACAATATTAAACGCTACAACATTCGAATCATAGGGGTCCCAGAAGAAGAAGACAAAAAGAAAGACCATGAGAAAATACTTGAGGAGATAATAGTTGAAAACTTCCCTAAAATGGGGAAGGAAATAATCACCCAAGTCCAAGAAACCCAGAGAGTCCCAAACAGGATAAACCCAAGGCGAAACACCCCAAGACACATAGTAATCAAATTAACAAAGATCAAACACAAAGAACAAATATTAAAAGCAGCAAGGGAAAAACAACAAATAACACACAAGGGAATTCCCGTAAGGATAACAGCTGATCTTTCAATAGAAACTCTTCAGGCCAGGAGGGAATGGCAAGACATACTTAAAATGATGAAAGAAAATAACCTACAGCCCAGATTATTGTACCCAGCAAGGATCTCATTCAAGTATGAAGGAGAAATCAAAAGCTTTTCAGACAAGCAAAAACTGAGAGAATTCTGCACCACCAAACCAGCTCTCCAACAAATACTAAAGGATATTCTCTAGACAGGAAACACAAAAATGGTGTATAAATTTGAACCCAAAACAATAAAGTAAATGGCAACGGGGTCATACTTATCAGTAATTACCTTAAACGTAAATGGGTTGAATGCCCCAACCAAAAGACAAAGACTGGCTGAATGGATACAAAAACAAGACCCCTGCATATGTTGTCTACAAGAGACCCACCTCAAAACAGGGGACACATACAGACTGAAAGTGAAGGGCTGGAAAAAGATTTTCCATGCGAATAGGGACCAAAAGAAAGCAGGAGTAGCAATACTCATATCAGATAAAATAGACTTTAAAACAAAGACTGTGAAAAGAGACAAAGATGGTCACTACATAATGATCAAAGGATCAATCCAAGAAGAAGATATAACAATTATAAATATATATGCACCCAACACGGGAGCACCGCAGTATGTAAGACAAATGCTAACAAGTATGAAAGAAGAAATTAACAATAACACAATAATAGTGGGAGACTTTAATACCCCACTCACACCTATGGATAGATCAACTAAACAGAAAATTAACAAGGAAACACAAACTTTAAACGATACAATAGACCAGTTAGACCTAATTGATATCTATAGGACATTTCATCCCAAAACAATGAATTTCACCTTCTTCTCAAGCGCACATGGAACCTTCTCCAGGATAGATCACATCCTGGGCCATAAAGCTAGCCTTGGTAAATTCAAAAACATAGAAATCATTCCAAGCATCTTTTCTGACCACAATGCAGTAAGATTAGATCTCAATTACAGGAGAAAAACTATTAAAAAATCCAACATATGGAGGCTGAACAACACGCTGCTGAATAACCAACAAATCACAGAAGAAATCAAAAAAGAAATCAAAATTTGCATAGAAACGAATGAAAATGAAAACACAACAACCCAAAACCTGTGGGACACGGTAAAAGCAGTCCTAAGGGGAAAGTTCATAGCAATACAGGCATACCTCAAGAAACAAGAAAAAAGTCAAATAAATAACCTAACTCTACACCTAAAGCAACTAGAAAAGGAAGAAATGAAGAACCCCAGGGTTAGTAGAAGGAAAGAAATCTTAAAAATTAGAGCAGAAATAAATGCAAAAGAAACAAAAGAGACCATAGCAAAAATCAACAAAACCAAAAGCTGGTTCTTTGAAAGGATAAATAAAATTGACAAACCATTAGCCAGACTCATCAAGAAACAAAGGGAGAAAAATCAAATCAATAAAATTAGAAATGAAAATGGAGAGATCACAACAGACAACACAGAAATACAAAGGATCATAAGAGACTACTATCAACAACTATATGCCAATAAAATGGACAACGAGGAAGAAATGGACAAATTCTTAGAAAAGTACAACTTTCCAAAACTTGACCAGGAAGAAATAGACAATCTTAACAGACCCATCACAAGCACGGAAATTGAAACTGTAATAAAAAATCTTCCAGCAAACAAAAGCCCAGGTCCAGACGGCTTCACAGCTGAATTCTACCAAAAATTTAGAGAAGAGCTAACACCTATCCTGCTCAAACTCTTCCAGAAAATTGCAGAGGATGGTAAACTTCCAAACTCATTCTATGAGGCCACCATCACCCTAATACCCAAACCTGACAAAGATCCCACAAAAAAAGAAAACTACAGGCCAATATCACTGATGAACATAGATGCAAAAATCCTTAACAAAATTCTAGCAATCAGAATCCAACAACACATTAAAAAGATCATACACCATGACCAAGTGGGCTTTATCCCAGGGATGCAAGGATTCTTCAATATCCGCAAATCAATCAATGTAATACACCACATTAACAAATTGAAAAATAAAAACCATATGATTATCTCAATAGATGCAGAGAAAGCCTTTGACAAAATTCAACATCCATTTATGATAAAAACTCTCCAGAAAGCAGGAATAGAAGGAACATACCTCAACATAATCAAAGCTATATATGACAAACCCACAGCAAACATTATCCTCAATGGTGAAAAATTGAAAGCATTTCCTCTAAAGTCAGGAACAAGACAAGGGTGCCCACTTTCACCATTACCATTCAACATAGTTTTGGAAGTTTTGGCCACAGCAATCAGAACAGAAAAAGAAATAAAAGGAATCCAAATTGGAAAAGAAGAAGTCAAGCTCTCACTGTTTGCAGATGACATGATCCTCTACATAGAAAACCCTAAAGACTCCACCAGAAAATTACTAGAACTAATCAATGACTATAGTAAAGTTGCAGGATATAAAATCAACACACAGAAATCCCTTGCATTCCTATACACTAATAATGAGAAAACAGAAAGAGAAATTAAGGAAACAATTCCATTCACCATTGCAACGGAAAGAATAAAATACTTAGGAATATATCTACCTAAAGAATCTAAAGACCTATATATAGAAAACTATAAAACACTGGTGAAAGAAATCAAAGAGGACACTAACAGATGGAGAAATATACCATGTTCATGGATTGGAAGAATCAATATAGTGAAAATGAGTATACTACCCAAAGCAATCTATAGATTCAATGCAATCCCTATCAAGCTACCAACAGCATTCTTCACAGAGCTAGAACAAATAATTTCACAATTTGTATGGAAAAACAAAAAACCTCGAATAGCCAAAGCGATCTTGAGAAAGAAGAATGGAACTGGAGGAATCAACCTACCTGACTTCAGGCTCTACTACAAAGCCACAGTTATCAAGACAGTATGGTACTGGCACAAAGACAGAAATATAGATCAATGGAACAAAATAGAAAGCCCAGAGATAAATCCACGCACATATGGACACCTTATCTTTGACAAAGGAAGCAAGAATATACAATGGATTAAAGACAATCTCTTAACAAGTGGTGCTGGGAACTCTGGTCAACCACTTGTAAAAGAATGAAACTAGAACACTTTCTAACACCATACACAAAAATAAACTCAAAATGGATTAAAGATCTAAACGTAAGACCAGAAACTATAAAACTCCTAGAGGAGAACATAGGCAAAACACTCTCTGACATACATCACAGCAGGATCCTCTATGACCCACCTCCCAGAATATTGGAAATAAAAGCAAAAATAAACAAATGGGACCTAATTAACCTTAAAAGCTTCTGCACATCAAAGGAAACTATTAGCAAGGTGAAAAGACAGCCTTCAGAATGGGAGAAGATAATAGCAAATGAAGCAACTGACAAACAACTAATCTCGAGAATATACAAGCAACTCCTACAGCTCAACTCCAGAAAAATCAATGACCCAATCAAAAAATGGGCCAAAGAACTAAATAGACATTTCTCCAAAGAAGACATACAGATGGCTAACAAACACATGAAAAGATGCTCAACATCACTCATTATCAGAGAAATGCAAATCAAAACCACTATGAGGTACCATTTCACACCAGTCAGAATGGCTGCGATCCAAAAGTCTACAAGTAATAAATGCTGGAGAGGGTGTGGAGAAAAGGGAACCCTCTTGCACTGTTGGTGGGAATGCAAACTTGTACAGCCACTATGGAGAACAGTGTGGAGATTCCTTAAAAAACTGGAAATAGACATGCCTTATGATCCAGCAATCCCACTGCTGGGCATACACACTGAGAAAACCAGAAGGGAAAGAGACACGAGTACCCCAATGTTTATCGCAGCACTGTTTATAATAGCCAGGACATGGAAGCAACCTAGATGTCCATCAGCAGATGAATGGATAAGAAAGCAGTGGTACATATACACAATGGAGTATTACTCAGCCATTAAAAAGAATACATTTGAATCAGTTCTAATGAGGTGGATGAAACTGGAGCCTATTATACAGAGTGAAGTAAGCCAGAAAGAAAAACACCAATACAGTATACTAACGCATATATATGGAATTTAGAAAGATGGTAACAATAACCCTGTGTACAAGACAGCAAAAGAGACACTGATGTATAGAACAGTCTTATGGACTCTGTGGGAGAGGGAGAGGGTGGGAAGATTTGGGAGAATGGCATTGAAACATGTAAAATATCATGTATGAAATGAGTTGCCAGTCCAGGTTCGACGCACGATACTGGATGCTTGGGGCTGGTGCACCGGGACGACCCAGAGGGATGGAATGGGGAGGGAGGAGGGAGGAGGGTTCAGGATGGGGAACACATGTATACCTGTGGCGGATTCATTTTGATATTTGGCAAAACTAATACAGTTATGTAAAGTTTAAAAATAAAATAAAATTAAAAAAAAAAGAAATAAAAGAAAAAAATATAAAAAATAAAAAAAATAAGATGGGCTTTATGTGGGAGGCATTTGATCTTAATTTTTTTATCCAATCTGACACTCTCTACCTTTTAGTTGAGGGGTTTAGGCCATATTTTAAACATAAATGCTAAATAAATTTAACCTACTGACTTCTTATTATTTTATAATTATACTATCTCTTCTGTTGCTTTTTCCTCTATTCGGTTATTTTCTGTGGTTTAGGATATATTCTACCTTTAAATTATATTATCTCACTGCAAATTATATTATTCCATTTCACTTTGTTTTACAACTGTATACTTTCACATCTTTCCACTTCATCATTTCCATCCATTTTGCTATTTTTGTGCTGTATTTTGCTTCTATATGAGTTAAACAACCCATAATATTTTGCTACTATTTTTTCCAGAGATATTTAGCTCTTTAATAAAATAAGAAAAAAAACTTATGCAATTTAGTTTATCTGATTTCTAGGATTAATTATATACATTCAAATGTTCATATGTATTCTAATTTTCTTCTGCCTGATGTACACGCTTTAACGTTTTTTGTAGTATAGGTATGTTGGCAATGAGTTCTGTAAGCTTTTGTTTGTTTGACCAAGTCTTTGTCTATATGATTGCTTTTCTTCTGCTTACCTTAAGTTTAATTTACTCTTCTCTTTACACACACACACACACACACACACACAAAACCCAAAACCTATGTACAATACACTAGTGAAACACTTTTGAAACACTTCATACATAATGTGGTAGGAGCAGTGGGAGGCATAAAGTAGAAGTGTGTAGCAGCGCTCTGAAATTGAAAGCAGCAGCAGAGTGATCCTAGGTAATTACAGTGTGGTTTAAAAACCAAGCATCAGTAGTTTTAATTTCCATATAGACTCTGTTAAGAAATGCTGTACCAACAGTCTTTTGGCATAGAGGATATCCTGTGGGAAAACATGGACAATGATGACTCTGTTCAGAAATTGATTAAAAAGGCAGATTCTGAAGAGAAAGACATTTTAGGAATACTTTAATGAGTATCATTTTCTGATTTATTCTATGTAGATAAAAGATAAATAGGGTCACAATTATGTCTAAATGTCTAAAAACACTCTTTTATTACTTGAAGTTTAAAAGTCTAAGTGATAAGAAGGCATTGTGTCATTTGATTGGCTGAATTTTTTCTTTCATGTACAGAAAATAAGTTGGCAATAATAAGCAATGGTATGAGAATCACTAAAATATGATCATTGATAAATGTTTTGTTTATTTGAAATAATTTTAACAATTAGCTTTTAAACTCACTTCTAATTTTCTTTTGTGATTTCTTTTCCTTCTAAACTGTTTATTACAATTTAAAAATGTGTTAATTCCCTCATCATATAGATATTTATTTGAGTTCTTAAATATGTTTTTTAACCTATAATCATCTAGATATTTTGCCTGTGTAACAAAACAAAATTCCTTCATTAACTCCAACAAACATTAAACAAATCAGAGATCAGCAAAGCAGGAAAAAAGAAAGAAAGAAAGAGTAAGACAGGCTGACATTTCTTCTTTAGAGCAGATTTCATTATTTTGACATTGCTATAGAAATTATATTTATCACTTATTAAAACTTTGATATCAAGGTATAAAAATTATAAGAATAGATTATTATGGCTTTAACAGAAAAAGTAACTTCATAGATAAACTTCTGATGTAAGTATAATTGTGCTGTGCTCCCAAACTGTGATAAAGACTTTCATGGTCAGGATTAAAACTTTGGACATTATTTATTTTCATTTAGAAATTTGTTCCCTCTTTACCATTTTTTTTTAAGAAAAATATTTCTTTCTCTAACTTGTCACAGTTATTCTTTTGATTTTTTTTTATTGCCACTCTTGTCCAGAACTTTGGAGGCAGAAAGGCAGTATTGGAATGGCCTTGTCTCTGGAACCAGAATTGGGAGTTTGTTTCTAATTTCTGTTGCTTACCAGCTGAGTGACCTTTGGTAATCACCTAACTTCTCTGTTCCTATTTCTTTAGGTGTAAGGTTGGCAGCCCACTCCAGTACTCTTGCCTGGAAAATCCCATGGACGGAGGAGCCTGGTAGGCTGCAGTCCATGGGGTCACTAAGAGTCGGACACAACTGAGCGACTTCACTTTCACTTTTCACTTTCATGCATTGGAGAAGGAAATGGCAACCCACTCCAGTGTTCTTGCCTGGAGAATCCCAGGGACGGGGGAGCTTGGTGAACTGCCGTCTATGGGGTCGCACAGAGTCGGACGCGACTGAAGGGACTTAGCAGCAGCAGCAGCAGCAAGGGATTAAAATTATCATTATATCTATAGCTAACATTTATAGAATATTTCTTATTCAAGTAATTTATTAGGAACTTTATACATGCCATTCCATATAATCTTCACAAGAAACCTCTGGAGAAGATATTATTATTATCTCCATTTTATACTAACAAGGCCACAATAGAGTAAAATGAAATAGTACTTAATAAGAATGGAAAGTAGGCACTCAATACAGCGTGACGATGACAATAATGTCAAAGATGATGACAAGTGGTAACTGACAACAAGGACAAAAGTAACACTTCTATGTATTAGCATTATGCCATCATCTTAAATAAATATGCTTTTAACTATTGGAAATAGTATCACAGTTTATTTTATAAATATTTATTGACACCCTTTTATGGCCAGACCCTGAAAAATATAAAGGTATATAGTGCTATTTTCAAGGAGTCTCTAGATTAGCAGTAAAGGGAAAAATATGATCAAAAGAGGAAAATATTAAAGGAAGGAATGACGAGGGGCAAAGGAAAGAAAGACGACAATAGGAGAAAATGAAGGGATGATAAAATAAGAAAAGAAAGGAAGGCAGGGTAATCTTATAGGAAATGTAGTTTGCTTTATTTGGATTGCACAATAGGAGGTATAGTCCAATCTCTAATACATGCCATGCATCAGCGCCCAAATTCAGAAATTAGCTGCTGGGAAGACACATGTAAACACAACAGAGCATTTTTCTTCAGGATGTGAGGTGATGCATACCGCCTGTCAAACTGGAATTTGGTTTTATGCAAAGACGGTGGCGGACCACTGGTCCTAATTCAGTGTGCCATCCATTAAAAAAAAACAACACTGTAGCCTATGTATGTACAATTGATATTACAAAATGATGTTAAATTAAAAAAGCCTGTGTGGCTTTTACATTCTTTCAATGAAAAAAATGGATGTCTTTTTCATTCATGCTGTGATCAGCTTTTCTTTTTTTCAAGCATGCATATCTAAGGATTATGGAAAGGGTGGAGAAGGACATGGAGAGACAGACAAGTGGGAGGGGGAAAAGGGCAGAAACATTATAGTAGTTTCCAGCTGCTTCAAAACTCTTGGAAAGAGGTTTGGTATAAATTATATCAAGAAAATAGGTGCGTCCAATAGCTTTAGATACATTTTTTTCTGCCCATCCAGTTAATATGTCAAAATGTTCTGCTTTAAGCAAGAAGACAGAAAAGCTTTGCCACACCACAAAGGGGCATCTTAATCCCATCACTCCCTCGTCATCCTCCAAGAAAGGAGCATTATGTAAGCATCTGATTTGCATCAGGGGGGCAGCCTTAATTTCAGAGAAAGCTGTTTGCAATTCAATAAGCTTCATGCACTATGCGGCCTTTTATATGATTCCTCACGGTGTGGTTGATCATGATCGTAATACTTTTTTTTCCCTTAATGTACAACACCGAGGCAGTGCTGCAAAATCACTCTTGGGCTCTGAAAGTCAGAGGATATATGAAGATTGAGAGAAATGAGCCTTCGTATTTTATAACCTCTGACCTGGATTAAGACAGTTTGCAAAAGGCACTAGGTTAGGTAGAAGAGAGGCTGAATTGATGGCCTAGAAATAAAGACTGGACAGCGTGAAAAGTGAGGGAGGGAGAAAAATAGAAAGATAGAAAGTGAGAGGAAGAGAGACAGAAAAAGAGACACAGAAAGAAAGAGAATACAAAGAAAAAATGGAAGTTGCTGGGGAGACTGGATCACAGGGTAGGAAAGACATTTTGCAACCCTTGAAAAGGTCAAAAGTTCATATGAAATTCATCAAATGCTCTGCTCATTTCCCTAATTCATTCCTCTTAGCTTTTTGAGTGTTCTGGTTATGCCACAGCATCTTACAAAACCTAAGATTTTCTTCCCATTTCCCACTTTGAATAGTTAAATAACAACCATCCTCTTTATTGTCTTTTAAATCTTAATTTCAACAGAGCTGAGTTGTTAAACAGTTAATAATTCAGTAATATTTCCTGCTTTGCCTGAATTCTTCTTTGACAGAAAACATTTGAGATAACCGGTGTCTTAATGTGGATAGACATGGCTATGGGTCACTAACTTGGACTTTCCAAATGAGATGGCCATGGTGTTGGAAGCAATCTTAATACATAGATATCCTGTGAATGTGATAAAAATGAGTTGAGCTATTGCTCATATTGAGGGAGAATAAAGAAGCAGAAGTAGCAAAAATAATGACTGTCAATAACAAGGACCTCAGGAACAGGGTCCATGGATTTTGTAGCAACCACCAGAGAGTCTGGTACATAACATTGCACAGAAAAGATGCTCCATGTTATTATTATTCATCCAAGACCGTGAACTGATTGCCCTGGTGCCTATAATGAAAACAAGAACAGAACAAGTTTTCTAATCTCAAATTGCTTCAAGTCAAATAGGGGTGACACAAGGAAATCAGTAGAAGAAACATGAGTATCTCGAACACATTATCCTCACATAACTTCTGTGTTCCTGATTTGTTCAAAATGGCATGCAATATTTTGAAGATACAAAGATTATTATATGAAGTGAAGTTTCTCAACTTGACATTGACATTTTGAGCCAGATAATTTTCTCTGTGATGTAGGCTGTTCTCTTATGTATTGTGGATGATTAGTAGCATCCTTGACCTCTTATGTGCTAAATGCCAGTAGCAACCCACCTCCATTTGTAACAACTGAAAATATCCCTTGACATTGTCAAATGTTCCCTGGGGAGACAAAATGTACTTAGTTGAGAAACACTGCCAGAGAACATTTAGGTTTTTTTTTTCTTCTCAATTACTCTTTGGATTTTTTTTCCATTTTATGTTGTATATATAGTAAATGTGGCAAATTTATGGACTTACCCTGAAAACCATTCTATCCTTTCTCCATGGTAATGGGTGTACACGGCCACTCCATTTGAGACTACATATACCAGATTCCCGGAGAAGGCAATGGCACCCCACTCCAGTACTCTTGCCTGGAAAATCCCATGGACGGTAGGCTGCAGTCCATGGGGCCGCTAAGAGTCAGACATGACTGAGCTACTTCACTTTCACGTTTCACTTTCATGCATTGGAGAAGGAAATGGCAACCCACTCCAGTGTTCTTGCCTGGAGAATCCCAGGGACGGGGGAGCCTGGTGGGCTGCCGTCTCTGGGGTCGCACAGAGTTGGACATGACTGAAATGACTTAGCAGCAGCAGCAGCATACCAGATTCCATTGCAGATTGATGTGCACTTGTGACAAAGCTTAGTAATGAACTTCCTGGAGTAATGAATGGTACTTCAAAAGCACTGCATTTAAATAAAGAGCGGATTCTTTTGTACTTTTCCTTTGCATTTTACTGTGAACTAGCTCACAGAGGTGATCTAGCTCCAGCAGTGCCAAGAAAGGCAACATCCTGCAGGACAGGAAAACAAGAGGATGGAGTAACTTGGTCAGTGACAATTTCCCTGAATTTCTTTGTCTTTGTGGAACAAAACAATGTCAATGCACATTAATATTTTATGCACATGCTCACACACATATGATCAATGTGCAACATTTTGGTCAGGCAAAACATTTATGAAGAGGGAATATATAAGTAGGTGCATGTACCTATGAGAATACAGGTATAAAAAGCTATAGGACCTTAATTAATGGTGTAATTAAGTTTGCCAATGTGGCTTCTGGGCCTTAAATGATGAATAAGAGTTTGTCAGAAGGATTAATGAACCAATGAAAGACTGTTCTCTAGTTTCACAACTTGAAAGGCTCCCTCCAGAAAGAGCTAGTGGTAGCTTTACAGAAAGCAGCAGTGATCAGCCACGTCATTGATAGATACTCTCTTTTAGTCAGATCACTTAGCTGCACTCCCACATCCCACCAGGAGGGCCACCAGACTTCTAGAAGTGACAAGTGCTTTAGCACAGACAACTGACTCACCTGTACACTCTATGTTTCAATTAAAAGAACTCTAGGTTTTGTGTTTTATTTCTTTTCTGCATACAGAGTCTGTGAAAAAATACTTGAACAGAATTTGATGGTGCTTTTAATGATTCATCTAAGTGTTCTTCCTCTATTTTCTAATGATTGCAATTATATAGCACATGGATTGCCCTCTCCTCTGAATTGAATGCTGCCTTCTAAAACTGCCAGTCAGGAAACAAAGTTACATTTGGTTACATACTTATGAAAAAGGGCATGATGATTCAGTTTTCTTAGGTTAAACTTACACTGTCTCATGAAATCAATATGCATGATGTCAGCTTATTTACATTACTGAAAAAATTAACTATTTGAAAAAGCAATTGAATTGTCCTAACATTACTTTTTTTTTTTTTTTTTGGAAATTTTTATTCCCTCTATGAGAAAAAGCCATATCACATTTTAAAAAATTTTTATTGGAATATAATTGATTTAAAATGTTGTATTAGTTTCAGGTATACAGCAAAGTGGATCTGTTATACATACACATATTTCCACTCTTTTTTAAATTCTTTTCTCATATAGGTCATTGCAGAATATTGAATAGAGTTCCTATGCTATACAGTAGGTCCTTAATTAGTTATCTATTTTACATGGAGTGGTGATTTTATGTCCATCCCAATTGTCTGTCACAATTGTTCAGTTGCCCAGTCGTCTCCAACTTTACGACCCCATGGACTGCAGCACTCTAGGTCTCGGTGTCCCTCACCATCTCCTGACGTTTGCCCAAGTTCACATTCATTGCTTCGGTGATGCCATCCAGCCGTCTCATCCTCTGACGCCCTCTTCTCCTGCTGCTGTCAGTCTTACCCAGCATCAGGGACTTTTCCAGTGAGCTGGCTCTTCACACGAGATGACTAAAATACTGGAGCTTCAGCTGTTGCAATTACATCTCACTGTAAATGAATTCCAACATTCTTTATGCTAAATTAGTGAAATTTCTCACAAAGCCTTACCATGCTTACCTTTTACCAGATTTTTCAAATATAATTATGTTTTCCCAGTGAACTGTACTCTAAACTCCTCTCATGCTTGACCTTATATAATATTCTGATGAATCTGGATATCAACTTGTCTTATTTATTTCTTTCTTTATTTTACACTACTGGGTCTGTTTTAAAAAAAAAAAAAATTGTGAGAAGTTTGATTGCCCCCCTCTCTAAAAACATTATTAAAAACATTATTCTCTGTCCTTTTCTCTTGTTTGATAGTTGCAAAGATACCTCTTCATTTAATCTTCTTTTCTAGCAGCAATTCAATACTGTTCATTTTTTCTTTTCAAGAGGCTATGTACTTCTGTTGAATTCACATTTAACTCTTTCATGGATATTGTAATGAAGCATTTGCACTCCAGAGAGTTTAACTGTAAAAATATATCTAAATTTTTTAAAAATAAATTTAATTTAAAAATCTGCCAAAATATCCCATAAACCCTAATAATGCAATTTTGATGCTAACTATCCAAATCTAGCACAGAATTCTCAGATTAAAGAAACAGTCCCCACGGAACTCCCCTTATGTCAGATATCACCCAAGTTTAGGGGTACCCAGGCCCTCTTCCCTGGTGGCTCAGACGGTAAAGCGTTTGCCTACAATGCAGGAGACCTGGGTTCAATCCCTGGGTCGGGAAGATCTCCTGGAGAAGGAAATGGCAACCCACTCCAGTATTCCTGCCTGGAAAATCCCATGGACGGAGGAACCTGGTTAGGCTACAGTCCATGGGGCCGCAAAGAGTCGGACACGACTGAGCGACTTAACTCACTCACTCACTCACTCAGGCCCTTTTATACTTCTGATGAACTGGCTACCAATTTGGAGATTTCCACTAACACTTCAGATTCAGTAATTCATTGAAATTATTCACAGAACTTAGGAAAATGCTGTGTTTACAGCATTTTGATTACACTTTTATCATAGCAAATGGATACAAATCTGCACCAGCCAAAGAGAGACACATAGGGTAAAGCCTGAGAAGGTCTCACATGTGAAGCTTCTGTACTTAAAGTGGAAGACAAAGTGGTGATAAAGGTATAGATGGTTTATCTTCGTGATCGCACAGCTGACTGGAAGCTCCAGCTTTCTGCTGCTGCCCAGCAACGTGAAAGAATATTGCACCACACACAGCTAGCCTGAGAACAGATCAAATTTCAAAGTACAGTTTCTATGGGATGTGTATTGCTTTCAAACTACCGTAAAATTGAAAAATCTAGGTCGAACCATCATAAGTCAGGGAGTTGAACATTTGAATATTAGACCTTGAAGGGATTTCAGATATTCTCTACTCCTATGTTACTTTTCTTTAGAAACAAACAGGTTAAGAGAATTAAGTGCTTTTCCCAAGGTAGAAAAGAAAATTAACTCTCAAATGGGAATGAAGATTCAAATTTCCCAGCTTTTCCCATCATGCACCTAGAGTATTCCTTTGGAGCCTGCCCCAACTCATCATTTGGGGCCCACCCCCTGGAGGTTCTCCAGCCTGCCCTCTTCCCTTCTCCATCGCTTGGGAGACTTCATGATATTAAACTCTCTTCTTTCCCAGCTGTTCCCCTCTACCTCTCCCTCCTCATCACTGAAACTCCAGTGGGGCAAAAACTGAACTGCAAATTCTCTTCCTTACACGTTCAGATCTCTGTGAATGGCAGAAATGTGCTAATAATTCATTTTTGGCTCTTCGAGATATCATGATAGCTTAATTCTGTTTCTTAAAATTAACGTTCTTCATTGGTATGAATGAAGGGGATTTCAGAAAGGAGACACTTGGCTATTCTGTGTACATAGGTAGATTTTTCTGCCACAGAGGGCAGAATCTGAACAAATACAAAGAAACTCTCCTTTGCAGATCAAGTGTGCTGCTTAATGTGATAGAAGAATCAGAATAACAAAAGTGCCTGCTGACTGATCCTCTTATGGTGTATCTCCTATTCTCCTCCCAGGATAACCTTGCTAAAATGCAAACCTTCCCTGAAACACAGGGATGTCAATGTGTCAGTGCTCTCCACGGCCTTCAGTCCCCTTAGTCAGGTAATGGCTTCCTTCGTCTGGCTTCAGCCTGTCTTTCAGTCTAATTTCCAGCCTTTCGGCCAATATCCTATTGTACCTCCCCCACCATATGATGCCATTCCATGCTGTTCCATTCCTTCCACATGCCGTTCCCTCTGGCCGAAATGCACTCCTGCTAATCCTGCTGGGCCTCTTTAATGCATATGGGTAAATCCTTGAAAAACCAGCCTAAAAATGACCTTTCTTTGAATATTTAATACTCAGATTTGATTAAAGTGCCCCTGTTCTAGTCTCTTTTAACAATCTTTAGAAAGCCCCGAGTTAGCACTTTTCATGCAGTAATCTTTATAATGAGTAATCTGTCTTTCTCTCAAATGGATTATGAATTCCCAAAAGGCAAGGACTATGCATGCTTGATTTTGTATCATCAGAATGTGGCACATAGCATGGGCTAAATTAAGGTTTGATGAATGAACGAATACATGAATGAACAATATATATCATTGTAATCCCTATCCACCTTCATCTTTCCTAGAGCACATTGGAAAAGGTTTTTAAAATATGAAATAATATCCACATCAGGTTTTGGAAGAATCAGTATCTTCAGTAAAATTGTGTGTATGTGTGTGTGTGTGTAAACTCTCTCTCCCTTCCCTTCATCTTTGCTTTAAATTCCTCAGTGTTCACAGGATGCTATTTCAAAATTACATTTCACATCATGAATTTTTTTCTAAGAGAAAATGTTATAATCTTTGTTTCCAATATAAATAGTAGCATTTCAGGGCTGTGGTGAAAGGTAAATGTTAGAAATCTTTATTCTTTGCAGTGCTAAATATTTCAAAAGAACTGAAAGAACGGTATCCCCAGCTGCATCCACAATTGCCACAGCCACTATTAAATTTTGACAAAACACACATGGAATTTGGCAGTGTCTTTTACAAATATCACCAGATTATTTTTCCCAACTTAAAGGCCAGTGTTCTCTCCTGGCTTCTGCTGTCAGGGCATTGCCTTCTACCCATAACCCATTTAATAATTTACTCAATCTCATACAATTCACAGAATGTGTAAACAAAAGTCAAAGTTCATAACACTGTAAATTCTCCAAAATCAAAGATAAGCATCTATTGACAAAACTATGGGACAGCTTACAGGCCTCTTGTGTCCTAAAATTCACCATTGTTACTTAGTCCTCACTTCCACAATTATAGAGCTCTTTGCTTGGAATTTTATTTAAAAAAATATAAATAATGGATGAGTTAGTTGAAATGAGTAAGGTATTATGTAATATCTAGCTCTTCCAAAAGTGACATTTCAAAGGCAAAAGCTTATACTCAGAATTTTTCATGGCATAAAATATTTCTACATGTGCATGGATTGATTTTTAGAGTATAGATCATAAAACTTGACATTTAATAGTACAGCAGAATGCAATTATTTGTATCCACTATTCCTGTTTTGCTTACCAGATGTTGGCATCAACAAAGATTAATGATTTTTAAATTGTTTATCTTTAGATTGATATTTATACTGTTTCTTTGAAAGTTTGGGCTTCCATTTTTGTATACACGTATGTATGTTCTCTATTCTCTGTTTTTGCTTCTCTAGCAGACCTCTGGGGCTCCTATAATAATGCTGACAAAATTTACTTAGGCTCTTGTAAAATTAGCACAATGGGAAAAATACAGTAAGATGCAAATAAGTTGCATGAAACATTCCATGGAATTAATGAGAGCTGAGAAAGAGTGCTAGTTTCCCTCAGGTAGCTCTAGGGATCGAAGACCTGTTCTATTTTCCTTGATTAATTAAGTAGAATTAAACCTTTCTGGGGTTGAGGGGAGGGAAACAGGCTATAAGTAGGCTCAGTACTACAATTTTTAGATAGTTAGAATATTAAGCTAAAACAACAATAAAAATATTTTCTCTGTTAAAATTAAGATCTCAAATTTTAAAATAGTGTACATAATAGTCTTTTGGCTTAAATATATGTACAAGCATAATAGCTAAGCGGTAAATGTATCATGCTTATGTAGAGTATCCTTGTCTTGGGAAAAGTTACCAAAGCAAAATAGTGTATATTTTTAGATTTATATTCTGTTTTGCTGTATGGCCTAAAAAAAATGATACAGTTTGCAAGGTGAATTCAAAGCTCACTATGAAAGTTTGCAAATTTTAATTACAACCCTGACCCCTTACACTTGGGACTCATCTCTATAAATGGCTGGGGATTCACCATTTTCTATTAAATTCATTTTTTCTTGATAACTAAATCATTACTATTTACATAGTCTATTTGAACAATTAAGTAATATAAGACCAAGTATGACAGCAATTTATTATTAACATTACTATTATTTTGCTGGAGGTAATGCATTCTTATTTTTTTCCTCATTAGGTCTTTTTGTTTTCTTTCATTCTTTAAACTCTACTCTGACAACTCAGTTGAATTAAAGGAAGGGAAGAGAATGTGTTCAAAGGATACTTGAACAAAGTCTTTTCCTGTGTATGTTTATTCCTAAAAGGTATTTAGAACAGGCGTTGGCTAATTTGCAGAATTTGTAGTAACTTAATTCAAATATCTTATTGATCCTAAGGGTGGACTCAAAAGAGGTTATAAATGGCAATAAGCACTAAAACAAGCTCTGTAGTTTACTGTTGGTAGAGTGTTTTGGTAAAAAAGTCTCCTCTTGCTGTGAATGTTCTGATGTAAAAGGTTACAGACCACAGTGAGACTGTAGAGGTCAATGAGGTTAGGAACACTGAGTTCTGCCAGTGATTTCCTGTGTGGTCTCCAGGAAAGATATTTAAACTCTCAGGGCTTCCACCATTCCATGTATGGAAGAGAAATAATAACACTTAAATATTTCTTAGCACATTACTATAATTAATTCTTCTGAAATGCTTTGAAATAAGCATCAAAGGGATTCACTTTTGTGCTTCAGCTTTGATTTTATTTGTCTGTAAGGGAGAACACAGTTTGCATGGAAGGAAAAAAATTCTTGATAATAAACATGGCAAAATTTTATTCATTATATTAAGTTCATTCTACATGATTTCATTAAGATGATTACAGAAACTGGAAAGTTCTTTTCTGTTCCATGTGAACGTCCACAGAAATGGGGTCCTCCCTTCTGGAAGTGACAACTACCCCAAACTAAGCTTTTGGGCATTACAGACACAAGATTATATAATGATGTGTCTTTTGGAACTTTTCGGGCTAAAGGACTTTTCTGCTATCACAGAGAGTTAACAACATTATTCAATTGACTAAAATGGGTTTGTCAGTTAAGGTATTTTCAATACAGAACAACAACAACAAAAACAACAACAACAAACCCATACTGGCTACAACAATGAAGGACATGCATTGGCTTTTTCAACGGCAAAGATCAGACATGATCAGATCAGATGAGATCAGATCAGTCGCTCAGTCGTCAACTCTTTGCAACCCCATGAATCACAGCAGGCCAGGCCTCCCTGTCCATCACCAACTCCCGGAGTTCACTTAGACTCACGTCCATCGAGTCGGTGATGCCATCCAGCCATCTCATCCTCTGTCGTCCCCTTCTCCTCCTGGCCCCAATCCCTCCCAGCATCTGAGTCTTTTCCAATGAGTCAACTCTTCACATGAGGTGGCCAAAGTACTGGACTTTCAGCTTTAGCATCATTGCTTCCAAAGAAATCCCAGGGCCGATCTCCTTCAGAATGGACTGGTTGGATCTCCTTGCAGTCCAAGGGACTCTCAAGAGTCTTCTCCAACACCGCAGTTCAAAAGCATCAATTCTTCGGCACTCAGCTTTCTTCAGTCCAACTCTCACATCCATACATGACCACAGGAAAAACCATAACCTTGACTAGACGAACCTTTGTTGGCAAAGTAATGTCTCTGCTTTTCAATATGCTATCTAGGTTGGTCAGACATGATAGATAGTAGTAATCACTTTTCACCAGGTTATGCTATAGAAAGAATTCCAAAATCCCAGTAGTTTGTTGAAATGTTTCTCTGAAGGAAGCTAGTGCTTTACAAAATTCTACTTTACCTTCATAAGCAGGCTGAAGGAGCAGCCCCTACCTAGGATATCTCATGAAATAATACAAAGAAATGGTGGAACTATCTATTGGCTTCTAAAGCTTCTTCTCAAAAATCACATGCTCTTTTCAACTCATAGAGAAGGTTGCATGGTAATGATTGATGTCAAGGCAGTGGTAAGTATAGTTCTTAGAGGGATAGGCAATGAATACTCTGAAATACTAATGCTACCTGCCACTTGGAATACAAGTCAGATACAGTTTAATCAAGGGCCAACTCCATTTCTCTGAATCACTACCCTCCCTCGTTTACTACCTCATGGTAGTAAATTGATGATCACTCTACGTCTCAAGTCCAGAAATTATCCATCGAAACAAGAGACTGTCTCTTTTTCTAACCATCATAAAAAAAAGGTTGGGGTTTCATTTTCATTGGGCCCACTTAAGTCATATGTTCAACCCAGAAGACATCACTGTGGCCAGGAAAGGCCAAATATTGATTGTCTGAGACCTAGGGTCATGATGAGCCCTTGACTAACCTTAACCCTTAGAATAACAGACTGCTCCCTGAATCAGAGTTTAATGTTGATCCTAGTCAAACCACACTGTGGCAGGGGCAGAAGAAATGCAAGGAGCCAACCCTAGATCTACAGGTCCCAATCCATCTCTTTACTGGTTAACTTTCATGTCACTCCTTCATGACGTTCCATTGCCCTTTCTGCCCTTGAATTCTGTGATACAACCCCATATATGGTACTATTGCAACAACTTAAGTTTAATTTAGTTTGAAAAGGATTTCTGTTGCTTGCATCTCAAAATGGTTTACATGGTAAAAAAAAAAAATTCACAAGAAGTTGTTACATAAAAGAGGATTCAATAAAACTTTTTATAAAATTAACTTTGGTTCTGACTCCAAATCTTTCACTTCCTAACTATGAGACTTTAAATAAGTTATTAAATTTGCTAGGCATATTTTCATATCTTTAAAAAGAGAATAATATATATATAAGTCCTTGGGCAAAAATTCAGTGAATTCAGGTACATGTGTAAAGGTCTTGCCTAGTGTAGAGTAATAACTAATTAATG
Source organism: Bubalus bubalis (assembly GCF_019923935.1). Taxonomy (NCBI): domain Eukaryota; kingdom Metazoa; phylum Chordata; class Mammalia; order Artiodactyla; family Bovidae; genus Bubalus; species Bubalus bubalis. Next base: position 98,888,930 of record NC_059160.1, read on the forward strand.
TGAGTTGTTTTGTAAAGTGTTATAAGAATTTAGAGATGGTAGAAAGCACAGCTTGAAGGATTAGAAAACCTCTGTGGGGCTTGTGGCATTTAAGCTTGATTTTAACATCTGTATAGTATTTCCACATGAGAAATCTTGAGAAGATAATTGATAAGCATCCAAGGCCCACTGACTTGTATCCAGCAAAGCTGCAGAGGCAGGATATACAAAGTGTGCTCAGAAAATGGGAAATAGGCAAGTAAAGTTCTCATTCAAAACTCACTCCTTATTTCACCTCTGTTTCCATCGCCAAACCTGAAACAGTCCTTTTGCCCATTTCAGCCAGGTTTTCACACCTGTGATCAGGTTCAGCTCCAGCATTCTCCTCCAGTGGTATTTCCTGTCTTTGTGTTCACACTATTCATAAATGGTTGCTTATTCAAGCAGAGCATTTTCAATATTTTTATACATACTTTCATGCTGTTATTCATCTTACTTTTACATGAACATTTCATAATTTCTAACATACTCCAGGCATAAATAAATATATACCTTTATTTAAAATGTGCATAATTATACTTTCTGCTGAACTCAGGGGGAAAAAAAAAACTTTCCAAATGGAAGTAATTTTATCCCAAAATGAGCAATTAATAATGTATATTATGTACATTACATAGAATAGTCCTCATTTAGAGAATGACACAAAATTCATTTTTTTCCTAATTAAATTATGCTTTGTTCAAAAGTGTGTGCATTATTTATTGCTGGGCCTGATTTCAAGAAGGAAAAAATTAAATACTCTCAGTACCACAGAACTAGTTTTGGTTTTCTTTACTAGGTTCTGTCCTTATGCTTAACATGAGCTGAAAACATTAGGGAGCTACCTAATTCCACAGGCCCCTTCATCATTAAAATATCAAAATTCAATGCTTCTGAACTCCCCAATATAGAATATGTCATTTCAGTTGCCTGTTTTCAGAGTCTCCTTTTTTCTGATCTTTATAATAATTTTTTTTTATTTTTCTGTCTGAAATATTGAAATACTTTTCTCATGGCTTGCTAGTGATCTGAAAGGCTTTGAATAATGAATAAAATATGTTGAGCTTCTAATGAGAAAAACTGGGTCACAATTTTTGAAAATAGGCATGATAATGACACATAAAAATAAGGGGAAATAGAGACAAAACAAACGAAAGAGGTAAATTTCTTTGATTAAAAATATTGCATCTGACATTCTTAAGTTAGATTTTGGTGTCACCGTTCTTAGTTTGTTTGTGTGTTTGTGTGCTTACTGGCACTTTTTAACCACCATTAAGCATCATTTTGTTACAATTGCTACACCAGTCAGTGGAGAAAAAGAGGATTTCTGGTCCAATTCTAGTAAAATTGAGAGGAGGACTTTGAAAGGCAGTAACCAGAGAGAGGGGTATATTTAAGTCTCATCTTTACATAGATGAATACTTCAGATATCCTTGTGTCCTGATACAAAAACATTCCTGGAGTAATTTTATGCCAAGGAATATCCATTTTTTGTCCTCAGAGTATGACAATTTTGAATAAAAATCAAAGGTTTTTAATCGGACTACTTAGTTCCATTATATCAATTTGATATAAAATAATGTCCTGAGACCATTTAAATCCAAATAAACAAGAAGTTCAGGCCACCTGCCCAGGCTTGGAAAATTCTGTTTTGCATTTCAATGACCTCAAGGTTAATTGGTTTTAATCTCAGTTTGGATCCCATCACTTGGAATCACCAAAAACAAAATATCAAAATGAATGGATGTGAAGAAAACTTTTAGTACTGGGCACGCTGAATGATCTTTGACTACATAAAGAAATGGAAGACCACAGATTTATGGCATTTTATTTGTTTAGTTTAAGACTGGCATGGGAGAGGGTGATAACAATGTTTGGTTCCAAATACAAATTTCAATCCCCTCCCAAGAAATAGCTGAAAAAATAAGTAATCATATGGGATTTTCCAGGCAAGAGTACTGGAGTGGGGTGCCATTGCCCTCTCCAAGTAATCATATACAATAAGCTATTTTGTATTTGTACTTAACAAACTAAAAGTAATTAAAATACCTACAGGAATCCCACAATGATATGTATGGGCTTAGGAGAAAAATATTTTTTTAGTAAAGCCTTGTAAAATCACTGCTGCTGCTAAGTCACTTCAGTCGTGTCTGACTCTGTGCGACCCCATAGACGGCAGCCAACCAGGCTCCCCCATCTCTGGGATTCTCCAGGCAAGAACACTGGAGTGGGTTGCCATTTCCTTCTCCAGTAAAATCACTAGAGGAACTCAAAGATTTATGTATAAAAAATATTTTATTGTCTTAGAATCCTTTGTTCCTCCACAGAATTTTACCGTTCTTGTTGCTGCTCCACACTATAAATGGCTGAGAATACACAGAATCCTCCCTGCCAGCCAGCTTTTCACCTCACCTGGAGCTCTTCTGAACTCTTTGGAGGACAAAATGGGGTAGCAGGCAAACAATTGCTTTGTGAATAGTCATGGGCTAGGATTATGTCACTTGTTTTGCTTCATGGTAGGTAGGTCACTGCCAGGTATTTCCTGAAAGCCATCTTGAAGCAAGTTCTGTTTATGCCATGATTTTGCCTCCAGACAGCTCTTGTGATGATTTTAAGAATTTCAGTTTTACAGTCAAGTAAATATTCCCTTAAGCACATAATTATTTTAGTAGTCAGTTTGTATCTGTTTGCATATTTTTTTCCTTATTGGTCAGTTTTGCAAATGCTGCCCAAATGTAGATACACCATAGTTTTGAATATAGGTAAAAGTAAATTCTTTGGTTGGATGTCCAGAAAACTTATTGTGGATGTCTAACACTTAATTGTCAGCAGCATTGAAAACCCATTTTGTGGGGGAAACTCCCATTATTGCAACCTCTCCACTCTTGTTTTGTGAGGGGTTGCTTAGAAGAATCATTTCTTGGACATCCTACGGTGCATGTTTTTCCCTTTCAACAGGTTACCTTTTTCCCTGGAACTCATCCAAGCTCTTTTCTACCCACTCACAGTAATACTATGCATCCCCCTCCACCCCACTGGCTGGCATTTCACTACTCAGAGAAAGCTTAATGCCATCTGCAAACTGGGAAATTCAATTTAGAGAAGTTGAGAAAACGTGAAATATAATTGATTTTAGCATATTTTCAGTAGAATCCAGCTCTTAACCGTTTTATATCTATTTGAATAAATGCTGTGGAAAACCAAATTAATACAGCTTTTGTGTTTGCTTATTTGTTTTTTTCACATTACAGCATCAAGCTTTATGCATTTTGAATTGCTTGGTTTTTCAAAATAATTTCAGTGCATTTAATTCTTTTATTCCATATGTTAAAGACTTATTATGAGCTAGGAACAATGTTAAATGTTCTATTTTAACCCTACAACAACCACAGAGGTAACTATTATTAACTATATTTTACTATTAAGGAGGTAGCTTAGAAATACTCTTGTCTCTTCCCCCGGTACACAAAGCTAATAAAAGATACAACAGCAATATATATCAGTTGCCTGAGTATTTATCAATTACAAATTAGCATGACTGTAAGTACATTTTAAAATCAGTTCATCTAAAGTAGTCTTTTCAAATGTTTTAGCAGTGAAATATTAAAAAAAATAAATCTAATGCAAAAGAGACTGCATTTTATCATGTAATATTTATTCTTTTTTTGACAATAATAATGCATGTATATTGTTAACATTCAAATAGCATGGAAACACACAACAGAGAAACCAGTGAAGATTGTCTTTGACAACCATAAAACTTTTGGATAGTAATTTAGGTGATTGCTGAAGTCTGATCAGCCTTGACATTCAATTTATTTTTGAAATTTACTCAGTTGTTTAGGAATAGAACATCTTGACTCTTACAGACCAGGAGGGTATGACCTTGTATTTGTGTGTGTGTGTGTGTGTGCATGTGTGTGTATCCAGGCATACATAGATATCAGTTACAAAAAAAAACCCAGCACCACTATAACCATCTTAATCAAGGACACATGTCTACAAGTTCAAATATAGTCCCAGAGATGATAAGCAAGGTTCTATGTTAAGCATGCACAAAAATGAACTCACGTGGCAGCAAAAGTTGGTATGCTGGTGGTCTGTAATGTCTTGAAATTCAGTATATAACACATTTAATGTGTGTCTTAACAATTTATTACAGTCAAAATGTTAAATTGGACTCAAATGTCAATAAACCTTTCAAGACACCTTTAAGAACTAAGATTCAATAGAAAACAGTGTGAAAATCACCTCTCAAAACAGCACATCCACAACTAACCCCCTTTATTTAAGAACTGTAATCCTTTTGAAACTCTGCCTAAGCTGTAGATCTTCACATCAGATAGCTGGCAAGCATCAGGGAGTTAAATACACAAAAACACACTCTCACACTCACACTTCTCTAAACAATCTGTAGCCAATACATACCCTAAAGAATGTCTATGTGACACACATCAAAAATATTTTGATCCTGGAGTTGTAGAGAAATAATGGAAATTCCTAAGCCAATGGCTCATACCAAAGGTAAAAATATCATTTGAAACAGACAATTTGTATGAAAAAAAAAAAAGAATATGGTTAAAACTGGAAGTAAATAACACATAAAAGTTGTGGTGAGATTATAGTTGGTGTTCTACATTTTAATCCTTGATTATGGTACCTAAGGATGTCTATCTTTTAACTTTTCCTTGAATATATTTTCTTAGTGGAAGAGAATGCTCAATTAGCGATATTATCTTCAACACTCATCCATATGCAAATTAGTCATTTTAAGGCGGGTCCAGTCATGAAAATCATAAACTTGGATTCGGTGGCAAGAAGATTTTCCTATAAATTTGATTGTTTGTTTTATTCCTTGTGTGGCTTGAATTCAAAACTATGACTAAGCCCTTGAACTAAGCCTCTAAGTCGTTTTGCCATTTGATTAAGTAAGTTCTGGCTAAGAAGTTACATTTGTGCAGATGGTAGAAGAGGCATGCTAAAATATAAAAGAGAGACCAATTTCTTCATACTTTTTACTATTGGCCTTACAGCTGTTGAGGGATTTAATTATCTTCTCTTGAATCCTGTTGTGTTTTTTTTTCCTTGTTAGACTTAGCTTTTATTATAAATTTCTATGACTGCACAAGATGAACTGAAAAACTAAAAAACCCCCAGCACATAAGGAACTAATTTAAATGGGTCCCAGTTAAGAGTGAAGGAAGGTCTTGGTTCTGTGCCACATACAAAATTGAGGGGCAGCAACACAAAATTGCTTTTGTACTATTTACTACACCATCTAAAATAGTCCCTTCCAATGGTGGTTTTCAATGTGGATCCTCTGGCTCCATAAAAGTCCTCCATAGAGATCTGCATAACAATACCCAATAGAAGTAACAAAGGGGAAAAAATGGGTGAAAAGAGGACTCTCACTATAGAAAAAGTAACATTAAAAAAGAGTAAACATTTTAAAACAGTATGATGAGGTTTTCTTTTTTCTGTGTATTTTTTTTTTTAGCATTATTAAGTTAGCTGTGTAGGAGGTCTGTAGATTCTTTACTGTTTGAAATTGTCTATAAAACAAAAGATTTGGGGTAAATGCTAATAGTTTTATTTATACAGCTCATTTTGCATCCCAAAATGTTTAATAACATTGGAAGAGGGAAATATAGATCCATAAACACTTAGATAAAATTTTCAATTTCAGATTGTTTCAGAATTGAGAACTGTTCATATTTTGATGAGGTAATAACAACAAGACATGTGACATATATCATGTCAATCACTAGGAGTCTTATCTGGGTTAATGCCCAGTAATTAAACATGTTAGCATCTACACAGCAAAATGTATGAACTTTCCTGTTAAATAGAATAAGATCATAAATAACTTCATTTCTATCATTTCAAAGCAAGTCTTGGCAGCAAATCTCAGTGTTATCTGCATTTCAGAATTGTAGTTAAGGGATTATGCACCTCTATTGCCTAATAGAGTTAGAACTGGACATGGATCAATAGACTGCTTCCAAATCAGGAAAGGAGTATGTCAAGCCTGTATATTGTCACCCTGCTTATTTAAATTATATGCAGAGTACATCATGAGACATGCTGGACTGGATGAAGCACAAGCTGGAATCAAGATTGCTGGGAGAAATATCAATAACCTCAGATATGCAGATGACACCACCCTTATGGCAGAAAGTGAAGAGAAACTAAAAAGCCTCTTGATGAAATTGAAAGAGGAGAGTGACAAAGTTGGCTTAAAACTCAACATCCAAAAAACTAAGATCATGGCATCTGGTCCCATCACTTCAGGGCAAATAGATGGGGCAACAGTGGAAACAGCAAGAGACTTTATTTTGGGTGATTCCAAAATCACTGCAGATGGTGACTGCAGCAATAAAATTAAAAGATACTAGCTCCTTGGGAGAAAAGTTATGACCAACCTAGACAGCATATTACTTTGCCAACGAAGGTCCGTCTAGTCAAGGCTATGGTTTTTCCAGTGGTCATGTATGGATGTGACAGTTGGACTGTGAAGAAAGCTGAGTGCCAAAGAATTGATGCTTTTGAACTGTGGTGTTGGAGAAAACTCTTGAGAGTCCTTTGGATTGCAGGGAGATCCAACCAGTCCATTCTGAAGGAGAAATCCTGGGATTTCTTTGGAAGGAATGATGCTAAAGCTGAAACTCCAGTACTTTGGCCACCTCATGTGAAGAGTTGATTCATTGGAAAAGACTCTGATGCTGGGAGGGATTAGGGGCAGGAGGAGAAGGGGACGACAGAGGATGAGATGGCTGGATGGCATCCCTGACTCGATGGACATGAGTCTGAGTGAACTCCGGGAGTTGGTGATGGACAGGGAGGCCTGGCGTGCTGCGATTCATGGGGTTGCAAAGAGTCGGACACGACTGAGTGACTGAACTGAGACAGCATATTAAAAAGCAAAGACATTAATTTGCCAAAAAAATTCCATCTAGTCAAAGCTATCGCTTTTCCAGTAGTCATGTATGGATGTGAGAGTTGGACCATAAAGAAAGCTGAGCACCAAAGAATAGATGCTTTTGAACTGTGATGTTGGAGAAGACTCTTGAGAGTCCCATGGACATCAAGGAGATCCAACCTGTCAATTTTAAAAAAAATCAGTCCTGAATATTCATTGGAAGGACTGATGCTAAAGCTGAAACTCCAATACTTTGGCCACCTGATGGGAAGAACTGAATCTTTGGAAAAGACCCTGATGCTGGGAAAGATTGAAGGCCAGAGGAGAAGGGATGACAGAGAATGAGATGGTTGGATGGCATCACTGACTTGATGGACATGAGGTTGAGTAAGATCCAGGAGTTGGTGCTGGACAGGGAGGTACACTGCAGTCCATGGGATAGGAAAGAGTCGGATCTGACTGAGTGACTGAACTGAACTGAACTGATTGCCTAATAGCTCTAAGACGGCACGGCAGTTCACTCTCCCACCAGCATTTATTGACGATTTCTTGGCAGGTCTTAGTCATCCTTGAATTAGTGTCCAGCATGACATCTAACTCATAGTGAGTATTAATTTTTAAATTGAATTATTTAAGCAAAATATCACCTTCAAGAAGTAGAGAAAAATAACAATCTCTGGAGAATGTTCAGTGAGCAGTCATTTGGAAATAAATTTAAAAAATAAAAATATGAGGTTTCCTCACATGCTGTAATTTGGTTTTGGTTTGATTAGAAGGCTAAACTTAAGCAAGATGTGCATTTCCCAAGGCATTGGGACCCCCAAATATATAAATAGTTAAATGACCAAGCTCTCTGCAATGAGTTATAGGTTAATCATAGAGTTATTCCAATTTAGGAATTTAAAGAGCTAAAAAGAAAGCATTTTTCCTACCTTTACAGTGACCATGCTGGGAGCTTAGTGACAGTTCAGGGTACAGGATTCTTCTAGCAGAGAGCTTTGCAAAGTTTCACTATAAATATAAACCTCATCGGCTGAAATCTGGTTATTATTATTTTTCCTATCCCATATCATCATTAAACAACAGCAACCCTTTTTAATTAGCTTTTAAAGGTATTTATCCAAACAGTATCAGATCTGAAACATGCCAAAAGTTGTCATAATATATAATACAGTTCCACCCAGAAAAAGTAATTCTTGGAACGCATCTTGGAGAGGAAGCCTTTCTTGGTCCAACACAATGTCTGTACACATCTTTAGACATCTAGAATATTCACCAGTTACTTGTGAAAACAATTATGTTGCCATGCTCTTTGACTCGCTCGAAAGATGCCCCTCTTGTTGGTCCTCGGCTGCCAGCACTCCTCAAACTCAATAGCTGCCAAAATTATTCCTTTAGAAAGTGATATTCCAGAAATGCATTTATCAGCAGTTCTGGATCTAGAAAATGCTTCATGAATTTCCTCCAAACATCAAACCTCTTATATTTTAGAAATTATAAATATTTGGGACAGAAAATGTCAATTCAGAGATTTTCATTTTTGTTTGTCTCCTACTGTTTACCACTCCTTCCAGGCTACCTTTCACTCTACTATAGTAATATGTCTAAGCTCTTCATCTGTTTAATCATGTTGGTCTTTTCCTTAGAAACCACCTTTAGTTCCCTTTTACTTTTAATGTGGAGAAGGAAATGGCAATCCATTGCTCCAGTGCTCTTGCCTGGAAAATCACACAGACAGAGGAGAGCAGTAGGCTACAGTCCATGGGGTCGCAAAGAGTTGGACATGACTGAGCGACTTCACTTTCACTTTTCACCTTTATGTAAAGAAAGTTCCTTTGTTTGTTTTTACTATTATTCAGAAGCTACCTTTCTGGCTTCATGTGTCTTTCTTCCCCACCACTGGTAATCTTTGGTTTATGAAGCAGGGCAAAGACTAATAAAGTTTTGCCAAGAAAATGCACTGGTCATAGCAAACACCCTCTTCCAACAACACAAGAGAAGACTCTACACACGGACATCACCAGATGGTCAACACCAAAATCAGATTGATTATATTCTTTGCAGCCAAAGATGGAAAAGCTCTATACAGTCAACAAAAACAAGACTAGGAGCTGACTGTGGCTCAGATCATGAACTCCTTATTGCCAAATTCAGACTTAGATTAAAGAAAGTGGGGAAAACCACTAGGCCATTCAGGTATGACCTAAATCAAATCCCTTATGATTATACAGTGGAAGTGAGAAATAGATTTAAGGGACTAGATCTGATAGATAGAGTGCCTGATGAACTATGGAATGAGGTTCATGACATTGTACAGGAGACAGGGATCAAGACCATCCCCATGGAAAAGAAATGCAAAAAAGCAAAATGGCTGCCTGAGGAGGCCTTACAAATAGCTGTGAAAAGAAGAGAAGCAAAAAGCAAAGGAGAAAAGGAAAGATATAAGCATCTAAATGCAGAGTTCCAAAGAATAGATAGAGATAAGAAGAGCCTTCCTCAGCAATCAATGCAAAGAAATAGAGGAAAACAACAGAATGGGAAAGACTAGAGATCTCCAAGAAAATGAGAGATACCCAGGGAACATTTCATGCAAAGATGGGCTCAATAAAGGACAGAAAAGGTATGGACTTAACAGAAGCAGAAGATATTAAGAAGAGGTGGCAAGAATACACAGAACTGTATAAAAAAGATCTTCATGACCAAGATAATCACGATGGTGTGATCACTGACCTAGAGCCAGACATCATGGAATGTGAAGTCAAGTGGGCCTTAGAAAGCATTACTATGAACAAAGCTAGTGGAGGTGATGGAATTCCAGTTGAGCTATTTCCAATCCTGAAAGATGACGCTGTGAAAGTGCTGCACTCAATATGCCAGCAAATTTGGAAAACTCAGCAGTGGCCACAGGACTGGAAAAGGTCAGTATTCATCCCAATCCCAAAGAAAGGCAATGCCAAAGAATGCTCAAACTACCACACAATTGCACTCATCTCACACGCTAGCAAAGTAATGCTCAAAATTCTCCAAGCCAGGCTTCAACAGTACGTGAACCATGAACTTCCAGATGTTCAAGCTGGTTTTAGAAAAGGCAGAGGAACCAGAGATCAAATTGCCAACATCCGCTGGATCATCGAAAATGCAAGAGAGTTCCAGCAAAAATATCTATTTCTGCTTTCTTGACTATGCCAAAGCCTTTGACTGTGTGGATCACAATAAACTGTGGAAAATTCTGAAAGAGATGGGAATACCAGACCACCTGACCTGCCTCTTGAGAAACCTATATGCAGATCAGGAAGCAACAGTTAGAACTGGACATGGAACAACAGACTGGTTCCAAATAGGAAAAGGAGTTCGTCAAGGCTGTATATTGTCACCCTGCTTATTTAACTTCTACGCAGAGTATATCATGAGAAACACTGGCTGGAAGAAACACAAGCTGGAATCAAGATTTCTGGGAGAAATATCAATAACCTCAAATATGCAGATGACACCACCTTTATGGCAGAAAGTGAAGAGGAACTAAAAAGCCTCTTGATGAAAGTGAAAGAGGAGAGTGAAAAAGTTGACTTAAAGCTCAACATTCAGAAACGAAGATCATGGCATCTGGTCCCATCACTTCATGGGAAATAGATGGGGAAACAATGGAAACAGTGGCTGACTTTATTTTTGGGGGCTCCAAAATCACTGCAGATGGTGACTGCAGCCATGAAATTAAAAGACACTTACTCCTTGGAAGAAAAGTTATGACCAACCTAGATAGCATATTCAAAAGCAGAGACATTACTTTGCCAACAAAGGTCCGTCTAGTCAAGGCTATGGTTTTTCCAGTGGTCATGTATGGATGTGAGAGTTGGACTGTGAAGAAAGCTGAGTGCTGAAGAATTGATGCTTTTGAACTGTGGTGTTAGAGAAGACTCTTGAGAGGTCCTTGTCCTGCAAGGAGATCCAACCAGTCCATTCTGAAGGAGATCAGTCCTGGGATTTCTTTGGAGGGAATGATGCTGAAGCTGAAACTCCAGTACTTTGGCCACCTCATGCGAAGAGTTGACTCATTGGAAAAGACTCTGATGCTGGGAGGGATTGGGGGCAGAAGAGAAGGGGATGACAGAGGATGAGATGGCTGGATGGCATCACTGACTCGATGGATGTGAGTCTGAGTGAACTCCAGGAGTTGGTGATGGACAGGGAGGCCTGGCGTGCTGCGATTCATGGGGTCTCAAAGAGTCAGACACGACTGAGCGACTGAACTGAACTGAAACTTTAGTTTCAACTTTTGTTTAACTTTAGTAAAATCCATGCTGTTTTAAAAACACTAAAACCATGATCTTGTATTGTTCCATTGAACATTTCTTGTCTTTTTGGTTTTTATCCATGACATTCCTCAAGTGAATTTGTATTTATCCTCCAGGAAGTAGTTTAAATGTCATTTGAGGGAAACTTCCTAAGGATCCGTTCTGTGCTCTTATAATACTCTTTACATCCTTCTATTATAGAACTTCTTTGTTGATATCATTTTAAATATTCTGTGATATTTCTGTCTGTTTTTAATCTCTCTGTGTCTTTTCCAGAACATCTCATATTGCCATGCATTTTTTGGTGCTTGTAAATGTACCTTGATTAAATAAAAATGGGTGAATATTTCATGGATTCGTCAAATTTCTCTTGAGGAGGGGTCAGTTCACGACATACTTAACCTGAAAACTCCACTCCAATATTATAGAACCTCATGGAATTTTTAACTGAAAGACTAAATACTTTTTGTTTTCCACCCAACTTATGCTATGATGATGCAAAACATCATGCAACCGCTGTGAAAATAACGTCATCTATCTTTATGAGAATATTTGCAGATCTTTGTCAGCAGTAAAGATCCTAAAAATCCTGATACATGATAAAGAACAGTGATGAAGTGTGATCAAAGTTGCAGTGAATGTCAACGATTAAGGATTATGAGAATACCAAGCATGGATGCTAAGTTGAGTTTCTTCAATATTGCACACAAGTTTTAGAACATATTATTGCCGGGGTCCAGCCCCGGCTGATCCAGGGTATTCGAAGGAGAGACGGCGTAGGCGAGGGTCAGGAAACAACTGCTTAATTAAACGTTAATTAAGGATATAAAGAGTAATAGAATGAGGATAGCTCAGTAGGAAAATTCAGTGGAGAAAAGAGGCTGAGTAGCTTGGTTTACGCGGGAGACCAATAAAACTTCAAGACAAGAAGTTTGCACCACTTACGTAGGCCGCAGGCGTTCTTCCGTTCTCCCAAAGGAGAGGAGACACTGAGGCCTCCCCGGTCGGATCTTAGAAGCCCAGGCATAATTAGCAAGCATGGTGGGTTCCGCACTCCAGATGGAGACTCAGCCAGAATTTGAGAGAGAGAGTGACATGGGGAGACCAAGTTTCAGTGAACAAGGCCCGCACTTTATTTTCCAAAGTAGTTTTTATACCTTAAGTTGTGCATAGAGGATAATGGGGGAAGGGGTGGAGTCATGCAAGGACAGCAGTTCCTGGTCCTAATCGAAGCCAGGCTTTCAAACTTATCATATGCAAAAGTTCAGGTGAATTACATCATCTTCTGGCCTGGAGGCCTGTTAACATATTAAGAAACTTATTTTTCTCTAAAGGTGATTATTCCAAAGTCAGGCACCAGCCTCCAAAAAAGCATTGGACAAAGCTGCATTTTACATTTCTATACACCCATTATATCAATCAATACACCGCCAAGGACACAGTAGGTAAGGAGTATGGAGACTTAGCAGCAAACATTGGCCCAACAAGTGAAAAACCCTTCACCAATACAATTTCTAATCAATCTTTTAACTACTCAAAAGAATCTGTGTTTAGACAGTTTAGAACATCTCCTGCCTCTCACAGTTGGGAGGCTCTGAACAATCACATGTGGCTGGAAAAACCTATTCAGGTAGGCTAGAGGACTTCCAAAGGAGTTTGTAGGTTGAAACACTGTCACACCCAGGAATTATTAACTGGAGCTGTAAGCTAACTCTCTTTTCAGAGAGAGGTAGTGGGGGACAGCCCCCCATAAAGTCAGAGGTGTAGGTGAAAGCACAAAGCAGAAAGTAGGCAGACTCTGGTTATGGGGGTAGATGCTCGAGAATTTCCAGGGGGACTCCTGAGGCTCGATCCCGCCTTTGCGTATGCCGAGCCTCCTTCCTCATGACCTTTGTCATGGGCGGAGTTCCTCACGCTGGCTCCCGGCAGTGATAGAATTCCAGTTGAGCAATTCCAGATCCTGAAAGATGATGCTGCGGAAAGTGCTGCACTCAATATGCAATATGCACTCAATATGCAATATGCCGGCTCCCGGCATATTATGTCTTAAAAACCAATGAAAAAGAAGCCACCCAGGCCCTGTTTCCACAGCAGGGCTAAGCCTAATTTTTTTATGGTACATTGATCCTGGAGCCAAGGCTCTCTCTCTAGGCTATTTTCTGTTCTCAAGAGAGTAGAATGCAAGATTTCCCTAAGCTGCCATCCCTCCCTACCCAGTTTCACTGCTTTCCGCCAATATCACCAAGCAAAGCCCAAGGGAATCCAGCACCTAAAAACAAACCATTTATTTGGTTGCATTTCCTTACAAGGTAATAAGAAGTATTCATCTAACTTAGGCTTTACAACAGCTGAGCAAAATAGGGTGTCACAAATGAAACACATGGTGACTAATCCAAGTAACTGGAGGAACTGATTTGTCTCTCTTCCCATGATGACATTACCAGAAGATGTCCTTTCTCTAAATTTCCATGTTAACATTCTTTCTTAAAACTAGGGACATTATACTCTTCTACTGAAATTGATATCACCCAGCATGAAATCCTCTATTAAAGCTTCCCTTTTGCGCTTGGAGAAATGGTGTACATAGCACATCCTTATCTCTCTACATCATTAACCCTTTATTTATTTATTTATTTATTCTGAAACCCTGAAAGAAATGGAGTTTTTATAATTTTTAGACTTCTGTTCTTATTTTGAATAACCCTACTTCCTGATAGGATTTATAGAAAAAATATAGGAAATTTTAGAACACCAAGATTACTGATGAATAGGAATTAGGATCTGGATGTTGTGCTCAGTTATTAAGAATTGGGGTTGAAATATTCTAAAATTTTGCAACTTTTACATAAGTGTAGATTGTGCTGAATATTCAGGGAGATTTCTCAATATAAAGACTCAAATTCCTTACTATCTCTGGAATATTGACATATTGACTTAATTCCTTATTATGACATCAAATCAACACTGTCTTTCTCCCTGTACCTTTATTGTAAGTCCAGAAATCCAGTAATGTTATTCCTCCAACTTTTTCATTTTTCAAAATTTTCTTGACCATTCTAGGTTCTCTGCATTTCCATATGAGTTTTAAAATCAGCCTGCCAATTTCTATAAAATTGCCCACTGGAATTTTGATGAGGATTGCTTTGAATCTATAGACCAGTCTGAGAATAACTGACACCTCAATAATAATGAATCTCCCAAGCCCAATCTTAGTAATATTGGGTTTTGGAAGGGAAAGAAGAGAAACTCATGTGCTTTTATCTGATCTCTTTACTGGAAGCTTTGTTTCTGATCCTTAATTTTTATTTTCCCACAATCAGTCTGATCTCCAATAGCATATTGGGCATCTCCTGACCTGGAAAGTTCATCTTTCAGTGTCCTATATTTTGCCTTTTCATACTCTTCATGGGATTCTTGAGGCAAGAATATTGAAGTGTTTTGCCATTCCCTTCTCCTGTGGAACATGTTTAGTGAGAACTCTCCACCGTGACCTGTCCATCTTGGGTGGCCCTACGTGGCATGGCTCATAGTTTCATTGAGTTAAACAAGGCTGTGGTCCATGTGATCAGATTGGTCAGTTTTCCGTGATTGTGGTTTTCAATCTGTGTGCCCTCTGATGGAGAAGGATAAGAGGCTTATAGTAGCTTCCTGATGGGAGAGACTGACTGAGGGGGACATGGGTCTTGTTCTAATGGTCAGGACCATGCTCAGCAAATCTTTAATCCAATATTCTGTTGATGGGAGGGGCTGTGTGCCCTCCTTGTTGTTTGACCTGAGGCCAAACTATGGTGGAGGTAATGAAGATAATGGCGACCTCCTTGAAAAGGTCCCATGCAGACACTGCTGCACTCAGTGCCCCCAACCCTGCAGCAGGCCACTGCTGACCCACGCCTCTGCCACAGACTCCTGAACACTCACAGGTAAGTTGGTGTCAGTCTCTTGTGGGGTCGCTGCTCCTTTCTTCTGGGTCCTGTTGCACACAAGGTTTTCTTTGTGCCCTCCAAGAGTCTGTTTCCCCAGTCCTGTGTTCTGGAGGCTCTGTGGTGGGGTTAATGGCAACTTCCTCTAAGAGGGCTTATGCCATTCTCAGATCTACTGCACCCAGAGCCCCTGCCCATGCAGCACTCCACTACTGACCCATACCACTGCAGGAGACACTCAAACACCATTCTGGCTCAGTCTCTGTGGGGTTCTGGGTCCTGGTGTGCATGAGGATTGTTTGAGTCCTCCGAGCATCTCTGGCACTTTGTTGACTACACCAAAACCTTTGACTATGTGGATCACAACAAACTGTGGAAAATACTTAAAGACATAGGAATACCAAACCACCTGAATCGCCTCCTGAGAAATCTTTACTCAGGTCAAGAAACAACAGTTAGAACTGGACATGGAACAACAGATTAGTTCCAAATCGGGAAAGGAGTATGTCAAAACTGTATATTGTCACCCTGCTTATTTAGTTTATATGCAGAGCACATCATGAAAAATGCTGGACTGGATGCTTGGGGCTGGTGCACTGGGACGACCCAGAGGGATGGTATGGGGAGGGAGGAGGGAGGAGGGTTCAGGATGGGGAGCACATATGTACCTGTGGCAGATTCATTTTGATGTTTGGCAAAACTAATACAATTATGTAAAGTTTAAAAATAAAATAAAATTAAAAAAAAGAAAAATGCTGGACTGGATGAAGCACAAGCTGGAATCAAGTTTGCAGGGAGAAATATCAATAACCTCAGATATACAGATGATACTACCCTTATGGAAGAAAGCAAAGAACTAAATAGCCTTTTGATGAAAGTGAAAGAGGAGAGTGAAAAAGTTGGCTTAAAACTTGGCATCCAGAAAACTAAGATCATGGCATCTGGTCCCATCACTTCAGGGCATATTGATGGGGAAACAGTGGAAGCAGTGACAGACTTTATTTTGGGGGCTACAAAATCACTGCAGATGGTGGCTTCAGCCATGAAATTACAAGGCACTTGCTCTTTGGAAGAAAAGTTATGACCAACCTAGACAGTATATTAAAAAGCAGAGGCATTAATTTGCCAACAAAAGTTCATCTAGTCAAAGCTATGGCTTTTCCGGTAGTCATGTATGGATGTGAGAGTTGGACTATAAAGGAAGCTGAGTGCTGAAAAATTGATGCCTTTGAATTGTGGTGTTGGAGAAGACTCTTGAGAGTTCCTTGGATTGCAAGGAGATCCAACCAGTCCATCCTAAAGGAAATCAGTCCTGAATATTCATTGGAAGGATGATGCTGAAACTGAAACTCCAATAGTTTGGCCACCTGATGCAAAGAACTGACTCATTTGAAAAGACTCTGATGCTGGGAAAGATTGAAGGCAGGAGGAGAAGGGGATGACAGAGGATGAGATGGTTGGATGGCATCACTGACTTAATGGACATGAGTTTGAGTAAGCTCTGGGAGTTGGTGATGGACAAGGAAGCCTGGCGTGCTGCAGTCCATGGGGTCACAAACAGTCAGACACAACTGAGTGACTGAATTGAACAATCAGCCTTCCCTTTCTAACTTCTAACATAGCAAGCTTTAACTGTTGTTAAATGAGCAATACTCAATTCACTTAACATACTTACCTTTTCTAACTAGTTCTTATTTTCTTTCACTACTAAATCAATGGAGTTGAATTGCTCTTAATACATTTTATCACTAACATTTCTGAGATCTAGTTTGGCCTGCAACTTAACACCACTAGTCACTAGTGTTCCCATCCTGATCAAAACCTAATGTTCTTTTCCTTGGTTCTTTTCTTCTTGATCTTTTGATTTTTTTTTTTATTTCTCCATTGCTTCTCCCTCTGTAACCTCTGTTTCCTCATTGAATCCTGGGGACTATATATTTCTGGTTCTAATTCCCAAATCTTTGACTATATTTTACACCACCATGAGATCTAGCATAATATCTTCTAAAACATATTCCAGAAAGCCACAGCACCTCAGGAAAGAAAAAGAAAAGAGAGAAATATTATTAGATACAATCAGCCATCCATATACAATGGTTCCACATCTGTGGATTCAGACAATCACAGATAGAAAATATTTTTTAAAATTCCAGGAAGCTCCAAAAAGCAAAAATCGAACTTGTCTCTTGCAGGCAACTATTTATATAGCATTTACCTTGCATTAGGTATTATAAGTAATCTAGAAATTATTTAAAGTATATGGGAGGATATGTGTAAGTTATACACAAATACTATGTCACATTATACAAGGGATTTGAGCATCTACAAATTTTGGTTATCAGTGGAGTGGAAGCAACCCCCCAGGGATACCAAGGAAAAGTTGTAAATTTAGGCAACACACCCTCAGAGTTCTTCACTTTGAAGTCTTTAATATGCTAATATGCATCATCTATCACAGGGAAGAAATTACAACATATGACATTTACCAGACCTGCAAGTCTCATGGTACAAGCCCTGAGCAAGGAATAAGGCATTAAAAATTGCCATGCCTAGCATGGGGTCTCCAGTAATTCAGATATCTTCCCATTACTTAGTTTCCTCATCTGTTTTGTGTATAGTTTTCCACTCTCATCTTTGAAATTTAGCACAGATTTTGCTACTCAATAAAATATCAATCAATGATTTTTTATCTTTATTTAATATTCATCATTATAACAGTTGTACAAGTGCGGGCTCCATCGTTCAGTGGTGTCCAACTCTGCAGCCCCATAACTGCAGTCCACCAGGTTACTCTGTGCTTGGAATTTCCCAGGTGAGAATATTGATGGGTGTAGCCATTTCCTACTCCAGGGGATCTTCCCTACCCAGGGATTGAACCTGCAACTCTGGCTTCTCCTGCACTGGCAGGTGGATTCATTACCACTAGCACCACCAAAATTTCAACACAATATTCCTTAACTTGACAAATAGCTTTCTCCTAGAAGCAAGAGGAATTATTTTTAGTGTAACATGTATTTTAACAATAATTTTGAAAGTGAGAACAGGGGTGAGAATAGTGTTTAAAAAAAATCATCTTGGAGGGGAGCATAGCTCTGAATTATAGGAATATTCCAATCTTCCATTCTGTGGTCAGAGGGGAAAACTTGATCTCAAAGTACCAATTATGGGTTCTAGCTAGTATGTTCAAGATGACTGGAAGTACTCTGCATCAGGATACATAACACTGTGGTCAGACTAGGAGGAAGGTAGGCACTTTAAAAAGTTTCAACAGTTAGAGTAAACCAAGCTCCCTCATACCCAAAGGAAGAATGTCTTCAAACTCCAGTGAAAGCATAAATTTCCAGTCAATGTGACAGAAAGCCATAATCAATAACAAATTGCAATGAGTCTAGGAGCTATTTTATTAATTCTTTTTTAAGTTAATATGGTTATTTATCATCATTCTGGAGCTCTGCCAAAGTGATGTTCCCTGATTTCCAGGGGAAAAGTTGGCAAGATGTACCAAGGTCTGTCCACATTTATGAAACCAAGAACTTAAGACTGTACTGTTTGCAATTCAAGAACCAAGAAAGGAAAAAAGGTAAACAAGCATCCATTACTTTAAAATTACTTTTTCATGTAAAGAAAAAAAAAACATACACACACACAACAGCATTCATGCCTGATAAATGAAGAGGTATAAGGGTATATATAGTTCTAGTTCATTTTACATGTGATTTATTTTAACAAACTTTCTATACCGATTTTTAACTTGGATTTTCCAACTCATATGTTGTATAATATTAACTTGCAAAATAAATGTGCTTTCAATTTTGTTTTAATATGAAATTCATGGGTATTTGATCAATACTAAATGAATATTAAAAACATATTTCTCTAGAATCAAAAATATGAAGTATCATAAGGAAGGAAGCATAGCTTTTTTGCCATTAATCATTTAAAGATATCTGATAGTTGTACTGCCTGCTGGGTCTTTTGGAGCAGTGAAATCTTTCTACTATTTTTTTCATATTTAAAAATAATGAGCATATTGGAATTCAACCTGTTCAGCTGTCATGGTATAGAATCTTACAACAGGAAAGATTGTCTAGGGTGTTGTTTCAGTTCATTAAATGAAATATATGTCTTTTCAAAATCCTTATTTACGGTGGTTTTGATATGAGAGATGGTCTAAAAGCCTTGGGAGAATGACTTTCATTAGAAAGGTGACTATACATCCAGGTCCTCCAAAGTATACTTTAAGTCATTTGTGGCAAAAAAATTAGAATCTTAGATCATGTGATGAATTAATTTCATAACAGCTTAGATAACCTAGAGTACCCAGCTATTCCAATAAACAAACTTTAATCTTGGTGTGAAGATTTTTTGGTAAATGTGATTAACTCTACAATCAATTGATTTTTTTTTTTTTCATCTGAGTATGTTTCTTTTTTTTTTTTTTTTTTTTTTCTTTTTAAACCTGAAACACTGTATTAGTTTTGCCAAACATCAAAACGAATCCGCCACAGGTATACATGTGTTCCCCATCCTGAACCCTCCTCCCTCCTCCCTCCCCACCATCCCTCTGGGTCATCCCAGTGCACCAGCCCCAAGCATCCAGGATCGTGCATCGAACCTGGACTGGCAACTCGTTTCATACATGATATTACACATGTTTCAATGCCATTCTCCCAAATCTTCCCACCCTCTCCCTCTGCAACAGAGTCCATAAGACTGTTCTATACATCAGTGTCTCTTTTGCTGTCTCGTACACAGGGTTATTGTTACCATCTTTCTAAATTCCATATATATGCGTTAGTATACTGTACTGGTGTTTTTCTTTCTGGCTTACTTCACTCTGTATAATAGGCTCCAGTTTCATCCACCTCATTAGAACTGATTCAAATGTGTTCTTTTTAACGGCTGAGTAGTACTCCATTGTGTATATGTACCACAGCTTTCTTATCCATTCATCTGCTGATTGATTTTAAGTAAAGGAGGTTATCTTCGATAATTTAGGTGGGCCTGATCCAATCAGTTGAAAATCTCAGAAAACAAACAAACAAACTGAGATTTCATTGAAAAAGAAGAAATTCCACCTGTAACTGCAGGATCAGCTTCTGCTCTAGAGTTTCCAGCCTGAAATAATGGGTTTTGGATTTGCCTTGCTAGCCAATCTCATAAGCTAGATCCTTAATAAATCATTTAGATTATATATGAATATATATATATTCATATAAGCATACATTCACACACTTACACAGTATATATGTATGTTTTAAGTTAGAGTATTTTGTGTCTAATTATAAATAATGTATATTTCTTTTTTGTTGAGGACTAATTGCACAATATAATTGTGTGTGTGTGTGTCTTCCACTGGTTAACCCTGATTGATTCAGAGCACATACTATGCGCTGTTCAGCTGTTCTGCAGAGACATGTTTTCTGGTCACCTTAGATATCATACATCATTTCCCTTCATCATCTAGCACAGTACCATGTCTATTTTCTTTCTAAAATGTATAACAATCTACAAAATTTTAATTGTTTAATTGTTTATTGCCTGTCTGCACTAATGTAAAATCTTCTGAGGTTAGGCACCCTCTCTCTTCCAATGTTGTATCCTTTAGACTAAACACAGTGCTTGACTTATAGTAGGTGCTCATTTTGTTGGATGGATGAAAATAAATGAATTAGCTCATCTAATCCTTATAAAGCCTCTGTAATGTGTAGTCTATTATGCTCACCTTACAAATCGCAGAGAAACTAAGTGATTTACCTCAAGTCATACAACTACTAAGTGAGGGAACTAAGATATAAATCCAAATTGTTCTATTTCCAAGTCCATGCTGTTTCTATACACAAGTTTTCATCATGAATGGGTGCTGGATTTTGTCAAATGCTTTTTCTATGTCTATTAATATGACCATGAGATTTTTCTTTTTTTAGTCCTTCGATGTGATAGACTATACGAAGTGATTCTCTTCTTTTAAGTCCAGTGCTTTTTGAGCTCATATGCTTTAACTTGTAAATTCCTACACTAACAATCACTCTTTTGCTCTATTTTTTGCCCTATGATTTAATACAGATACTGTTTTCAGGGTTAATATGTTATAGCCATAGGAAAAAAGAAGATAACTGGGAAGACCTTAAGGTCAATTACATGAGTTTAAAAAATATAAATTTGAGGAACAAACAAAGAAAAACTTTTCAAAGTTTTGTTCTCAAAACTTTTTGGTCTCAATAAGCCTAGGGTCTCTGGCTTTCATATTTTGCAATGTATCTCTGAAAGATAAGATCTCTTTAAAGAATATAACCACTATACCATTATCACTCTCAAAAATAAATATAGTAGTTCTGATTAATGTTAGTTGCTATTCCTGTCCAACTCTTTGTGATCCCACAGACTGTATCCCACCAGGCTCCTCTGCCCATGGAATTTTCCAGGCAAGAATACTGGAGTGGGTTGCCATTTCCTTCTCCAGGGGATCTTTCTGACCCAGGGATCAAACCCAGGTCTCCTGCATTGCAGGCAGATTCTCTACTGTCTGAGCCACTAGGGAAGCCCTTAATATCATCGAATATCCAGTCTGCATTCACATTTCTTTGATATTATCGTATTATTAAATACATTATTTACTGAATCTTTCTCCATTTTATTATAAAAATTTTCATACAGCAAAGTCAGAATTATTTTATAGTGAACATCTATTTACAGATGCTCTGTCTGAAATTAATATAGTAACTCCTGTTTTCTTTTGATTAGTGTTAGCCTGGCATATTTTCTTCCATCCATTTACTTTTAATCTATACTTGTATATCTGTTGGAAGTGGGGTTTCTTGTACACAGTATATGGTTGGGTGTTTTTGTTTTTTAGTTTTTTTTTTAATTTATTCATTTTTTTACTGAAGGATAAATGCTTTACAGATTTTTTTTTTCTGTCAAACCTCAACATGAATCAGTCATAGGTTTTGATCCAAAATTGTCTGTCATTTAATTGGGACTTTTAGACCATTGACATTCAACATGATTGTTGACATAGATTACTCTTCACCATATTTGTTGCCCTCATTTTTTGTTCTTATTTCTACTTTCTCTACTTTTGTGGTTTTATGTATTTCTTTTCTTTTTTTTTTTTTTTTTTAGGGCAGGGAAGAGTGGATGAGGAAGGAGGCCAGGAAATTGTTGCCAGCTATAAAAGTCTTAGCAATTGTTTTTAGATGTTTGTTTGTAGACTGACATTATTCTTACTCTGTCTTTAAATAAGTTGGGGTGCGAGTTCTTGCCTTCTCAGCACAAAAAGCATAAAAAGATGTGGAGGAAAGTAAAAGGAAGCCCCGTTTGCCCCTCAAGCATGCTAACTTCCTTTGGGACTTTAATCAAGTATTTAATGATTCCATTTTGTTCTTTCTTAGGATATTAATTATACTTGTTATTATTTGGGGCTTCATGGGTAATTCAGCTGGTAAACAATCCACCTGCAATGCAGGAGACCCTGGTTTGATTCCTGGGTCTGGAAGATCCACTGGAGAAGGGATAGGCCACCCACTCCAGTATTCTTGGGCTTCCCTGGTGACCCAGTGGGTAAAGGATTCACCTGCAATGCTGGAGACCTGGGTTTGATCCCTGGTTTGGTAAGATCCCCTGGAGGAGAGCTTGGCAACCCACTCTAGTATTCTTGCTTGGAGAATCCCCATGAACAGAGGAGCCTGCTGGGCTACATTCCATGAGGTTGCAAAGAGTTGAACGTGACTGAGTGACTAAGCTTAGAACATTATTATTTTACTGTTTTTAGAGGCTACTCTAAAGCGTGCACTAAATATTTGCCAACCAGTCAATCTGAAAGGAAATCAACACTGAATATTCATTGGAAGGACTGATGCTGAAGCTGAAGCTCCAATACTTTGGCCACCTGAGGCAAAGAGATAACTCACTGGAAAAGGCCCTGAATCTGGGAAAGATTGAAGGTGAAAGGAGAGGTGGGCAGCAGAGGATGACATGGTTAGATATCATCACCAACTCAATGGACATGAATTTGAGCAAACTCCAGGAGACAGTGAAGGATAGGGAAGCCAGGCGTGCTGCAGTCCATGGGGTCGCAAAGAGTTGAACGTGACTTGGCAACTGAACACACAGATATTTACAGCTAATCTAACTTCACTTTAAAATAACACTATACCACTTTATGGGTAGTGTGAATACCTTATAATTGCAAAATTATTTTATTTCTTCCTCCTGAACCTTTTATCATTGCTGGTATTCATTTCACTTATATATAAGCATATATGTGTGTGTGCATGCTCAGTCACTTAGTCGTGTCTGACTCTTTGCCTTCCCATGATCTGTAGCCCTCCAGGCTCCTCTTGCCCATGCACTCTTCCAGGCAAGAATATTGGAGCAGGTTGCCATTTCCTGCTCCAGGAGATCTTCCAACCCAGGGATCGAACCCTTGTCTCTTTCATTTCCCACATTGGCAGGTGGATTTTTTACCACTGTGCCACCTGTGAAGCTCATACTATGCATAAGCATGTCTTTATATATAAAATGTATACACAAGCATTCATATTCAAATGTATTGTTGGTATTTTTACTTTTAACAAACTACTGCCTGCATGCACTCACAGTCATTTAACACGTCTTAATCTTTGTGATCCTATGGACAGTAGCCCACTTGGTTTCTTTCTCCATAGGATTCTCCAGGCAATACTAGAGTGGGTTGCTGTACCCGCCTCCAGGGGATATTCCTGATCTAGGAATTGAACCCATGTCTCCTGTGCCTCCTGCATTGTAGGTGGATTCTTTAATCACTTAGCCACCCAGGAAACCTCAACAAACTAACTCAGTTCTTTTCAGTCGTTCAGTCATGTCTGACTCTTTGAAGCCCCACAGACTGCAGTACACCTGGTTTTCCTGTGCATCACCAACTCTGGGAGTTTACTCAAACTCATGTCAATCAAGTCTGTGATGCCATCCAACCATCTCATCCTCTGTTGTCTCCTTCTCTTCCCACCTTCAGTCTTTCCCAGCATCAGGGTCTTTTCCGGTGAGTCAGTTCTTCCCATCAGGTGGCCAAAGTATTGGAGTTTCAGCTTCTGCATCAGTACTTCCAATGAATATTCAGGACTGATTTCCTTTAGGAGGGACTGGTTGGATCTCCTTGCAGTCCAAGGAACTCTCAAGAGCCTTCCCCAACACCACACAGTTCAAACAAATCAATTCTTCTGCTCTCAGCTTTCTTCATAGTCCAACTCTCACATCCATACACGACTACTGGAAAAACCATAATTTGACTAGATGGACCTTTGTTGGCAACATAATATCTCTGCTTTTTAATATGCTGTCCAGGTTGGTCATAACTTTTCTTCCAAGGAGTAAGCGTCTTTTAATTTCATGGCTGCAGTCACCATCTACAGTGATTTTGGAGCCCCAAAAAATAAAGTCTGTCACTCTTTCCATTATTTTCTTATCTATTTGCCATGAAGTGGTGGGACCAGATGCCATGTTCTTAGTTTTCTGAATGTTGAGTTTTAAGCCAACTTTGTCACTCTCCTCTTTCAATTTCATCAAGAGGCTCTTTAGTTTCTCTTCACTTTCTGCCATAAGGGTGGTGTCATCTGCATATCTGAGGTTATTGATATTTCTCCCGGCAATCTTGATTCCAGCTTGTGCTTCATCCAGTCCAGCATTTCTCATGATGTGCTCTGCATAGAAATTAAATAAGCAGGGTGACAATATACAGTCTTGACATACTCCTTTCCCTATTTGGAACCAATCTGTTGTTCCATGTCCAGTTCTAACTGTTGCTTCTTGACCTGAGTAAAGATTTCTCAGGAGGCAGGTCAGGTGATTTGGTATTCCCATCTCTTTAAGAATTTTCCAAAGTTTGTTGTGATCCACACAGTTAAAAGCTTTGGCTTAGTCAATAAAGCAGAAGTAGATGTTTTCCTGGAACTCTTTGGTTTTCTGGAACTCTCTTGGTATTATGATCTCTGGTTCCTCTGCCTTTTCTGAATCCAGCTTGAACATCTGGAAGTTCATGGTTCATGTACTGTTGAAGCCTGGCTTGGAGAATTTTGAGCATTACTTTGCTAGAGCATGAGATGAGTGCAACTGTTAAGTAGTTTGAGCATTCTTTGGCATTGCCTTTCTTTGGGATTGGAATGAAAACTGACCTTTTCCAGTCCTGTGGCCACAGCTGACTTTTTCAAATTTGCTGGCATATTGAGTGCAGCACTTCCATAGTATCATCTTTTAGGATTTGAAATAGCTCAACTGGAATTGCATCACCTCCACTAGCTTTGTTCAAAGTGATGCTTCCTAAGGCCCACTTGACTTCTCATTCCAGGGTGTCTGGCTCTATGTGAGTGATCACACCATCATGATTATCTGAGTTGTGAAGATCTTTTTTGTGTATCATCCACCTCTTCTTATTATCTTCTGCTTCTGTTAGGTACATACCATTTCTGTCCTTCATTGAGCCCATCTTTGCATGAAATGTTCCCTTGGTATCTCTAATTTTCTTGAACAGATCTCTAGCCTTTCCCATTCTATTGTTTCTTTCTGTTTCTTTGCATTGATCTCTGAGGAAGGCTTTCTTATCTCTCCTTGCTCTTCTTTGGAACTCTGCATTCAAATGGGTATATCTTTCCTTTTCCCCTTTGTCTTTCACTCCTCATCTTTTCACAGCTATTTGTAAGGACTCCTCAGACAGCCATTTTGCCTTTTTGCATTTCTTTTTCTTGGGGATGGTCTTGATCCCTGTCTCCTGTCATGAACCTCCATCCATAGTTCTTCAGGCACTCTATCAGATCTAATCCCTTGAATCCATTCATCACTTCCAGTGTATAATTGTAAGGGATTTGATTTTGGTCATACCTGAATGGTTTAGGTTTTCCCTACTTTCTTCAATTTAAGTCTGAAGTTGGCAATAAGGAGTTCATGATCTGAGCCACAGTCAGCTCCCGGGCTTGTTTTTGCTGACTGTATGGAGCTTCTCCATCTTTGGCTGCTAAGAATATAAGCAATCTGATTTTGGTGTTGACCATCTGGTGATGTCCATGTGTAGAGCCTTCTCTTGTGTTGTTGGAAGAGGCTGTTTGCTATGACCAGTGTGTTGTCTTGGTAAAATTCTCTTAGCCTTTGCCCTGCTTCATTCTGTACTCCAAGGCCAAATTTGCCTGTTACTCCAGGTGTTTCTTGACTTCCTACTTTTGCATTCCAGTCCCCGATAATGAAAAGGACATCTTTTTTTGAGTGTTGGTTCTAGAAGGTCTTGTAGGTCTTCATAGAACCGTTCAACTTCAACTTCTTCCGCATTACTGGTTGGGGCATAGACTCGGATTACTGTGATATTGAATGGTTTGCCTTGGAAATGAACAGAGATCATTCTGTCATTTTTGAGATTGCATGCAACAAACTAGTACCTGGTATCAATTAAGAAAAGAAAAATTTCACCTCACTTTTCACTTATTCTTTCTTTGATGCTCTTTCTTACTTTTGTAGACTTGAGTTCTGACCTATATTATTTTCCACCTTGCCAAAAAAAAAACCTCTTTCATCATTTCTTACAGTTGAGATCAACTGACAAAAAAATTATCTCAGTTTTTGTTTGCTTGAAAAAGTCTTTATCTCTCCTTCACTTGGATAATTTTGCAAGGTACAGAATTTCACATTGATATCTTTTTCTCCTGAACACTTTAAATATTTCACTTGATTCTCTTCTTGCTTGAATCATTTCTCAAGATAAGTCAGATGTAATTCTTATTTTTGTTTCTCTATAGATAAGGTGTCCCCTCCATGACCCCAGTTTCTTTCAGAATTTTTTCTTTATTTTTTATGTAATTTGAAAATGAATGCCTATATACAGTTTTTTTTTTTTCTCCTGTATTTATAATGCTTGGTGTTCTCTGAACTCTCTGGATCAGCTCTTTGGAAATAGCCATTAATTTGAAGAAAATTTCAGTGATTTTTTTTTTTTTCAAATATTTCTTCTGTTCCTTTCTATCTTTCTTCACCTTCTGGTGTTAGCATTATACATGTTGTACCTTTTGTAGTTGTCCCTGTTCTTAAATATTGTGTTCTTTTTTTTTTTTTTTAATTCTGTGTGTTTCTTTGTTTTCCAGCTTTTGAGATTTCTATTGATATGTCCCCAGGGATTCTCTCCTCAGGTGGGTTCAACCTACAAATAAGCCCATCAAAGGAATTCTCCACTTGTCTTGCAGTGTTTATCTCTAGCATTTCTTTTTGCTTCCTTATTTCCATCTCTGGTTACATTCCTCATCCATTTGTGCATGTTGCTTATACATTAAATACCTTAGCAGAATTGTTTTACATTCCCAGTCTGATCATTCCAGCATCCCTGCTATGTCTGACATTATGCTTGCTCTGTGTCTTCAGACTGGTTAGTGGACATGGTGCACTGCTATAAATGCATCACGCAATGCGTGCTGAACTGCTCTAAATAGGCCTTTAGTAATACATTAGTGATATGTGGAATGGGAGAAAAATTCTGTAGTCCTATGATGAAATTTCAGTCTTATAGTCAGTCTTTGCTACTGATCTATGAACTTCACAATAGTTTCTTAGGTCTTTTTCCTCTCTTTGCTAGGTGAGCAGGGTAGTAAGAGTGAGCACCTGTCTTTCCATTTGCCACTTATTCACTGGACAGGTTCTTACTACTAATTTCCTATGTAGCAGGTACTATACCGGTGGCTGGGAATACTGCAGTAAGTAGGCCAGATATAGCCCCTACCTTCACAGAATCTACTTTTAAGTTGCACTTTCAAATGTTGTAGTAGCCTGTATGCATGTTCAGAGAATCCTAACAAGATCCCCAGTTATTGAATAGGGTCTCCCATCTCTCCTGACTGTTATATGGCTGTGGTAAAGAACCTGCCTGCCAATGCAGGACATGCAAGAGACATAGGTCCAATCCCTGGGTCAGGAAGATCCCCTGGAAGAGAGCATGGCAACCCACTCCAGTATTCTTGACTGGAGAGTCCCATGGACAGAGGAGCCTGGTGGGCTGCAGTTCATAGGGTTGCAAAGAGTTGGACACAACTGAAGTGACTTAGCATTAAAAATTATCCCCTAGCTATCAGAATTCTTTCTCACTGCATCTGGCCTTAGAAATAGTACATAACTGCCCATTAACTCCAAATTCCATAGCATGACATAGTAAGTAAGTACATGAAAGTCACTTAATCATGTCCAACTCTTTGCAGCTCCATGGACTATACAGTCCATAGAATTCTCCAGGCCACAATACTGGAGTGGGTAGCCTTTCCCTTCTCCAGGGGATCTTCCCAACCCAGGGATTGAACCCATGTCTCCTGCATTGAGGGAGGATTCTTTACCAGCTGAGCCACCAGGGAAGCCCAAGAATACTGGATTGGGTAGCCTATCCCTTCTCCAGAAGATCTTCCTCACCCAAGAATCGAACTGGGGTTTCCTGTATTGAAGGCAGATTCTTAACCAGCTGAGCTACCAGGGAAGCCATAGCATGACATACATAGTCTTTTTCTATGTGATTTAGCCATGACATTCCAGCTTTATCTCCGACCATTCCCCACCCACCTGTGCAGGTGTATCTTGTTTTATAGCACTTGGCACAGATACCATATTGTTTTCTTTTGTTTTACAAATGGGACATTTGTGGCAATCCTACCAAGTCTGTTTACACAATTTTCCCAATGACATTTGCTCATTTTGTGTCTCTGTGTCACATTTTGATAATTCTTGCAATATTTCAAACTTTTTCATCATTATATTTCTTATGGTGACCTGTGATTAGTGATCTTTGATATTACCATTGCAAAAAGATAACAATTTGCTGAAGACACAGATGATGTTAGCATTTCTAACAGTAAGATATTTTTAATTAAGGTATGTACGTTGTTTTTCTAGACATAGTGCTATCACGCACTTGCTAGACTACAGTATAGTGTTAACATAACTTTTATATATACTGGGAAACCCAAACAATTTGTGTGACTCACTTTGTTATGATACACACTTTACCATGGTGGTCAGGAACCAAATCCACAATATCTCTGTTATGCCTATATTCCAACCACACAGAGATTCTCCAGGTTCTCCCAAAGTATCTTACTTTCTGTAAGTTCTGTTTCCTGTACATGGAATGCTTTACTTCCTTTTTTTCATCAGGTAAACTCTTATTGACCTGTCATTGCCCATTTAAATGTCCCTTCATGTAAGACGCCTTTACCTTTTTTCTCTCCAGTAAACTGGTCAACTCTCCTCTGGAGTCATAATAATTTATATTTACATGTGTTACAAAGAATATCACATTGTCTTGTAATAATTTGCCTAACCACATTTCACCTTTTGTTTCTCTGATATACTATGTCTTCCTGTTTTGGAAGCATAGCAAAGGTCCTGCAACATGGAAAGAAATAAATTGATGGTTATTTGAATTGATTTCATTGGAACTAAGACTGTGGTTGAGAAAATTTGGTTTTGGTTATTTGTGATGAGCATTAATTCCTATCCAGAAATGTCGTTTAATTAAGGGTACCAGGTTCTCATTTTTTGATGACTAAATATCTAGGCATATAGATTTAATCAGAGTAAGTCACCTTATGAGAATCAAGTGTAGGCCTTTCTCAACATTTTGTTAATTCTGATTTAGAGCAAGGACTGGACATTTGAAAATAAAATATGATGAGTCACAAGTGCTTAACATTTTAGCTTTTCAAATACTATAATGCGATTTACCTCAAATCCAGGATTTGGGCAGAGGTTACTCTAGAGATACATGAAAATCCCCATACTCTTCTAAAATAACTGAATGTAGGCCACTCCTGAGGCTGTTTATTTTTACATGATATACAATGAAAACACTATAATTAAGAATGGGTAAACCCAGCTGTGCTTTGGGTTGATCAAATTTCTCGATGTTGTTTTTGAGTATCTGGAGTCTGTGAAGACTAAAGCCTACTTTTTCCAAGAATTTTTCCTCAATTTTTAAATCAGTGTTTATTTTAAAAGAAGTACAATCCATATGGTTTTGATTCCTTTACACTTAACTCATCCAAATGTAGTTTTGCAAGAACTATTTGAAGTGAAAAGCCTTTTGAAATTTTTATGAGCCTTTTTGTCCTTTTTCTCCCCTCAGAAAAGGAAGCAATACTTTGCCAAGTGTAAACAAAGCTAATCACCATACACTTTTATATTCTAAAATAATGGAACCAGATTGGGTGCTGAATTTCACAAAATAGTTCGTTTATCCCTAGTGAAGTTGTCTAAGCGCCCACAGAGACTGCTTTCTCTAAAGCCCAGCCCCGGTGACGCCAGTGTACTATTCAGCCTTTCGGATCTCACATAAAACGGCAGCCAACTGCTTTCTCAGCCAGGGTTTACTTATGATATCTTTATTTTGTCACAGAAGCCATCAAAGTACAATATGAAATGTCAATGACAACCCAGAAAAGTTAGTGATAAAGTATGTGAACGGAGAACTGATGCTGTATCCCTGAGTAAGTGCTATCTGGGATTGTCAGACCGGAGGAGGAAATCAAGGAAATCAAATAGCACAGGGCTTCATTTGTTTGTTTGCAAAGTCGCTTCAGTTGTGTCTGACTCTTTATGATCCCATGGACTGTAGCCTGCCAGGCTCCTCTGTCCCTGGGATTCTCCAGGCAAAATAATGGAGTGAGTTGCCATGCCCTCCTCCAGGGGATCTTCCCTACCCAAGGATGGAACCTGCGTCTCTAACATCTCCTGCATTGGTTCTTTACCACTAGCGCCACCTGGGAAGCCCCATGCTTTCAAAGTCCCGCCAGAAGAGTGGTAGACAAGCTATGGTCCGCAGACTAAAAAGAGCCCGCCATTTTCTTAAATAAAGTTTTATTAGAACACACCCATACCCATTCCTCCATATAAAACTAAGGCTTGCTTTTGTGCTACTGTGGCAACTTTGAGTAATTGTGACAGAGACCAGAGGGAGGGCAATTTACTACCTGGATTTTTACGGAAAAATGTTGCTGACTCCTGATCTAGATGGTATGTAGCTAATAACCATTAGTTTCTCAGCTCTGGCCATAAAACAAAAGCTTGCTGAGTGTCACCTTCTCTCTCTAGATCAAGGATTAGGAGAATATTTTTTTTATTTTTATTTTTTATTTATTTTTTTTTCCTCAGTAGTTTTTCTTCTTTTTTTTTTAATTTTATTTTTAAACTTTACATAATTGTATTAGTTTTGCCAAATATCAAAATGAATCCACCACAGGTATACATGTGTTTCCCATCCTGAACTCTCCTCCCTCCTCCCTCCCCATTCCATCCCTCTGGGTCGTCCCAGTGCACCAGCCCCAAGCATCCAGTATCGTGCATTGAACCTGGACTGGCAACTCGTTTCATACATGATATTTTACATGTTTCAATGAGAATATTTTTTTAAAAAGAAGATATTATTAGCAAACAAACATATATTATGAATATGTGTTATTTTTCCTATGATAGTCAAAAATGAACACTTGGTGAAAAATTCCCAGCTTCTAGCTTCACTGTGACCAAACATTTGGGGTATTTGAAAAATGTATACAATTCTCCCAACACTAAAGTATTCATGGTAGAGATCTCTTGGCTGACTTGCTTATTTTTTTTTCTTTTATATTATTAATATAACAGAAAAATAATAGTCATATTTCATAAACCTTACTTTGTGCTAGTACCTATGCTGTACTTTTTTCTGCATTTTTATATTTAATCCTCAAAAAGTACTTACCTAAGTTGTTTAAACTGTAGAGATCTGTTTCTTAATTTGTAAAATGCGGATAATAATACTATTATTACCTTTCTCATAGGGATATTTTGAAGATTAAAGAATTTAATACATACACGGTATTTAGCAGAAGGCCTAAGCTATCTGTCAGCCCCAATAAGGAGCCCCCAAAAGCCAGCTGAGCCAGCAGAACTCAATTTATTAAACCTACTGTAGTAAAGCTATGACAAACCTAGACAGAGTATTAAAGAGCAGAGACATCACTTGGCTGACAAAGGTCTGTGTAGTCAAAGCTATGCTTTTTCCAGTAGTCATGTATGGATGTGAGAGCTGGACCATGAAGAAGCCTGAGTGCTGAAGAACTGATTCTTTAAAATTGTGGTGCGGAAGACTTTTGAGAGTCCCTTGGACTGCAAGGAGATCAAACTAGTCAATCCTAAAAGAAATCAACCATGAATATTCTTTGGAAGGACTGATGTTAAAGCTGAAGCTCCAATATTTTGGTCACCTGATGTGAAGAACCGACTCTTTGGAAAAGACCCTGATGCTGGAAAAGATTGAAGGCAAAAGGAGAAAGGGGTGGCAGGGGATAAGATATTTGGAAAGCATCACCAACTCAATGGACATGCTGACTGAACAACTGCATTTAAAGGGAGTACCATAGTCTTAGGAGAGTCTCAGAGGAAGTCAAGAGGAAGAAAAAATATACATATAGCCTATAAATATATATATATAATATCATATATGTGTATTTTATGTATATACATATGTATATACATATGTGTATATATATATCAGTTCAGTTAAGTTCAGTCACTCAGTCGTGTCCGACTCTTTGCAACCCCATGAATCACAGCACGCCAGGTCTCCCTGTCTATCACCAACTCCCGGAGTTCACTCAGACTCACGTCCATCGAGTCAGTGATGCCATCCAGCCATCTCATCCTCTGTTGCCCACTTCTCCTCCTGCCCCCAATCCCTCCCAACATCAGAGGCTTTTCCAATGAGTCAACTCTTTGCATGAGGTGGCCAAAGTACTGGAGTTTCAGCTTTAGCATCATTCCTTCCAAAAAAATCCCAGGGCTGATCTCCTTCAGAATGGACGGGTTGGATCTCCTTGCAGTCCAAGGGACTCTCAAGAGTCTTCTCCAACACCACAGCTCAAAGGCATCAATTCTTCGGCGCTCAGCCTTCTTCACAGTCCAACTCTCACGTCCATACATGACCACAGGAAAAACCATAGCCTTGACTAGACCAACCTTTGCTGGCAAAGTAATGTCTCTGCTTTTGAATATGCTATCTAGGTTGGTCATAACTTTCCTTCCAAGGAGTAAGCGTCTTTTAATTTCATGGCTGCAGTCACCATCTGCAGTGATTTTGAAGCCCCAAAAAATAAAGTTTGACACTGTTTCCACTGTTTCCCCATCTATTTCCCATGAAGTGGTGGGACCAGATGCCATGATCTTCGTTTTCTGAATGTTGAGCTTTAAGCCAACTTTTTCACTCTCCACTTTCACTTTCATCAAGAGGTTTTTGAGTTCCTCTTCACTCTCTGCCATAAGGATGGTGTCATCTGCATTTCTGAGGTTATTGATATTTCTCCCAGCAAACTTGATTCCAGCTTGTGCTTCTTCCAGCCCAGTGTTTCTCATGATGTACTCTGCATAGAAGTTAAATAGGCAGGGTGACAATATATAGCCGTGACATACTCCTTTTCCTATTTGTAACAAGTCTGTTGTTCCATGTCCAGTTCTAACTGTTGCTTCCTGACCTGCATACAGATTTCTCAAGAGGCAGGTCAGGTGGTCTGGTATTCCCATCTCTTTCAGAATTTTCCAAAGTTTATTGTGATCCACACAGTCAAAGGTTTTGGCATAGTCAACAAAGCAGAAATAGATGTTTTTCTGGAACTCTCTTGCTTTTTCCATGATCCAGCGGATGTAGGCAATTTGATCTCTGGTTCCTCTGCCTTTTCTAAAACCAGCTTGAACATCAGGAAGTTCACGGTTCATGTATTGCTGAAGCCTGGCTTGGAGAATTTTGAGCATTACTTTACTAGTGTGTGAGATGAGTGCAATTGTGGGGTAGTTTGAGCATTCTTTGGCATTGCCTTTCTTTGGGATTAGAATGAAAACTGACCTTTTCCAGTCCTGTGACCACTGCTGAGTTTTCCATATTTGCTGGCATATTGAGTGCAGCACTTTCACAGCATCATCTTTCAGGATTTGAAAGAGCTCAACTGGAATTCCATCACCTCCACTAGCTTTGTTCGTTGTGGTGCTTTCTAAGGCCCACTTGACTTCACATTCCAGGATGTCTGGCTCTAGGTGAGTGATCACACCATCATGATTATCTGAGTTGTGAAGCTCTTTTTTGTATAGTTCTTCTGTGTATTCTTGCCACCTCTTCTTAATATCTTCTGCTTCCGTTAGGGCCATATTATTTCTGTCCTTTATCGAGCCCATCTTTGCATGAAATGTTGCCTTGGTATCTCTCATTTTCTTGAAGAGATCTCTAGTCTTTCCCATTCTGTTGTTTTCCTCTATTTCTTTGCACTGATCGCTGAGGAAGGCTTTCTTACCTCTTCTTGCTATTCTTTGGAACTCTGCATTCAGATGCTTATATCTTTCCTTCTCTCCTTTGCTTTTCGCTTCTCTTCTTTTCACAGCTATTTGTAAGGCTTCCCCAGACAGCCATTTTGCTTTTTTGCATTTCTTTTCCATGGGGATGGTCTTGATCCCTATCTCCTGTACAATGTCATGAAACTCATTCCATAGTTCATCAGGCACTCTATCTGTCAGATCTAGTCCCTTAAATCTATTTCTCACTTCCACTGTATAATAATAAGGGGTTTGATTTAGGTCATACCTGAATGGTCTAGTGGTTTTCCCCACTTTCTTCAATTTAAGTCTGAATTTGGCAGTAAGGAGTTCATGATCTGAGCCACAGTCAGCTCCTGGTCTTGTTTTTGCTGACTGTATAGAGCTTCTCCATCTTTGGCTGCAAAGAATATAATCAATCTGATTTTGGTGTTGACCACCTGGTGATGTCCATGTATAGAGTCTTCTCTTGTGTTTTGGAAGAGGGTGTTTGTTATGACCAGTGCATTTTCTTGGCAAAACTCTTTTAGTCTTAGCCCTGCTTCATTCCGTATTCCAAGGCCAAATTTGCCTGTTACTCCAGGTGTTTCTTTACTTTCTACTTTTGCATTCCAGTCCCCTATAATGAAAAGGACATCTTTTTGGGGTGTTAGTTCTAAAAGGTCTTGTAGGTCTTCATAGAACCGTTCAACTTCAGCATCTTCAGCATTACTGGTTGGGGCATAGACTTGGATTACTGTGATATTGAATTGTTTGCCTTGGAAACAAACAGAGATCATTCTGTCATTTTTGAGATTGCATCCAAGTACTGCATTTCGAACTCTTTTGTTGACCATGATGGCTACTCCATTTCTTCTGAGGGATTCCTGCCTTCAGTAGTAGATATAATGGTCATCTGAGTTAAATTCACATATTCCAGTCCATTTGAGTTCGCTGATTCCTAGAATGTCAAGATTCAGTCTTGCCATCTCTTGTTTGACCACTTCCAATTTGCCTTGATTCATGGACCTGACATTCCAGGTTCCTATGCAATATTGCTCTTTATAGCTCAGACCTTGCTTCTATCACCAGTCACATCCACAGCTGGGTATTGTTTTTGCTTTGGCTCCATCCCTTCATTCTTTCTGGAGTTAAGTCTCCACTGATCTCCAGGAGCATATTGGGCCCCTACTGACCTGGGGAGCTCCTCTTTCAGTATCCTATCATTTGCCCTTCATATAGTTCATGGGCAACTCATTTAGCAAGACTCACTGCTTCTGGATCAATACTCATACCAAGCCCCTTGCCTCACTGTGCCCACCAGTCCATAACTCTCACAACAGATATGGCCTAATCCCTATCAGTCACCTGCTCCTCAAGATTCCTCCCAAAATCACCAGTCCAAATTCTTGTGTGTATCATATTAGAATTTGCCCACATTTCATTCATATCCAAACACGTTTGTGTTTGTTCATATCCAAACACCTTCTAACTGTAGTATTAGCAAGATATGTATACTTTAAGCATCTCCATGCCTAAAGCAGCCTCATTCTCTTATAGAATAATTTTTCTTTTCTTAATTTTAGTGTGTGTGTGTCTGTATTTTGTATGTTTTGTATTAGTTCAACTGAAGTCAGTTAATTTTGATCTAGTTGATGGTGGTACGTGAATGGTGTCGGTAGCAGTGGAGGAAGGGGAAGGGGTGCTAGGTGAATTTCATCAACTCCCCCTCAAAACTCACAAAAAATACGTCACTTAGACAGAGGTACATATCAGATCTATTGCAGTAAGAAGGAACACTGCTGCTGCTGCTGATGCTAAGTCACTTCAGTAGTGTCCGACTCTGTGCAGCCCCATAGGCGGCAGCCCACCTGGCTCTCCTGTCCCTACCTGGACAGTTTTAGTTAGGTCTCTGAAGGACAAAGTCAGAGAGGGATAGCTATTAGGTTTGAGATCTGGTTGGCTTAAAGTGGCTCTTTCAAGATGGAAAACTGATTGAGATTGGACACAGTTGGTGGCATAAAACTAGTGGATGCACTTTTATACAAAAGCTTTGAAGCAGCTCTAGTAAGTAAAATATTGTTTGATAATATTTATCAATAGTTGGCCAGGTGAGCAATCTATTGTCCTGATAGGAGAGCTGTTTACCTACTTGAGCAAACTATTTGCCCAAATTGGTTTGCACAAATTTCCCAAAGCCAAGAGTGAAGTTATTTATTGGTTGCATTCTTATCTTCCTAGGTGAGAACTTTTCTGGAACAAACACTTAAGTCATGTTGACATAGGTGGGCTCAGTTCTCATTCCTAATAATTAAGCTACAAGGATGTAGGTGGGTTCAATTCTCAAATCAGACACTGATGGATTATACTTGTGCTTATTCTCATTCCCAAGACTATTTCTTTCTTTTTTTTTTAAACCCTCTTTGCTATGTTAATTCTCTAATCAAGTGAGTTGTCTGCAGACTGAAAAAATTTAAAAAAAAAAACATTAAACAATGTTACTCGAGCCAACAAATTGACTTATCATTGATTAACTTTATCTGCAGTATTTGTACAGGAGAGTTAATTTGTGACAAATTTATTAACACCTCTATCTCATAAGGTGCAAGTGTTTATTCACCAGAATTTTACTGTCTTGTAATATCGTGTCAACTGGGCTACATCCCTTTCCAAAGTTAAATGTCCCCAGTCTTCTTCAATTTGGATGTATCTGTGCCTTTTATTTACTAATTATTTTTTTCAATTTTCTACCTCTTCATGCTAAATTAGTGGGAGATAATTCTGTTTCTCTTATGCTGCTGCTGATCTACTTCTTAGAGTTTCACTTTTACTTACTAAATAAAGAAAATGAGAAGAAAACACTTAATTATATCATTGTATCTGAGCAAGCAGATAAAGCTCTGTGAAGAATGGCTGTAAGGCTCCACTGAGCTACATGTCAAAGAAAAAAGAACAGAAGCATTCTAGGCAGAAGCTCAATAAATATTGATGGGAGGGAGGAAGAAAAGGAAGGCAGGAGATAAGTAAATTTCAAAAACTATTAAAAAAGAAAATCATTCTTTAAGCACATGTGTTGAAACATGATCAAAGACACTTTAAATAAAAGTGGGATATCCCACTTTGGGGATATTTAGGATATCCCAAAATTTAAAGATAGATATCCAGGTTCATAAACTGTGTATCACAGGTCAGATTTGCTAAAATACCATAGTCATTTTAAAATAAGAAACAACTCAGAAATGGTCAATAATCAACATTGAATAGAAGTCTAACATAACCAGTATGCAAAGGGACAGAGTATATATCAGGTCTACGAGGAGTCTAAGCAAAATGCAGAAATATTTCTCTCCAAATTATTGTTGTTGTTAATTTCATCTCCTTTGATTAACCAATGAAGTTCTACAGGTGAAAGTTACAATTAAATGTGCATTTCCTGTCCATTACAGAGTGTACAGAAAGAGCTATAAAAAGAAATGCAAATAAATTATTCTTTCTTGGGGGGGGGACATTAACAAGGAAGCTGTATGCTAACATGAATCATAGACATCTGACAAGCCACTACCAATTATGTTTTGCTAAGTTTGCTAAGACACTTCAGTCGTGTCTGACTCTGTGCAACCCCATAGACGGCAGCCCACCAGGCTCCCCTATCCCTGGGATTCTCCAGGCAAGAACACTGGAGTGGGTTGCCACTTCCTTCTCTGATGCATCAAAGTGGAAAGTGAAAGTGAAGTCGCTCAGTCGTGCCCGACTCGTCGTGACCCCATGGACTGCAGCCTACCAGGCTCCTCCGTCCATGGGGTTTTCCAGGCAAGAGTACTGGAGTGGGGTGCCATCACCTTCTCCGACCAATCATGTTAAGCCACTACTAATTCATGTTGATGATAGATTAGCCTGTTTTTCCAACTTTACATGTATTCACCGCACTTTATATCAAGTAGAGAGAAAACAAAGCCAGCAACCAGCAGCTGAGGCAGGTACTACCCACATGGCAGCCAGTGAC
Source organism: Bubalus bubalis (assembly GCF_019923935.1). Classification (NCBI taxonomy): domain Eukaryota; kingdom Metazoa; phylum Chordata; class Mammalia; order Artiodactyla; family Bovidae; genus Bubalus; species Bubalus bubalis. The sequence continues at coordinate 98,927,384 of NC_059160.1, forward strand.
AGTTAACTGCACCCTTGTGACTAGTTCTTCCTTGAAGGCAAGTCTGACCAGACCTCTTCCATAGCTATCACAGTCTCACCTTGGGCCACTTCTCCCCACATTTGGGGGAGTAGCTCCTTAATGGTCTTTGTGGGCCTCTCTTCCTGAGAGAAGGAGAAGGCAATGGCACCCCACTCCAGAACTCTTGCCTGGAAAATCCCATGGATGGAGGAGCCTGGTGGGCTACAGTCCATGGGGTCGCTGAGGGTCGGACACGACTGAGCGACTTCACTTTCACTTTTCACTTTCATGCATTGGAGAAGGAAATGGCAACCCACTCCAGTGTTCTTGCCTGGAGAATCCCAGGGATGGGGGAGCCTGGTGGGCTGCTGTCTATGGGGTCACACAGAGTCAGACACAACTGAAGTGACTTTGCAGCTTCCTGAGAGAAAAATTAAAACGAGGCTAATGGAAGGACTGCAACTCCCATCACCACAGTTGTTCTTGGGGCAGCAGTGGATAGTTATCCAGTCTCTCCTCCACCATCCATTCCAGATTCTAGCAGTTCTAGGTATCTTACCTGACGGCTTGAGCTTAACCTTGATTCCTACTGGATCGGAGCCCTGGGCAACCATTCTTAGCAGGATTTGTTGCTCCTATCCAACCATAACTAGAGTGGAACAAGGGAGTGTAAGAATGCACCCAAGCTCCACACATGCTCCTCTTCCTACCACTGAGGGTCAATTTGTACTGTATGATGGCAACTGTTTTTCTTGACACGAGGAATCCTAAGTGCCCGGGTAACACAGCAGTGCGTAGTTCATTACTACTCTTGCTGTTTCCCTAATAAATGTGCATCCTTAAGGCAGGCTTTCTCAGCTTCAGCACTTTCAACATTTGGGGCTGGATAAAACTCTGTAGTAGAAGGATTGTCCTTCACCTTGTAGGATGTTTAGCAGCATCACTGGCTTCTACACAGAGGATGCACGTCCTCTGTTATGAAGGGTGGCACGTCTTTCTTTCAGATTGCTTATGCTGAGCCAGAACTTCAACTGGTCTTTAGAAGCATTTTCCATCTCTCTGCTCCTAGTTACTTTTAGATCTTGTGATATAGGAGGCAGTCCATTGCTGCACCTTCTTTGCAGTAAAGTGGGCTCATTGGTTGGGTGTTTATTGTTTGGGATTTAGTGTTTGTGGGTCAGGCATTCCTGGCAGTCGAACTGACAGTTGGACAGTTGAACTGACTGAAGCACAAAAGGTAATCAATACGTGTAATAGGTATCTATCCCTATCAAGATCAGCCATAAAAAAGGTGTGATGTAGTCAACTTGCAACTAGCAGATAGGTTAGAGGATTGAAGAGCCAGATCCTGTGCTCAGAGTTGGTCTCTGCTGGCTGCAGAAAGGCAGCAGTCTGTAGAATGGGCTTTGTAGGTTGAAGCCCATGCCTTTGGTACCAGGTATAGGCTCCATCTCTCCCACCATGTTCGTTGCATTCTTTTGTCCATCATGCCAGTTCCAGGGAAGCCAGTGATGAAGGCCATCCAATGCCAATGGCTGAATCACCATGGGTACATGGTATTCAGTGCCTTTTCCATGTTGGATGTTTTCTAGTAGCCATTACCATAAGACACAAAATTCTTCACATTGAGTTTCCACTCCAGTATGTCCAGCCACTTGCCTCTGTGCCAGACGTCCTTGATTTCAATCTTCTAACCCCTTTCCTTCCAGAACTTTGACCAGATGGCTAGGTAACTGGTCGCTGCACAAATCTCTCTCTCTTTCTTCTCTCTTCCTAAATATAGTGTTGTCACCTTAACCCTAATAGGTCTATCAGACCCTGTGCTATGTTCTTTGCTGTAGGAGATGCAAAATTCAGCAATATGTCTTTCAATTTTGAGGTAATATCCCAGCACACCCACGACCAATAAACCCCTAAATCAATACTTAAGTAGCAGATTCAAGATTCTGCTTAGGTTTTATCTCCTATTCTATGACGTGCACATTGTCTTGCCAAGATTTCCAGTATGGTAGCCACATCTCTCTTCCTGTCCAAATGTCCCTGTGGTTCAGAGCTCTTCACCCTATACTATGTCATGGTAGGGAGTGTGGTTAATATAGCCCTGATGCAAAACTGTAAATGAGTACTGTTGCATGTGAAAGCAAACTGTTCGTGATCCTCGTTTCCAATGTGAATATAAAATAATACATTTGACAAATTAGTGACTTTATGCCATAAACCTGAGGCCTTATTAATTTGCTCTAACAATGATCCCACATTACACACACCAGCTGTGATCAGTACTAGTAACTGGTTGAGCTTGGGTATCTCTAGCATCCATCTTATTTCTGCTGGGACCAGACACCAGCAGAAAAGGAAATATGATAGTGATCATCATTCTAGCTTTCTGTGTCTTATCATGATGTGTTTCTTTAACAAAAGTGCCAATTTCTGTTCGATAAAGCTTAGACAATTATAATGCCTTTTACAAGATTTCCATAAAATGATAACAAATGAAAAACAGTTTGGGTATTGAATCATCATGTTCTGTCTGAGAAATAAAAGATTACATGATATTTATGTATTTATCTCTGCTTTTCCCTGTGAAAATATCATATAAGCTTGGGGGAAATCTGTCTTGAAAGCCATGTACTTTATGACTTCAGTATCTTTTAGTTCTTCAGATTCACTGGCAAGTGGTAATCTCCAGCTAATGCTTCCTTTAGGTCATTAGTTAACTAGAATAGATCTTAGAAGTTGCTCAGCCGTGAATCCTTGGCAATTGTTAGGAATTTAAACTGGTCACCATGGTTAAAGAAAGACTCTGGGACACTGACTAGAGTTTCCATAATAACAAGTTACTGTCCCTAACAACAGGGACACAAAGATTGATAAAACAAGGTCAGTCTCCAGGATTTCCCCTTTGACCCAAAAAAGCATGTCAGCAAATATGTTTCATTCAAAGTTACAACTTTTTACCAATGGCACTAATCTTCACTACCTTCTCCTTATTTCACAATGTGATTTGGTTTTTAATTTTCTATCTGGACCAGTGGAGTCAGTTTCAGAAGTTTCCAATTGGTTTTTACCACAATAATAGCTTTACCCTATCAGTCAAGAACCCAGAATGGCGGTTACTCTAATCCCCACTGTCTCAGTTCCAATTCTATACTCAGAATCTGAGGAAATGATGATGATGTTGATCCACAGGCCCAGGGTCCACTGTGAGCTGAGCTTTAGTCAGGACTTATCATCTGGCTTCCACAAGATCCTACACTAACAGAAGGGCCATGAGAATGGTTAGAATCTCTGGCTATCAGCATCAGCTCAGACCCTGTGTCCAGTACTTCTTGATTATCTTTCCCACTTGTGTAGGTGGTCATGAGTCCTTTTAGGAGAAGACTAAGGGGACCATTACATTATTTAGTTGTTTTAATGTTGCAGAGTCCTTCATACTAGAGACCTAATTATGTTTTCAGTCAGTAGATTCTAGATCTGAAAATCAGTTTAGCAACTAAACAGGGAATTGTGACTTTTTATCTGGAAGATATTGTCAACTTCCTAGTTCTCCATTCCTGACTATTTCTGGTTGCAGATATTAATCAGCCATCTTTTGGCTGCCTGTGTATTCTGCTTTTAGGGATACCATGCTCAGTTAACTATACCCATTACCCCCTAGAGGTCACATCTCCTTCACTGCCCTTCTGACCTTGCTGGTATTAATGATGATTGTGGTCCCCAGGCTTCTGGTGGTTAAGAGCTGTTGTTTGACCTCTATTTCTCTGCAGTCCCATTGTTCCCAATGACATTACATGCTCAGAGCTGGTCTGCAGAGAAGAACCTATACGGACCTCATAAGTCTCGCTGGAGCTAAAATCACCAGTATATTGCTGACAATCACAGCACATGGTATTCTCTGGGACCTCCCATAAAATATAATCTTCTGGCTAGCCTTCTGACCTCACAGCAGGCCCACTCTCCTCATTCTCTTTATCCCTTCCTCTACTCTCTGTGAAGACATCAAGAAATCCACTTTGCTCGGTGCTGGCCATCATTTTCCATGTTTCTTACCTCAGGATTCATTGGCAAGGTTTCACACTGTTTGTCCTAAAGAGAGTATCTACATCAAAGAATTCTTGCCCTCCTTGGTCAAACACCCTCAAAATACAAAGTTAAGTCCAAGCCCAGATGGTTTCACTATGATTTCTACCAAACACTTAGGGGAAAAAAAATGATAAATCTTAATTCTACATAAAATCTTCAGGACAATTGAAGAGGAAGGAATACTTAATAACACATTACTGTGACAAAGTAATTCTAAAATCCATAGAGAAATGAAAAAAAAATTAAATCATTTAAAAGATTAAATCATTAAAATAGTAATAAGATAGAAAAATGTACACTGTATGACTTTAAGACTTATAGATCTGTAGTTATTACTCAGCCATTAAAAAGAATACATTTGAATCAGTTCTAATGAGGTGGATGAAACTGGAGCCTATTATACAGAGTGAAGTAAGCCAGAAAGAAAAACACCAATACAGTATACTAACGCATATATATGGAATTTAGAAAGATGGTAACAATAACCCTGTGTACGAGACAGCAAAAGAGACACTGATGTATAGAACAGTCTTATGGACTCTGTGGGAGAGGGAGAGGGTGGGAAGATTTGGGAGAATGGCATTGAAACATGTATAATATCATGTATGAAACGAGTTGCCAGTCCAGGTTCGATGCACGATCCTGGATGCTTGGGGCTAGTGCACTGGGATGACCCAGAGGGATAGTATGGGGAGGGAGGAGGGAAGAGGGTTCAGGATGGGGAACACATGTATACCTGTGGTGGATTCATTTTGATATTTGGCAAAACTAATACAATTTGTAAAGTTTAAAAATAAAATAAAATTAAAAAAAAAGACTTATAGATCTGTAGTTATTGAAACAGTATGAGATTTACAAAAAGGTAGACAGAGAAGGCAATGGCACCCCACTCCAGTACTCTTGCCTGGAAAATCCCATGGGTGGAGGAGCCTGGTGGGCTGCAGTCCATGGGATTGCTAAGAGTCTGACATGACTGAGCGACTTCACTTTCACTTTTCACTTTCATGCATTGGAGAAGGAAATGGCAACCCACTCAGTGTTCTTGCCTGGAAAATCCCAGGGATGGCGGAGCCTAGTGAGCTGCCTTCTATGGGGTCACACAGAGTCGGACACAACTGAAGCGACTTAGCAGTAGCAGCAGCAGCAGACACATAGATCAATATAATAATAGAAAAGAATCTAGAAATGGATCTACACACAAATTCTCAATTAATTTTTAACCAAAGTTCAAAAGCAATTCAGTGAAGAAAGGATAATCTTTTCAACAAATGGTGCTGGGACAATAAATATCCATAGGCATAGTAAGTTTCATATATACCTTGCAACTTACACAAAAATTAACACAAAATAAACCATAGACCTAAGTATAAAATCTAAAACCATAAAAGTTCTATTAGGTAAAGGATACAATGTGTGATTAATTTAAACAAACCATATTTTGGACTTTATACCAAAATTTGAAAAAAATAAGTAAACATGTTTTGCTCTGTGAAAGTCACAGAAGTGAGCTTTTTCCATGGAGAGGATACCCAAGGAATTGATGTCCAGTCTCTTAAGAAAACGAAAAGACAAACTATGCCCTGGAAGAAAGTACTTGTGAATCACATACTTAATAAAGTACTTGTATCCGTAATATATAAAGAACTTTCAAAATTCAATGATTAGAGAACAATTTGGTTTTTTTTAAAACAAAAGGTTTGAACAGACTCTTCTCTGAAGATAGATGGTAGACAAATAAACAGAAGAAGAAAATTATAATGATGATAAAGATAAAATAATGAACTTAGAAAACAATGCCTGTAAGGAAATTCTAAGTAAGGATTATTTAACTTGGCAATTTGAATGGGCTCTTCTAAGCTGGAACAGAATTAAACTGTGGGCCTCTGTCAAATTAATATAGGGAGCCCTTTCTGCTACCATCTTTGGTTGTCTTTATTCATGGTTTTGTGTTGGTGGTAGCAAAATGAAAAGTCAGGAATTATTTGGTTTAGCTAAGCATTAAGACTGACTTAATATTTGCTCTGGGAAGTTATAAATTTTCTCTGCTGCTGTTGCAGGGTTTGTTTATAATGTTTCTAAGTTGTAAAACTTCAAAGGCCATTCCCATGGTAGAGATGGAGGCGATGGGATGGAGAGGAGTGTTTCTTTAATAACAGATTAGAGGGAGAGTCGAGAAATTATGTTGAGCTGTTAAACTCAAATGGAAATGGTCTGATTATACGTTGAGACCATTTACCTTGGAAGTATCAAGCAGCCCAGGGCTTAAAAGGAACTGACCAAGGATTAGATCCAGAGAGAAACCTGTGAATTGGTTTCCACGATATTCTGAAAGCCCCATCAGTAAAAGCAAAGGGGCCAACTGGCATCCAGCTGAGTTGAAATCTTAATACCTTGATTAGGCATAAAATTCAACCAGAAAAGGGCCAGGGTCCATTTATTCATTCAAAGCCTACTCTGTCTTTGGCATCAGCAGACAGGGGAGTACAGTCCTCTACAGAACAGACCTGGTCTGTGAACTCTGAATTTATATTCTGTAGTCAGCATTTGGACTGACTGATAGAAAGCTAAGGCTTGTATCCTTAGACACTTTTTTACTCTAAATCAGGTCAGCTTGCTGGATCTTAAGTTCCCGTAAACCACTATTAACATTAGGCCATGTCATAAAAATTGAAACTGATCCTGCAAGTGAAACAGATTCACTGAGGGATCATCCTGATCTTCAGGGACAAAAACTTTGTACGCAGATAATAAGGCCTAATTCTTTCCCAAAGTTCTTCTCTAGGCCCAAAACAAGACCCCTTGGTATCAAGTAAATAACCATTTTTTTGTTGTTGTTTAGTCGCTAAATTGTGTCCATCTCTTTGGACCCCATGGACTATGGCTCACCAGGCTCCTCTGTCCATGGGATTTCCCAGGCAAGAATACTGGAGTGGGTTGCCATTTCCTTCTCCAGAGGATCTTCCTGACCCAGGGATCAAACTGTGTCTCCTGTTTTGGCAGGGAATTCTTTACCACTGAGTCATCTGGGAAGCCAAGTAACTGTATTACCAAGAAAGAATTGACTCTTTAGGGTGAGCAGACTAACTCATCCACAAACCCTATATGTATCTTTTAACTGGCCTCTACTCCAAAACATTTTAAACAAAGTGTGTGTGCCATGACTTTCAAGCTTGTAAAGTTTCTCATGTACATCTTCACATAGAAAAATTAAGAGATAAAAAGATATTCAAAGGGTTCCTGGACTTTGGGGAATTGTCTTCTCATTTCCTTTCACTCCATACAATAAGGTAGAAACACCTTTATTCCATTTGGCTGACCTTAATGCTATTTAATTATTATTTTATTTGTTACCAAATGGGCCCTAGCAATCTAACATATACTTATTTGAGCAAATTTATAGTAAGTGATGTATTTTTAATAACTTGCCTATAACAGAATTTGATATATTTTGGCAGAATATTAAAAGCAAGAGTTCACTTTTTGCCAAATTATTTTGTGTTAATAAGTGTAATATTCTGGAAATGTATGTTATACTGATAATGGTTAATAACAATTTACTAAGCTTTTACTGTATGCAAAGCAATGTGTCAGTGCTGACATAAATTAATTTGATCTTTAAAACAACTCCATAACAAAGGTATTATTGATACTTTGAACAGATTAGGAAGTTGAAGTTCAGAAGAGTTAAATAAACTCTACAAAGCCCCACTGTCAATATGACCCCAAAAGTCCTTCATCTTAAACTCTGCTCTGTATCACCTCACCATATTTAAAATTCCTTTGTTCTCAAGAAGCCAACATTCCAAACAAATGTTATTACTTTTTCTTGCTATTTCCACTCATTGTTTAGCCTAATTTTGGGGTCATCTCTAGCTTCAGTTACATTCAAAATTGGCCAAAGAATAACACAAATAAATGGAAGAAATTCTGATGAAATTTCCACTGACCTTATTGATCATCTCAAGGCTTTAATAGAAGTTTATTCCATATTTCAAAGGGAAGGCAAGTTCACTGTGAATAGATTTTATTAAGCAGTGTTCTAGACAGCAGTCAAACTAGGAGGACCAACATAATTGCACATGTTCCCAACTAAAGCACATTAGTCACTTCTATTTTAGAAAAGAGCCAGGTTTGGGGTAGGCGAGAAAAACAAGAGGAGTAGTTAAACCACTAACTTGTTCTATGTGATATACCCAAAGCAAAGGTGCAAAGTGCAACCTATTAAAAAAAATGAAGTGAATGAATGTATTTTCAAAGGAACATGTCTTCTGGTTTTTGCATTTTTTATGACCAGCCATATATATGATAGCCACTTACTTAGTTCAAAATTGATTGTTCATTTGCATTCTGGAACATCAGCAATTTTAGTTGTGTTGTTATCTTCTTCTTAGAAAGGATGAATGAGTGGTATCTACTGCATATTTTGGGAACATAGACCCAGCTTATATTTTTAGTGTATAAATTTCAGAGTATTTAGCTCAATGTTTGGCATAAATAACTAAACAAATATATAAGTACAAAAACAAATGCATTTCATGATTTGGAGTCATTGCATGTTTGAATAAGAATATTGTTTTGTTAGGAAGCAAGTTGGGGTCCCTAAAATAGCATCATCCACCCAGAAGTATTTTTGGGGTATTCATTTAAAATTTTAAAAGCATACACACTTGGAATCACTTTCTCAAAGTGTTTAACAACTTCTGATTAAGTGTGTCTCAGAATGTTATGATGTGGTCATTGAATTTTGTACTTTGAGATGAGATACAGAGTTAAGGCTGTAGAAAAGATAAATTTCACCCAGAAAAAAATTATTTATCACTAAAGAGAAGCAGGAAGCCAGTTAGTAATATGGATAAGAAAACTTTTCCTAATTAGGCAAGAGACTAGCTTTCATGAAGATCAACATCCTCACATCCTAGCAAATTAATCTCTCTTAGCAGGAAGTGGAAAAAGGATACTGTCTTTATCTTCCACAAAGGGCAATGTTATTTTTATGATATGAGAGATGGAGGGAAGCAAAGATAGCATAATTCTACCCTTTGATTAGCTAACTGTAGGATTCTTGGAGTAAGACACCAAATAAGAAATTTCTTTTATTTCCTATAATTCAATGTTCTGTAGAAGTTAGAGGGGTATGTGTGTGTGTGTGTGCTAAACCTTCTTTTCATATTGGCTGTTAGGTTTTGCTTCTTAGAAAGATGAACAAAAAGCACAGATTTTACATAAAAACAGTATCACAGCTATGAGAAGAAAAGGAATATAATGACAGGTTTTACTTCAAGGAAATATAGAGATGGAAGGCACATTTTTGTCACAACAGGGGATAAAACGAGGAGGATATTAAGAGACAATGAGTAGAGGAAGAGTGAAAAAAGCAGCAAATAGTGTGAAGGAGTTTATCGCAAAACAGTTATTCATGGTCTTCTTTAATCTCCTACTTTTTGGAGCTATTTTGTGTTGTGATGAACGTTTTAGCTGTTTGAATAAATTGTTGAAATGATTCTGTTAGTCAGAAGTCTTCAAGGCAGCCATGCAGATATGATGCACAGACTTCCTTCCCCCACCAAAAAAAATCTGACAGAAGAAGTACAGTCAATTCACAGCTTCCCAGTCCAGGTGCCTTCAGGCTATCCCGACCCCAAACAGGAGCCAAGGCCTCATGTTTCCAACACAATGCTCAGCCCCTGAAAATGGCAGTGGAAGAGAACCTCAACTTGGAGGCAGAGCAGGACTCCCCCCAAAGCAGCCTTTCCAAAGAAGCTTCCCCTGAGGTCAGCTGAGAAGTTATGAGGTGCGCTGCTGTGTGAGGCTCATCCTACCCAATCCTCTGGCTTTCCTTTCTCTCTGTGACCAGAGCCAGAAATTTATCACAGTTTAAAGGCTTTCGTTGGATGTTCTTGCCCCCTTTGCCTTTTTATGCTTTGCGGATTTTTTTCCCAATACATTTTTTGGGCATTTGGTTTTGTTATGCAATTTTAATGGCTTCTGCTTTCCAAAAGAACTAAACTGGCGTGGCTGACACTGGAAGCAGTTTATGGTTTCAGTGAATAAGGTGGAGTTTGGCAACTGGATCATTTGCCACCTACCAGAAAATGAGGATCCCTCCCCAAGAGGTATATGGATCACGAATAGTTTCTGGCTCAGAGCAGCAGTTCAGTTGATAAACATTTCGTCAGTGGTGACTTTGGAGAATGTCTCATTGAATGTGAATTCCCTAGCTAGGACAATATTCAGGCATTTGAAAAGACGTGGTGCAAAGAACCAGTATAAAGACAGTGGAATGGCTGATTATTAGTAAGTTATATTGTAGATCTATAGAGAGAGTTAATGAGAAACTGAACATGGTTAAGAAATAGCTCAAATGTCAGTGTGAAAGCATGGAGGCTTCTTGGGTAGCTTATAAAAAGTTTCTTATCTTTTGCAAAAGGAGAGTACACACAGCTGGAGAGAAAATTCAGAATCTGATATTTAGGGTCACTGAACTGCAAAGATGATTCAATGTGTTCTGTTGAGGAACGTTCTTATGATAAGGCCAGAGGTCTGCTTAGGAAAAGTTGGAGCATGGGTACATATGATGAGTGCCTCTAGGTGAATTCCCCCAAAGGGCTACAACCCAAGTACCTGCAGAGTTGGTCCAAACACTTCTGTGAAGAGCTAGACAGTTTCCCTTGCAGGAGGATAGTTCAGAGGTTGTTCCTACAAAGGTACGTCCCTCAGGATTTGCCTGCCTTCTCTCCTGGCTTCTAGGCTGAAAAGTATGGTTAAATTCCAGTATTACCAAGCAGTGAGATGGAAATGTACTGGGACTACTAAACAAGAAAAGAGATAATTACCCTGTGAATCCTCAAGAATTAGCCTGTCAGGAAAGAATCCTTGGGATTGGATTTTCAGAGTATGTGGTCAACAGCTCAGGAAGTTCATGGCTAAAAAAGAAAGAATTTATTGACGTGGAGCCATTCCCTTGAAAAATGGGATTTAATGTTCTGGTAAAAATCTCAGAAAGTCTTGATAATATTAGAATTCCTGAATTGCCAAGCAAGATGGCAGAGGCATGAAAAGGAGTAAAAGACTCTGGGAATGATCTGCTGAAAGCTGAAGCTGAAGCTGAAGCTGAAGCACCAACTTGGAGACAATGCTCTGCAAAGAATACGTGCAGGCTAAATGGACCACCAGGGCTGCAGAGAAAGTCCAGAGACAGAAAGGCTGAGGGCCACATGTCTAGTGTGTCAGAAGTGGGCTTTGAGAAACAGAAATTTAAAAAAAAAAAAAAAAAATATATATATATATATATATATATATTAGTCTCTGCCCTCAGTTCCTGCCACAATTCTTTTAATTTCCTAAGTAATAAGAATGCACACAGGAACATCTTTTGTTTTAATATTTGGCCTTTGACCATAGTTCTTAATATAGAGCTCCTAAATCCCTTGAAATTTCCCAGGTGATATTTGCATCTTTTGTTCTAAAGTGAGAGTGCTAGTTGCTAAGTTGTGTCCAACTCTTTGCAACCCCATGGACTGTAGCCTGAAGGGCTCCTCTGTCCATGGCATTCTCTAGGAAAGAATACTGGAGTGGGCTGCCATTCTTCTCCAGGGCATATTTCCAACCCAGGGATTGCCCACATTGCGGGCAGATTCTTTACCCTCTGAGCCACCAGCGAAGCCCATGTTTTAACAGATGACTCTTAGGAGGCTCCTGAATGGGAGCTGGTCACCAGAAAGGCCAAATCATAATTAGAAGCTTGAAATCTTCAGACTCATTCCTCATTCTCTACAGAAGAGAGAGGGCTTAGAAATGGAGTTAATGATCAATCATGCCTGTGTGATCAAGACGCCATAAAAATCCCCAAAATACTATACAGGGTCTAGAGAGCTTCAGGGAGGTTCAGGGAGCTCACTGCCTCTCTTTCCACACCTCGCCTTATGTATCTTTTCCATCTGGGTGTTCATCTGCATGTTTTGCCAAGTACTTATATAATAAATGCAAACAGTAACTGTTTTCCTGAGTTCTGTGAGCAGCTCTAGCAAATTAACTGAATGTGAGGAGGGAGTGGTGGGAACTTGATTTGGTGCCTAAAGTTAGAAGCGCAGGTGACAACCAGGACTTGCAATCATCTGAAGGGGTGGGGGCAGTCTTGTGAGATGGAGCCCTTAAGCTGTGGACTCTATCTAAAGGTAGGTACTGTCAGAACTGAGTTAAATTGTAGAACACCCAACTGGTGGCTCAGAATTGCTTGGTGGGTGAAAACCCCCACCCATCTGTTGTCAAAAATGTTGTGAGTGTGGTAATAATGTGAGAATAAAGAATAAACCCAGGAGTTGTGTTTTTTCTTTTTTTTTTTTTAACATAGGTTAGGGTGATATAATATGTGACCCCAGGTGTTTGCATCAAACTCAGTTCACACTTGGGTTCCTCCCCTCTGCCATGAAAATAGCAAGTCCCAGAGAGCAGCTGCTTTTTTAGTCTCGAATGATAAGATGTGCAGTAACAAGATCCAGTTGAGCCCTAGTACTGATGTAACATAAACAGAAACTAAATGTTTATGTCATGTCACTGATATTTTAGAATTGTTTATTTCACCCAAAATTGACTGATATATTAACCAAGGTTTGAGTTGAGGGTATTGTATAGATTTTTTTAAAAAATCTTATTCTGTTTTTTCTTTTTACTGACAAAAGGGAGAAAATAATAGAAGGTTCACCTTTGTTATTCAAAATGTTATAGAATTTTCATTATAAAAATCTTGAATAATGAGCATTTCATATTTCTGTTTAACTAGACAGACTGCATTACTATGCCATGATATTTCCAACTTAAAAAGTATTTCATGAAGAGTAGTCTAGGAAGTTTATTTATCTGAAACATGCAAATGCAAAAAAAATTTATAATATGGGCCTTTGAACAATCAATAAAGCATTTCAAAGGTTATTATTTTTGCAGACTTGGGAATTTTTCTTATTGTAAACCTCTTCAAAATTCATTTTCATGAAAGATAGCCCTCATTTAAGTCAAAAATGGTAAACAATTTTCATTCATTTAATAATATTTTAAAATGCTAAAAAATAAACTCTCAACAAATTATATTTTTAAGCATTCAAGGGCAATAATTCAAGTGATAGCTAATAAATGTGTACTTTAAGGTAAACCAGAACATAGTAGATAGTATAGAATTTTACAGTTTCTTAATAAGATATAACTTAATAATCATCACAGAAACTATTTATGTATGAAACTTAAGTGAATAGCAATGTTGCTTATTCCCTCAATCACTAAATAAGAAAAACAACAAAAAAAATGCCATGAGTAATCTGAATATTTCTTTCCTGTAGGGACAAGAAACTTTTAACAGAGTTGTTTTTCCAGTTGCTTTCATCAGATTAAAGTTGGTTCCCACTCTGCCCTATACTCTTTCAAAACCTTGTGACCTAGGTTGAAGCCAAATTTAACATGTCTAAATACTTTTGCTTAATGTTCCCAATGCGCTTTGAGTTTAAAACTTGAAACTCAACTGCTTAAAGTTCAGCTCATAGCAATTTCCCATGGTCACTCCTGAAGAATTCTTTTTGGTCGTTATTTCGTTCCTCCTTGTCTCTCTGTAGAGTCTTCTTCCTGTCATACACACACTATTCCTAGTTTGCCAGGGAATTTCCTGGTTTCAGACTAAAAATCTGGTGTCTTCAGAAATTGCTGTGGCATGGGCACACCAAAACAGGGGGTCAGCCTTATCCATCCAAATCCAATTCTGCCTTTAATAGTAGATAGAATTTGCAGCAGTGTAAGAACGAAAGGAAGGTAAAAATAAGGAAGGATCAGCTCAGTTCAGTTCAGTCGCTCAGTCGTGTCTGACTCTTTGCGACCCCATGGCCTGCAGCATGCCAGGCATCCCTGTCATCACCAACTCCTAGAGTTTACTCAAACTCATGTTCATTGAGTCAGTGATGCCATCCAACCATCTCATCCTCTGTCGTCCCCTTCTCCTCCTGCCTTCAGTCTTTCCCAATATCAGGGTATTTTCAAATGAGTCAGTTCTTCGCATCAGAATGAAAATAATGGAAAAGATTAAAAAAGAATTATGAATAGGAAGAATGAGGAATAGAAGAAGAAGAATAGAAAAGATTAAAAAGGAATTCAGTTCAGTTCAGTCGCTCAGGTGTGTCCAACTCTTTGCAACCCCATGAATCGCAGCACGCCAGGCCTCCCTGTCCATCACCAACTCCCGGAGTTCACTCAGACACTCTCCATCGAGTCAGTGATGCCATCCAGCCATCTCATCCTCTGTCGTCCCCTTCTCCTCCTGCCCCCAATCCTTCCCAGCATCAGAGTCTTTTCCAATGAGTCAACTCTTCTCATGAAGTGGCCAAAGTACTGGAGTTTCATCTTTAGCATCATTCCTTCCAAAGAAATCCCAGGGCTGATCTCCTTCAGAATGGACTGGGTGGATCTCCTTGCAGTCCAAGGGACTCTCAAGAGTCTTCTCCAACACCACAGTTCAAAAGCATCAATTCTTCGGTGCTCAGCCTTCTCCACAGTCCAACTCTCACATCCATACATGACCACAGGAAAAACCATAGCCTTGACTAGACGGACCTTTGCTGGCAAAGTAATGTCTCTGCTTTTGAATATGCTATCTAGGTTGGTCATAACTTTCCTTCCAAGGAGTAAGTGTCTTTTAATTTCATGGCTGCAGTCACCATCTGCAGTGATTTTGAAGCCCCCAAAAATAAAATCTGACACTGTTTCTACTGTTTCCCCATCTATTTCCCATGAAGTGATGGGACCGGATGCCATGATCTTCGTTTTCTGAATGTTGAGCTTTAAGCCAACTTTTTCACTCTCCACTTTCACTTTCATCAAGAGGCTTTTGAGTTCCTCTTCACTTTCTGCCATAAGGGTGGTGTCATCTGCATATCTGAGGTTATTGATATTTCTCCCAGCAATCTTGATTCCAGCTTGTGCTTCTTCTAGTCCAGCATTTCTCATGATGTACTCTGCATATTAGGAATAGGAAAAAAGAATGAAGGAAAACTTCTACCCTGTTAAAAAATGAATACCCTTCCCTAGGCAGCTGCTGCTGCTGCTGTCACTTCAGTCGTGTTCGACTCTGTGTGACCCCATAGACGGCAGCCCACCAGGCTCCCCTATCCCTGGGATTCTCCAGGCAAGAATACTGGAGCGGGTTGCTATTTCCTTCTCCAATGTATGAAAGTGAAAAGTGAAATTGAAGCTGCTCAGTCATGTCCGACTCTTAGCAACCCCATGGACTGCAGCCTACCAGGCTCCTCCATCCATGGGATTTTCCAGGCAAGAGTACTGGAGTGGGGTGTATTGCCTTCTCTGCCCTAGGCAGCTAGCTGTTCTCAAGTCATCGTCCCCATTGTCTTCTCCTCTCATTTATACATTTGGTCTAGTAGCTTCTTCTGCCCACCCTACCCATCTCCCAACCCTTTCTGGAAGAAGTGGTTGAGAACATTAGCCCTGAAGCCAGAATACTTGGGTCTAAATTCTGCCTCTATCAACTGAGTCTATGTGTAGGTGACTAGATCGCTTTGTTCTCATAAACTCGGCATGAAAGTAAAACCTATCTCTGAGTTGTTGCGAAAGGAGGTAATACATGTAGAGTTGAATAATCCACTGCATTATTACTCTTCTCGAACTCAGAGATCAAGGCAGAAGGTAATCAGAAGCGTTTGCACTCACTCCATGCCAGGCTCTGATGCTAAGTACCTCACCACCCTGTAGCACTGTTTCAATGAGGACCTGATTCTGAGTTCTAAGCAACTTACACATGAACTCTTGGGAAAGAACCTGCTCATAAGCATGAGATTGCCTATGGATCAGGAATAATTTATACTGCACTTGTCATTCTCATGCTTTGTTGCTGAAGCTGATTATATCTGAGAGTAAAAATCTGGCATAAGCCATTTGCTCATGCATTTTTAATTTATGGACTCAAGAGTTTGGAATAACATTCAAAGTCACAGATGCTTATCTGAACCAAACCCAAAATATTTTGAGGTTTTCATATCAGTCATAACCATCAGAGCACTATAAAAAAGAAAAAAAAAAACCTACAAAAAAAACGGACTATAATTTACTTTTAATATTTATGTTGAGAAAAACTACCTTTAAATCTACAGACTATACTGTATCACATGTACAGATAGGTTTATAAATTACTGTGCTTTGATGAAATTTGGGGAGAATAATGAATAGTCCCCTTAAAGGGGTTCACTCAATTATTTCAGGATATTTATAATCTACAAAATTTTAAAAATTTCTTAAGAAGACATAATCTTTAGGTAACAAAGACAAAACCCCAGGATACCTGGGATAGAACTGAGGATATTGGAAATAAACAGAGGTTTTCCAGGTGTTCTAGAAGATAATTTTGAGTAATTCTGGTGGTAGACCAGAGCAATGGGTAGCATAGAACCCAAAGCTAGCTGTATAAGATAGGTAGATACACATTATGACAAATATGGGTTAAAATTAGTGGCAATCCAGTCCACAAAGCTAAATAAATTTTACTGGATAAAGCAAGCAAGAGAGTCCAAAGAATGGAGCTTGATTAAGTACTCTGAAGATTGGTCTGGAAGGCCTGTGGGCTTACGGACAGGTTGTTGTTGTTATTTAGTCACTAAGTCAAGTCCTGCGATCCCCAATGACTGTAGCCTGTCAGGTTACATCTCCAATAATATTTGAAGGTTGCTGCTGCTGCTAAGTCGCTTCAGTCGTATCTGACTCTGTGTGACCCCGTAGACGGCAGCCCATCAGGCTCCACCGTCCCTGGGATTCTCCAGGCAAGAACACTGGAGCGGGTTGCCATTTCCTTCTCCAATGTATGAAAGTGAAAAGTGAAAGTGAAGTTGCTCAGTCGTGTCCGACTCTTAGCGACCCCATGGACTGCAGCCTACCAGGCTCCTCTGTCCATGGGATTTTCCAGGCAAGAGTACTGGAGTGGGGTGCCATTGCCTTCTCCAATTTGAAGGTTAAGAATCATTAACTGAAACTTCCACGTATTAAAATAAAATACCATCATGATTTTTCACTTGGTCTTCAGCAAATACATGTTTTAGATTTAAATGTAGATATCATAGCTAAAGTTGACCTGATCTAAGGTGGAAAAACATAAATGACAAACAAACATTAAGACCTGACTAATGTATTAGGGAATACAGTGCTATCTGTTCTTCACTTAAGATGGGAATTTCAGGAGAAAGAAGCAAAAGACCAAACAAGAAATGATGGAATTTGTATCTGTGGCTACATTAAGTCAAAGTGGTAGTGATGGTGGGAGAGAGCAGTTGATTTAATAAATTCTTTATTGTTTAGTTCATTTTAAAAAGATTCCATCAAAATCGATTCATGTGTAGGCAGAAATATCAATTAACTGGTGAATCTTTAAATTCCTAGTGAGTTGTTTTCAACATGGACAATTCAATGTGCTCTAATTTGTATTTTGCACTAAACCTTCAAAACCAAATCTTTCTGTATCAGCATGCTGACCTCTCCCTCACCGCCTCCATGTCCCACCTCATCCTATTCCCTCTCATCCTGGTCTACAAAGACTTTGCACATGCTGTTTCTTCTGCTTTGAAATCCCTTCCCTCTTCCCTCTTCTTAGTCTAATTATTCCTAGGTACTCTAATTTTCATTTTAAGTAACTTCTAACTGCAAAGCTTTCCCTGGACTGTCCCAGAGTTTCATCTATAATCCTTCTAGACTTTATACATAGGTCCATCATCAGTAGACAATGATGTGATTGGTATCTGTTGTAAAGGCAACCCTGAGTCCTTCTACCACTGCAATGAATGGTCTAGTTGCTTTCTTCCTTCAATATATGAGGAACCTCCAAGCAATGGCAATTACTAATGTTTCCTGACATGGTGTCTGACATATAGTAGGCCAGGGATGAACAGAAAGTTAGCTTTAGCTCTAGTATCAATTCTGTTTTCCTGGTGTGGATGCCAGGAGCTCTTGTAGAAGAGGATCCTGATGTTGAACTTGTTCTGAGAGGAAAAGAATTCCATGAGCAACTGGTGATGTCTGCCATGGGAGCAGGAAACTGGAAATGGCAGGACATGTACCTCTTTAGGCATCCTGTAACTATTCAGAGAAGGAACACGGAAGCTAAACAAATGGTAATAACACCTGGAATTTATCCAGCGACATTATTTAATAGATGAAATATCGTTTACCAGCCCTCAGAGCCTCTGGTCTAAATGATACAAAACCCACCGAGTACCTCTTATGTCACTACTTACTCCATTTTAGTTTTGGATACAGGTATTAATTTCCCTTAGAAGGGAATCTAAGTCTGTACAGACAGGATAGGCATGCATAAGACAATTGCTGTCTCCATAGTATCAAATACTCAGGGAGTCTGCTTTATTCACTGATTTGGTTTTACACAAGCTGAAGATTACATGATCAGTCAGAAGTAGGATTTAGATGCTTTGATATTTGCACAATAGAGGGACCATATAATTTGTAGTTCATACTGAAACACTTTTGAGAATGAATGAAATGATATTAATAATTACACTGTAATAAGAGATATAAACCAGAACCATTCTGTGAAATCCAGAATGTATAGTTACCCTACCCTATAGAACAATGATTCTCATTCTCCAGTAGGATATACTGACTTATTTGCTTTATATAGACCTAAAATTGTCATTTCCAATGGATTACCTGTGGTTTCATGGGGCACTGTTGAGAAGCCTTCTCAGGCTGCTTCTGGGCTTCACAGAAAAGGATGCTCAGATGCACCAGTAACCAAGATGTGTCCTGCTAACCGTGTAGCCACCCCTGTGACTCTCTGGACTTCAGATCTGTTACCTACTGCTTCCAGTTCTTAGGGGAGGAAATGGCAACCCATTCCAGTATTCTTGCCTGGAAAAATCCAATGGACAGAGGAGCCTGGCGGGCTATAGTCCATGGGGTTGCATAGAGTTGGACATGACCAAGTGACTGAGAACACACACACGCACACACACACACATGCACACACTTCCAGTTCTAGCTGTGCTTCTTAGTATCTAGATTCTTTGTCTAGCCATAATGTCATAATTGTGGACTTCTCTGTTGAGTTACTTACATGATTTTGTAGCAGCAATTCTGCTAATTGTGGAGAAGGAACTTGGTTAACTATAGAGTGGCTAGGCTTTTGGCCTCGGTGACCATGCCTTGCATAGCCGTGGTTTCTTCTCTTTTACATCCTTTGGACTTCACCCCCTAGGGTCCCAGCCATGACCACTTTCTCCCTGACACCTTTAACTGATGAAATCCTAAGAACTTATGTAACAGTTACTCTCAAAATCTAACTTCCAAGTTGGTACTCCTTCTAGAGCCTGTGGTTCTGTTTCCAAAATGAACAATAAAACATAAGTGCTACAGGTAATTCGGAAAAGAGGAGAACTTGAAAATAAAAACGACCCAGAAGAATACCTCAAGTATCAATTTTGTTCTGGCATAGAAGAGAGAGCCTGAATGATCACCAAATCCCTCAACTTAGTGTTTATAAACCTTTTAAAATGTTTATTGAATGGAGATTATAACAATGAAAAATCCTGGTGAATGTTTTGAAGAATAACACAAAAAGGAAAATGACTTGCTTTATTAATGCTAAATGATAAACACCTAACTCCTTTATAGGACTGCACTGAAGATCAGATGAAGTAACCAGTAATATCATTAGAAAATATGAAGTGTGGTTTCTGTATGATTTAAATCTCAGGTATGCAAGAAAGGACTTTTGTGTTATTTTTCTTAAATTAACCCACTTTTAACTCCAAGACCCAATTCCAACATAATGTCAAGGATTTTTGTAGCCTTCTCAAAGTAGTATCAGAAACTGGGGAAGTTTAAATCTCCCTGAACACAAGGAAGAGACTGTCACATCCCAGCTAACATGGTCCCTTTTGACTTTTCTTACTACCCACGAGATCCCCATGAGGTCTGGTGGCTCTCACACGCTGTCTAATGTTCTCCAGTGGGACTCTCTAAAGAGGCGGGACCCTGGGTATAGTCACAATTCCCTGTATCCTCCTTACTCTTGGGGGCTTCCAGTATCTAGTGTTGAACTCTGGTGTCATCCTGCCTCTCCAACATTCCTCCAGGACCAGGGCTCTGGTTCCACTGCCCTGAGGCCCATCATCAATAAGAGTCTCTTCTTAATTATTGAAATAGGCCTGGGAACCAAAGCCAGAGAGGCTTTCCATCTTCTGCTTCTTGCCTTACCACCCTCCTCTCTGAAGAGATGAACCTGAGCCACAGAATCTGTTACTCCTTAGAATGGAAGGCAGGAGTGCAAAACAGAAGGGAAACAAGAGAGGGAAATAACATTTTTAAAACACATTTTATGCAGACGTTCATATAAGGCTTCATATTGATGATAAGTTGAGGAAAGAAAGCGGCTTTACTTTCTGTGAGGGATACTTCCGGCCTGTAAGAAGAGGCGGGAAAGCACTTACTCTGTGCATTTGACCCCAGTGAAAGAATTACACTGGCAGACAGGGGAGGACTTTTTGCTTTCCTTCTTTTCTCTTCTCTTACAGAGCACCCTGACACAGGGACAGCTGCCAGGGCTGGGGCTTGAGCAACTCAACAGCTGATAGGCACAGGGAGACAAGGCACAGACTGCTCTCCCAGCCTCTTCCACTGCAACCACCCATTCGAAACTATATGCTGGACACTCCCTCTTGGGTAGTGTAACTACACAGTTGGGGCTGAATTTCTTTAACAGGCTCTGAGCCCACATGATAAAACCAAGACTATAAACCTCACAAAAGTACTGCAAGAGAACAGTACTTTCTAGACACAGAATGCTAAAAACTACATATGCACAGTTCTCTGGGGATTTAGTTGTTCAGGAATATAATTTCTAGGTTGATCTTCCCCCATAGGAGACTATTTTAAAGTGAGTGCAAAAATGGTATATTACCTCTCTAGTTTTTGCTTTATTTGTTAGGAGAAGAGGATACACCTCTCTGCAAACCTCCTTTCTCCCATCCAGGTTTTATGGCAAAAGATTTATTTAGGCTCCTAAACGCAGTTGGAACCAACAATTAGCAAATGCAATCTTTTAAGACTATGCATTTCCTTAAACAGGTAACTTTTAAAGAAATATTGCTCTCTGATTACACCTGATCACATAATAAAAGTGTAATTCCATTTTACTGTGATGTTTGATTTATTTAGGTCTTTTGTGTCACACCAAGAATAAAGGTTAAGGCTTCATTCAACAATCATTTATCAGAAAAGCTATATTGAAGACAAAAATGTATTGAACCTGTGGTTTCTTGGAAAGAGAACAAATGCACAAATAATGTGTTTGCAATCTGTGTTTCCTTGTCAACAATGTTCTGGGCTTAGTAAACAGTACAGGTTTTCTATTCAAGAAGTTAAAGCGTGCATTCTTGTGTATTTCCTACAGCTTGGAGCATCACGCTATCTTTGAATTATCTGCTCAATAAAGCCCGTTTAGAACCTTGAAATGGCTTATGGGTTCCTATATGTTATGTAACATTTCCAGTGGTTACTGTAGCAACACGTTGTCCTGTACATTTCAGTTCCATGTGAAGTAATCTGTATTGCTACAGGATCCATGTCCCATGCTGATGATCATAAACCATCCTTAAGGGTTTCAAACACTGACTCCCCACTCCCTTTTGTCCGACCTGAAAGGCACTTACGAAGCCCATTTTTTCCTTTCATTTACGATTAAACAGAGGAGACGGTAAAGAGGTTCGTCAGCTGTGCAACAGCGACCCCTAGAGGCTAAATGCCTTGCCAGTGGCCAAAACCTCTCAAAGATCAAAGCTTCTGCCTCAAATCGAGTCTTGCTTTATTGTGTTTATCCCAAGAGCTATCACAGTATTAATCCAGAACTGCCTTTATTTTGAGAACAAGAGGTATTTTTGCTGCCTAAAAGTCCAAGTCCAAAGTTTCGAGAGCTTTACTACCTATTCTACATGGCACATAAATTTTTATCTTCTCTTTGTGCGATCTAAAGGTATCATGAATGAATTACTTTCTATTTATCAGAAAAATCAGCGTAATGACACATTTGTGCATAGTCAGAACACAACGCCTTTGATTCGCTTTTTCCTTGGGCAGAAAAAAAGCTTGGAAAATAATGTAAAATATCAGAAAGAAAGAAAGAAAAAGAATCCTAGCACTCTTGCTTTTCTGGGTTTACTGTAGCTCATGCTCCGGGATGATTCATCGCCTGAAAGCCTGAGCGCTCCATTTGTTTTGTAGATTTCACTACCCGCTTTGTTCTGCTTCAAACCTTTCAGAGAGCTGCAATGCATTATTACCTTGTTAAATCTCAACCAAAATCATTTCTGCAGCCTGAAGCTGTTTTGACGTGGGTTGAGCATCTCACACACAAAAGAATTGCTTTTGTTCCCAGAAGCTCTCATTGGCTGAGTGGCCTTTCCACCCAGCCAATCAGAAGCTAGTTGTTAGGCTTGACTGGCTATTTTTAGCCTCACTCTCAAAAATACTTGGTCTTGGAGAGGGTAGGCTGCAGAATGAAAGTAGCATAGTTAAAGCAAACAGCTAAGTACATTTTGCCTGTCGCAACGTGTTTGGCATTTTTCCTTTAATTACTCATACGCTGTTACATTAGCATGTGTTTTGGTAAACAATAAATTTAGGAATAGAACTACATTTTCTAGTTCCAAATTATCCTTTTAATAAAGAGGCAGGAAGTCAAAGAAATAGTCACTACTCCTTTTTTTTTTTTTTAATCCAAAAGCATCTATTTCACAAATACACAAAAATGCCAGTTATCATACACAGAACACTAACACTTTTTTTTTCCTTTGAAGAATTTCTAAATTATCATTTCAAGTTAATAGAAAATTTAAAGGGCTTGCTCATCATTAGTTTAAAAAGGCATAAAGTCACCCTTTTCCTTTGACCTTTAAAGATGTATATAATTGTCCGAACGAGTATGCACATGGTGTGTAGCAATTAAAATCATAAATATTCAGTGTGTTTTATACGTGGCAATTAAGCATTCTTTTGATCGTGTTCTTTCATTTGAGCTATTACTCAGTAGGCACAAGAGTATTTTTTCCCAAATGCACTTGAAGTGATGAAGCATTACAACACAGATCTTCCTGACCCAGGAATTGAACCAGGGTCTCCTGCATTGCAGGCGATTCTTTACCAACTGAGCTATCAGGGAAGCCCACACAAGTTGTTAATTATGTAATATTATCAGGAAATGAAAATTGTCTAATGAGAAAATTCAGGTCTGAAACCGGTTTTCCATCAGCCATCTATCTAACTAGGCAAGAAGGAGGCAGAGCTAGACTGAACCAAAATTTCACAGCATAAAGCAATTTTATTAACAGGAAAGGAGACTTCCTGAGGGGGGAGGGAGAGCAAATCTATGTCTAATTCTTAAAAATCTGCTGAGGTTGTAGATTTCCCAATATTTATTACTCAGGCTTGGACTGTGAACTCATTTGCTGTTGCTTGCTTGTTTTAAGAAAAATCCCTTTTTACTTCTAGTTGCAAGAGATCAGAATGCCATTAAGACGTATAATAACAGGGAATCTGTAATACGAGTATATATATCCAGAAAACTGGAAGACTTCAAGAAGGAGAAAAGATTTAAGATCCAACCCTGGGATTGCATAAGTGATTTATGATGGTCTTCTATGAGCAAGGATGGCCAAGTATACAGCAGGTATAGGCCAAGTGATGCAAAAAAAAAAAAAAAAAAAAATTATACCAGAATGAATGGAACACAAGAAAGTTTTAAAAGTAAACTTTCCTTACTTTAAGTGGTACAGAATACGGTATTGAGGGGATATGTCCCCTGGGTTTATGAAGATGAAACTCAAATAAGGCACTTTGGGAAGGGTTTTCTTCTTTTTTCAACATCAATTTGGTGCACACTGGGACAGATTTTAAGAAGGCAGCTATACAATGGCTCCCAGGAGTTTAGCTAGGTTTTTGTAGACAACCAGCTGCTAATAGTTTAATATGCAGTCTTAGTAAATTAAAGCAATCTGATAAATTGAGACTCAGTGAGATTCTTATTTGTGTGTTATGGCATAGCATGTTGAAGCCTAGCAGAAATTAAACCATTGTATTGAGAGCTGGACCATAAAGAAAGCTGAGTGCCGAAGAACTGATGCTTTTGAACTGTGGAGTTGGAAAATACTCTTGGGAGTCCCTTGGACAGCAAGGAGATCAAACCAGTCAATCCAAAAGGAAATCAGTCCTGAATATTCATTGGAAGGACTGATTGCTAAAGCTGAAGCTCCAATACCTTGGCCACCTGATGTGAGGAACTAACTCCTTGGAAAAGACCCTGATGCTGGGAATGATTGAAAGCAGGAGGAGAAAGGTACGACAGAGGACGAGATGGTTGGGTGGCATCACTGACTCGACAGACATGAGTTTGAGCCAGCCCTGGGAGTTGTTAATGAACAGGGAAGCCTGGCGTGCTGCAGTCCATGGGGTCGCAGAGTCAGACACGACTGAGCGACTGAACTGAACTAATTTTTCCATTAAGACCTACATTTTATTTTCTCACTTTCTTGTGCCAGGTGTTTTGGCTCCAGACTTGGTCATCTGAGCAATTCCTTAGTTTTATACTTGTCTGCTTAAAAAATAAATACATAAATAAATGTAATAATAACATTATAATCTGTTTATTTCTAATGTTCTCTATGCATTTGTATTTAAACTCCTTTAAAGCAAATTAAATAAAACAAGAATTTGTTGCTCCTTTTCTATCATAACCTTCCTACCTAGCATTTGGTTAGTCTTAAACTTGGATGGTATGCATTTTGTTTTCTGTGGGAACCGAGGCACTTGTGGAACTTCCCTCGTAGCTGTTTGTAAAGAATCTGCCTGCAATTCAGAAGACCCAGGTTCGATTCCTGGGTCAGGAAGATCCCCTGGAGAAGGAAATGGCAACACACTCTAGTATTTTTGCCTGGAGAATCCCAGGGACACAAGAGTCTGGCAGACTACAGTCCATGGGGTCGCAAGAGATGGACATGACTTAGCAACTAAACCACCATTGTTCCTTGTGGGAGGAGAAACATGCAAATTTGCATTTAACTGCTTCTTCAGAGGAGTTGTGAGCAGAAAAGGGAAAGGGTCTTGAAAGATACCCAAAGGGCAGAGGAACTATGGACTGACTGAAGGTGAAGTCCCTCAGCCATGTCCGACTCTTTGCGACCCCATGGATTGTAGCCTACTAGGTTCCTCTGTCCGTGGGATTTTTCAGGCAAGAATACTGGAGTGGGTTACCAAAATGTAATATTGCTTATTTTACTTTTCTGTGCCTACATGTGATCCTGTTACCTGTGACTATAGTGAATGATTACTGTGTGTGTGTGTGTGTGTGTGTGTGTACACGCTCAGTTGTGTTTGACTCTTTGTGACCCCATAGACTCCTCTGTCCATGAAATTTTCCAGGCAAGAATACTGGAGTAGGTTGCTATTTCCTACTCTAGGGCATCTTCCAGACCCAGGGATTGAAACTGTATCTCTAGCAATGCAGTGTGTTCTGCATTGGCAGGAGGATTCTTTACCACTGTGCTACTAATTGATAGATAATTGTTGCAATGTTAATTGTGAAAAGCTGAAATAACTGGATTTTGCAACTCATGGCTACAAATGTATAGATCCCATAAGCCAAGCACACACAACTGTAACAGGTCAAATTCTAGGTTCACCTACAATGAAGTAGATATTTTCTTAGAGTACAGAGTTTCCTGTGTTTTGGTGAAACTGTGAAGTAAGCCAAGTTCCTCACGGGTACTTCTGGCATCTCCTGCTTTCTTCTCACCTCATGAATGCAGTGCTTTCAAGTCTTAATTCTCCCTTCTGTGTAGCCTTACCACAGGCCAAGACTACCCCATGGCCCCAAACACTCCTTCCCTATCTTCCAAGTTTGCAGGTAGAAGTGAATGGAAAAGCCTTCTTTTTCTGTCATTTAGATTCAATTGAAAATATGGTAGCTGTTTCTAAAATCGTTCTTTTTCAGTTGCGTATGTGTGTCTGTGTATGTTACTGTGCCACTGAACACAAGTTTGTAGAACACAAATGTGTGTGTGTGTGTGTGTGCGTGCACACACACATGCCACAGAACACATTCCTTGTGCTCCTGGGTTGTCATCCTTTCAATCTGATTAATTTGTGGTCTCACAGAAAATGTGTGTGAATTATGTTGGCTGTGTCGAGTCCATTGTGCAGGAAGCTAGTTTATATAAATATGCTTTCAGGCTTAACCGTTTCACCCTAATAGGCTTAATAGTTGCCTGTCACTTGGCTCTTGATCTTGAAAAAAAATCTTGTGAATGGTTCACTGTTGGGCAGACAATTTGTGCAATATTAATATGAAACCATAAAAGATGAGAAGAAAATTAGAATCATATGTGTGATTTAGTAGATTAGTTGTGAGTGAGGTAACTTTCCACAAAATTTTGAGTATGTTATAGGAAATAGGGATCTTCAGTGACATGAGGGTATCCTAGGCTGGCATCAGGGGAAGTTCGGGGAAATGGTTTAAGTTAAAGTGTAAGGCTGTGCAAGGATGACTGGCATTGAAAATTTTAGAGACTGACAGTGCAACAAAGCCTACAAATTGAAACAACAACAATTTTAAAACAAACTGTCTAAATCAACCTTTTAACTTGAATGAGGTAAAATTCTATGGGGAAAATGAAGATTTTATTGTGACAAGTGATTTAGGAGCAAATAGATGTCATTAAAATTTTTACAACTCTGAACTGAAGAAAAAGAAAAAAACACTAATCATGGAAACAAGCAAAATATCAAGTTTAAAGTAAAATTAGGACATGTAATTGGAATTTGCTTTGTCTTAATCTTCTGGATTTTATAAAAAGATACATTGAATATTGCTAGCATTTACTCAAAATTATATTTCCCAAATGAAAAAATAATTGTATTTACATTACATTGCATATTAGATTTCAAAGGTGGATGTTGAAGAGTGGAAAAACAGACCTCAGAGCAACAGAAAAAAAATCCCAATATTCCTTGTATTTTTAATAAAAAACAAAGCTTATCTTTATGGCTTTTACGCTAAGGAAAAATACTGGAAGAACGTAAATAAGGAAGGTGAGGAGAAACTTAGGTGGGGCAAAATCATGTAAACAATTTTGAAGTAACAATAATTTGAATGAATCTGCAAATAGCAGTTAAACATTCTTTTTCAACAGCATCTAAGATCCTTAATCACGTGAAGATTCATCATAGAATTAGATGTGATCAATTCAGAAGGTATGTGACTGGGTGTTGGTCACCCATAAGTATGAATTTGATGAGCCTCAGAGATTATAGAGTTCCTAGGTGAGGTCCTCCTGCCCCTTTGGAAATTGTTCAGAATGAAAGCAGCAGCGTGAATCAACACCATGAATAGTCTTCATGCTAGCTGTATGCCTAAGAGTCTTATTTACAGCTGACCCTTCCAATGGCAGTTCTTTCCTTCCTTGCATTTTGAAAGGCTTTGTAATTTCTAAGTGAGGTTTGTTGGTAGCTACTGACAGAAGTAACAAAAGAACGCTTTTAAAAGACTGTGCCAAACACGGACTGTTGGGAAAATGCTGTGAAAGTCACTTAAACTTTTTTTTTCTTCTGTTTTTTGTTTTGACTGGAACACCTCTGTCCTTCTGTGGAGTCCCTAAAAGTAGAACGACAACTGTAGCTTGTCTTGACACATAATGACTTAGGTTTGTTTAGAAAAGGGCTTCTGTTCATCTGTTTTCCATTTGAGTGTGAGTACTAACGTCCATGTCAAGGTCCTGCTTTGTTCCTGTGTTTACTTACTGGAATGTCAATGGTTTGCTTCCTTTGATTAAAATAATAAAATGCATGATTGAATATTTTATAGGACCCATCACACTAGGACGGTGCTTGTGGCGCCAGAACGCAGGCTTCAGATGAGCGCATGAGCTATTCAGCAAATTATTCCTGGAAAGAGACGTATGCCGAGGCTTCTCGAAAACGTCAGAGCTGTAGTGCCCAGATGTTGGCTGACATATGCCCCTGGGGTCAGCTTGGGAAAAGGAGTCATGATGCTTTGCGACGGACTCTATATTAAACTTTACATCAGTAGCAAACACAATTCAAATTGATGATGGATGAGGTGGCTTGAAAGCTGCTGAGAATCACTTTTGTCACCATTGAAAGGAGTTACTCTTTACACAATGGAGAACCCCCATTCACCTTTGGGACTAAATCTCCTTCATTAAAACCATCCCAGACTTTGTGTACATTTTGCTTTAAAGGTACCCATTGGTATCAAAAGGCAATGAGACAGCATAGGAAACTGGACACTGAAGTACTTAATGTCGCCTGGCAGAAAATATACAAGGTGTGGTCACTCCACATTCTAAAGGCTGAGAAATGCAAGAAATTAATCTCTAACCTTTCACCGTATGCTAGAATTTGCTGAGCACACTTAGAACTAAGGAAGCTGAAAGAAAAATCATAGCTTCTAATCCAATCCATTTTAGAATTCTTCTCTTGCCAGTTTATCTTTCTTCATTTAATATAATTTCTCAGTTCTCTCAGGAGTCAGGTAGTATGTTCACAATTTGGATTTCATATATTATACTCTCACCAAATAGTATAGTCATAACCCAAGGCTAGCACAGTCCATACAACTTGAAGAACAAGCGAGGAAGGCTGCTCAGAGAGTTATCCCTAATACTTAGAATGAATTTGTTTGGCAGCGGTGGGGTGGTGGTTTCTAGGAGTAAGTAAAAGGTAGATCCATCAGACCACTGGTATGGCTCCTGATAAGGTTAAGTTAGCTAACCTCGGCAGTAAGAAAGATGGTGAATTACCAAGACCACGTAAGGAAATGATAACAGAGCTTTCCCTGCTTAGGAAGGATATCCAATTTCTTGCAAGAGATGGACATATGAAGATGTTTCTAAACAGAGCCCATGGCGCATGTGTTGCTCCAGATTGGTTTAAGCACTTGAACTAAAAGGGGGACTTGGAGAACACTCAGAACTAAATATTCCTTCCACACTATTTCTGACTTCCCTTAGCTTATTTTCAGAACATTCTTTATATGCATTCATTAATTCAACATTGAGGCATCATGTAAAGATGAAAAGGCATAACTGCTATCCTTGAGAATTACCTATGATTGGGATATAGATTATTGTGGAAATATTTAGAAAATAAAGTATCCAATACTTTAATAAACATATGTTTGCTATACACTATGGGCATTAAACAGGAATACTTACATGAGAGAAGATATCGTGAAGCCTTTAAACTAAAACCAGGAAGACAAGTGGATATTTCATAGGGGATAGTTCGGTTGAGTGAGGACAGAAAGGACATCCTGGCAAAGGGAACTCCTTGGGCAAAGGCACTGGTGAAATATATTCAGAGAAAATACTGTATTAGGAATAGCTGGTGACCTAGACTTAAAAGTGGCTCCACATCCTAAAAAGTCCGCTGTGTCGTGCTATATTTAGGGTGACCAGGTAACTTATAATCTAAACTAGGATGCTTTTGTGAGATATATAGGGGTGCTATTAGTGTTTCCCCTGATGAGAATGTGAAGCAGGAATGTCTTTGTTGAACTGAGACCCATGGTTACCCCTAGCTTTAGGCAAAGGGTACCACTGAAAGATTCCAAAGAGGAAAATGTTGATATGAGTTGTAATTTTTAGATTGATAACACTCTGATACCAGTGTGAAGGCTGGATTAAATTTCTGGACATTGAGAACTAGCATTTAAAAGGAACTTTTTGCTAGTGATGTGAACCCAAGGGCCCACTTTTTCCTGGATTGCTAAAGAAAAACTCAATCGGGTTAGTGAATCCATGAGGCCAGACTTTTCGCCCCTTCAGATGCTCAAGAAGTGATATGGCTTTGCTCTTTTATGTCCCTCGAAATATAATTTGCTGGTGAGCTAGCTAGTCAGCAGAACAAGGCTTCTTGTCTTGACATTTTACTCAAAGAAAAATATTGGGGAAAGGGCTGAGGAGCTGGCAAATCACTGCTCCTTTTTCTCATTGGTCTCAGACCACTAATATTTGCGTAGCTCAGCTGATTCCGCGATGTGAGGCCTGCTGAAGCCCTGCACTATGCTCTCTGCCTTAGTGGGTTGGTGAGGCCACAAAAGGAGGTTGAAAGGGAAGAAGGGGGGCTGCAGGGCACATTAAAATGTCCAGAAAATCATTCTTGTAAAAGTGACTGGGCCTCAAGCGAGTGCAGCTGTTTATGCTTTGGCATACAATGTTTTCACAGTCAAACTTTCTGCTTTATTTCCTTTATCTTCTTGACTCTGATTTGCGATTTGAAATTTTACCAGTGGAGGAATCCTGGGTCATGGAGGCTCGTCCATTTTGTATTAGCTTTTGAGCTCCATTCCGTGTTCCTTAGATAATGACCTGTTTTCCTAATGACTCATTTTCACATCATCTTTCACATTTCTTTTTTTGAGCTATACATTTACATTTCCCTGAGGCAAAATAACCCTAGTCAAAGTTCTTATAAAACAGTTTTGTGTACATACCAGACCAGTATAAATAACATTAAGCTTTTAGACCCTTAGTCCTTTCTAAATGAGTACTGATTTTCTTGTTTGTGTATTTTAAATTAGCCTTGGTACAACAAGAATTTTTGAGTGAGCTGTTACTCTAAAACATGTGAAGAATTCTCATTTCCATTCATTCATGTATTAAACAGTTATTTGTTGAATATTTATCATGCCCTTGGAACTGTGCAAAATCCTGGGCTCAGAGCTATTTGAAAGACAAAATCCTTACTCTTAAAGGGTGTACAATTTATCATAGGTAAATGGGGGAGGTTAATGGAAGGAACCATAAACACAGGCTATTTATCTGTAGCACTCATTCTCAGAGGGTGGTCTTAGTTCCAGCAGCATCTGTATCACCAGGGAACTTGCTAAAAAATGCAGATTATTGAGCCTGTCCCAAATCTGTAAATCCAGAAACTCTGGGTTGGGGCCCAGTGGTCCTTGCTTTAACAAGCCTATGCTTGACTCTGAGGCCCACTCATTCGAGAATCACCAAACTACAATATAATAAGGTATAAGTGTTGGGTGGTATGGGAGAACATGTGCAAAGGGGCTAACTCAATTGTGGAGTCACGGGAAGTTTCCCAAAGAAGTTATTTCTAAATGAAGAATTGATGGATTAGTAGAAAGTGGGCAAGCAAGGGGAAGGTGGGAGAGGGCTGAAATCAAGTCCAAGGAGATATATCCTGAAACAGGCTAGAAGTGAAAAATAGCAGAGCTTATTCAGAATTCAGGAGGAATTCAGAGAGGTGGGCACTTCACATAGTAATGGGTTAGGACTGTTTACATCTCTTATCCAAGGGCAGGCAATGCCTACCATCACATCCACAAACAACAGTATAATGAAAATCACAGCTGCTATCAGAAGTAATGGGTTGGTTTTACACATCAGGAAAGTAAGTCAAAATAAAACCAATGAGGAAAGAGGCACAACCAGGAGCATCAAGTTAGGGAGCCTTTGGGATCTCTCTAGTCAGACAGGAGGAAGGTCAGAAGGAAGGATGATCCAGAAAATATTTGTGAGCTCCAATTAGGACTCCTCAGGTGGATGGCATCTTAGTCCCCAGTGGCTCAGTGGTAAAGAATATGGCTGCAATGCAAGAGCCACAGGAGACATGGGTTCAATACCTGGGTTGGGAAGATTCTCTGGAGGAGGAAATGGCAACGTACTCCAGTATTCTTGCCTGGAGAATCCCATGGACAGAGGAGCCTGGTGGATTATAGTCCATAGCATCACAGAGTCCGACACAACTGAAGCAACTAAGCACGCATGCACAGCATAGCAAAACCCACAGGGTGGCTTAACTAACAGAAATAATGTTCCACAGCTCCACGGGCCAGAGGTCCACAATCATGGCGTCGGCAGGGCTGATTGCTTTGAGGTCTCCCTTCTCGGCTTGCAGACGACCTCCTCCTTTCTGTGTCCTCACAAGATCCTGCCTTGGCACAGACATCCAAGTGTCCTTTTATGTGTCTAAAAGGAGTACGTCAAGGCTGTATATTGTCACCCTGCTTATTTAACTTCTATGCAGAGTACATCATGAGAAACACTGTACTAGAAGAAACACAAGCTGGAATCAAGATTGCCAGGAGAAATATCAATAACCTCAGATATGCAGATGACACCACCCTTATGGCAGAAAGTGAAGAGGAACTCAAAAGCCTCTTGATGAAAGTGAAAGTGGAGAGTAAAAAAGTTGGCTTAAAGCTCAACATTCAGAAAACGAAGATCATGGCATCCAGTCCCATCACTTTATGGGAAATAGATGGGGAAACGGTGCAAACAGTGTCAGATTTTATTTTTTTGGGCTCACAAATCACTGCAGATGGTGACTACAGCCATGAAATTAAAAGACGCTTACTCCTTGGAAGGAAAGTTCTGACCAACCTAGATAGCATATTCAAAAGCAGAGACATTACTTTGCCAACAAATGTCCATCTAGTCAAGGCTATGGTTTTTCCTGTGGTCATGTATGGACATGAGAGTTGGACTGTGAAGAAGGCTGAGTGCCGAAGAATTGATGCTTTTGAACTGTGGTGTTGGAGAAGACTCTTGAGAGTGCCTTGGACTGCAAGGAGATCCAACCGGTTCATTCTGAAGGAGATCAACCCTGGGATTTCTCTGGAGGGAATGATGCTGAAGCTGAAACTCCAGTACTTTGGCCACCTCATGCAAAGAGCTGACTCATTGGAAAAGACTCTGATGCTGGGAGGGATTGGGGGCAGGAGGAGAAGGGGACAACAGAGGATGAGATGGCTGGATGGCATCACTGACTCAATGGACGTGAGTCTGAGTGAACTCCGGGAGTTGGTGATGGACAGGGAGGCCTGGCGTGCTGCAATTCATGGGGTGGCAAAGAGTCGGACACGACTGAGCCACTGAACTGAACTGAACTGAACTGAACTGAATCACCTCTTCTTATAAGGACACCAGTCATGTTGGAAGCCCTAATGGCCTCATTTTAACTGCATTACGTCTTTAAAGACCAGTATCTAAATATACTCACATTTTGACATACTAGAGGTCAGGGCTGCAACATAAGCATCTTGGAAGGACACAGTTCAGCCTATAAGAGAGGTCAATAACAAGCAAGACTCAAAGTTCAGAAGAAATGGAGTCCTTTGGAAGTTAATTAAGACATGGATCCAAGAAGGCAGTGTTTGCCAAGAGAATTCATGAGCCTTGTGCCTAGAGTAACGGGTCCATGTTAAAAAACATCCTGGTTTGTCACAACACATCAAGTCCCTATATGGGACTCCTCCAAGTTCCCATGACTGAAAGGGATTTATTCTGTACCTGGGGCATCATAAACTCACAGGTGTGGAAAATGAAAATGTGATAATATGACATAATAAGTGTGCAGAGAGATGCAAACTGGTTGCCACAGAGGGAAATTGTATAGTAAAATGTCACCACATTTGGAAATCAGAATAGCTGGATTTGAATATGAGATTTGCTGCTTTTCTCTTGTGTGATCTTGTTTGAGAAGATCAGGTAACCGCTCAACCTTAATTTTCTCAACAGTGAAGAGGTCTGCTAATACCTACTTCATGGGAGTCAATGAGATAATATGTATTAAAACAACAAAAAAATGCAACAGTTTTACAAATGTAAGCTACTGTTATCAACTCCAAATACAACCATAGTTACTTTTTTTATTGAGAATTATCTATAAATCATATATTTAAATTAATGTCTTCATATACATGATTTCATTTGGGAAGATCCCCTGAAGCAGGAAATGGCAATCTACTCCAGTATTCTTGCCTGGGAAATCCCATGGACAGAGGAGCCTGATGGGCTACAGTCCATGGGATTGCAAGAGTCGGACATGACTTAGCAACTAAACTACCAACATTTAACTATTATCTGTAAATAAAATCATTCAAACATACCTAAATTCATAACTTCAAGAGAATTCACAAAAACAAGTATATTCATCCAAAATAATCCTTTCTAAGAAATAGTTTTATCAGTATTAGTTAGCAGGGTGCTTTCTAAGTTCAACATAAGTGATCAGAAATATTCACAGGAACTATGACTGAAGATGCAGTATTTAAATGGAAAGGAAGCAATATGCCTTTTACAGAAAAATTGTCTTACTTCAAATAATGCAGTGACATAGAGATTAAGTTCCAATGACGATTAGAACAAAGATGGTGGGCCAGAGGTGAAGAAGGGGTTGTAATCATTTGATCTGGTTATTCAACTTTCTCTGGCTAACCCACGTACACAGTGGAGGTGACTATATCAGGATGTCAGAGCTGGGAGCATTGGCCGCGAAGGTTGTTCTACAAGGTCCGTCTAGTTTTCTGCACTCCCAAACCACAGTACGTGACTTCTCAGGTGGGCATTTTGACAAAGGGAGAGAGAACAAACCAGCAATAAATGCTGTCTTTTTGTCAACGAAAACCAAACAGCAGTCTAATCTATCAGACCCCTCCCCTCAATTTAATTCAACCACAAACCTGAAGGACATGTTGACATAGATTATTCAAAATATGAGAGATTCAAAAATAATTTAAGTATGGGCCTAAAATGTGATGTGAGAAGAGCAATTGTAAAAGTTGGTTCTTAGACTTGCTACTGCCTGTGTAGGCTAGAGGCAAAGACATTACAGAACAGAAGACATCTGAGTTGAGTTACGGAGCTAAATAGGAAGCATTTGTATGAATAAAATAAGAAATGTTTAAAGAAGATTCAGATCAAATTATGTAAGTTTGAAACCACTGGGGAAGAGTGAGGTCTTCAGGCAGGTTAATCACGTTTGTCCTGCAGCATCCCTATATATCTTGCTTTGTGTCCCCCCCGCCCCCACCAAGGAGACTGGCACGAAGTAGGCATTGCCGCATTCTAGTTTTCCATCTCCTGTTTGGCATCAGTCTGTAGGAAACAGTGGACATCAAGAGCACACTGGGAGAAGGGAGGCAATTAAGCCAGGACTGCAGTCCCCTGAGCTTCTCCCTGCTACTTTTACTACAGGTTGGCTTTATCCCTCTACTAAAGGCCACAACCCCATGGACTGCAGCCTACCAGGCTCCTTCGTCCATGGGATTTTCCAGGCAAGAGTACTGGAGTGGGGTGCTATTGCCTTCTCTGACACTTCTTACCAGACAACCTCAAATCTCTAGATGCTGATAATGGTTCCTTCTCTATGCTTTACAGAGCCATCGATTTGGGGGTTCCCTTCCCACTGCCCACATTTGAGTAGAGAGTCCCTTTGTAAAACTTCCCTCAATTATCCCACTTAAGCACAACTATATTCTGATGATACCCTGATTGATACACTTATATAACAACATAACTGAGGAAAAATTAGAAGTTCATTGTGCCCAGAGTTGCCAGGCTTAATTGATTTTATTTTCCCCTTGTTTTCTTGTCTCTCCATTCTCATTGAGATGAGTGGCTATTTAATATTACCAAGGACATGCAGAATGACTCTGAAGTTGCCATTTGAAGAATTGGCAACCTTGAAGTGAGGAAATTATTTTACATCAGAATTTTCTTTTATCATAGAATATATTTAATATTCATAAGTCTATGAAAGTCCTCAGAGCTTATCTAATATTGTCCAGTGGTGCCTGAAACTAGTTCATGATCAAAGTCATCAAGGCAGCTCTCTATATTTTTATTTCTCTCTATATATATTTACTTCTATTTATTTTCCAAGCTGACCAGGGTCTCCTACATCAGAATCTCTAGGGGCAGCATCTGGATTTCTATTTTATTTTTATCTTTTTTACTATGAGCTTTCTGGGCCTATGATTTCCATGTAAGGAGTGGTAAAATTAAGGACTATTGGCATCTTATAACTTTCTCAAGCTCAGATAACAAGACATAGACACAACCAGAATGAGACCCACTATTCTTCATTCTTAGTTATTGAGAGCAAGGGAATTAAGAAATTGGGGAAATCAACAGGAACTTCAGAGAGAAAGTTAATGCCCTAATTTGGACAAAAGTATAACAACATAAATTAAAGGAAAAAAGCTTGTTCCCCAAGCTCCAAGATTTTACATTCACTAAACATTCGGTTGAACCTCATGTGGCTTTTAGGATTCCCACTATTTCGGTATGGACCTTTCAGGAGTGATGTTTCTTACAACGACTGTGATAACCAGAAGTTCCCCCATCCTATTTACATGCTAGGATTGTAGTTCCACAGGAAGGACTCAGTGTTCTGATAAGTGATGGAAATAGTCATTTCATAAATCAGAAGATAACCCTGAGCCTTCCTTTGAAGTCTCACTGTTGTTTCCTGACTCATTTCCTAAGGATAGAAAACCTGCCAAAGTCTTCCACGAAGATAAACAATATTTAGCCAGCAGAAATACGGAGGCTGAAGACAACTGATCAGATATTTTCCTACCAGGAAATCATACAAAAATCCTTCAGTTTATAAAAGAGTTTCTCCTCCCACATCTCTTTTCAGCAATAATCCAGTCTCTTCACTGAAAAAGTAAGAACAGACTGGAAAAAGAGAAGCAAACCATTCATTTCACTTTGGATGAACTTCTTTGCCCTCTGATGTCTTACAAAAGATATTTGTTGAATTCTTCAGCTATCAAAAACCAGAGAAGGAAGAAGATTTTCCCACAGCAAAATTAGGAACTAGCCAATTTATCTTATCTTCGGCTGCTTTTCTCTTCATCAGTTTAGACTGTCTGAGCACAGCTGACAATGTTGAAGACACATTCCAGGGACTTTCCAGAGCACACAGGGCGGTATGGTCACTTTGCCTTTGGCGAGTGTCTTAAGACCTGAGGTGTCCTTCATCAGTATTGACCAACCTCGCTGTGACCAGTTAGGGCTAATGCTGTTATTCACACTCACACACTTTTATGAGTTTTGGGTTGGTTTCTTCTTAGACATGATTTTCAGGTTCACGGGCAACTTCACAAGTTGTTTGTACAAATATCTGTCTGAATTTGTCGAAGAACCGTGACAACAGATCTTATGAGAACATTAGTTGCAGTTGCAAAATACTTTGGTTAAAAGAACATAGAAAAATAGAGCATTTTAGGTAAGTGTTTAGCAATGACCTATTCTGAATATTTGGTTATAGGGTAGCATTTTTTTAAACTTATTTTTACCTACTTATGAAAGAACACAGAAGTTGGAAATCATGTACATTAGTAAACTAAGACCTTAATTTCCTCTTATTTAATTTTCTCAATTTTTTCAATTTTGAAATCCCATACCTTTTTGGAATTATCTCAGATACTCATTCTTAAAGACTTTGGGTGGCTTTCTAAGCAATTTTTAATTTTAGTCTTTTAATGAAAAAGATATTTGAGTGCTGAAATCTTATACAGTATATCAGCAGAAGCTGACACAGTGTATAACCACCTGCTGCTACTGCTAAGTCCCTTCAGTCGTGTCCAATTCTGTGTGACCCCATAGACGGCAGCCCACCAGGCTCCCCCATCCCTGGGATTCTCCAGGCAAGAACACTGGAGTGGGTTGCCATTTCCTTCTCCAATGCATGAAAGTGAAAAGTGAAAGTGAAGTCGCTCAGTTGTGTCCGACTCTTAGCAACTCCATGGACTGAAGCCTACCAGGCTTCTCCATCCATGGGATTTTCCAGGCAAGAGTACTGGAGTGGGGTGCCATTGCCTTCTCCGTGTAAACCACATATACTCCCCAAAAAAGAAAATCTGTACACATTAGGATGGCAGATATACCTGTCATTTTTATTTAAGAGTTTGATCAAAAGTTCCCTTGCTGGCCACTTAGAGTCACTAATGTTTTCTCAAAACTTGGGAAATTTGAGGCTTCAATCTTCAGGATTGATAGGGAGGAGATAAAGAAAGTATTTTCCCTAAACCATAAAAACACTGAGAATTTTAATGGGCTATTTTAGATGGCAAATTCCAATTCTATGCCATTATAGATCTGGTATAAATGTAATGGGAATGCTTTAACATTTTGCATTCATAGTTTTTTTTTACAATTTGTCTATTCAAATGACAAGAAGATTTTAAAGTTGTTCTAGGATTCCAAGTTTTAAATGCTTTTTCTCTGGCATTGAAACTGAATCCTAATTTTTATTCTTTGAATCCATTTCTTTCAAACATAAAATTAATCATTAATAATCTCCTTTCTTCAGTGTTTTAGACTGGGTTTCCTAGAAGCAGAACTGGAGACAGGAATTCGGATGGGGGTATTTAATCAACAAACAGCCTTCAAGAGAAGGGAGTTGAGAGAAGCAGGACAGGCTGGAGGAGGAGCTAAACATGGGACACTCAGCTGCAAATACTCCAGCCAGATCCTACTGGATCTCCGAAGCCTAAATCGTACCTCACATTGAGGCAAGCGCTCTATCATCTTTATCCCTGGTTGGTCTCAGACGCGGGTTCGATCCCTGAGTCAGGAAATTCCCCTGGAGAAGGAAATGGCAACCCACTCCAGTAGCCTTGCCTGGGAAACTCCATGGGCAGAGGAGCCTGGCGGGCTACAGTACACAGGGTCACAGAGAGTCAGACACGACTTGGCAACAAAATAACAACAGTCTGTCATTGGCTATGGGTTGCAAAAGGGTAGAGAAGGGTGGGCATAGCCTCTCAGGCCAGGCAGTACGGGATTAAAGAGAAAAATCCTCCAGAGAAGGGGACAACTGTGAGCAGCTACCGTCTCAGGACCTGAGGCTGAGATAGAGGTGCCACTGCTGGTGAGTGGAACAGGATGTGGCAACACACCACTCAGACACACAGAGCTCTTACTTGTTCTGGGCTAAATGGAAAATAACTATTTTATCAGTTTAAGAGAGTACTGATGGCAAAGCTATTTTTCTCTTTAGTTAATTATTACTCAGATTAAAAGTAGAGCTCATTTTTACCTGACAGGATGGAGCTGAATTTGACTCCTAGCTCTTTCTACAATGCCCCCAAATCAGTAACTTGACTCTCCTAGGTTTCATTCTTCTAATATATGAGTAAAATGATGTCGACTTTCAAAAGTATAAGGATTAGTGGTTTGTTTCAGATGTACAACATGGTGACTTGATGTTTGTATATATTGCAAAATGGTCACCACAGTAAGTCTAATTACCATCCAATTAGCTTACAAAGGGGGCTTCCCTGATAGCTCACTTGGTAAAGAATCTGCCTGCAATGAAGAAGACCCCAGTTCAATTCCTGGGTCAGGAAGATTGCCTGGAGAAGGGCTAGGCTACCCACTCCAGTATTCTTGGACTTCCCTTGTGGCTCAGATGGTGAAGAATACACCTACAATGTGGGAGACCTGGGTTCGATCCCTGTGTTGGGAAGATCCTCTGGAGAAGGGAAAGGCTACAGACTCCAGTATTCTGGCCTAGAGCATCCCATGGACTGAAGAGTCGGTGGGGTCTCAAAGAGTCAGATATGACTTTCAATTACCATATAAAGTTAATATACAATATTATTGACTGTATTTCTCAAACTGTACATTATATCTGTACACCTTATTTATTTTATAACTAGAAGTTCAAGACTTCAAAAAAAAAAAGGAATTAATTTGATCTCCTTAAATATGAAGAGATAATAACACCAGAAAAGACCCTGATGCTGGGAAAGCTTGAAGGCAAAAGGAGAAGAGGGTGGCAGAAGATGAGATGGTGAGATAGCATCACTGACTCAATGAACATAAATTTGAGCAAACTCCAGGAGATTGTGAAGGACATTGGAAGACTGGCATGGACTGGCATGGACTGGCATGCTGCAGTCCATGAGGTCGCAGAGTCAGACTTAACTTTGCAACCAAACAACAATGACAATTAACGCTTCAGGAATTACCAGTTCTGTAAATGGTACTGAGATAGTCTCCATTTTATTTGTAGTACAGAAATTCAAAACTACTGGGACAGAAATGACTGGAGCATTTGCATTTTGCAAGGCGCACTCTTGGCTCTTTACACGTGAAATCACTTTTAACACTCTCAACATATCTGCTAGGTAGAGATTGTGATCCCACGTTCTAAAAGCAAAATTGAGGCTCAGAAATTTTGAGTGACTCACCTGAAATTGCTCAGCTAGCAGGAAGAGCCAAGATTTGAACACAAAGCTGAAACTTCTCACTTGAATCAGGCATCTTGCTCTGTTTCAGTATTCTAATCAGTAAACTACCTTCCTAATTTAGATAAATTGTTTATAATTAGGAGACTTTCTGGGCACATTCATCTCGGTAACAAGACAGTTTGTCATGTGCCTGAACTTACGGTCTTAGAGAAAAAGAGTATAATGGTAAACGTCCTTTCAGATGTTCAGAGCATACTTCTGGTTAATAATTGGGTATCATTGGCCCGAATCCTAGTACTTTCTAGAAATTCAATTCCTCTGATGTTGTGTTTTTTTTTTTTTTCTTAAGACTGCACAGGACCCTAAAAAAATCATACTTTCAGATACATGGAGAAGGAACTTACTTCTCTGCTCATGTCCTCCTTCACTGAATTTTTTTATTTGTTCATTTTTCGTCCTTTTATTCCCCAGGTGGTTGATGATCTCTTCATCTTTTCTCTGGGTTCTCAGTGTCAGGGGCTAAAAATGAGACCTCATTTCACTTAGTGCGTGTGCCCAGCATGAATGGAAAAAGACACAGGTACAATAGCCTAAAAAGGAAGGATTCTGCTTGAAATGCAAACACTGCCTCTCACTGCCATTTACTTTATGACTCATTAAGAAACCCAGGTCTGTTATTTTCCACATTTCATTACCAGTGTTTTTCCTACTGCTTGTCTTCTTTGTATGCATTTTTCACTTGCTGTATTTTACTTCTTCATGCATTCCTCAGGCCTCTTTAATTACTCTTGCCAGGATTATGCTGAGGAAGAGGGTTCAGTTCAGTTCAGTTCAGTTCAGTTGTTCAGTCGTGTCCAACTCTTCACGACTCCATGAATTGCAGCACGCCAGGCCTCCCTGTCCATCACCAACTCCCGGAGTTCACCCAGACTCACGTCCATCGAGTCAGTGATGCCATCCAGCCATCTCATCCTCTGTTGTCCCCTTCTCATCTTGCCCCCAATCCCTCCCAGCATCAGAGTCTTTTCCAATGAGTCAGCTCTTCGCATGAGGTGGCCAAAGTACTGGAGTTTCACCTTCAGCATCATTCCCTCCAAAGAAATCCCAGGGCTGATCTCCTTCAGAATGGACTGGGTGGATCTCCTTGCAGTCCAAGGGACTCTCAAGAGTCTTCTCCAACACCACAGTTCAAAAGCATCAATTCTTCGGCGCTCAGCCTTCTTCACAGTCCAACTCTCACATCCATACATGACCACAGGAAAAACAATAGCCTTGACTAGACGGACCTTTGTTGGCAAAGTAATGTCTCTGCTTTTGAATAAAACGGAGTGCAGAGAGGGTTTGGCCATCTCTTTAAATGCCCTGTCAGTGGTATTGGGCCCCAGGTGTGGATACATAGTTACCTGATGTTTTCTTTTAGTGCGGATACATAATACCTCTTGTTCCTCAGCTTTAGGTTCTAGCAATCAAACCTAGAGCAACAGAAAACATCACAAAATTTTGTCATAAACATATTATTATATTTAACTTCCCTCAAATCTATTTTTCACTGGAAAACTGTAGCTCAGAAAGTTTAAGCAGTTTGTTTAAAGTCACACAGATGGTGCTGGTAGATTTGGCATTCAGGTTTAGGCCTGACTGACTCCAGGCAACAAACATGTTCAACAACTCTGTCTCCAGAGAGGCATAGGATTTCCTGGGGCTGCATCTTGGGTAACGTTCCTATGGATTTTAGTATAATTGGTTAGATGAGACATCCAGGCCTGCCCCTATATTTCAGGAGACAGAACTAAGATCACATAGGGACCTTTGACCATGCCCTGTCCCCCTTTCCTTCCAAACCTGGCTCTTGAGGTTACACCGTAAGGGATCACTGGCCGTTTCTTAGGCCAGTGATCGTGCCCTTGTACTCATGCTCAGCTGCGTCCGACTCTTTGCAACCTCATGGACTCTACCCACGCCAGGCTCCTCTGTCCATTGAGTTTTCTAGGCAAGAATACTGGAGTGGGTTGCCATTTCCTCCTCCAGGGGATCTTCCTGACCCAGGGATCGAACGTCTCCTGCATTGGCAGGCAGATTCTTTACCACTAAGCCACCTGGGAAGCCTTTCTTAGGTCTGGGGTCCTCTCAATAGGAAGGATCTGGGACAGGGATTTATGCAAACCCCATAAGCAATGTCAGGGAATTCCAGCAGGGAAATTCAGGGTCCTAAGTAACTGGAGAAAAGTCTAGAAAGATAGGGGATGTGGGTAACAGGTGTCCGGTGCACCTTTGCTGCATAAACTCCTATCTGTAGAGAGACGTGGAGCTAGCAGAGCAGCAGGACAAGCCAGGCCGGCAGCTCCAGGGCCTGGGCTCCCGGGCAGGACTGAGTCTGGAGCCACAGGACGCCTGCCTGTGGTCACAGAGCAGCACACTTTGTGTACTTAGTGAGCCATCAAAATCGCAACGCGGACACGAATTCACTTTTATGAAGCACCCCTGACTGTGTGAACTATCCTTCCTCCGTTTACTGCTGCAAATGTCTGGCCAGGACAGGACGGCCTCAGCAGGGGGTTGGCATTCTAAGAAAGTGCATAGTTAATTAAAAGGGGGAAAAAAAAGTGTTCAGAGCATTCTTTTCAGCTGCTAGCTATTACGTGTCTTTAAATGTTTACTCAGCCACTTTGTGCTAGAAACTGGAGTCACGTTGGAAACAATAATAAAGAGGGTGGTATTAACAGCAGTGTAAAGAAGATAATGTGCTGTGTATTGTGTTCTAGGTACCAGGTACACTTGCAGATACCAAGGTTGCCAACCTAACTGATTCCTGCCCTTATAGAAACTTTCACACATTTAGAATGACTTCCGCATGTAAAAAATTACAGTTGTGATAAGTGCAATTGAGAAATTTTGGGGTGCTGGGAAGGTTTATGTTATGAGCTGAATTGTGTCTCTTCATTCATGTGTTGAGGTCCTTACTCTCTGTACTTCAGAATGTGACTGTATTTGGGGATAAAGTCTTTCAAGAAGAAAATAGGTTAAATGGAGGTCATTAGCATGGAACCTAATCCAGTATGACTGGTGTTCTTATAAGAAGAGAACATTTAGATACAGACATGTACAGAGAAAAGACAATGTAATGATACAGGGAGAAGATGACCATCTATTAGTCACAGAGAGAGGTCTGGAAAAACCAACGCTTCAGATATCTTGTTCTTGAAGTTGCATTAACAGTTTCCAGAGAGTCTGTGATCCTTTGTTATGGCTGCTGTAGCAA
Organism: Bubalus bubalis; assembly: GCF_019923935.1. NCBI lineage: Eukaryota > Metazoa > Chordata > Mammalia > Artiodactyla > Bovidae > Bubalus > Bubalus bubalis. The sequence continues at coordinate 98,970,793 of NC_059160.1, forward strand.
ATTAATATAGCATGTAACACAGAATCCTTATCTAGTGAGGGACGGCTAAAATCAGACATTGTTGAGGATGCCTTCTAAATACAGAGCCAAAGAAGAGATAAGTCTTTACCCAGATGTAAATAGAAGAAAATAGAAGAAATCTGAATCATGGATGAACTGGGGGAAAACATCAAGGAAGTTGAACCACAATGAGAAAGAGGTGGAGTGACCTTTAAACAGTTATTGGAGTTGGTGCAAACTGAAGGCAGTTGAGATAGAGTGGAAAGTTCACATTCTTAGCCCAGTGTTTGGCCAGCTCTAGAGCCTTAGCTTCCTTGTTTATGCATGGGCATGAAGACTCTTGAGAGTCCCTTGGACTACAAGGAGAGCAAAGCAATCAATCCTAAAGGAAATCAACCCTGAATATTCATTGGAAGGGCTGATGCTGAAGCTCCAGTACTTTGGCTACCTGGTGTGAAGAGCCGACTTATTGGAAAAGACCCTGATGCTGGGAAAGATTGAAGGCAAAAGGAGAAGGGAATGAGATGGTTAGATAGCATCACCGACTCAATGGACATGAGTTTGGGCAAACTCTGGAAGATAGTGAAGGGCAGGGTAGCCTGCCGTGCTGAAGTCTATGGGGCTACAAAGAGTCGGATGTGACTTAGCGACTGAACAACAATGCCTTATAAAGTTATAGTGAGAATTCAGGTAGAAGTTTTGTTCTTTGTTTCCTAATATAAAGGAAGAAGGAGAGAGGGAGAGAGAGAGGTCGGTTAGGGAGAAAAGAAAAGAAGGAAGGGAGGGAGGAAGAAAGAAAGATTGTGAATATTTGATTTACTTGATAGATAACTGTTAGTTGAGAACTTTTGAATAACTGACTGAGCACATTACTTTGTTTATATAAATATTTGTCATGCCCTAATATTACTTTTACAAAAAATTTTTACATCAGTTATCAGAATCTAGGCAGCTGAGGCCTTGTTCTTTCAGTGTCTATTTATTGACCCCTAGCGGCAGGATTCTGCATAGTTCTAGGAAACTTGAAAAACGAGTTGCTCACACAATAGATTTCAAGTCATTCTAAACATGCATTTATTCACTTGTTTATCCTATTTATTGAATCTATTTTATGTATCCAGCACTGTTTTGTGGGCAACTCAACTAAATTTAGCTCTATATCCTAATTTACACTAATTCAATCATTTCAATAGCCATGATTTCTTGAGCACTTAGTATATATTAATACTAATCACCAGCCTGGGCAGTTTTTGTACATTATTTCATTTGACATTGACAAGCATTGTTCAGAGTTGTTATTCTTTCCCTCAGGTCAGTAAACTGAGGCTGAAAATTATAAGATATTTTTCCCAAACTTAGTCAGTTAGTTGAAGAACTGCAGTTCAACCCTTACTTGCTTGGTTGAAAAGTTCATGTTTATTTTACTGTATCACACGGCATCTTAAACAAATCATTCATGAATTTATTTATTTAACATATCTTAACCTGCACTTTTCACTTTCATGCATTGGAGAAGGAAATGGCAACCCACTCCAGTGTTCTTGCCTGGAGAATCCCAGGGATGGGGGAGCCTGGTGGGCTGCCGTCTATGGGGTCGCACAGAGTCGGACATGAGTGAAGCAACTTAGCAGCAGCAGCAGCAAGATGTATATGCACATATGTTTGTATATAAATGTGTGTGTATTATATGCATGCCAGGGACATTATTAGATAAAGATGCATCTATTCATCCATGGAATATTTATTGAGCAGCTACAGGTTTGCCATGCATTATGTAGTGTGCTGGCAATACAGTATTTGCCAAAAAGATGTGATCCCTGTTCTCAGTGTGTTTAGGGCCAGATAGAACAGAGGGACATGAATCACACAATTGCACTAATAATAATGCATGCACAATTATAATCTAGGCTTCACTCTGTTAAGAATGACAGTTCAAGTATGTGTATATGTACATTATAAAATGGTTTTCCCCAAGGATACACCTTTCAGCTGAGATCTGAAGAATAAACACCTTGAACATATATGTGTTCAAGGAGGATAAAGTGGCAGGGGCAAGTGGATAGGGGACAAGAGTGCTCCAGGTATCAGGGACAGCGTGTGTAAATGGCCTGTGACAGAAAAGGGAAATTCACAGTTAGAGAAACGTAGTGTGGAGTCAGGTGAGACTGGGGAAGTAGAGGAGTCAGTAGGTAAGAGAGGTGACCACTCTGTTTATGATGCAGTGTATCTTCACCAACATCATGAAGCAGGAACTCTTCATCTGTATATGGCTATTGTAAAGGGAATCCTCCTCCAATGCTGGAGGGAAGAAGTTAGTATGGACCCAGGGCAGCTTCTGTGTATGGTCCTTACTGGGGATGATGCTGGGTAGTTGGCCATATGCTGAATCAGTTTCCCTACAATCCCTGGGAATACAAACAATGTCCTTCATGGGTAGCCCTGTGCCATGGCACTTTACATTCTTGCCAATGTGGCCCCTTCACATGCAATCCCATAAACAGAACCCCAACATTATCACTCTTTTCATCTCTGCCCTCTTTGTCTTTCCTTCTCTTCTACTATCTGGGAAAATGTTTTCTAAACAAGTGCTCTCCCAATGATAGAAAGAAATGCTTGGTATCTTTCTTACGTTAAAGACACCTCTTTTTCCCTCTAGTTTCTGCCTGATCATACTTTTCTCTAGAAACACTGGGTTCAACTCCACATGGAGGAGAGAAGAGCAGGAAAATGAATTACTAAGAAATAAATAAACAGTATGAGGTATTTCAAAATATTATCCCTGCATATCTCCTGAAAAACAGCATCCCTGCAAAATAGTACAGAGTTCTCTAGGTGCTCAACTTTCATTGAGAGTAGGAAAATGTCTTGAATTGGTTTCTCCCAGACAAGGGGGCTTCCCTGATGGCTCAGTTGGTAAAGAATTGCCTGCCATGCAGAAGATGTGGGTTCGATCCCTGGGTTGGGAAGATTCCCTGGAGAAGGAAATGTCAACCCACTCCAGTATTCTTGCCTGGAAAATCCCATGGACAGAGGTGCCTGGCAGGCTATAGTCTATGCATTCACAGAGTTGGACACTACTTAGAGACTAAACCACCGCTCCAAGACAATAAATTCCTCTCTCAGAGAAACTTCAGACAGTGTGAGCCCTGTTTCCCCTCTGTTCTCCCAGAATCAGGTGATTGAATGTGAATTGCTCCTTTGAGGATAACTGCTTATTTCCCCAGGCACATTCCTGGGCTAGAGCACCCTCTCCCAAAGTGCTTTTTTTTTTTTTTTCTCCCTGCCTTGTCTTCCAGATCAGTGCTCTGCAGTAGGATTTGACATCTAGCCCATAGGCAGGCCTGCGTCACCTCCTTACAGATAATGCCCCCATCTTCTACTACTTCACTTGACTTACTAATTCCTTGGTACAGAAGAGTCAAAGGTTCCCATTTTCTTTCCATCGAGCTTCCTTTCAACTCTCTCAGTGAGAATAGTTTATCGCCTAAATAATTTTATTCAGGAAAATCCACCCCCACTCCAGTGAAATTCCTTTACTAGGTCAGATCTATTTTTCTCCTGCACTTTGACCCTTGGCTAGAAATTAGAAAGGAGGTAGGATTCCCACCGGCAGCTATTTGTCTTTAATCCAGAAGTCCTCAGTGTAGAGCAATACTCTCCCCTCTCCTTGCAAAACTGGACACTTTACCCTGCCATCAGAGTGTTGACTGCTGTGGTCTGCATTGCATTAAACTGTGTTAGAGCTTAGAAAGTTCCGTTTCTGTAATACATCCTTAAAGCAAACTGAACACCAAAAAGGATGCTCACATATCACTCTTCTGTCACCCACCTCGAAGCAGAAATCAAAAGCAAACCACCTGAATGGTAACATATAAGATTTTCTTGAATGGCAAAATTGAAGAAGGAAATCTTGTGGCATAATTCCTGGACTCCTTATGAAGATATGCTAAGAGAGCCAGGTGCCCAGAGGAAAATCCCATGGACAGAGGAGCCCAATGGGCTACGATCCATGGGGTCTCAAAGAGTTGGACATGACCAAAGCAACTTAGCACACACACACTCTGTCTATCATTGCCATTTGGGAAATTAAGCATTGGTATTTTTGCATGCATATGAATTGTTGTTATGCTATAATTCAAAAGCTCCACCAACATAACTTGTTGTAATGGAAAGATTTTAGGCTAGAAATATTAATCTGAGAAGAGGATAGTATGTCTGATGTTAAAAAAAAAAAATTCCAGATGGTAAAGACTGTTGGCATGCCCACGCTTATCCTCTGAACTGAAAGCTGCTGCTGCTAAGTCGCTTCGGTCGTGTCTGACTCTTTGCCACCGTAGCCTGCCAGGCTCCTCTATCCATGAGATTCTCCAGGCAAGAATACTGGAGTGGGTTGCCATGCCCTCCTCCAGGGGATCTTCTGACCCAGGGATTAAACCTGTGTCTCTAGTGTCAGCAGGCAGGTTCTTTACCCCTAGTGCCACCTGGGAAGCCCGAGACTGAAAGCAACTGAAGAACACAGGATTAGTACAGAAGCTTCAGGGAGAGGGGAGAGAAGGAGAAGTGAGCTCCAGCTGTACCTCACTGTTCTTCTTCTGTGAACCCCATGCCCCAGCTTGACTCTGATAATTGAGAGAAGTCTGAAACCTCCTATTGGAGCCACAACCCCTCTCCCCAGATGGAAAACACTTTGTTCCCTTTGATTCATGGGACCAAGCACATTGCGGGACACTGAATTTTTTTTTTTTTTTTCCTAATGTAGTGATTTCTCCTTGTTGGAATATTAGATGTACAGTGTTCTTCACAGAGCTTTGCCTGAATTGTCAATCACCTAGGGACAATTTTAAGCCTTCAATTTAAAGGCAGCTGGCACCTTGAGTCCTTTCAGAGTTCTGCCAAGACCAATTATGTCACTAAGTAGGCTAACACGACAAAGTAATTCATATTCCCCAGTAATCTTTTCTGTTAATTAATGAACACTGACAGTGGTCAAACAGCTCACTATGAGCATCCTTTCAAGACTGAGAGAATCCCACGGGGTATATATGTAAACAATTTGCTTGCTTTTGTTCTCCCCTCATTAGTCATACATATTGAAAATATCCAGTTTTCAGGATCGGCCTGACAACCAGTTGGTTTGAAAGACGCTGTCCAAGGCCATTTGGCCTCAGGGTACAGTTCCTGGTCAATGTCAGTGAAATTATTCAGTGTAGGAAGATCTCAAGTATGTCTGCATTTTGTCATCTTTTTTATGAACCACCATGATGGAGATGCCTGAGAGCTACTGGGTGAAGAACCCAGGCAGTGAATAAGCGTCTGCTGATCGAATCTCACAAATCCTTGATTCCACGCAATACAGTCTTTCTGAGATCTAGCTGGGAACTGGGAAATTATTCCTTTGCATTCTACTGGCCAGAGAAAGTCACAAAGCTAACCCAGATTCAAAGGATGGGGAAATAGACTCAATGGAAAGTGGTCCAAAGTTTCACTTTCAAGAACATGAAAGAGGGTGGCATGAACAACTGGGCCATGCTTGCAATCAATCCACCGCAGTGAGACCACCCAAGGTGCCAAGGGAGTGAAAAGAATGTGAATACATTTAGGGAAAAGAAGCCAGGGGATATTTCCCAGAGGATGTGAGTTCCAGGACTCATCTGGAATGAGAGTTGTCACTGAAAAAGTGAAAAGTCAGGGGAGAGGATGGCACTTCAAGGCAGAAAGAGTGACCTAAGAGAGCATGAAATCAGGACACAGCACCTTGTTGGAAATGATGCTGTTTGTGGTGGGCAAATGAAGAAGAGAGGTTCAAAACCAGATTTTAAAACACAGTTTTTTTGTGTGCAATTTGGAAATGTCCTATTTCCTTGTATGTGTGTGTGTGTGCTCAGTCACATCCAACTCTTTGCGACCCCCTGACTGTAGCCCTCCAGGATCCTCTGTCCATGGGATTTTCCAGGCAAGAGTACTGGAGTGGGTCACCATTTCCTAATCCAGGGGATCTTCCTGACTCAGGGATTGAAACCTCATCTCTTGCGTCTCCTACACTGGCAAGACAGATTCTTTACCAACTGTGCCACCTAGGAAGCCCCTATTCCCTTAATCAAAGGAAATTGCTTTCTTTCTCTTTTGATCATTTTGTGACATTGTTGTTTATTTAATTAAAAAAAATGTGGTGTTTTTTTTTTTCTGGTTCTGTTTGACATGCAGAAGTGTAGGAAAACTCACTCTGAAGAATGTAATTGTAGACTTTCACTGTACATGGAAATGTCTTTTTGACAGACTTGTCCTTATTGATAAGTTTTGAAGGACTAATGAACACTTCTTACCCTGAAATGGCCCAGAAGGGAGGCATTTGGAATGAATGATGTGTGGATAAATGACTGTCAATCAATCTGTCTAGATAGCAATTCTCTGAATGTGAGGAGATGGTGAGGAAGACTAGGAGAGATTTGAAAAGAGAAAGTATGACTCCTAGGCCATTAAGATTTTTTTTTTCAAATATTCAGCATAATGAGAGAGAGGGAGGAAAAAAAATCCCAACAGCCATGAACACATAGAACTGAAGGACAGATATACAATATAGAAACAATGAATGATTAGTCTAGATGAACTTTCATGAAATCATGCAGTTCTCATAATTTTCTATTGGCTCTTTAGATTACATTCTATTTCACAATTAAAAATAATCTTTGTTTTCATGACTGCAAGCAAAGTATCAAATTTTGTTATGTTGTGAAACATTGGCTTCAAACCAGATTAATTTGTCGTTTGTTTGGATGCCACCTATGAGTTATGAAGATATATGTACCAGAACTGGAATGTTTTATAGCTGTAGGATGATACTGTTCTTTAAAATTTTTTTTTCAGGGTGTTCATATTCCACATCTAGGATTTCTACCTCTCACCTATCCCCATCTATTTCTCTGGAATACCTCTAGTGTTTCTCTTAAACTTAATCCTACTTTATTTTTTCCTATATAAAATGTTTTCTGTCTCTGCAACCGCTCTCTACCCCAACTTAGCTGGAGTGAGTATTCTCATTTTATGAGCAAGCACTGAAGTTAGTACCAGTCTCGACTCCAATATCTGTATGACAACACATTGCATGTATTGATGTCTGTCTTCATCATTAGACTGTGGTTTCCCTCAAGGGAAAAGTCTGTGTTTTCTTGGTCCTGTGTCTTCTTTCCCTATATGAAGCCACAGCAGCCACCCAGCATGTACTTGTGGAAGCAAGCTATGAATACGTGAGTGAGTGACTCTCAACTGCAAGGGCAGCTTTGAATGAGATACATCTGTTTCCATACCAAAACAATTAAAAAAAAATAAAATATATTAATTTATATTTATTTTAAATAATGCATTATTTATAAAGCCCTTTTATGTGGGCTTCCCTGATGGCTCAAACAGTAAAGAATCTGCCTGCAACGCAGGAGACCCAGGCGCGATCCCTGGATCCGAAAGATCCTTTGAAGGAAAACATGGCAACCCACTCCAGTATTCTTGCCTGGAGAATTCCATGGACAGAGGAGCCTGGAGGGCTACAGGCCTTAGGGCTGCAAAGAGTTGGATACGACTGAGCGACTAACACTTTATATATCCTATTATTTGATTGATACTTAGAACAACCACATCATCCCCCTCTTAAAAATAAGAACACTCAGGTTCACAGGAGGTTATATAGCTGCATGAAAGAAAATGCAAATACGCAGCCACAGGGCCACAACCCCTATTCCACACCGTTGAGGGAAATAGCAGCTAAGTGGGATAGCACTTCTGCAGACCATTCTCTGTAACATAAAATTTGGGTCATTCCTTTGTTTCAGATTCATTTTTCTTATGTATAAATAAGGCAAGTAGTCAAGAGTTCCCTTCAACTCTACCTGAACTTACGAAACCTACTCACTCCCAACCTTGTTGAGAACTCTGGACCTGGGCACCACATAATCTAACCACTAGATGGCGATGCAGCTCAACTCAGTGCCCGGGTCTGCACTCCTACTTAATGAAGAAAGCTGTGACCAAGGTCGTTTCCCACAGGCTGAAGTTTTTGAAAGATAGATATGAATTATAGTTGAGAATCCACCACATCCTTTGCCAAGAGAAAGTGTTTTAGGTTGGTGGAAAAAGTGTTTAAGGTTGCTAACCATCCATAAGCAAAAGGCTACTATTATTTATTCATTGCATGGGACTGTGCCCAGCCCTCCAATAATTAACTACTTAAATCCTTATGAAAACACTACATGTTAAGGATTATTATCTTTACTTTACAGAGAATGAAGGGGAGACACAGAGAGATTAAGGAAATTTGCTAAGGTCACTACCAAGATCACCAATTTCAGTTTTTACAATAATAAGACTAGGAGATGCTGATGAATGAGAGGCACTTGCCAACAAATCTAACAGATATGACTTCAGATGTGCCCTTTCACCACAATATTTGTTCTTGAAAACCATTTCCTTTGGTTCAGAATAGGGGAAAAGTAGAGTTTCTGATTTGTCTCACCATAGCTGTTGTCTACCAAGTTCTTTATAGCTGGATGGTCTTCAGTTCAGTTCAGTTCAGTCGCTCAGTCGTGTCCAACTCTTTGCGACCCCATGAATCGCAGCACGCCAGGCCTCCCTGTCCATCACAACTCCCAGAGTTCACTCAGACTCACGCCCATTGAGTCAGTGATGCCATCCAGCCATCTCATCCTCTGTCATCCCCTTCTCCTCCTACCTCCAATCCCTCCCAGGATCAGGGTCTTTTCCAATGAGTCAACTCTTTGCATGAGGTGGCCAAAGTACTGGAGTTTCAGCTTTAGCATCATTCCTTCCAAAGAAATCCCAGGGCTGATCTCCTTCAGAATGGACTGGTTGGATCTCCTTGCAGTCCAAGGGACTCTCAAGAGTCTTCTTCAACACCACAGTTCAAAAGCATCAATTCTCCGGCTCTCAGCTTTCTTCACAGTCCAACTCTCACATCCATACATGACCACTGGAAAAACCATAGCCTTGACTAGACGAACCTTTGCTGGCAAAGTAATGTCTCTGATTTTCAATATGCTATCTAGGTTAGTCATAACTTTTTTTCCAAGGAGTAAGCGTCTTTTAATTTCATGGCTGCAGTCACCATCTGCAGTGATTTTGGAGCCCAGAAAAATAAAGTCTGACACTGTTTCCACTCTTTCCCCATCTATTTCCCATGAAGTGATGGGACCAGATGCCATGATCTTCGTTTTCTGAATGTTGAGCTTTAAGCCAACTTTTTCACTCTCCACTTTCACCTTCGTCAAGAGGCTTTTTAGTTCCTCTTCACTTTCTGCCATAAGGGTGGTGTCATCTGCATGTCTGAGGTTATTGATATTTCTCCCGGCAGTCTTGATTCCAGCTTGTGCTTCTTCCAACCCAGCCTTTCTCATGATGTACTCTGCATATAAGTTAAATAAGCAGGGTGACAATATATAGCCTTGATGTACTCCTTTTCCTATTTGGAGCCAGTCCATTGTTCCATGTCCAGTTCTAACTGTTGCTTCCTGACCTGCATACAAATTTCTCAAGAAGCAGGTCAGGTGGTCTGGTATTCCCATCTCTTTCAGAATTTTCCACAGTTTCTTGTGATCCACACAGTCAAAGGCTTTGGCATAGTCAATAAAGCAGAAATAGATGTTTTTCTGGAACTCTCTTGCTTTTTCCATGATCCAGCGGATGTTGGCAATTTGGTCTCTGGTTCCTCTGCCTTTTCTAAAACCAGATTGAACAACTGGAAGTTCATGGTTCACATATTACTGAAGCCTGGCTTGGAGAATTTTGAGCATTACTTTACCAGCGTGTGAGATGAGTGCAATTGTGTGGTAGTTTGAGCATTCTTTGGCATTGCCTTTCTTTGGGATTGTGTCTTAGGCTGGCTCATTTGGTGATCCTAAACCTAGAAGATTGTCATGCCTTAGTTGCAGTGTTTGCTATTGTGCCTGTACCCTGGGAGATATTATTTCCTTGGGAAGACTTATCCAACCTATGCAGAGGCTAGAGAAAAGCCAAAGAAACAAGTTCTCAAGGTGATATGATGAGATTCCCTTATCTCAGGCTTGAGTTGAATCAGTATTTAAGCATAGTGATTTTTTAAAGTTTATATTTCTGGAATTTTTCTAATGGTCCAATGGCTAGGACTTTGCACTTCCAGTGCAGGGGGACTGGGCTCAGTCTTTGATCAGGGAACTAGATCCCACGTGCTGCAGCTAAGTGTTCACACACCATAGCCAAAGATCCTGCATGCTGCCAAGTAAGACCCTGTGCCACCAAAGAAATAAATAAAACAGTATTTTAAAAAGTTTATATTCCTTCTACCAAGTGGCTAGATTACTTATAAGTTTGGCCTCAATTTGATTGCTTTCTTTTGTTTATACACACACACACACACACACACACGGCTTCCCTGATGGCTCAGCAGTTAAAGACTCTGCCTGCAAGGCAGGCGACCTGGGTTCGATCCATGGGTTGGGAAGATCCCCTGGAGAAGGGAATGGCTACCCACTGCAGTATTCTAGCCTGGAGAATTCCATGGACTGTATAGTCCACGGGGTTGCAAATAGTTGGACATGACTAAGCAACTTTCACTCTCTTGGGTGTAGCATCACATCTCAAATACATATATATATCAACATATATATGGATATATATACATATATATATATATATATATATTCACATATACATACATTTTTTCCCCTGTGTTCCTATTTCTGGAAACAAAGAGGAAGAAAAAAAGGAGAGGTCTTTTGCCCATGTCTTGTAATCTAATATTAACAGAGTACTATAACATGAAACATTGAAGAACTGAAAACACAGCTTTTTGTTGTTGTTTTAGAAAGCTAAAAAGATAGTAGAAATAAATCCAATAAAACAGCCTTCACTCAACAAAGTGGCACTTTTTATGTACACATGGGTAGCAGAGATTGTTCATTAGAATTGTGCCTCTATCTCGCAGGCTAATTCTTTCAAATGACTTCAAAGTAGGGAACACGGACTGAGGGACAGAGGTTGGGGAGAGCACTCAGCCTGTGTCTAGGAGACAAATACTCTCAAAGATTGTAAATACACAATTTTAGCTTTGCTTTTGACTTAAAGCCCACTGTGGAAGAGATCGCCAATGATCTTTCAGTATTTCTTCTTTTTTAATTCTTTTAGTAATGAAATGAAGAAGTGAAAGTCACTCAGTCGTGTCGGACTCTTTGTGACCCCATGGACTATACAGTCCATGGAATTCTCCAGGCCAGGACACCGAAGTGGGTAACCTTTCCCTTCTCCAGGGGATCTTCCCAACCCAGGGATCGAATCCAGGTCTCCCGCATTGCAGGCGGATTCTTTACCAGCTGAGCCACAAGGGAAGCCCCAAATAAAAGCCATTAATTTTAAGTGAAGCCTTATGACTGAATTCCCCAACCCCCAATGGAACATGAGTGCAAGTAACATGCCCAGCTTCCATGTACCCTCTTTCTTTGGATGCAAGGGCTAGAAAACAAGTGTTAATAGGAGCTGCCCCCAGCCCTCCACAGCTCATCACTGGTTATGAGAGTGACTTATAGGTTATTGTCTTATAACATCTACTGCATTTAAAAGTACTTCGTCACACAACTAGCTACTATAGAAATTAGTGTCTGAATGTTCCTCATTTTTATAACAAAAAACACATAGCTGTTGATTAGCAGTCAAGCAGTGAATGGTAAACAAATAACTATTCCAGCCCAGAGACCTGATGATGCCTGAAGTACTGTGGCAAATTATCTGGTAAAAACATTGCCTGTGATATTTGAGGCAGAGCTTTTGCCACCCAAGCATGTAGCTAACTCCAAACAAATGGCTGAAGAAAAAAAGAAGAGACTTCTCCAAATTCACATGCTTGGACTAGAACTTAAATGTTGGGTTTATTGTTTCTTTAGTTAGAATACATAAAGGAAGTGCTCCTGATGCCCCATGACAAGAAGTATCTCTCATTTATGCTCTTCTGATGTGTGTTCAGCTCCCCTTAAAATATGAAAATATTACATCATAGTCTGTTAGATGAACATTGTCTCATTTCATTTGCATCATAAAGATACATTTCTCTAGGGATGTTAATAGATAAAATTAGACTTAACAAGTACCTACTCATTAATGGCATCTTGTTAGTTGTTCACTATTAATGATTTGAAACAGAGCTGGAAGATAAGCATTTTAAGTGCCTTTGCTCCCCTACACTCCACCAAGGCTTCTCCAGTCCCTCTTCCCCTTGTCTTTGCCATCAGTCAACAGACATGACTATTTCATCACAGCAATATTTCACACTAAGCCTTCTTTTATTCTCAAAATCATCCTCAAGCATCCTCTAGGCAGTTTTACTTACTAACAGAGTCAGCATAGGATAGGAGATTAAACCTGTTTAACTTGTGGTGGGGCCAGGGGAATGTACATTGAATAGGTACACTACTTAAGGTCGAATTTCCAGCATACAAGAAGGCAGGTGTGAAGGCAACAATTCCATCATCTTCCCAAAGCCCGCCAAGGATATCCACTTCTTTGTACTGACAAGAGTAGATCTGTTTGATTTCCTGTGAGTACCATTTATTTGAGTTCCAAGAGTCTGAGATCTCACAGCCATTTTCTAGGACCAGAAAAGACTCATTTTAGCAACTAACAGCTGTGTCCTCACTTTGAATTGGTAAGTAATAAGATTTGAGAGCAAACATTCAAGAATAACTGCTACTTAAGATTTTGTAATTGTTCTTCTCAGCAAGCTTTACATATGGCTAGATATGCATTTTACCCACACAATGCACTTCCATACTTATTCCCAGGAGCACTGGTCAGCTCATCTTTGGAAAGGAAGGAACCATTATTATTCTTTTCATTTCACCTTGGCATTTGGCATTCACCTTGGAATTTCTTCCCACTGTCTTCTTATTCCAGTTTTTCACTGTAACTGTGGACTGTTAATGCCATTATTTTGCTATTTCAAAGGAAAAATGTTCTGTTGCTTTTGGGGGAGTATTCAGCAATCTAAGCCTATCATTAATATCTCTAAGCATATGCCAGTTTCTATTTTTCCTTTTAATTTTAAATTGGAAGACCCTAAACAGTATTCCAAAATCACTTTTTGTTTTTTCAAGGTTATTTTGACAGTTATGTCAAAATGATTTCAATAAATAATCATAAAAAATATTTTCCTCTAAATAAATCAAAATAGCTAACTTTTGAGATCAAATTTATGCTAGCAAATATATGAAAACTTACAAAGGCTAGAATTATGTAGTTTGAAGAAATATTTTTAAAAACTATAGAATTTTGCATTTTTGGATGGATTTAGATACCAGATAGAGTATTTGAAAAACAATTTTAAATGTCTTTTACTGTAATACTATAGTTTTAGAAACAGGGAAGAAGAAAAGCAAATTTGATTTAGTTTAATTCTGTGATTTTGATTAATTCAAGAATTATAAATCATTACCTACATTTTATGGCACCTAAAATGAAAAAAGAAATGCAAGATATGTACATAAATTGCAATCTTCTGAAACTGATACCCCAGGTGCTAAGGTACTCAGCTACTAAGATAAGGGACACCAGGAGCCAAGATCCTCTGCCAAGTTCTCCAGGACTGGGCTCAACAGAGCTTTTTAGAAGAGCAGCTACAGGCCACCCTCACAATAAGACATTTGGAGGCAAGGGCTCTGTAGGAGAAACTCCTTTGTCTTTTACTAACACAGCTAGCAGTTTTATTAAGAATGCTAAATCTGTATATCTGATATACATTTTAGATTCGTCTTCCACTAATAAGCCAATGGCTAGCTTTGGTATACTACAAAAAGGGCCAGGAAAGGATTTAAAGTACCTGGATCCATAACTACTTGCAGTCTACTGGCATCAGTGGAATTTTCTCTCATTGCTTGCATGCATGCTCAGTTTGCGTTGAACACTCTGTGACCCTATGGACTGAGCCAGTCAGGCTTCTCTGTCCATGGGATTTTCCAGGCAAGAATACTGGAGTGGGTTGCCATTTCCTGTCCCAGGGGATCATCCCAACCCAGGGATCAATCCCACGTCTCCTGTGTCTCCGGCACTGGCAGGCAGATTCTTTACCACCATGCCACCTGGCAAACCCTTTATTGCTCATGTGCAAAATGCAGAAGCTGGGTTATTTTGATGGTCTGAGAGTGGTTAAGTGAAAATCGCAGGGAGCTTTGAATTCAGATAGACATATGTTAGAATTTCAGCTTTGCTGCCTTTGTACATAATGCTTCTGTCTTTAGTTTTTGACAAATAAGTTGGGAGTAGAAATATCTACCTCCAAGAATTTGGAGAATTACTCAAGTTAACAGTGGTAAAGCAGCTAGCACACAGGGAGATAGTGGCAGCTAATTTCACTAATTTTGAACCTCTCTGTAGATACATTCTCTCAGCTCTGTTCTACTACTATCATCATAAGTCTAATTTTTTTGCAGTTGAACATTTCTTCAGTCTACATAGAGCTAGATGAGACCCACAGATCCATAAGCTAGAGAAAAGCAGAGATCAAAAAAAAAAAAAAAAAACAGTTGAGGAATAAATTGTAGAATGGCACAGAATTAGAACTGGGGGGAAGTACCTCCTATTCTTTATTCACCATGTCTATGACAATAATCCCATCCATATGCTCATTCGTATATCCAATAAACATCAGTTAAACTTTGACTGTGTGCCAAGTCCTTGTCCATGGTTTGACCTACCTCTTTCTCAAGCTGGTATAGGCCAAATCTGTTTCATGAGTTATAGCGGTGAATATTTTGATGCCAACTAGTATGTATTTATGACTTTCTCATTTCTAAACACCAAAGCAGCTTTTCTTTATTTTCCTCCAGACTATTACATGGCATATGGTTTGGTTTTTGGATATTGTCTTCACACTTTCCTAATGAGATCAACTTTGTCTTCAGACTCCTTATTTAGAATATCGTTCAAGACTGTGTTCTGGGTTACTTGTATTCTCAAAGATGCAAAGAAATCAATTCAAGTTTATGTGATTATTTCCACCAGTCAGATTTTATCTCGTTTTACATTTGCTTTGGAAGGTGCTAGAACATAACAGGAATTCAAAAGTTCCCAGCGCTGGGAGAATAGCCACTTAAAAGCAGGGATCTGTGTAGAAATACTCTATAGATCATATTTATAAAGTCATGTGCATAAGACAGGCTAGCAGTGAAGATGGAAACTTCTGGCTCCTAAGTCATCCGTGAGGTGTTATGAAAAAAGATGGGACAGCTCTGGCCCTCAGTTTCCACATCTTGGTAACTGGGGAAAAAATAGTATCTTAGTTCTCAGTGACAGCTTTGAACAATAAAATTAGATAGATATTAGAGCTTGATAATTATAAAGTACTTTGTAACAGTTGTCAGGGGTCCTGACATCCTGCCTGAACTAGGCTGGAGCACTAAAGGTGGTTTGAATTTGAGCACCAGAGAGAATGATGACTTGGAATACAATCGGGTCACTGGTGAATCAGCAAAAGCAAAGCAGAGAGAAAACACATGGTCAAGGATGCCACTGAGCGGACCTGGTCCAGGGTCCCTCTGTTTACTCTCACAGACGAGTGCCCTGTGCAACCAAATCAGACCCAGGATTCCTGTCTTTCATATGCTGTTTTCCCTGGAGGGTTGGGAAGGGGAGTTTATTGACATCAGCATGCGGTGTGTCAGTTGCTCAGTTGTGTCAGACTCCTTGCGACCCCATAGACTATACGCCACTGGGCTCCTCTGTCCACGGGATTTTCCAGGCAAGGATACTGGAATGGGTTGCCATTTCTTCCTCCAGGGGATCTTCCTGAGCCAGGGTTCAAACCCCTGTCTCCTGGTCTCCTGTGTCTCCTGCATTGCAAGTGGATTGATTACCACTGAGCCACTGGGGTCAGCGTGTGGTGGTAAGCCCTGCTTCCATGGAAGGAAATTCTTGTTGTGCCACTAACATACGCACTCGCAAAGCATTTCTCTCTGTGCCATCGGGCCTTCTGGAAGTTCTAGTCATCTGGCCGGCTTTATCTGACCACCGTACTCTCCCTCCAGGAACTTCAGAGAAAAAGGAAGACTTTGGCTTTGACTGAGATAGGTTAACGAATATAATCAATGGAGGGAGAGAAGACAACCACCCAGTAAATAAAAGGCATGGCGGAGACAAACACATACAAAACCAGGCCTGACTCTGGAATAAATCAGACTCTAGGAGAGTTGTTATTTATTTATTTCTCTCTCTTAGATTCCCCCACCTCTTCAGTCTTTCTGATCTGAGCAGACTCGCCATATTCCAATTTTCCACTCTGCCCTAGACATGCCACAGCTGCTTCAGGGACCATATCAGCCCCCACTGTCCACAGTTCACGCTGCAGGAAACCACCTATTCTCTTCTGCCTCCCTTTGGAATGTTAATTAGTCTTTCCTATCTCATAGGCACCCTGATCCTTGAAATCAGTCGTCAAAGGTACTGAATACCTGCCTATGAAATGCGAAGCAATAGGATTTAAGGGAAAAGGCTGACTTCAGAATCATGTAGACCTGAGCATGAATCTTGGTTCCATCACTTGCTTGCTGGAGGATTTGAGGCAAGGGTTCTAATCTCTCTGTAAACTGTTGTCTCCTTATCCTTGATCAGGCACGGTGAATCCCAGCTCAGAGGCGAATGTGAGCTCTACATGTACATTTTATGTGAAATGCACATGGCAGGGTGTCAACAATTCACATCTTCCCATTTGTCCCAATCTGCAAAGTTGGCAATTTCAGAAACAGGACTATTAGGAATACTTTTGACCTAAGAAACGAAATTCACTTACTGGTTGCCTGGGTTTTGACAGCCCCTTGCCTAACCAACTTCAATTCTCAGCAAATTATGGTCCAGATTCTAAGGAATCAAATTGGAGGGTAAAGTATCTATATGCCACATTTTCCAGACTGTGTTTTAAAAACAACTCAATTGCTATTTATTTCTTATAAAATATATCTCAGATAAATTCACCATTTGCCTCTGAGTAGAACAATGGCACCCCACTCCAGTACTCTTGCCTGGAAAATCCCATGGACGGAGGAGCCTGGTGGGCTGCAGTCCATGTGGTCCCTAAGAGTCGGACATGACTGAGTGACTTCTCTTTCACTTTTCACTTTCACGCATTGGAGAAGGAAATGGCAACCCACTCCAGTGTTCTTGCCTAGAGAATCCCAGGGATGGGGGAGCCTCATGGGCTGCCGTCTATGGGGTCACACAGAGTTAGACACCACTGAAGCAACTTAGCAGCAACAGCAGCAGAACATAGACTATACCTTTTACTTATTTTTTAGTTTATATCTAGGAGTTTCAATTTATGTTAGATCTTTTAATTTATATTGGATATTTCTTAATAATGATTCTTTTCTTTCTTTCTTTTTTTTTTTTTTTTTGAGTGTTCCATGTAGGTAGGAATACATTCATGTTGATAAAAAATATTTAGAGTCACATACTTTGAAAGACGATGCTGTGAAACTGCTTCACTCAATATGCCAGAAAATTTGGAAAACTCAGCCGTGGCCACAGGACTGGAAAAGGTCAGTTTTCATTCCAATCCCAAAGAGAGGCAATGCCAAAGAATGCTTAAACTACCACACAATTGCACTCATCTCATATGCTAGTAAAATAATGCTCAAAATTCTCCAAGCCAGGCTTCAACAGTACATGAACTGTGAACTTCCAGATGTTCAAGCTAGATTTAGAAAAGGCAGAGGAATTAGAGATCAATTTGCCAACATCCACTGGATGATTGAAAAAGCAAGAAATTTCAAGAAGAATATCTATTTCTGCGTTATTGACTATGCCAAAGCCTTTGACTGTGTGGATCACAACAAACTGTGGAAAATTCTGAAAGAGATGGGAATACCAGACCACATGACCTGACTCTTGAGAAATCTGTGTGCAGGTCAGGAAGCAGCAGTTAGAACTGGACATGGAACAACAGACTGGTTCCAAATAGGAAAAGGAGTACGTCAAGGCTGTATATTGTCATCCTGCTTATTTAACTTATATGCAGAGTGCATCATGAGAAACGCTGGACTGGAAGAAGCACAAGCTGGAATTAAGATTGCCGGAGGAAATATCAATAACCTCAGATATGCAGATGACACCACCCTTATGGCAGAAAAGTGAAGAAGAACTAAAGAGCCTCTTGATGAAAGTGAAAGTGGAGAGTGAAAAAGTTGGCTTAAAGCTCAACATTCAGAAAACGAAGATCATGGCATCTGGTCCCATCACTTCATGGAAAATAGATGGGGAAACAGTGGAAACAGTGTCAGACTTTATTTTTGGGGGGCTCCAAAATCACTGCAAATGGTGACTGCAGCCATGAAATTAAAAGACGCTTACTCCTTGGAAGGAAAGTTATAACCAACTTAGCATATTGAAAAGCAGAGACATTACTTTGCCAACAAAGTTTCGTCTAGTCAAGGCTATGGTTTTTCCAGTGGTCATGTATGGATGTGAGAGTTGGACTGTGAAGAAAGCTGAGCACTGAAGAATTGATGATTTTGAACTGTGGTGTTGGAGAAGACTCTTGAGAGTCCCTTGGATTGCAAGGAGATCCAACCAGTCCATTCTAAAGGAGATCAGTCCTGGGTGTTCTTTGGAAGGACTGATGCTGAAGCTGAAACTCCAATACTTTGGCCACCTCATGTGAGGAGTTGACTCATTGGAAAAGACTCTGATGCTGGGAGGGATTGGGGGCAGGAGGAGAAGGGGATGACAGAGGATGAGATGGCTGGATGGCATCACCAACTCAATGGACATGAGTTTGAGTGAACTCCGGGAGTTGCTGATGGACAGTGAGGCCTGGCGTGCTGCAGTTCATGGGCTCACAAAGAGTCGGACATGACTGAGCAACTGAATTGAACTGAACTGAGAGTATATCATGAGAAATGCTGGGCTGGATGAAGCACAAGGTAGAATCAAGATTGCCGGGAAAAGTATCAATAGCCTCAGATATGCAGGTGACACCACCCTTATGGCAGAAAGCAAAGAATTAAAGAGCCTCTTGATGAAAGTGAAAGAGGAGAGTGAAAAAGTTGGCTTAAAACTCAACATTCAGAAAGCTAAGATCATGGCATCTGATCCCATCACTTCATGGCAAATAGATGGGGAAACAGTGTCAGACTTTATTTTTGGGGGCTTCAAAATCACTGCAGATGGTGACTGCAGCCATGAAATTAAAAGATGCTTTTCCTTGGAAGAAAAGTTATGACCAACCTAGACAGCATATTAAAAAGCAGAGACATTCTTTACTAACAAAGGTCCATCTAGTCAAAGCTATGGTTTTTCCAGTAGTCATGTATAGATGTGAGAGTTGGACTATAAAGAAAGCTGATGCCAAAGAATTGATGCTTTTGAACTGTGGTGTTGGAGAAGACTCTTGAGAGTCCCTTGGACTGCAAGGAGATCCAACCAGTCCCTCCTAAAGGAAATCAGTCCTGAATATTCATTGGAAGGACTGATGCTGAAGCTGAAACTCCAATACTTTGGCCACCTGATGGGAAGAACTGACTCATTGGAAAAGACCCTGATGCTGGGAAAGACTAAGGCGGGACGAGAAGGGGAAGACAGAGGATGAAATGGTTGTATAGCATCATCGACTCATTGGACATGAGTTTGAGTAAAGTATGGGATTTGGTGATGGTCAGGGAGGCCTAGTGTGCTGCAGTATGGGATCGAAAGAGTTGGACACAACTGAGCGACTGAACTGAACTGACTTTCTCTTTCTTCTTTAACATATCTATTTTATATACTCACATTGGTCTTTCAGCTGTATTCTGGTCAGAATCAAGCATGATTTATAGTTGCCAACGATTTTTTGGAAAAAATTGAAATTGTTCCTTTACTTAGAAAATGTGTGTTATGTTCTTTAAGACAGATAAAAAGAGAAGCACCTTTAATGTGTGTACATTCAGATTCTCTTCTGGAACCTGAAAGTCTTGTAGTTTATTATTATAACTATTATATAAATTATCTTTCACTTTATACCTTACAGGGGGATGTTTCCACTTCTGGGAAATACATAATATTAAGGATCCCACAGGACTTAGAGGGATGGGAAGAGCAAATCGCCCTCCAGAAACCACTCAGGATCTGTGATGACTGATTTCCTATAGATTTGTTACTGTTCCCCAAACTCTTCTAGGCCATTTCTGATGAGCTAATTTATTATTAAATTGAAGGACTTTTAAAAAATATTTATTAGTTAATAGTAAAGCATAGCTCAGGCACTGAATACACTATAGTACTCAAGACTGTCTAGATAGCTCAGTTATGTGATGCAAGTCGAATAGGACCTGGGAAGTTGATGCATGGGAACATGCCCTGAAATGGGATTTAAAAGGCACATGCGAAAGGAAGAAGTAACATGTAGATTTAAGATAATGCTCATGGAGCAATAAGAAAAACTATTTAGCAAAACTGTAAACAAAGGGAAAACAATCGTGACAACAAAAGGATTATAGAAAACTCATTGCAGTATTATATGCCCCGATGTGAAGATAAAACTTTGAACATAAAGAAATGATTTATGTTTAAGTAGTTGTTAAAACAGGAAGAAAAATTTTTTATTTATACTCATGCCAGAAAAACATAGCTAAAGTTCATTCCGATTCTGTGAAACATTAGTATCTTTGACACAATTTCAATACTTTGTGATTTTTGCCAACTAAACCTCAGAAATATCTCAAAAAATCTACAAATGTTCCCAACTCCAGTGTGTATTGGGCCTTTTGTAATACAGATGGATGATGCAGAAACTGGCATTAAGTTGTACACAATGATAGAAATATTATATAATATGGAAGGAATGTAATAGTTTTCTTAATTCATGAATTTCCTAAAAGACCTGAATTATCTGCAATGAGAAAGCAGAGAAAATGCTGGGGCATGCAGAATCCCAAAGAACTGTTTTTCTTAAGGAAACATATATCCTTGCAACTTGAAAGATGAGAAGACAATTCTAGGTAAGCTTTTATTTTTTTTTTTGGTTATATTCAGAAAACTGAATTCTAACTGAATTGTATTTACTTAAAGATCATGTTGAAATGACTTTGTTTTCAATTTTGTGAGTTAAGCCACATGATTCAATATCCCAAGCTATACCTTCTAAGTGAAGCTAATATAAACATTCAAATGGTAAGTGCCGCGTTGACAGGAAGGCCATGTATTAGAGCTCTTTTACTGTTTGGGTTAGGAATCCCCAGTGTTTTTTAATGTGTTTATCCCCCAAATGTACTTTGAATCCACTGGTTATTATGAGTGTTTTAAACAGAAAGTGCCCTAGAGCATGTTTTCTTCATGAAGAAAGACTCTTCCATGTAATTAATCTTATTTACTCCTTTATGCTGCTGGCTTTATCTTTAAATGGAAAATTGCCTTACTTCCCTTAACCTTTTCTATCATTTCTTTTTACAGCTAAAGAGATTCCTTCTAAAAAAAAATTTATTAAAGTATAGATGATTTATAGTGTTGTGTTAGCTTCTACTAGATAGCAAAGTGACTCAGTTATGTATGTACATGTATTGTATATATTCTTTTTCATATTCTTTTCCATTATGGTTTGCCACAAGATTTTGAATATAGTTCCCTGTGCTGTAGAGTAGGACATTATTATTTATCCTTCCTGTATATAATAGTTTGCTTCTGTTAATCCCAAACTCCCAATCCTTCTCACCTGTACCACCCCTTGGAAGCCACAGATCTGTTCTCTATATCTGTGAGTTTATATTTGTTTTGCAGTTATGTTCATTTGTGTCATATTTTAAATCACAGATGTAAGTGATATCATATGGTATTTGTCTTCCTCTTTCTGACTTAACTTCAGTTGGTATGATCATCTCAAGTTCCATCCATGTTGCAGCAAACCACATTATTTCATTCTTTTTTATGGTTGAGTAATGTTCCATTTTAGTTGTATCCAACTCTTTGCAACCCCATGGACTGTAGCCCACCAGGCTCCTCTGTCCATGAAATTCACCAGGCAATAATACTGGAGTGGGTTGCCATTTCCCTTCTCCAGGAAATCTTCCAACCCAGGGATTGAACCCAGGTTGCCTGCATTGGAGGCAGATTCTTTACCATCTGAGTCACCAAGGAAGCCATATATATATATATATATATATATATATAAAACCATAAACCATATATATATATTATAAAACCATAATTCAGAAAGATACATGCATGTATCTTTCTGAATTATGGCTCTGCCTGAGTATAGGCCAGGAGTGGGATTGTTGGATCATATGGCAATGCTATTAGCTTTTTGAGGAACCTCCATACTGTTTTCCATGGTGGCTACACCAATTTACATTTCCACCAGCAGTAATAAGAGAGTTTCCTTTTCTTGACAACTTCTCCAGCATTTGCTCCTCACCCCTTCTTGATCTTTTCTTTTTCTCTGAAAACTTGTGACCAAGGAGAAAGAAATATCATAAAAAAATAAGTCCATGTTACTTATCGTGAAATTGATTGGAATTAAATTACAAGCATTCCTTTACAATTCGAGATATGAAATCACCATGGATTAAAGGCCCACCCAGAGCCCATGAACTATTTGATATGTAGCAAAAACAGAGTAGAGGAAGTTTAGTTTTTCAGTGTGGTCGAAACCTAATGTTATCAAAATGTTTATAAACTGTCATATCATCTTTGTGCTTGCTGGTTGTTTACATACACAAAGATCTCCCTTGCTTAGCCAATATAAGTAATTTGTATGATGTGTTTGTTTTTTTTTTTCCTCTCTTCCTTGAAAAACACCAAGAACAAAATATTGCAAGAGCTCTTATAAACAGAAGAAAGCAAAAAGTGTATTGTACAGGACAACTTTATATGAGGGAAATTCTTCACTATGTTTTTTACCATTTAGGTTTCACAGTAAGTTAACAGAAGTAGTTATGGACAGATTTTATTTTTCTATTTATTCTTTCAATAACAAGCATTGCCAGCAATTCTAAACTGACTCCCAAGAAAAGTTTTCCAAAATAAAGCTATTATCTATCTTTCTTATGTTGAAATCCAGCTCTTTCCTTTTATCTTTCTTCTGTTTTTCGGTGGATGATGCAAAGTCGAAATATAAGCCCTTGAAATTTTATGGATTGAATCTGAACATATCAGAGCACATTTCTATCAGCTGCACCTGTCTTTGCCTTTCCTAGATGGACATGTCCACATAGACATCAAAAAACAGGAAGAAAAAAAGCCTGTGGCAAATACAAAGGGATTTTTCCTGTGGTATTAAGTATACCCAAAGATTAAAGACATGTCGAAATTCATAAAATACATGTGAAAAGCCACTGATGACAGGAACTTGAAAGAATCAGAATTTTTGAAATAATTTATTCTGCAAGGTGGTTATTGAATTTAAAGAGAGAGAAGGTAAATTTGATGGGAAGTAGATGGTTGAAGGACACCTCCAGTCTCAGTTGAATTTTTGGCATGCTCTACTCTAGCTCACACTGGTCGCTGTGTTATTTCTTGAATATGCCCAAACATGTTACCGCTTCGGATTTTTTGTCTTTTGCTATTCTCCATATCTGGAAAATTCTTTCCCCAAATAGTCACAGAGTCCACTCCATCAGTTTACTTAGATGTCTGTTCAAATGCTACCTTATTAGATATAAATTTTCTACCCTTTTATTTAAACAGCACATCCATATCACCCTCTAACTTTCTTCTTTGCTTTTCTTTTCTGTATCACATTTATCTCTGCCTAATATATAACCTGTTCTCTGCTGTATCCCCAGTGCCTACAATAGTGCCTGGAACTCTACAGGGCTCAATGCATATGTGTTGAATAGAGAAATAATTTAAACAATCTTTTCTATCATCCAGGGAAATCTTGTCAATGAACCTCAAATATTATGATACCTGCTGAGTATGTCATTAGATTAAATGGAAGAGGGTGGTTTTGTAGGATTTTTGACCCAGGCTTTAAAAAACTCTCCCTGCCCCAATTTTTTTGAAGATTTCTCTCTTCAAAATGGCAGTGGTATCTTTCTGCTTTTTATATAGTTCATTCTTAGTGCATAATCCAGAAAGATTTCTGATTTATAGAATTCTGATTAATTGTCTATAGTGTATTTCATTAGGTGCTAATGATGTGTCCTGATACTCTTATTACAATTTTCACTTTGTTTCAGAGCATATTGTTTGGGGATTTATTGTGCTTTATAACCAATGAGCATCTCAAAGCAGCTATGCTATCCAGGAGCCCTTCTGCCTGATGCAGGTTTTGACAGATCAACTATATATTGGTATTCTGATCTTCCTTACACATCTGGCTGTAGGTGACACCAGTTGCCATTTGCAGGGCCTGCCAGTGGTTATGGCCTCCCTGGAGTCGCCTACATAGCATAATGAAGAATAACAGTGACCAATCTAGAGAGTAAGTCTTAGCAGCTTTATTGACCTCTTGCTGTGTATTCATATCAAGGGAATATGTTCTGGGTCCTAAAGTACAACTTATGGTAGAAAGTTTTCACAAAATTTTAAATGAACTGGTTCTTTCCTCACTTTTTAGCCCTTTCGTAAGTCCTCCTAATCCACACCTATTCCAGCACCATGATAAAACAAAAGCATGGTTTATAGAAAAATAAATTGATAGGTTGAATTTCATTAAAATTAAAAACATCTACTCTGGCCTTGTCTAGTGGTCCAGCAGTTAAGAATCTGCTTGCCAATGCAAGGGACACGAGTTCAATTCCCGGTCCAGGAAGATTCCACATGGCACTGGGCAACAATGCCTGTGAGCCACAACTGCTGAGGCCTCCGCACCCGAGAATCTGTGCTCAGTAACGAGAGAAGCCACCAAATGAGCAGGCTTCACACTGCAACCCCACTATAGACAAAGCCCACGGTCAGCAATGAAGACACACATAGCCAATAAATAAATAATTATATAATTAAAAAAAAATTTCTCTTCATGAGACATTGTTAAAGGAACGAAAATGCAAGTCACATTCTGGGAGAAAATGTTTGCACAACATATATATATATGCATGCTTTATATATATATTTGCATGTAATATATATGATTTATGATATTTGATAAAGGCTATGTCTTCAGAATATAAAGGGTACTTACAACAGAATAATAATGAAAATGAACAATACAACTAAAAATTTGAATAAATAGTTCAGGAAAGGATATATGCTGATGTTGAATTTTAGAAGTACAAATTAATGAGATACTGCAATGAGCTACACTGTGTTTCTATTAGGATGGTTAAATAAAACAGACCTACCGTACGGAGTGTCGGCAACTTTGCTGGGGAATTAGAACTGTCATGTATTCCTGGGAAGAATGTGAAATGGTACAAACAGTTTGGAAAATAGTTTGGCTGTTCTTAAACAATTAAACATAAACTCAGCTATTTTCCTCCTATTCATTTATTCAAGAGAAACAAAAGCATATGTTTTTACAAAAACTTTTATGTGAATGTTAATTATTAGCCCAATTTGTAATAGTTAAAAAACTGGAAACAATTCAAATGTTCATCAGTAACTGAGTGGATAAACAATCTGTACATTTGTAAAATAAAGTATTAGTTATTAATAAAAAGGAATTTATCCTACAGCATGGATGTAAGTGTTAGTTAGCAAAATAATTATGTTGAGTAAAAGAAGCTATATAAAATAGGACATAGTGTAGGGTTCTATCTATAGCAAATGAAAATTAATGTATAGCAGTAGAAAGCTGGTAAGTGGCTGCCTTCTATGGCAGGAAGGTGAGAAGGAGCAAGAGTGAGGAATTACAAAGGGGCAACAGGAAACTTTTAGAAGTGCCAGTTTCATTCAACATCTCTGTTGTGGCAATGGCCTCCTGGAGATGGATACCGATATAGATATAAATATAGAAATATGTACAGTTGTTTTATGTCAGTTATGTCTCAATGATTCTTTAAAAAAATAACAAACACACAAAGCAATATAAAGGCCATCATCAGTGTTTTGCTCCCACCACTGCATAGGTGTCACTGACTATATGGCTAGGTTGGCATTGGGTCAAGGGCTCACTGTGAATTTACCAGCTGTGGGTAGGGTGTGGAGATGTAGTATCCATATGCTGTCATCTTGAAGACTTCTCTTCAAGAAAGTTGCCCTAGGTTGAAGGGTTGCAGGCTTTCTCAGACTTGGTCTGTTTTTTCTAATGTAAAAGAAAATGCAAATGTCACCAAGAATAGAGAGAAAATTAGTGAGTTAGGCTTGAAACATTTCTTACCACTCATTGCCCCTCGGGCTGGTTTGCAGGTCCAGTCTGGTTATGACCTCGTTAAACTTTTTTAGCGTTTCCATTTACCCTGGTAATTTCAAATTTCACATTCCACATTCCAAAGCAGTAGATATTGCTGAGACTTTGAACTTTGTTTGAAATGTAATCCTACACTCTACCAGCCATCTTATTTTACCACAACACTTGACAGCTGTTTAAGGCTATTATATTGAATTAATGTTCAAGGAAGTTTACAATTACTCACTAGGAATAAAACACAAACCTTCTTTTTAGTATTGTTTAGCAAAGAGATGCCACTGTTTTGTTGCTAATGAATTCTTAGATTTCATCTTTCTCTGTCTCACACATTTTGATTTTCCTTTCTTAAAAAGGCTACTCAAGCGAATAATTATATACTTAATATCCCTAGACGGTTGGTGGACAGATTTTAAGAAGGCATTAAGAAAATTTCAAAATAGGAGCATAAGAGTTGAGCAAATCACAAAGCAGATATTGTACATTATTCCTTTCATACATATTCATCAAATATTTCCTGTGTGTTGGGCATCATATTGGAGCTTGATGAACAAGAGTGAGGAAAAAATTGATTGGCTTTTTGCCCTTAAATAGCTTATAGTACAGGAAATGCATTCAATTAGATGTGCAGTTTACTCCAGATTCAAGCTTCTAGTTCTTCATTCCTCATTTCCATCCAAATTATCTTAATTCAGTAAATTCACACTTACATTACTGAGGTTATGGAACAGCTCAGAGACAGAGGACTTTGGTATAGATCTTCTGAGAAGGTAAGCCTTTCTCCTCATCTCCCTCCTCTTCTTTCCTCCTCATCTTCCATCTTTTCTCTTTGCTTTTTTCTCCCACTTCTTTTACCATTTTCAGTGTTTAATTTTGAAATAATTTCAGATGCCTCCCAAATACTCAAAATTAGTACAAAGAATTCCCATATGCCCCAACCCAGATTTCTTTTTATCACTGTTGCTTGTACTCACTCTCTCTGTACCCTCAGCACACCATGGATATGGCTATGGATATAGATGTTGTTTTTGTTTAGTTGCCGAGTCATATCTGACTCTTCTGCAACCCCACCGAGTATAGCCCGCCGGACTCCTCTGTCCATGGGATTTCCCAGGCAAGAATATTGGAGTGAGTTGCCATTTCCTTCTCCAGGGGATATTTCTGACCCAGGGATCAAGCTGACACCTCCTGCATTGGCAAGTGGATTCTTTACCACTGAGTCACCAGGGAAGCCCTGGATAAAGATATAAGTGTTGGTAATAATATACCTGTATCTAAAGATTTTTTCTGAAATATTTCAAGTAAGTTGTAGACATGATTGCAGAAGGCAATGGCACCCCACTCCAGTACTCTTGCCTGGAAAATCCCATGGATGGAGGAGCCTGGTGGGCTCCAGTCCATGGAGTTGCTAAGAGTCGGGTACGACTGAGGGACTTCACTTTCACTTTTCACTTTCATGCATTGGAGAAGGAAATGGCAACCCACTCCAGTGTTCTTGCCTGGAGAATCCCAGGGACGGGAGAGCCTGGTGGGCTGCCATCTATGCGGTCGCACAGAGTCGGACACGACTGAAGCGACTTAGCAGCAGCAGTAGTAGACATGATACCCTGTACATCTAAGTTTATTAGTATATGTTTTCTGCTATGTAATCACATCTCATGAATATAATCAAGAAACTAACAATTCCATCATATATATATATATATGAATATTATTTACTCATAAAAATGAGGAAATCCTACTGTTTGCAACAACATGGATGGACTTACGGCATTATGCTAAGGGAAATATCAGAAAAAGACAAATACTATATCATCTCACTTGTATATGGAATCTAATTAAAACATAGAAAAAGAGATTAGATTTGTGGGTATCAGAGGAGAGGGAAACAAGGCCTTAGAGAAAGAGAATTAAAAGGTACAAACTTCCAGTTTTAAGATAAATAAGTACTAGAGATGTAACAAAACAACATGATGCCTATCATTAGTGCTGCTGAGTGATATTTATGTGTGAAAGTTTGTAGGAGAGTAGATACCGAAAGCTCTCATCACAAGGAGAATTTTTTATTTTTTTCATTGTATCTGTACGAGATGATAGATGTTACCTAAATCTATGGTGATAATTATTTCACAATACGTGTAAATCAAACCATCGTGCTATATACCTTAAATATATACAGTCATTTATGTCAGTTATTTCTCAGTAGAACTTAGAAAATTTTTAAAGAAACTGAAATACTAGTGTCTAACCTGTAAAACATATTCAGATTCAGCGATCTGTCCTACTAATGTTTTTAACTAATCCAGGATCACATGTAGTATATTGTCACGTTTCTTTTTCTTCCTTTAATCTGGAACAGATTCTCGTTTTGTTAAATTTTGTATATGAATGGTTTTGTTGGTTTGCTTTTTGACTTTTCATGACAAATATTTTTGAGGAATACAGGGCAGGTACTTTGTAAACTGTTCCTCTGTTTGAGTTTGTCTGATGTTTCCTTAATTAGATTCAGGATGTGCATTTCGGGAAAGAATACCATTGGGATGATGTGTCTTTCTCAATGCATCATGATATACTATCACTATGATAGTAATCCTGGGTGCACAGCGATAAAGAATCCACCTGCCTGTGCAGGAGACACAGGAGACACAGGAGACACAAGAGATGCAGGTTCCATTTCTGGATCAGGAAGATCCCTTGGAGGGAAATGGCAACCCGCTCCAGTATTCTTGCCCAGAGAATCCCATGGACAGAGGAGCCTGGTAGGCTAGACTTCATGCAGTTGCAAAGAGTTGGACACAACTGAGCGCACACACACACCACACACAATTTAACTTGGTCCACTTGATAAATCTGGTACCTGCAATTTTCTCCAATGTAAAGTTACCACTTCCCCTTTTGTCATTAATAACTATCTTGTTGAGAGTTACTTTGAGATTATATCATCATCCTGCTTCTCACTATACTTTTATCTACAAATTCACTGATGCTTTTCATTTGATTTGATTATTGTTGGGGTACTAAGGTGGTTTCCAAATAGTGATTTATGTATTTCTGTAGTTCCTTCCACCTTGATTAGTAGGAATTCTACTGTAAGGAAGAGCTATCCTTTCTCCCCTGGTAAACTTCTTTTCTGAGCTCTCCTCATCTGTTAATCCACATATTAATCCACCCATCTCTTTAGTCATTTTTAATCCACCCATGGCATCATTCCATGTAGTACCAAAAAGCTCCATGCACGCGTGCTCTGTTACTTCAGTCGTGTCTGACTCTTTGTGACCCTATGGGCTGTAGCCCGCCAGGCTCCTCTGTCCATGGGATTACCCAGGCAACAATACTGGAGTGGTTGCCATGCCCTCCTCCAGGGGATCTTCCGGACCCAGGGATCAGACCCAGGCCTCCTGCATCTTCTGCATCACAGGTTGATTCTTTACCGCTGAGCCACTGGGGAAGGCCAAAAAGCCCCATGATACAGACCTGTTTCATTTTTCTCACCTAATTGAATTTTCACAGAAAACTCACAGTGATGATCCTACTCAAAATATCATTTCCCTAAGGATAACTAAATATTCATGAGGTTTTTAAAAACTACCATTTTTTTTCATGGGATTACGTCAGAAAACAGGATAAAATCCATTCTTAAAACTCTGTTGGAGGCTCATCCATAAGTGAGAGATTCATACTTTCCAAAATGACCTCACGTCATCAAATGAATCCAAATCTATTAAGGAACATGAATTTAGATTTCTGTAATCCTCGCCTAGTCTCCTTGTCAAAAATAATCGCTGATTGGATTTTAGGCTGAAACCGTAAGTCCTGACTATTGAAAATTTGCTATTTTTCTTAGATTGGGTGTCTAATTAGTCCTATGCTTTACACTTGCTCAAAAGATTAAGACATCTTACATCTTCTCATATTTGTGACATCTGTCCATTAAACTTCCCAAATTTGGGATATTCGTGAGAGTGCTCCATCATACTGCCAAGGTCAGGTTGGAACTCGAGTGATTACAAATGAAACCAGCTAAGTCAATGTAACCTAAGTGAATGGCCATGCATTTCAGAAATTGAAGTACTAATAAGCTTTTATTTTAAACTACAGAAGATGTATAGTTTTTCATATTTTTAAATACAAACATTGTAGGGAAATATAGCCAGAGGTATCATTTATACAGTGCCTAATATGTATCCCCAGTGCCTTACATATAACATTTGAAAGTCTAATAAAACCCTACAAAGTCCATGTTGATGTCTCAGTTTTTAAAATCTGCAGCAGGGGGTTTGAAAAGGCTACATAATTGAACTGAATTCAAAGCTAACAAGCAGAAGCGCTGGAATACATATCCAAGTTTGTCCTAACTGAAAAGGCCATGTTCTCTCTCGGCATCACAATGATAATATACCTGCTACCAGTAATAAATATGTAAAGGAATAAACTTGTATAGTCTGTGAGATCAGTAAAAGCTGATGAGATTGCGTGGCAGAAAAATCAAATTCTCTCTTATTTTTAGAGTGCACCACAGTACTCAAGTTGTGTTTATTTAGTTCACTTGGCTTTACTCATTTCATTCCACTGATCTCTTTCCTTCTTCATAATATTAGTATAGTATATTTAAAGATCTGCATATATGCTAAAAAAATGCATTAGTTAAAAATCTTAAAATCTGAGAGATAATCATAATGATGGTACTAAGCCAAGCTTTGAGCTCTCCTTTCTGTAAATTGAACTCATTAAGTTGTATTTTCTGTTTTAAACAGTAGGTGGCGGTACTGGGTCATTCTATTAAATTGAAGTCCTTAATTACAAATCTGGCTGTTGATGAAAAATAATATGTAATATATATTTTGGTTTCTGAACCAGTTACATCATCCTATTAAAATTTACTTTATAAAATAATATACTTTATGAAGTCTTATATTACTTGAAAAATATGCATATATATAAATCCTTCAGAAGAAAGAAAATGACTTTATATATATATAACACACATATTTTTAAATCATTCTATGTAGTTTGGTATGTTATACAATAATTTAAATGATTTTAACATTTTTGGTAATAAATATTATTTAATATTTGGGATTAATTATTATCTAAAATATACTCCAAATTTGTAATTATTATAAAAATCATAATGTTAAAGGGTCCTTTTCATGTGGTAAAAGAATGGATGGAAAAATAAAGCTTTGTCTCACTCTTTCAATTAATTCTTAATTGAGTACAATTATTACTTTTAATAAACTTTCAACCAACCTTATAATGCACCATATACTTTATGTTACTCATCAATCTATATTCCTGTTCCACTCTATTTAATGTCTTTAAATAATTTATTTTGAGTTTTGGCTATATTTCTGCTCTTTATTGGTTTTTAGTGAAGCTTAAAAGTGTTGGTGTTTTTCCAGTCTTCATTCCAGCTGTGCATTTGGTTGGAGTGGGAAGGAGATAAGGAAAAAAGAGAGTATTGTACTTTTTAAAAGGCCATTGCTATTTTTGGTGAAATGATATTTGAATGTTGTAGTTCATTAGGTCATTGATGATAACTATGATGTCAAATTATTTGAGCCAGTCTTTCAAAGGTCCCAGGTCTACAATGCAAAGGTAATATTTATAATCTTGAATGATTCATAAGCAATTATTAGGTAGCAGATGGCATCTCTCAGATTTTAATGACTGTTTCACTTCAGTGACTGCTTCATGGCAGATGGGATGGAATTGTGGAGTGACTGAGGCTGGGAACTGTTGGCATGAGGTAGAGAACCAGGTTGTTGGCAGAAATTAGGGATCCTGTGGAAGGAACAAGGGTTAATATAAAGACAGCAGTTAAAGCGAAATAAGGTGAATAGGACTAAAAGTGCTGTTAAGCAGAGTCTGCAAAGTGGAGATGTGGCAACTATTTACATTTTATTTTTATGTCAATCTATACTACTTCAGCACCCACTCCAGTGTTCTTGCCTGGAGAATCCCAGGGACAGGGGAGCCTGGTGGGCTGCCGTCTATGGGGTCGCACAGAGTCGGACACAACTGAAGTGACTTAGCATAGCATAGCATAGCATACTACTTCAGCATTTTTATTGTGATTGCTGTGAAATTGCAACTGGAGTTTTAATGGTGTTCTGAATGATCAGGTGTGTCTGTGACAGAGTTCATATGAGTAGAATCAATACCCCCAAATTAGTGCTCAAGGGCTACTTTTGGAAAGAGTGCTTACAAACTGAACCTTCTGCTCTCTCCCTAGCGCCTTACAGTTCTCGTCATTTCCAGATAAGGAAGTCACCCAACAGAGCAGCAAAAACTTCAGCTTATTTTTAAATGAAAAATGTCAGTAGAAGACAAATTCTGGGGCTCCTTTCAGTTTTAAAATTCTTAGCTGATATTTGATTCTTAACATGTGATCCAAAGATAATCAGACTTAGCTGGGGTGCAGATACTTAGGTATCATATATATACGCACACAAATAAATTGCATAGAGTATGATACATATAATCCTATGTTATACACACAAATATATTGCATATACATCTTATAGGCAATGTCCAACTCTTTGGGACCTCATGGACTGCAGCACGCCACACTTCCCTGTCCTTCAGTATCTCCTGGAGTTTGCTCAGACTCATGTCAATTGAGTCGGTGATGTCATCCAACCATCTCATCCTCTGCCACCCCTTTCTCCTTTTGCCTTCAATCTTTACCAGTATCAGGGTCTTTTCCAGTGAGTGAGCTCTTTACATCAGGTGGCCATACTACTGGAACTTTAGCATCAGTCCTCCTAGTGAATATGTGGGGTTGATTTCCTTTAGGATTGGTCAGTTCCATCTCTTCACTGTCCAAGGGGCTCTCAGGAGTCTTCTCCAGCCCACAGTTCAAAAGCATCAGTGTTTTGGTGCTCAGCCTTCTTTATGGTTAAACTCTCACATCCATACATGACTACTGGAAAACCATAGCTTTGACTAGACATATATATATTGCATATATAGCACATCTAATATT
Organism: Bubalus bubalis; assembly: GCF_019923935.1. NCBI lineage: Eukaryota > Metazoa > Chordata > Mammalia > Artiodactyla > Bovidae > Bubalus > Bubalus bubalis. Next base: position 99,004,056 of record NC_059160.1, read on the forward strand.
CAACGTATATGTAGATGGTTTTCAACTTATGATGGTTCAACTTAATGATTTTTCAACTTTATGATTGTACAAAGGTGATTTGCATTTAGTAGAAATTGTACTTCAAATTTTGAATTTTGATCCTTTCCCAGGATAAGGTACTCTAGTGATGTTGGGTAGAGGCAGTGAGCCACAGTTCCCAGTCAGCCACATGATCACGAGGGTGAGCAAACAATACACTTACAACCATTCTATACCTAGACAACAGTTAGTTCTCATTTTCAGTGCAAAATGCAATGGGCTCTCCAGGTGGCTCAGTGGTAAAGAATCTGCCTGCCAATGCAGGAGACACAGGAGATGCAGGTTTGATCCCTGGTTTGGAAAGATCCCCTGGAGTAGGAAATGGCACTCATTCTAGTACTCTTGCCTGGAAAATTCCATGGGCAGAGAAGCCTGGTAGGCTATAGTCAATGGGGTCTCAAAGAGTCAGTATGCAATAAATTTCATGAGATATTCAACACTGTATTCTAAAACAGACTTTGTATTAGATCATTTTGCCCAACTGTAAGCTAAAGTAACCTTTCTGAGCAAGTTTAAAGTAAGCTAGTCTGAGCTTTAATGTTTGATAGGTTAGGCATATTAAGTGCATATTCAACTTAGGATATTTCCAGTTGGGAACCCGTCATAGGTTGAGGAAGATCTGTCTTCTTAAAATTGCAAACTAGACTACTGAAACAAAGCTCTTTAAGGTAGGAACTTTGGAATAATATTTGAACCAATTCTCCAGATAAATATTATGCACAGTATACCTGAGAACCACTGGTTTGGATATTTTAAATACAGTTGCTAAAAGCATTATCTTCATAACATTAGTGAAAACAAAACAAAAAAGAAGCAGCACAGGTCTAGCAGAGGCTGATCAGGTTTACATGGCTTGAGACCCACACATATTGGGATCTTTATGGGACAGAAAATTAGAAAACTTGTTACAGTGTCTTCAGAGTAAATCAACTTCTGAGGCTTAAGCACTGAGGCCAGCTTCACTTACTGTCATCCTGGGGATGTTTCTGGGCCTTTTTGAGTTGAGAATAATGGTCTCATGGGATTGTCAAGATCAAATAAACCAACATGCATGCTCACTCAGTCAAGTACAACTTTTTGCAATTCTATGGACTGCAGCCCACCAGTCTTCTCTGTTTGTGGAATTTTCCAGGCAAGAATTCTGGAGTGGGTTGCTATTTCCTACTCCAGGGGATCTTCCTGACCCTGAATCAAACCTGAGTCTCCTGCACTGGCAGACGAATCCTTTACCACTGAGCCACTTGGGAAGCCCCAAATAAGCCAACAGCCCTTCATAAACAGTGAAATACCCTACAGTTATGGAGGTATCATCCTCTTCACATATGAGTACTTCATACGCAAGGGTGTGAAATGAACAGAGGGAAACTCAGAAGACTTGTGTCCCCTGCTCTTCTTTATCTTTTCTAGAGAAATCCAACACTTCTACACACCCAGATCTTAGTATTTAATCTTTAAATGGCTGATTGAATGATGAAGAAATGAATGGAAGGGTGAGGGGAAAAATGAAGGACCTATGGTCCCCCCGTTGCTCGTCAGATATGATTGGGCAGAATCTCAGAAGTGATTTATTCTTTTGAAGATTTTAAATTAATTAACTTTATGCTGGGATGAATGAGACTAATTGAATTGGGTGGAGATTATCTATACGGATCGCCTGGAAGAAGAGCCTTTTTGCAAAGCTGTGGAAGAAAGGAGTCTGGGTTTGCAAAATCAACAAGAAAGCCTTTCTAAAGGGCTTTTTTTCTCATTTCCATTTCAACATTAGCAAACCAATGATGCTCATTTACCTTATATATCAGGGTGGTTTCACTGAAAAGTATTTAGACTTTTAAAGTAAGCAGAGTTAATATTTACTAAGTATCCCTTGTGGAAAAGGCACAGGAAATTGCCCTAAATCCTCACCATAACCCACAAAGTCAGAATCTTCTTACTGGAAAACTGGGGCTTCAGGAGCTTAATAACTGCCCAAGATCACAAGATCTTGACTATTACACAAGATATTGCAAATAAGTTTCAAACCCCAGATTTATGGTTTAATACCCATGTTCTCCTATTATATAATTTTAAGTAACAAAATATTGCATTTTGCATTTTATAAAAGTATAAGTAGCCAAAGAGCCTCTATTTTAATAATTTTCCTGTTGAGAATGTGAATAATTTTTAATTTTGTATATTCATTTTATAACATTTTCTACTTGGGTCATAAAAGGCTCTACATTTTCCCCAAACTGTCTATATCCCACCCTTCCTACATACAACATTGTAAAATATGAGGAACTCATATAACATAAACACACTCCATACACACCACAGGCACACACATACATACATACAAATATATACACATCTATTTCTATATATATGTGAGTATGTGCTCTGCTTGGTCGCTCAGTCCTGTCTGACTCTTTGCAACCCCATGGACTGCAGCCCGCCAGGCTCCTCTGTCCATGGGGATTCTCCAGGCAGTAATACTGGAGTGGGTTGCCATGCCCTCCTCCAGGGGATCTTCCCCACCCAGGGATCACACCAAGGTCTCCGGTATTGCAGGCAGATTCTCTACTGTCTGAGCCTCCAGGGAAGCCCATATGTGAATATATATCTCTCTACATGTGTGTGTATGTGTATATATATGTGTGTGTGTGTGTACATTTTATTTTTTTTTGATTTTCAGACTCTGAACAAATAAAAGTGTGTTACCTATCAAAAAAATAAAATAAAATAAAACTGAGTTTTAAAAAGAAATATTAAACATGATTTTTGACTGCTTGTTTACTCAAGTACTGAAATATATGGGCTAAAGTACTTGAAAATTAACTACAAAATAGACCAGTTTCTAAGCTAAGGTGAAAACAATCAGGAACATTCTGAATATTTTGGCTGAAAGTGCAAATCCTTGCTTCTGCTTTATTGCCATGCCCCCTGTGAATTTTAATAAAACATATCAGAAGAAACAAGAACTCGATGGAAGCTGCATATTATAGAGGAGAAGGCAATGGCAGCCCACTCCAGTACTCTTGCCTGGAGAATCCCATGGAGGGAGGAGCCTGGTGGGCTGCAGTCCATGGGGTCGTGAAGAGTTGGACACAACTGAGCGACTTCCCTTTCACTTTTCACTTTCATGCATTGGAGAAGGAAATGGCAACCCACTCCAGTGTTCTTGCCTGGAGATCCCAGGGATGGGGTGCCTGGTAGGCTGCCGTCTCTGGGATCACACAGAGTGGGAAACAACTAAAGCGACTTAGCAGCAGCAGCAGCAGCACTTTATAGAAAATGAATTTATCAAACAGTTATGAGTAGTTTTCTCTTATTTTATTCAGGACTTCATCATAGTCTTGCAGTCCTAAAGAACCCTATCTTAGACTTGCTTATATAAGCAAATATGCCTCAATGTGTGTGCTTGAGTGTGTGTGTGTATGTCTGAAGAGGTAAAGCGCAGACTTTTAAGACCCATCCCCTTTTCTTGATGTCAAAAAAACAAACTTCAACCATCCTGATCTTACTCTTTAAATATTTAAATCTTCTTTTATTTCTGACAATTCTTTGGCTTTCCTGATGATGCGACAGAATCAAAGGACACCAATTTTTGATGTAAGCGCTTTGTGACTGTTTGGGATGCAAAGAGCAAACCCCCGAAAGACTTCTATGTGGCCAAATTACAGAGGTTTATGTACCCAGCAATGTTGCTGTCTAGTCTCTAAGTCCTGTCTGACTCTTTTGTGACCCAGTAGACTGTAGCCCACCAAGGTCCTCTGTCCATGAGATTTCCCAGGCAAGAATACTAGAGTGGGTTGCCATTTCCTTCTCTAGGGAACTTTCCGACCCAGGGATTCGATCCATATCTCCTGCATTGGCAGGTGGATTCTTACTTCTGAGCCACCAGAGAAGCCCAGGTAGTGCAGTAGTAAAGAATTTGCCTGCCAATTCAGGAGATGCAAGAGATGCAAGTTTGATCCCTGGGTTGGGAAGATCCCCTGGAGTAGGAAATTCCAACCCACCCCAGTGTTCTCACCTGGAAAATCCCGTGGACAGAGAAGCCTGGCAGGTTACAGTCCATGGTGTTGCAAAGAGTCAGACATGACTGAGCAACTGAGCACACACACACACACACACAAACATACACATACACACACGCATTAGGAGAGACCAGATATAAGGATTCTAATTAGGAAAACGATAAATATATATCGCTCCCAGAAGCTCATTAAAAATATTACATTTTCTTGGAAGGTCTTTATATTGACTTTTAATTTGAAATTACAAATAATTTTTGCAAAAGTCAGTTGCAGGAGATACTGTTACATGTCTTCACTTTAATTTTTCAGAGTTCAAGCCTTGTGGATGTGTACTACTGATTCAATTCCCAAATTCTGGTAGTTGTCCCAATAGAAAAAAAAAATGGATAAAAAACCCCAGATCTAAAAGTGCCCATTAGCTAGCTTCGAGCATGCCAAAGTTGTCAAGTGATATTACAATTATGGTCTTTAAAGCATTTGAAAAAAATTGGATAACATTATGTAAAAAGCTGGATTTTATAGCTTTGTCTATGCCAAAGAGACTGTCCAGCAGAAAGCACCCTGGTAAGCCTAATTATTACTCCACATAGGGTACGTGGCATTATAAGCTATTTTGAGGTTTTTCGGAAAGGGAGAGATATGAATGACAACCACAACAGGGCGTGCCGAAGAATTTTAACTCCAACTCCTAACAGTCTCATATTGGCAAAGCATAAAACCCAAAATGCTGTTTTAGTAATTTGTTTAGTATTTATTTTCAGGCCTAATAATTTTGTTAAAATTTACAGGGCAGAGTGGAGAAGGAACTGAAATAAAAAATATAGGACATATATTCAGTAATAAATTGCTGTTCAGAATATTATGGCGGTTTAGAAGGGCAATTTTCATTTCTTACTGTAAATTCACAGCAGCTTTTGTGATACTTGATTTAGGGAATAATGTAGAATCTGATTTGGAGTATGACTTAAGGTAAACATTAAAAACTTGTATGCATATTAAATTTGTGTGAGTAGGTGGTTACACCAAGAAAATAGTTTGGGAAAATAAACTCAGAGAAACATGGAAGCCATCAGCCATGTATCAGATTCACCTCTATGCCTTCAATAGCTTATGTCTGAAAGGTGCTTCATTGACCCCGTGTCTCTTACATTTCCTGCATTGGCACGTGGGTTCTTTACCACTAGCGCCTCCTGGGAAGCCCTCAGAGAAGAAGATATAGAAGGAGGTGTGCTTTACACTGATGATTTCAATATATCAGTAAAATGAGAATTATTGTTAAGTCAAATTTTTGGATATCTCAACATTGCTTAAAGCAAAATTCAGACATCATCCCTTTATCTCTGTCTTTGAGTATTTTAAAGGTCAGCCTCATCTATTTAGTTGCAGAATCTTGCGCTAGACAGTCATTGTACCAGTGGAGAGCACGCCCAGATTGCTCAGGACGTGTGAAGGCTGTTTGCACAAATTAAACAATAAGTATGCTTATATCCTCTACAAGCTTCGTAGGATTTCAAAAGCTTTCACTATCCAAGTCCAAGAAACTTAGCAGATTCCTGGCACCAACTTTTCCTTGTTTTGGATAAAATAAATAAGAATTCTCTGCTTCTCTGGTTTTCTATTCTAAACACTAAAAACAAGACACTATATGAATAACGTTAAGGATTACCTAATCTAGGGCAGAGTCACTGGGTGCAAGCAATGAATATTCCCAGCAGATCTCTATCCATGATCAAGCCTAAAAAAAATAATAACATCAGGATTTGGGGTAGCATTTTGTTCTTTTGTGGTTATCTCAAACATTGTTTTAAAATAGAATCTGGTATACTTCATTACCATAATTCAAAGATGAAGAAAACCAAAGCCAGAGTTTAATTTAGCTTTTACTTTTATTTTTGAATCAGATGATTTATAAACTCTTAGATAAAACATTATTATAAGATTAAAATGATATTTACAACTTCATTTTTCCCTTTGAGAGTTCAATAGAATTAATGTTTTAAAATCTGGCATCTGCTGCTATTGCTGTTTTCTCCAAAAGATGGCACTTGTGTAATCTTTTTCTTTCTCAGGGTGCAGAGAACCAGGGGAGCCAGAGGGACCGGAGTGAATTTTCAGAATTGTTTTTCTTTAACAAATTCCAAATAGCCACGTCAGAAACCTGGGTTTTTGCAACTGCAGCTACTCTGTGCTCTTAAAAACCCTTCAAATAAGAATGAGTCTGATTTTGAGAAAGAAAAACATGCTTCCCGTCTTAGTTTGGTTTAAACTTTGGAATTTTTTATCCTAAGTTTGTTTTATAATGTTTTTCTTCTCCTCTGATCTTTGACTAAGGTTCTAATTCTTTTTTAAGATAACCTTGATCCATTTGAAGTTGTCCTTCTTAATTAGAATGCATAAGCAACACATGAGTATGTCTGGATTCTATCTAAACAAGCCTTTCTGACAGCATAAATCCAGAAGGATAAATCATTCGGACAGGAGAAGTCTTTTGAACTGTGAACAGACAAGAAACGGTGAGAGGCATAGAGGGAAAGGAAAACATATTGGAGAGGTTCTGATGATGAGACAGAAATTAACAAATGAGACTTAAACTAGCAGATTCTTTCCAACAATTCAAGCAAGTTTGCTCCCTGTCCCTATAGATGAAAAGAATTTCAAATATGATCTAATGAAGTCCAACCACCTCATTTTACAGATGAAGAAAATGAGTCCCAGAAAGCTAAAGAGTAAGTGTTCAATGCAATGCAACTGAATTTTGTGTGTTCTTCTGGTGAAAGAATGCAATGACCTGTCAAAGAGACGTGTTAAGTCACAAGCTGTAGAAAACAAAATCTCAGATAGTTTTGAAAATTGGAATCTGTTTAACCATGGTTCTTTTTTTTTTTTTTCGGGCACATATAATTTTGAGTCACTATGCTGTCTTAGAAGCTTTTTCCTTCTCCAAGAAGGAATCAGTTCAGTTCAGTCGCTCAGTCCTGTCCGACTCTTTGTGACCCCATGAACTGCAGCACGCCAGGCCTCCTTGTCCATCACCAACTCCTGGAATTCACCCAAACCCATGTCCATCGAGTCGATGATGCCATCCAGCCATCTCATCCTCTGTTGTCCCCTTTTCCTCCTGCCCCCTATCTTTCCCAGCATCAGGGTCTTTTCCAATGAGTCAGCTCTTCGCATCAGGTGGCCAAAGTATTGGAGTTTCAGCTTCAACATCAGTCCTTCCAATGAACATCCAGGACTGATCTCATTTAGAATGGACTGGTTGTATCTCCTTGCAGTCCAAGGGGCTCTCAAGAGTCTTCTCCAACACCAAAATCAGAGTTCAAAAGCATCAATTCTTCAGCGCTCAGCCTTCTTTATAGTCCAACTCTCACATCCATATATGATCACTGGAAAAACCCATAGCCTTGACTAGACGGACCTTTGTTGGCAAAGTAATATCTCTGCTTTTTAATATGCTATCTAGGTTGGTCATAACTTTCCTTCCAAGGAGTAAGCATCTTTTAATTTCATGGCTGCAGTCACCATCTGCAGTGATTTTGGAGCCAGAAAAATAGTCAGCCACTGTTTCCACTGTTTCCCCATCTATTTGCCATGAAGTGAAGGGACCGGATGCCATGATCTTAGTTTTCTGAATGTTGAGCTTTAAGCCAACTTTTTCATTCTCCTCTTTCACTTTCATCAAGAGGCTCTTTAGTTATTCTTCACTTTCTGCCATAAGGGTGGTGTAATCTGCATATCTGAGGTTATTGCTAGTTCTCCCGGCAATCTTGATTCCAGCTTGTGCTTTCTCCAGCCTAGCGTTTCTCATGATGTACTCTGCATAGAAGTTAAATAAGCAGAGTGACAATATACAGCCTTGACAGACTCCTTTTCCTGTTTGGAACCAGTCTGTTGTTCCAAGAAGGAATATGATCATTCATTAACCATATAACTTATTAGATCTGTCATGTCTAGTACAGGAGCCACTAGCCACATGTGACTATTTAATTGAAATTTAAAATTATGAAAATTAAGTACAGTTTAAAACTTAACTCCTCAATTATACTAGCCACATTTCAAGTGTTCAACAGCTCCAAGTGGCAAGTGGCTACTAACAAGGCAGGGTACACATAGAGTTTCATCCTTGCTGAAAGTTCTCTTGGACAACACTTGTACAGATCATTAACTGTAGCAAGTATGAGAAGAGTGCAACAGAATGTCAGGTACACAGTATCATGGGGTAATCCAGTGTGTAAAGGCTAAAGGCATTTGTTACATGGGTGTATAAGCAGATTTACAACCAATTCTGGAAAATTAGCAGGTTTATGTATTTTTAGGTCTTCCATCCCTCCCTTTTTCACTCTACTTTTGCCTTCACCAATATTCTTCACGTTAGTGTTCAAGAAAACTTTGTAAGTACTATATTCCTTTTCTGTGCATTATTCAATTACATTTCACAATGTTTATTGAGTACCTACTGTGTGACAAACTTTGCACTAGGTAACTAAAAAGGAAGACTTAGATGCTCTGTGATAATGAATCAGGCAGGAGGAAAATACATTTCCAGACTGATTCAGGATATTGAATGAGCTATTCTAACTATCTGAATTAGCAAAAGCAAGTAGTATTAGAATAATTATGTGGATTAAGAGATGGAAGCTTGGACTTGTCTGGTGGTACAGTGGATTGGAATCCACCTGCCAGTGCAGGGGACATGGGTTCAATCCTTCATCTGAGTTCCACGTGCCTTGGAGCAACCAAGCCCTTGCTTCACAACTACTGAGCCCATACTCTAGAGCCTGGGAGCCACAATTACTGAGCCTGCATGTTGGAACTACTGAATCCCCTGCACCTAGAGCCTGTGCTTCTCCATAAGACAAGCCACTGCAATGAGAAGCCTGTGCCGTGCAATAAAGAGTAACACCAGCTCACAGCAACAAAGACTCAATGCAACCAACAGTAAAGATGCAAATAATTAAAAAAAAGAGAGATGGAAGCTTATTATGAAAAGTTTAGTGACTTGCCCAAAATAATACAGGTGGTAATAAAAGGTATCCTCATACTGGAATTCAGGTCTTTTTACACCAAGTCTGTGCTTTTTCAAATCTATGACCAACTCAGAGATTGATTTATGCCAGTTCAGTTCAATTCAGTCACTCAGTCATGTCCAACTCTTTGTGACCCCATGGACTGCAGCACGCCAGGCTTCCCTGTCTATCACCAATTCCCAGAGCCTACTTAAACTCATGTCCATCACATTGGTGATGCCATCCAGCCATGTCATCCTCTGTCATCCCCTTCTCCTCCCACTTTCAATCTTTCCCAGCATCAGGGGCTTTTCCAATGAGTCAGTTCTTCCCATCATGTGGCCAAAGTATTGGAGTTTCACCTTCAGCATCAGTCCTTCCAACGACTATTCAGAACTGATTTCCTTTAGGATGGACTGGTTGGATCTCCTTGCAGTCCAAGGGACTCTCAAGAGTCTTCTCCAATACCACAGTTCAAAAGCATCAATTCTTTGGTGCTCAGCCCTTTTTATAGTCCAACTCTCACATCCATACATGGCTACTGGAAAAACCATAGTTTTAACTAGATGGACCTTTGATGGTCAAGTAATGTCTCTGCTTTTTAATATGCTGTCTAGCTTTTCTTCCAAGGAACAAGTGTCTTTTGATTTCATGGCTGCAGTCACCATCTGCAGTGATTTGGAGCCCCCCCTAAAAAAGTGTCTCATTGTTTGCATTATTTCCCCATCTATTTACAACAAAGTAATGGGACCAGATGCCAACTTCCTAATTTTTTCTGACATCTGCCAATGAATTATTAAATAAGTTGTGCCTTCCACACCTGAACATTCTATTAAGTCCAGTTTTTATAATTCCTTTGAATAAAGTCAGAATTATATTTGTGTTTTTATAAGGGCTTCTTTTGGGAACTCTCAGCTAAGTGCTTATAGAAGGTCCTTGTGTGGAATTGACCTGTGCTTGATGTTCTATTATCAATAATACTTAGAACTTGTAAGAGTTGAAAGAGCTTAAATATAGATTAAACAAATGTTCTTTCTTAAGGGAAAAAAGAATGTATGTAATGCTTATTAATTGGCAGAGGAAGAAAAATCACACCATTTGCAGGCAATCAGGACAATATCATTAATATGCAACGTTTGAGTTTTGGGACTTCCCGTGCCTTTCTGCATAAATGAATGATTCAACCTAAATCCAGATGTTTTCCAAAATCTAGGTCTTACATAGACTTTGTCTTTCCAGTAGTCTTTGCTTGGAATGTGATACTCTATCCCACCGTTGTAGTGGCTTGGTAGTGGGCTGTAACAGCCCATTACTAACCATCTCCACACCATAGTATTTGCAAGGTTTTACCTACACATCTTGTCACTCTGTATGAAGACTAGTATAAAAGACTTTCCCTCATACATTCAAGTTATCAGCCAAATCTTACTTTTTATGTTTCAATGGATCTCATGGTACCCTGTGTTACTTGCAATTATTTTAATCACAAATTGTATGACAGTGAGATAGTACTGCATTTTTTTATAAAAGAAACCTAGCTAGAGATTGTCCTTATCTTCATCAAATCAGATCAGATGAGATCAGATCAGTCGCTCAGTCGTGTCCGACTATTTGCGACCCCATGAATCGCAGCACGCCAGTCCTCCCTGTCCATCACCAACTCCTGGAGTTCACTCAGACTCATGTCCAATGAGTCAGTGATGACATCAAGCCATCTCATCCTCTCTCGTCCCCTTCTCCTCTTGTCCCCAATCCCTCCCAGCATCAGAGTCTTTTCCATTGAGTCAATTCTTCACATGAGGTGGTCAAAGTACTGGAGTTTCAGCTTTAGCATCATTCCTTCCAAAGAAATCCCAGGGCAGATCTCCTTCAGAATGGACTGGTTGGATCTCCTTGCAGTCCAAGGGACTCTCAAGAGTCTTCTCCAACACCACAGTTCAAAAGCATCAGTTCTTCAGCACTCAGCCTTCTTCACAGTCCAACTCTCACATCCATACATGACCACAGGAAAAACCATAGCCTTGACTAGATGAACCTTTGTTGGCAAAGTATGTCTCTGCTTTTGAATATGCTATCTAGGTTGGTCATAACTTTCCTTCCAAGGAGTAAGCGTCTTTTAATTTCATGGCTGCAGTCACCATCTGCAGTGATTTTGGAGCCCCCCAAAATAAAGTCTGACACTGTTTCCACTGTTTCCCCATCTATTTCCCATGAAGTGATGGGACCGGATACCATGATCTTCGTTTTCTGAATGTTGAGCTTTAAGCCAACTTTTTCACTCTCCACTTTCACTTTCATCAAGAGGCTTTTGAGTTCCTCTTCACTTTCTGCCATAAGGGTGGTGTCATCTGCATATCTGAGGTTATTGATATTTCTCCCGGCAATCTTGATTCCAGCTTGTGCTTCTTCCAGCCCAGCATTTCTCATGATGTACTCTGCATATAAGTTAAATAAACAGGGTGACAATATACAGCCTTGACAAACTCCTTTTACTATTTGGAACCAGTCTGTTGTTCCATGTCCAGTTCTAACTGTTGCTTCCTGACCTGCATACAAATTTCTCAAGAGGCAGATCAGGTGGTCTGGTATTCTCATCTCTTTCAGAATTTTCCACAGTTTATTGTGATCCACACAGTCAAAGGCTTTGGCATAGTCAATAAAGCAGAAATAGATGTTTTTCTGGAACTCTCTTGCTTTTTCCATGATCCAACAGATGTTGGCAATTTGATCTCTGGTTCCTCTGCCTTTTCTAAAACCAGCTTGAACATCAGGAAGTTCATGGTTCACATATTGCTGGAGCCTGGCTTGGAGAATTTTGAGCATTACATTACTAGTGTGTGAGATGAGTGCAACTGTGTGGTAGTTTGAGCATTCTTTGGCATTGCCTTTCTTTGGGATTGGAATGAAAACTGACCTTTTCCAGTCCTGTGGCCACTGCTGAGTTTTCCAAATTTGCTGGCATATTGAGTGCAGCACTTTCACAGCATCATCTTTCAAGATTTGGAATAGCTCAACTGGAATTCTATCACCTCTACTAGCTTTGTTCGTAGTGATGCTTTCTAAGGCCCACTTGACTTCACATTCCAGGAGGTCTGGCTCTAGGTCAGTGATCACACCATCATGATTATCTGGGTCGTGAAGCTCTTTTTTATACAGTTCTTCTGTGTATTCTTGCCATCTCTTCTTAATATCTTCTGCTTCTGTTAGGTCCATACCATTTCTATCCTTTATCAAGCCTATCTTTGCATGAAATGTTCCTTTGGGATCTCTGGTTTTCTTGAAAAGAAATCTAGTCTTTCCCATTCTGTTGTTTTCCTCTATTTCTTTGCATTGATCGCTGAGGAAGGCTTTCTTATCTCTTCTTGCTATTCTTTGGAACTCTGCATTCAGATGTTTATATCTTTCCTTTTCTCCTTTGCTTTTCGCTTCATCAAATAGTAACTTTCAATAAACCTGCCATTTTTTCTTATCCTAGTCATCCAGTTTTCTATACAGAATTTAATTGACTGCCACCGTTTCTCAGTCCTTCATAGAGTACTTCCCTGTTTTCATCATCTGTTTCACTTTGTCGTACTCTTCTACCAAAACAAAGCAAACAAAACAAACCCAGCAAAAATCATCTTTAGAATGAATTTTCTACATTTCAGTCTGTCATGCTCTTTTCTTCCCAACCCATCAATTGATAGAATCTTCCTTTTCTCGTCTACAATTCATTTATTTCTCTCTTTCAGTATTGTTCTCTAGAGTCTTAGAATTTAAAGGCTTTCAGAACCAACAATACTGTTCATGCATTTTCAATACACTCTCCTTGCATAACAACAATGGATTCATGTATCAACTAATATATATGCTGCCCTGCGTAATGAAGCACCGTAACTTTTTCAGAGCAGATACTCCCTAACCTATGTGGCTTTGAGAAAATGAATTTATTATTTTGGACTATAATGTCCTCATGTAAAAAAAATTAATTGGAAAAAAAATAATAAAAAGAAAATTTCGTGTCTTGTATTCTATATTTCTTTAATTTTAAGAGAATCTAAAAAAAAAGTAGCTAGTAAATCTTTTGCCTATAGACTGTTTGATAATATAACTCAAAACATTTTCTAGAATGTATTATCACTAAAGAAAATAATTTTGGAAAACAAAAGCATTTGGTCAAAGATAAAATTTGTTATTTTCCTGAGGTCTTTTATGACTCTCTGCTAGAAAACTCGGAGAAGGCAATGGCAACCCACTCCAGTACTCTTGCCTGGAAAATCCCATGGACAGAGGAGCCTGGTAGGCTCCAGTCCATGGGGTCGCTAAGAGTCGGACTGAGCGACTTCACTTTCACTTTTCACTTTCATGCATTGGAGAAGGAAATGGCAACCCATCCAGTGTTCTTGCCTGGAGAATCCCAGGGACAGGGGAGCCTGGTCGGCTACCGTCTCTGGGGTCGCACAGAATCAGACACGACTGAAGTGACGCAGCAGCAGCAGCTAGAAAACTAGAGGTGGGCATTTTGCAAAATAAATATGCTCTGATACTAGCTACAAAAAATAGGGGATAATCAATATATGTTTAGCTGAAGAGTGAATTTGTACCATTAAAATATATTCCAATTTATATTATACAGCATTAGAAAATGCTGGAAAAATATCCTTTAATAATCCACACCCAGAAATTGGATTCATACTTAAAATGGCATTGATGCCTGTCTCAGCTGGAATCATTTGTATTTATTCTGTGGTTGGGAATCTCTCCATCAACTATGAGCACAGAACTGACTATCTCCCAGTCAAGCCTCCAATACGTCTTCCTCTCTCATAGCCACAGCATATTTCAGGCTAGTCAACTTGGCTTTTTTTTTAAAGTACGTACCTTGACCACATTAAAATGTGCAACTTTTCATATTAAAAGAAAAATTTTGTGTACAACAGACAGGTTCTAAATCTGAGTTGTTAATTTTAAAGTATTTTAGAAACCAAAATAGCCAGACCACCTCTTTGTAGGCTTTGCTTCCAAATAAAAGTTACTTCCGTGGGCTATCCACTCAATCTTGCTGTGACATCAGTTCAAATCTTGAAACTTGTTGAATATTTGGGCTCCCCTTCCTTTATGACGGGCTTCACTTGTGTCTCAGCGGTAAAAGAATCCTCCTGCAATGCAGGAGATGGGGATTCTATCCCTGCATCAGGAAAGATCCCCTGGAGAAGGAAATGGCAACTCACTCCAGTATTCTAGCCTGGGAAATCCCATGGAAAGAGGAGCCTGATGGGCTACAGTCTATGGGGTCACAGGAGTCGAACTCGACTTAGACTTAGTCGGACTACCACCACCTACTCTATGAATATTTAAAGCACCTGTTGGCTGTTATCTTACTGCTCTTCCCCTCATTGCTTTTCTCTTTAATATGGCTCTGCTCTTGGCAGACAAGATGCTAGATCCTGAAGTGCATTATCTGGTTATGATGCATCTCTGATGTGAGCAAAGGTCCAACCAGAGGTCAGAAGACCATATCCTCTTCCAAAGATATAAATTTAATGGCATTACATTGCAGAAAAAAAATAATTTGTACAAACTACTCTTAAGCAAAATAAAAAAAAAAGTGAGAAATATAGAAAAGGAACATATTAACATAAACTGTTTGCTTTTATTAATTTGATTATGTGCCTTTTAACTTAGCTGGTCTATAATAATTGCTTACTAATTTGTCATGAAAGACCTTTGCTGCTCTCTGATTCTATTTGGCAAAATGCAGCTTATAATCAGTCACCAGAATGTGATAGTAGAGTATCCACTGAAACGAAAGAACTGTGTAAGAACTGATCTTGTTTGAAAATGACAAGGTAGTGTATGCCAGCTTATTATATGAAAGTAAATAGTGTCCATTACTTTCCAAAATGTCTTTTACTGGGAAGATGGTGACTTTTTGCATCTATGGGCTATGGTCTGTTCATCTCAAATGTCATAGCAAGAGAGAGCAAACTGTTTTTCTGGTATTATTTAAACAGCAAAGATTTTTATGCTTCCCTGTCTCTAATTTAACACTGTTGAGTCATTATCTTCTGAAGTTCCTCCTCAGCAGAACTCTTTGGAAATTCAAGGGATACTGGAAACTATAATTTTGCTGTAGCTTGAACTCGCTGAGATTAAAGGAGGGACAAAGTTCTGAACAAACTCTCCTCTGGCTAAAGTCCAGTACTACTCTATGCCAAATACCTTTTCTTTTTGGCCTGTAAAATGAAAAAAAGGGGGTTCTTTATAAAGAAAAGTTATTTTCACTGAAAAGGATTTTTCATTCATCTTGTCATGATTGTAACGAATTTCACTAATCTCACATTTTTAGGTACTTTGACCTCTGAGCCTATTTTCAAAATTTTCTTTCCTTTATATATTAAAAAAAACCACTCTAAATTACCTAGAATGAGTAATGATTAAAGAATTTCCCAACACAGCCATAGACAAACATCAACAAGCAAACAATGGATGGATGGATAAAATGACATTGGCAAATTCTTTTATTTACAAACATTGAAAAGTAGGGACATTGTCTTTTGCCTCTCTGAATATTTATATTCTCAACATAAAATGAAGTCATGGAGACATGCCCATCTGTTTACTTTTTAAAATCCATGGTGTCAACAGTTTAGAAGTTTCCAGTAAAAACCAGGAATGAAGGCATTCTTGTGGGATGTCATCAACTCAAGGAATTCTGTCCAAATCTTTGAAACAAACAAAATATTTGGCTTATGCTTCAGAAAAGTTTAGATAAGCTTTTCATTTTTATAACTTACATTCTTTCAACTGATGTATATGTGTGTGTGTATAGTTATTAAAGTTAGAAGCAAAGTACTAAGGAGATTCCATATTGTTTGATATCTATGAAAACCTGGTTGATGTTAATCCAACTTAGAAGCTGATGGTGCTTTGTCTACCAGCATGGCAGGAAGGTATTGAGATGTGAAGGACTCACCCTTATTTGGGTATCATTTACTAGGACTTGGCCAGGAAGAAAACACGAGAGAATAACAAAGCATACCGGGTTGTCCTCTCTCTGCCTTCTTAGTCTATGCTCCATGCTGGGCCTTAGACTTCTGGGCTGTGAAGGCAATATCTGAAGATGCTTCCCTGGGCTCCCTTGCTAGCTGACTTCTCAGAATCATCACTGGTCCCAGTGGAATGGGATATGAAGTGAAAAAAAGAGAAAGTTTTGCCTTTCATCCCCTCTCGCTCCCTTTATCAGCAGCCTGTCCTTGGTAATCATCAGATTCCTCTTTCCCACCAAGAACCCACTCTTTTGCAATTCCAGGTCTTTAGTAATGGTGACCTCCAGCAGCATTGCTTCTTCCTCTTGTTCCCTGGGTCCTATGGATGGAAATGACCTTCCATTGTTGCAATTTTCTGGGTACGTTGCCAGTCTTTGTTTTCTCCCTTTAGCGTGTGCACACATTGTCAGGACTCCAATCAATAAAAATAACTTTATTCTTTAAAGGCAGACACGTGCACAATGTGAGAAGGAAGGTGGAATTTGCTCATTGTCCCTCTAGCTATGGGAATAAAATTAATTATTGTCACTCAACCAAGTATTCATTATGGAAATCAAAAGGTAATTCATATTTATTACTGGATAGTTTTTGAAAATACTAAACATGGAAAAAATAAATAGGGACGAAAATACTCATTATTCTGAGTGATTGATAGCAATGTGTTAGTTTTATCTCTATGAAATAGGCATTGCCATTGCCCCCACTTTAAAATATAAGAACCAAACTATTGAAAGGTAAAATGACTTGTGTATAAGGCCGTACAATTATGGGACAGCGGAGGATGGATTTAAACTCAGGCAGACTGATTCCTAAGCCTATGCTCTTAGTTACTAAGCAAGTAAAGGGAATAGTATTTATTAAGCACCTACTATGTGTCATTAAGCGCACTAGATGCTTTCACAAGCACTGTCTCATTTACTGCCCTTTCAGAAGCACTTGACACTGTCATCCATTCTCTGTTTTGAAGAACATTTTCCCTTCTAGGATTCTCTGACACCACATGCTGCTATGGCTTTTCTCTCCTTTTTCTTTACTTATTCGTGTCTATCATCCTTTAATTTGGGAATAATTTGAGTTCACTTCCTGCTCCTATTCTTCCTTGTTAAACTCATCTAATTAAGTTGATTATGCCAATGATATGCAGATTCTTATATTTTTATTTCTAACTTGTCCCCTCTCCTTAATGTCATACCTGTATGTTCAACTGTCTCCTGGACATCTCCCTATGGGTATCGAGTAAGAATCTCAGATTTAATGTGACCAGCTGCGAATGCTTGATTCATTTCTTCTTCAACCTGATTCTCTCTCTCTCTGTCATCTCTCTTTCATGAAACAGCACTGTTATCTACTGCAGTTGATCGAGCTACAAATTGAGGAATTATCCTGGAGTGTTCATGCTTTCCTTTTCCTGATATCTAATTATCAGTACATCCTGTCTGCTCCATGGGTGGAGATCCAAGTCCCTCCCCACTCACTATCATGATGTTTTGTCTAAGCCATTGAGAAAACTTCTTAACTGACCATGCTAGTTTCAGTCCTGTTCACCTTCAAGGATTTCTACACATGGCAGCAAAATAATTATTTTAAACATATCATGCCACTTTGCTTAAAAGCCTTTATTGGTTTCAAAAAAAAATGCCATCCAACTTCTCTTGGATACCTAAAGTTATCTCTGTTGAATGAATGAATCTTGTAGCAGAGATGTTTGTACTTTATAAAAGCTCTTCCAGATATTTATTAGTATATTCATTTTTTATTAAAGTAGAAATAGAAGCAGAAAACAACATTATATTCTCCTCTCCCTCAGCAGGCCTTGAAGTCAGTTCTAAAGTGGACTTGACTAATGCAACATATAATAAACTGTTCTAAAGAGGATATATAATAAACACATATATTTATGTTTTATGAATTACCAGTATTTTATGAATTACTTACAATGTATGAGGCCCACTACTTTGGTAGGCACTTTTCATGTATTATCTTAATAATTTTTTATAATAAATGTCTTAAAAATGTGCTGTCATCTGCATTTGATATTTGAGAAACAAGGCTCAGAGAAGATAAGTAACCTACTCAAAAAGCCACAGTGCTGGCTAGTGGGAAAAGATTGATTTCATCTAATATCAGGTCTGTGTTCCAAAGTCCACAGCCTTAACCATATGACTTCTATACCTCTTTGAAAAGATGGTGTATACATTTTATTATTCCTAACAAAGACGGTGTGTACATTTTATTATTCCTAACAATTATATATACACCCACCTTTTTTCTCTTTCAAAGATTATAAACCACTTTAGACATGCCAGGACTTAATGTTATTACAACTCTGTGTTTGTAGATGGAAAGCAAAGATAGTGGTTTTGTTCAAAACCTGGTGACTATTTCATTTCTCCTTGGCTAGTCCCCAGACGATTATCAAGTGGCACTTAACGTAAAATGCAAGAGAGGAGGACATTTAGTGTGAATGTTTAAAGGGAATTTTTTTAAGGAAATAAACTTTTTAATTGACATATTCTTAATTTGACTTCCTTATGTGTAACATCTAATCAGGGACCTTTTGATTAAAATAATCCATACCAAAAAAATAGAATAATTTACACATGTGGTTATGATCAAACCCTCCTCTTATAAGGGAAATATTTTCATATCGAGTGTTCTGATTCACACTGGGAGGAAGGAACACAAAAATATTGTGTTAATACATAACACAATGATAGACATGAAATGTGATTCCCAAATTCTAAACTGGACATCAGAGTGATATGCCCATATAGGGATTCCACCTTGTTCATGCTGGGAGACAAACACATTGTAATTTCCATTCTGAAAATGACTCTGAAATTGCCAAAAGTTTAGTTTAGTTTGCTGCTTTGATAATGGTGAGTATATTAATATGTTGTTCCAAGTTAATCTTTTGCAGAGCTATTTCCTTTTCATGCCTAAAGAAATCACAAAGGGAATATGTCATCCGATTTGTTCCAAAGAAATTGTGAATGAAGTTTATTTTCTTTCTTGCCTTAGAAAACAAATGTCCATGGAAAGCACTATCAATAAGAAGTAAGGAAATTTGCTTCTCAAAGAAAATTGAGATTGAAAACTATGTTCAGTGTTACTTAGGTTTCTATTCCAACCAGTCACATGGATCCTTTCACTTACATTCACTCAGATAATTTTCAACAATAAGCATTTTTATTTGTTTGCTTTTAAGAATAAAGATCCAGATGCTATGGTGAATATGCAGGCAATGACTATAATTTTACAGGAATAATTTTCTTATATAACTTATGAAATGGTCCTGATGAAAATTCCCAGAAATTGTTTTAAAAGTGTCATGAGCAATAGAATCATCATTGTACAATATCTCTTATGATGACTATAATGAAAGATGCCAGCTAGTTCTATGTGTGTATTATGCTAAAATTATTATTTTTAAAATTATTTTCAATGCTTGATCATTTTTCCTTTTATCCTTAACATGATAGTCATTGATTATCCCTCTGGTCTACTTTTCTGTGCATCTCAAAGGTTTTTTTTTTTTTTTTTTTTTTTAAATGAGACACATCATAATCAGTAATGATTCATGTGGTTATTTGTTTTTGGATAATTTCCCCTCTCTTCCTCTGATAAATTCTGAAATACATTTGAGAACATTGACTAATGGCAGATTGGATACAGACCAAGTCCAATTAGATGTTTAAAAATTATAGTGCTCTGCCTATTACATAGAACTGATCTTCTTTCCAGGGAGTACATGCAGCTAAAAATACCCTCAAAATGAAGTTATCTGCTTTCTGGTCCTATAATCCCAATGCAGACATCACTTACTTAGTCTTACAAACATGTCTGGAAGGAATGAGATAGAAGCTACAATTAAGCATTTAACTCAAATTCATTTATCAAATGCCCAATGAGCTATCTACTAGGACCTGAAGGAAACCCAGAGAACAGAAAAACCTTGGTATTTTGTTGGCAGAGATGAAAAGTAAAGGTCTTCAAGAAGTGGTGAAGCCAAACAAGTGGAAAGCCAGGAGAGTCTAGGTAGAATATGAACAGAGTTGCACCTCTGACTGACAAAGACTCTTTTTGACCAAACTTAAGCCAACCTCCTCTAAGTGCTTTTGTCAGTAGACCTTATCCTTGGGCTTTGCCCTTACATCTGCATAACTCAATTTTAGCAAGAATCCACGCTAGTCAATTTAGTGAGAATTCCCAACCCTCATCCTCAGTATCGAATCATTCTTGATATCTGATTAAAACCCTCATTCTCCCACCCATCAAGGTGCCAGCTGATTTATCCTGGGCTGCCTTCAGCAAGAATCCTGTTAGATCTAGCCATCAAGAATTCCCCCTAGCCTTGAAATCTCCTCTTAGTCATTTCTCTCCATCCCTCCCCATAACCTGCTTCTTGCTGTAAATTCCCACTGATCCTTGTAAATTCGCTTCTTGCCTCCAAATCCTCACTGCTGTATTTGGAATTGAACCCAGTTCTGTATTGAGGTCTCATTCCCTCTATTGTAATAGAATTGAACAAAATTGTCTTGTTTACCACTTTTACCAGCCAACTACTCTCTGGCTCTGATTTTTTTAAACAGTCTCAGATATCTTTGGAAAGAAGATAGGGCAATATATTCTAACAAATGAGTAAGGGTGAGAAGGTAGGAAAAGAACCAAAGAGGGAGGAAGTCTATCGGGGCTCATCAAGGGTCAAGAACACTCCAGTGTGTCTGTGTCATAGACAAGCTTCAACAAACTTCCCAACTTCCTTCAGATAACAGAATTCTTATTTTTACATCTACAGATTCTTTTCCTTTACTCTGCTCTCTGTATAATGCTTTCCAACAAGTTGGTCATTGGTTTTTACTCTTTGCCCTGCCACTTTATTTCAACGTGTTCTTTAATCACGTTGCTCTCTTCAATTTTAAAACGATTTCTATTCTTGTGATGCAATCCATTTCCATCAGTCTTTAATTTGGTTAGTTAGAATTTGTCAAAACTTGGAACTGATGTCATTGACTCCCTTCTTAATAGGGAATCATAAAACAATCATTTTTCTGTGATTTTAATTTGTAAAGACACCCTTTGAATGTGATTTTTTTTTCTCTTGTGACTTTTTTCATTCTGCATTTATTTCTTAATTCAGGATCTATTCCTGCTCATCTCCTTCACTGACTCCTTTGATCATCTTAGCTTGAAACCCAGTAGGGAACATTTCATTTTCTGTAAGCTTCTCCCCCTAATTGCTGCTCTAGATAATGTCTCTTATTTCTTCTTTCCTTCCCAGTGGATTCAGAAGGACTGCCCTCTGCTAGTCACTCTTCAAAGAATGGGTTCTATTTCCCAAGGAGGTGACTTGCAACATCAATCATGAGCCTGTTTGCCTTTACCTTTTTGCCATATCACTACCTGAAAAGCATCTCAGTTTTTCTTTTCTCTTCAAAAACCCCCTCATCCTCTGTCCTTTTCTGTTAATGGCTTTAGGTTCTTCCCTACATGTGGAGATGTTACCACTCAGTGTTGTAAATTCCTCCTTCATTCTGAGACCTTGAAGATGATGCAACTGTATCTGTCTCCATTTATTTTAACTTATTAATAAGAAGTTTGCTCAAATTTGTTCTTCTCTGGTCAAGAACCACTCTCTGCCTTATTGTTTTGTTTGAGTTTGTTTTGTTTTTAAGCAAGTTGCCTCTGTATTCTAAATACTCCAACTTTTCTCAACCATTGATTTGTGGAAGATTTTTCCAGTCTGTTCTTGGATATCCCTTACCCTTTTCAGGCTCTCTCTTGCCATATTACTACTTCACATTCATATTCCTTTATCCAAAGTCCAAATCAGTCTCATATTGTAATATCCAGTACATCAGAGTGACTCTTGCTTATGCATCACAGTGCCACTTATCTTCATCACCCCTCTAAGCACTTGGGAAACCAAATAGCCTTCTACCTTGCTGCTCAAATGTGGTACCTGATCCAGGTACTATTAACATCCCCTGGGAGCTACCACACGCCTGAGGTAAGGGGAGGCAGGCGAGAGGAGCAACCCCACGTCCAAGAAGCGGCGGCTGTGTGAGCGCAGGAGGGCCGAGAGGAGCTACTCCACATTCAAGGTCAGGAGGGGCGGCCCTGAGGAGATACCCCTCATCCAAGGTAAGGAGCAATGACTGCGCTTTGCTGGAGCAGCAGTGAAGGGATACCCCACGTCCAAGGTAAGAGAAACCCAAGTAAGACAGTAGGTGTTGCTAGAGGGCATCACAGGGCAAACACACTGAAACCATAATCACAGAAAACTAGTCAATCTGATCACATGGACCACAGCCTTGTCTAACTCAATGAATCTAAGCCACGCCCTGTGGGGCCACCCAAGACGGGAGGGTCATGGTGGAGAGGTGTGACGGAATGTGGTCCACTGGAGAAGGGAATGGCAAACCACTTCAGTATTCTTGAGTGACAACTCCATGAACAGTATGAAAAGGCAAAATGATAGGACACTGAAAGAGGAACTCCCCAGGTCAGTAGGGTCCCAATATGCTACTGGAGATCAGTGGAGAAATAACTCCAGAAAGAATGAAAGGATGGAGTCAAAGCAAAAACAATACCAGCTGTGGATGTGACGTGATAGAAGCAAGGTCCAATGCTGTAAAGAGCAATATTGAATAGGAACCTGGAATGTCAGGTCCATGAATCAAGGCAAATTGGAAGTGGTCAAACAGGAGATGGTAAGAGTGAATGTCGACATTCTAGGAATCAGTAAACTAAAATGGACTGGAATGGGTGAATTTAACTCAGATGACCATTATATCCACTACTACAGGCAGGAATCCCTCAGAAGAAATGGAGTAGCCATCATGGTCAACAAGAGTCCGAAATGCAGTACTTGGATGCAATCTCAAAAACGACAGAATGATCTCTGTTCATTTCCAAGGCAAACCATTCAATATCATGGTACCCAAGCCTATGCCCCAACCAGTAATGCTGAAGAAGCTGAAGTTGAACTGTTCTATGAAGCCCTACAAGACCTTTTAGAACTAACACCCAGAAAAGATGTCCTTTCATTATAGGGGACTGGAATGCAAAAGTAGGAAGTCAAGAAACACCTGGAGTAACAGGCAAATTTGGCCTTGGAATATGGAATGAAGCAGGGCAAAGGCTAATAGAGTTTTTCCAAAAGAATGCACTGGTCATAACAAACACCCTCTTCCAACAACACTAGAGAAGACTCTATACATGGACATCAACAGATGGTCAACACCGAAATCAGATTGATTATATTCTTTGCAGCCAAAGATGGAGAAGCTCTATACAGTCGGCAAAAACAAGACTGGGAGCTGACTGTGGCTCAGATCATGAACTCCTTATTGCCAAATTCAGACTTAAATTGAAGAAAGTGGGGGAAACCGCTAGACCGTTCAGGTATGACGTAAATCAAATCCCTTATGATTATACAGCGGAAATGAGAAATAGATTTAAGGGACTAGATCTGATAGATAGAGTGCCTGAAGAACTATGGACGGAGATTCGTGACATTGTACAGGAAACAAGGATCAAGACCATCCCCATGGAAAAGAAATGCAAAAAAGCAAAATGGCTGTCTGAGGAGGCCTTACAAATAGCTGTGAAAAGAAGAGAAGCAAAAAGCAAAGGAGAAAAGGAAAGATATATGCACCTGAATGCAGAGTCCCAAAGAATAGCAAGAAGAGATAAGAAAGCCTTCCTCAGCAATCAATGCAAAGAAATAGAGGAAAACAACAGAATGGGAAAGACTAGAGATCTCTTCAAGAAAATTAGAGATACCAAGGGAACATTTCATGCAAAGATGGGCTCGATAAAGGACAGAAATGGTATGGACCTAACAGAAGCAGAAGATATTAAGAAGAGGTGGCAAGAATACACAGAAGAACTACACAAAAAAAATAGTCACGACCCAGATAATCACGATGGTGTGATCACTCACCTAGAGCCAGACATCTTGGAATGTGAAGTCAAGTGGGCCTTAGAAAGCATCACTATGAACAAAGCTAGTGGAGGTGAAGGAATTCCAGTTGAGCTCTTTCAAATCCTGAAAGATGATGCTGTGAAAGTGCTGCATTCAATATGCCAGCAAATTTGGAAAACTCAGCAGTGGCCACAGGACTGGAAAAGGTCAGTTTTCATTCCAATCCAAAGAAAGGCAATGCCAAAGAATGCTCAAACTACCACACAATTGCACTCATCTCACACGCTAGTAATGTAATGCTTAAAATTCTGCAAGCAAGGCTTCAGCAGTACATGAACCATGAACTTCCAGATGTTCAAGCTGGTTTTAGAAAAGGCAGAGGAACCAGAGATCAAATTGCCAACATCCACTGGATCATCGAAAAAGCAAGAGAGTTCCAGAAAAACATCTATTTCTGCTTTATTGACTATGCCAAAGCCTTTGACTGTGTGGATCACAATAAACTGTGGAAAATTCTGAAAGAGATGGAAATACCAGACCACCTGACCTGCCTCTTGAGACACCTATATGCAGGGCAGGAAGCAGCAGTTAGAACTGGACATGGAAAAACAGACTGGTTCCAAATAGGAAAGGGAGTATGTCAAGGCTGTATATTGTCACCCTGCTTATTTAACTTCTATGCAGAGTACATCATGAGAAACGCTGGGCTAGAAGAAGCACAAGCTGGAAACAAGATTGCTGGGAGAAATATCAATAACCTCAGATATGCAGATGACACCACCCTTATGGCAGAAAGTGAAGAGGAACTAAAAAGCCTCTTGATGAAAGTGAAAGAGGGGAGTGAAAAAGTTGGCTTAAAGCTCAACATTCAGAAAACGAAGATCATGGCACCCGGTCCCAACACTTCATGGGAAATAGATGGGGAAACAGTGGAAACAGTGTCAGACTTTATTTTTGGGGGCTCCAAAATCACTGCAGATGGTGATTGCAGCCATAAAATTAAAAGACGCTTACTCCTTGGAAGGAAAGTTATGACCAACCTAGATAGCATATGAAAAAGCAGAGACATTACTTTTCCAATAAAGGTCCGTCTAGTCAAGGCTATGGTTTTTCCAGTGGTCATGTATGTATGCGAGAGTTGGACTGTGAAGAAAGCTGAGCACCAAAGAATTGATGCTTTTGAATTGTGGTGTTGGAGAAGACTCTTGAGAGTCCCTTGGGCTGCAAGGAGATCCAACCAGTCCATCCTAAAGGAGATCAGTCCTGGGTGTTCATTGGAAGGACTGATGCTAAAGCTGAAACTCCAATACTTTGGCCACCTCATGGGAAGAGTTGACTCATTGGAAAAGACCCTGATGCTGGGAGGGATTGGGGGCAGGAGGAAAAGGGGACGAAGGAGGATGAGATGGTTAGATGGCATCATCGACTCGATGCACATGAGTTTGGGAGTTGGTGATGGATAGGGAAGCCTGAAGTGCTGTGATTCATGGGGTTGCAAGGAGTCAGACATGACTGAGCGACCAAACTGAACTGAACTGAACTGGGGGCTTGTTAGAAATGTGAGTGCTTAAGTTTAAACAGATCTTCTGAATTGTAATCTACATTTTAACAAGGTTCTCTAGGTAGTATGTACTCACACTGAGGTTTAAGAAGTGCCAGTGTGTTGCAATATTCACAAACTTGAAAGTGCCTAAGAATTAACTGAGTGAGTTCAAGTATCTTGTGAACCCATCTTGCCTCAAAAGCCTCCTAGATTTTCTTTGGGTTTACATATAGCTATTGAAGTCACTATTAATATTATTCTTTTTCCTTATTCAAATTTACCAAACACTCTCTTTCCCAACATGCATCATGGTCACATGGATTAACTTCTTTCCATGCCTATGGGCAAATTTATTCCCCACTTTACTAATAGAAAACTGAAAAGAGAAATTACATGATTTTTTCAGGGCTACCCAGGTAGCTAGTCACAAGTTTTAATAGAATGAAAACAAGTACCAAAAATCCTTAATCCTTGGTTTAAAATTTGTACCATTATCATGCTGTTGTTTGTTTAATGTACAATGCTATCAATGTTATTTTCCCCCATTTATCTCAATGTTTTTAATATTAAGATACAAATTTTAGATTATTGTTAAAGACACATGTGGAAAAATAACCATATCTGTAACATTCTATTCCAGTATACCTGGAAAGAAAGTAATCAAATGTAATTGAAGCTTTAGAAATTGTATGCAAGAAAAGATGCAGTATTTCCTTAGAAATGCACAGAGGTTGGTGGTAAAATTTCACAAGGAAAAATACATTAAAGCTCATATGTCTTTTGGAGAAGATTACTAGAACTACTCTGTGGTACCGTGCCATCCTTTTAAAGTTTAACTGTCCCCTCCTCCAGTTTGTCTTGATACACTTCCTCATTCCCCATAACACATCCATTAGCTTGCTACCTTTATCTTTAAAACAGTTCAAATGTTACTATTTTGTCTCTTCTTTATGTATTGTAAATGTCTCTAATATTGATATTAGAAATGGAGGCACAATGAGGGACATTAAATCTTTTTGAACATTCACAAAAAATTGTTAAGAACTACTATTTTCACAGCGGAAGTGGAATGATAGTCTAATTTGAGAGTCTCAACAAGTCCATAAATAATTAGAAATGTAGCAGTATGCAAAATAAATCTATTAGCTAGTAATTTAGGGAAGTAATTAGAAGATGAATATCTGTAGCTGAAATCAAAGTATGCTAATATTACATAATTTAAAATTCTGTTAAAATACTTCACTAGAATTTTTTCATTTCTCTATTGCTCTTGAAAATCTTAATTATTGACACCATGTGATTTTCAATGTGGAAATAAATATTATGGATGAAGTCCAAATCAAAGAGGCAGCATGTAAATGGATATGAAATTTGGGAGCATGTGAAGGACTGAATTTGAATTTTGCATCTACAACTTATTGTATGACCTTGAATAAATGACAGAGTGAATTACTCCTGATTTACTTGGGAGTTTCCTGGTTTTAAAATTGAAAGCCCAGTGTCCAAAGACTCCTCTTTATCTTGAGTATGTTAGGATGGCTCTTCAGACTAATAAGTGACTTAGGCTTCCTGAGTCTAGGATCCTTTATCTGAAACGTAGACATGTGCTGTGTGTGCTCAGCATCTAACTCTTTGTGACCCCATGGACTTTAGCCCACCAGACTCCTCTGTCCATGGCATTTTGCAAGCAAGAATACTAGAAGTGATTGTCATTTCCTCCTTCAGGGCATCTTCCACACCCAGGGACTGAACCTGAGTCTGCATTTCCTGCACTGGCAGGCCAATTTTTTTTACCACTAGCGCAATATGTACACATATGAGATTTAAATCTTTTTTATCTTTTCAGATATACGTATATTCTACCACTGTGCCTAAAAAAATTCATTCTTTAGCAGGTTATATACTATGATTATAACAGCTAAACCATAGTTATGATGAAGGAGAAAAATACCACAAATTGATCAGCAGGATTGGCACTTTAAATACAAATTCACTAACATGAGAGGTTTCTCTAAGAATCTGCAGTAAAATCAAATGTTGAGTGGAAAGCAAAATGCAACTTTGATTTATTAATAGTGAAAGGAGACAAGGGTTTGAGACATTCTGCAGTCTGGAAACCAAATCTTCAGTTTTTAAGAGTAGATGTTTTGGTAATATTATTTAGTCCACAATTGAAGTGATGGAAATTCATGTCATTTTCCACTGAACCTCAACAGAAGTTTATGGGAGGATGTTCTTTAAACAAAATAACAGAGACGTCTCCCTGATTCATTTCCTGATCTTACTTAGTCAAGTTTTAACAAGAGTCTGTGGAATATTGAGACACCTGATTTCTGTGAAAGAATTCTGTTTATTCTGTTATTCTTGTAACCCTCAAATAATCACACACTGGATGCCTTCTCCGTGTCGGGAACTGGACCCGATATTGTGGGTATAAGGTTATCATCCCTGCCCTTGAGGAACTCATGATTTAAGGAGAAGGGCAGGTGAGGTATAGAGTCAGATGGTTAAAGTACAATTTGATACATACTAGAAGAGAATTCTGAATGGTACTATGGAGACAAAAACAAAGAACAGGTATTTGCCCAAAGGAGTTTGGAAGGCTTCAGAGCTTGTGACACTTGACTAGAGTCTGTAAAGGTGAATTAGACATCACCAAGCAGAAGAGGGTCAGAAAAACACCCCATAAAGGAAAGAGCATATCCAAATGCAAGAAGGCTTGACGAAGCCTCTCATCTTTGAGAGGATAGCAATGCTGGCAGAGTATATGCGTCAAGATGAGAAAGATGGGCAGAAAGGAATTTTCAGAGAGAATTTAGTAACATATTGAGGCCTTTCAGTCTTTTTCTTTTAGGTATTAGGGAAACGTGAAAATTCTTTAGGGAGGGAGTCAAAAGTCTGGGTTCTTATTTTTGAAAAAAGTAACTTTGACAGTCATATATTGCAGGATTAGTATGATAGGGAAGATTAGCAGTAAGAAGCTCAGGGAGAAGACTACTATATTGATCAGGAGACACTTGAAAAAAATCCAGGCAAGCTAGCGGTCATTGAGCTGGGTCGGGTGGAGAGCAGGGTTTAGACTGGATATTTTCTATCAGACTCTTGGACCATTGAATGTTGAGGAGGAAGTGATATGAGGCAAATTTGTTTAGACAACAGGTTGGACTGAGCTTTCTAGATGGGATTTTACTGGGTTGAGGTATCTCTGTAGCATGTGCAGAGTCATAAAAAGAGTCTGTTTTTGACCATGAGGATGGTTGGGGCTGCTGTGACTTTGAAAACGTGGAATTAAAAGAAGAATAAAGCTTATTTTAAACAACGAGGGAAAACCGAGTGATCTTGTAGTCTATGAATTCCCAGAGGAAAGAAACTGATCCAGAAAGAATAGGATTCAGGTTGTCAAGGTGAGCCCAGGGTACAGAAATCTTATGGCGATAGTGTACACTGGCATGGCATGTGCATTTGAAACTTCAAACAGGCTGCTTTTAACTTACAGATAGGGCCACTCCTTCACAGAGTGGCTAATGCTTTCCAGGACCCCAAGCAATATTCAACATTTATCTTGGGTTAAATCTAGAGTCTTTGAATTCAATAAAAGGATTGTCTCTTAGAGAATCAAGCCAGCAAACAGTGCTATGGCAACTGGAATGCATGAAGAGAAAAGTGTGCCTTTGGGTGCTGGCAAAGCTTAAAGAACCTAGATGAAATCTTTAAGTAAACGAAAGTAGAGCAATGAACTACAGCAAATTAATAGATAAAAGTGTTGTAAGTGGAAGGGATTTACCAGAATCCCCTCTTAAACCAGGCCACAGAGCCATCTTAACAAGCTATAAATACTTGTAGAATGTAAATAACTATTATAATAAAAGAGAAGCTGGCACAGTTAGGCCAATTTCAAGGGAAGTAGATGAAAATGGGCAAGAAACAACTGGTCCTGGGAGCTCTCGGTGGGTGAAGCTGAAAGGATGAGGTTACATGGAAAAGAAAGAAAAGTGCCATGTTGATCAGTGAAGGAAACATTTTTCTTTATAAAATCTTGATTTGAAAAAATACAAATACATGTTCATTATCACAAATGAAACAATAAAAGAAGAATATAAGCAAGAAATAAACATTTCCAGTTCACCACCCCACACTATTTCCATACTTTTGGGAGTAGAAGATTAACTGTGTCTTTTACAAATCCTTATACAGATAAGTGGGTTTGTGTGGCAATGTTTTACAGAACCAAGATATGACCACATTTGTTTGCAACTGTGTTTTTTCATTTTGCAGTGGATTATGGCAGCTCTTTAGTTGAGTAGGCAAAGATTTATTCCATCCGTGATGAGCACTCCAGCTGTTTCCAGTGTTGCCATTATAAGCAGGGGTACAAACAAACACAAACATTGTCGGTACTTTTACATATGCCACTATCATTTTGGTAGAGCAAAACAAACGGCTTACAAAATTTTAATTATAATAGATATTGCCAAACTATTTTCAAGAAAAGTTTCAGCTAACACCTTCTTACTAGCAATAAGACTAAGAACGGTTCTGTTTTTTTCACATTATTAGACTTGAATGTTATAGGTCTTTTATTATTGTTGCAACCTGCATTTTCCTGAGTTTTCCTATGAACTCTGGTTGACACCTTTGAAATAAATTTTTTTAGTCTTTGAATTGTTTCTCCTGTGAATTGCCTGTCCATCTCTTTCACCAATTGATGCTCTCCATTTTGATTGTTTTGTATCAATTTGTAGGAAGTCTCTATGTATTCTGGAACGTAGGTCATCTCCTAATTTATTCAGGTTTTCTTTTATAGTTTATTTCATATAGGCAACTTACCTATATTACTCATTTTGTCACTAGGTATTTATAGCTCTTTTGTATTTAGATCTTCTGTCTTTTTATTAAGATGTAGAGCACATCTGTACAAAAGTGCAAGAAAATATAAATGTACAATTCAGTGAATCAATACCAAGCATGCATCTAAGTAACCATTTTTAGCGCTTTTAAGTCAGAAAATAGGTTATCACCACCACCCAAAATGCTCTCTGCTATGCCGCCTCCAAATTGCTAACTCTTCCTTCTCCCAAAACGTCACTCCTTTCTTAACTTTGAATACTATATACTTTTGCTTTTTGTGTATTATTTCAATTAAACTATATCCACAAGGAATAATATGACGTCTGTTCTTTTCTGTCTGGCTATTTGGGGGCAGCTTTATGTATTTCAGGCTTCCCTTGTAGCTCAGCTGGTAAAGAATCCACCTGCAATGCGGGAGACCTGGGTTTTACCCCTGGGTTAGGAGGATCCCCTGGAGAAGGGAAAGGCTACCCACTCCAGTATTCTGGCCTGGAGAATTCCATGGACTACAGTCCATGGGGTAACAAAGAATCGGACATGACTGAGTGACTTTCACGTATGTATTTCAGATCCATAGTATGCATACTTAGATACTTTATTTTCACTATTCCATATATCCACTCTATTGATAATGGGCATAAAGACTTGTCAGTTTTGGATTATCATATATGCAACTGTTGATTTTTATCTGTGTTTACCTAATTATTAGTGGTGTTGAACATTTTTTTTGTGTGCTTATCGGCCATTCATGTCTTTGGATAAATATTAACTCAAGTCTTTTGCACATTTTTTAATAAGTTTATTTGTTTGTTGTTGTTAAGTTTTAAGATGTCTCAAATATTGGATATCAACCTCTTATCAGATTATTTGCAAATATTTTTTCCCATTTTTACTTTGTTGATAGTATTTCCCTTTTTACTATGTTGATAGTATTCTTCTGTGTACAAACATTTGTAACTTTTATTAAATTCAATTTGTTTAATTTTGCTTTTATTATCTTGATATTTCTGTCATATCAAAAAAAAAAAAAAATACTGCCAGATCCAATGTTGTGAAGTTTGCCCTGTGTTATCGTCTAAGAGTTTTATTGTTTTGCATATAATAAATAGGTATTTGATCCATTTTAAGTCAACTTAAGCATATATGTTAGGTAAAGTCCACATTCATTCTTTTGCACTTGGATATCCAATTTCAAATGATCTTAGAAGCCTTGTTGAAAATAATTTGATTATTTATGCAAGGGTTTATTTCCAGGCTCTCTGTTCTAATCCATTTGTCTATATGTACTTACACCAACATCACACCATTTTGATTATCTTTGCAGTAAGTTTGTATCTTTGTAGTAAGTTTTGAAATCTTACTACAACTTTGAAATCCTCCAACTTTGATCTTTTTCAAAATTGTTTTGTCTTTTTGGGGTCCTTGAAATTGCATATGAATTTCAGATGGACTTTTTTATTTCTTAAAAAAATGTCATTAAAATTTTGATTGGGATTTCATTGACTCCATAGATCATTTTGATTAATGTTGACATCTTAATAGTAAATCTTCTAATCTATGAATGTGGATTATATTTCCATTTACTTTTGATTTTCATTTCTTTCAGTGATGTTTTAGAGGGTTGCTATGTGCATGCCAAGTTGCTTCAGTCATGTCCCACTTCTTGCAAACCCATTTTCTGTAGCCCATCAGGCTCCTCTGTCCATGGGGATTCTCCAGGCAAGAATACTGGAGTGGGTTGCCATGCCCTCCTCCAGGGGATCTTCCTGACCCAGAATCGAACCTGTGTCTCTTATGTCGCCTGCATTGACAGACAGGTTATTTACCACTAGCGCCACCTAGGAAGCCCATAACATCCTTATATGCTATTGTAAATTGAATCATTTTCTTAATTTCCCTTTCAGAGTGTTCATTGTTGCTGCTGCTGCTAAGTCGCTTCAGTCGTGTCCGACTCTGTGCAACTCCATAGACGGAAGCCCACCAGATTCCCCTGTCCCTGGGATTCTCCAGGCAAGAACACTGGAGTGGGTTGCCATTTCCTTCTCCAGTGCATGAAAGTGAAAAGTGAAAGTGAAGTCGCTCAGTCGTGTCTGACCCTCAGCGACCCCATGGACTGCAGCCCACCAGGCTCCTCCATCCGTGGGGTTTTCCAGGCAGGAGCACTGGAGTGGGGTGCCATCGCCTTCTCCCGTTCATTGTTAGTGTAGAGAAATGCAGCTGACTTTTGTGTGTTGACTTAGTACTCCACAACTTAGCTAAATTTGTTTTATTAGTTCAAACAAATTTTTTTTTTTATAAAAGATCATATCATCTAACAGAGATCATTTTACTTTTTCCTTTTTAATTTGGATGCCTTCTTATTTATTTTTTTCTTGCCCAATTGCTATTTAGGACATCCAGTACTATGTTGAATAGTGGTGAAAGAAATCATCCTTGCCTTGTTCCTGATCTTAGAAGTAAAGGTTTCAGCATTTCACTGTTGAGTATAATGTTCACTGTGGATTATTCATGCATAGATTTTATTATGTTGGGGTATTTTTCTTCTATTTCTGTTTTTTCTTTATATCATGAAATGTTGAATTGTGTGTCAAATGCTTCTTTCTGCATCAAATGAGGTGATCATTTGTGTTTTTTTTTGTCTTCATCCTGTCAAGTGATGTATTCCATTGATCAACTTTCACATGTTGAATGTTCCCTGCATTCCAGAAATAAATTCCATAAGGTCATGGTTCATAATCCTTTACACTGTTGAATTTAGTTTGCAAGTATTTTTGTTTAGAATTTTTGCTATTTTTCTAGGTACCTTTGCTGTACAACAAATTGAATCAGTTATACATATACATATATGCACTCTTTTTCAGATTTTCTTCCCATTTAGGTTACTACAGAGCATTGAGTAGAGTTTCCCATGCTGTACAGTAGGTTCTCATTAGTTATCCATTTTATATATTAATAATAGTATACATATGTCAATCTCAATCTCCCAATTCATCCCACCCCCTTCCTACCCAAAGCCCAAATCACTTTTTAAATTGTTTCCTACTAAATCACGTGTATCAGCTTAGATCTTGCTACTTTCTGAAGTCTTTCCTTATACTAGTAAATATAAGCATTATAGCAATAAGTAGATAAAAAACTAACACTGCTCTTGGGGCACTGTGTCAGCTCATAAAAAAATAAATAGTATTATTGTTATGATTTTTTGTTTTTATATAATATTCAGAAACATGGGAATATGTTTTATTTTATCCTAGAATTTATTACCAAGCTCTGATTTTTAGAGTTGAATTTTAATAGCAACCATTGGCTGAAATATTATTAAATCCATTATATTAGCCAAATTTTATTAGTTTTAAGCTACATCTAACTCATAACTAAAAGTGTACAAGTAGTATTTCTGCTGATTGAATTAATAAATTTGACTTTAAAATTAATTATAATTATTATTATTTTGTAATAGTGGCTAATAGTTGTTACACCACAGGGATTTTGTTGGGAGTTTGCAATGATTGACAAGTCCCATAGTGATGAACACATCTTACTACTCAGAAACAGGGGAAGGCACTAGTGTGTTCCTTTGAAATCACGCAAATGCAGGAGGGAAGGGGTTACATGACAGTGATGAATTGATTAGAGAATGAATACTTAATCCTTGATTAACTAAAATTTTGTCCAATATTTGTTTGTTTCAGGTCTTACCTTCTAAAGAAAATAAGGCTGATTGCCTCAGAAGAAAACCAAGCATGTGTCATTGTTTCTAAGAGTGTATCTCTTGTCAAAGTCAATAAAACAGGGTTTTGCTTTGATGGTGTCTCCTCAAGTGGAGAAAAGCCTGGATGTTTTTCTTTTTCTCCAGTATGTTTGATTATGTGGATCCGGGTGCTGAGTAGATAGGAAAGGGGATTTAACCAAGGTTATGGGTATAGCTACCCAGGTGAGGACGATGGGAATGAAAATATGTGTCAAGTAATGACTGTGATGTAGACAATGAAATCAAAAGTAAATGAGAAGTATGACCATGACTATAAAGAAAGTTGAGTGCTGAAGAATTGATGCTTTTGAACTGTGGTGTTGGAGAAGACTCTTGAGAGTCCCTTGGACAGTAAGGAGATCCAACCAGTCCATCCTAAAGGAAATCAGTCCTGAATGTTCACTGGAAGGACTGATGCTGACGCTGAAACTTCAATACTTTGGCCACCTGATGTGAAGAACTGACTTACTGGAAAAGACCCTGATGCTGGGAAAGACTGAAGGCAGGAGGAGAAGGGGGTGACAGAGGATGAGATGGTTGGATGGCATCACTGACTCGATATACATGAGTTTGAGCAAGCTCCAGAAGTTGGTGATGAACAGGGAGGCCTGGCATGCTGCAGTCCATGGGGTCTCTAAAAGTCAGACACGACTGAGTGAACTGAACTGAACTGACTGATGGACATGACAGGAACAGTGAAAAGGTCACAGGGCAAGTAATTATAGGATTGCCAGAGATGGGATACTAGGGAAATACAGATCAAAAGTAGGCTAACTGGGACTTCCCTGCTGGTCCAGGGGCTCAAACTCTGCACTCCCAATGCAGGGGGCCTGGGTTTGATCCCTGATCAGAGAACTAGATCCCACATGCCACAACTAAAGATCCCCCAAGCTGCAATGAAGATCAAAAATTGTGCATGTCACAACTAAGACCTGGACCTGCCAAATAAATATATATATACAAATATATATATATATATATATATATATATATTTTGAAGTGGGCTAACTGAAACTAAGAAAAGGAGTGGCATTTGTTGATAATGACCAACTCTAAACTATGACTTGGGGCTTCCCTGATAGCTCTGTTGGTAAAGAATCGGCCTGCATTCCAAGAGACTCTGGTTCAATTTCTGGGTCAGGAAGATCTGATGGAGAAGGGCTAGGCTGACTATGAGAATAGCTGACTGGAATAGAGTGATGGACAAAGACAAAGGAAAAAAATGGATGTGAGGGAACAAATAAGCCAGAAAATTGGAAAGATAATTTATGTGGCTATTGAAATCATCATGAATGATCAGATAAGAAATGTTGGAAAGAAATGTTGGAAAAATGTAAGAAACTCTTTAGAAAATGAATAGAGTAACCTAGGGCCTCAAAGATGAGAACATCCAAAAATTGGTATAGTATTCAGATTATAAGACATTTGATGGAAGACGTATTTATGGAGAGAGGGAGAGAGAGTGGTCTGGAAGGAGCAACTTCTGAGAGAGAAGAGAAGACACCTGGCTGGAGTTATTGGGAGAGGAAAAAAAAAAAAAAAAAAGCCGTCTAGGATTATGAAGGATGTGGGAGAAAACACAGTCACAGCTTGTGAGAGCTGTTAAGTAAACAGTGACCTCAAGGGGAAGCTGTAATTCAACTAAAGTAAAAAAAATAAAGGCAGAGGGTCAAAATTAAAGGTAGCAAATTTTGTTGATGACTGACAGTGAGTCAGTTACAAGGTACCCAGTGATTTGTCAACTGCACAAGAAATGGTTGTGGTTTGGCCTCCACGGTTTTATTTTTAAAACCACATACACTAATCATTTTGCATATGTGTTCACAGATTTGGAGGTAGAGACACAGGGATGCCAAGTTTTCATAACTGGTCTGAATATAAAACACACAGAGCCTTGTCTTGGCTCCCATGATAGACATCCCTATTGTAAACATCTTTCTGAATTTGATTTTACTTTTCAGAAGAGAGGTCATAAGCAGGCATAAAAGCAACAATTCATCAAACTGCCTGAAGGGCAAGATGTGAAAAACAATGATGAAGAACAACCACTTGGACAGGTCAAGAAATGATAACTCAGAGGACGTTGAAGAGCTTCTACCCAATTTCCCTAAGTTCCAGGAAGTTTTCTTAGGAGAAATGGTGATTCTTGAAAATCACATCATTCCTAGGATAGTAGAGACTTCTGGTCAGCATATGTGACTTGAGGGAGAAATAAATAATTCACATTTTATTAAAAAAATAAAACTAACTAAAGATGCATGTGTGCATACTCAGTCATGTCTGACTCTTTGAAACCCTTTGGACTGTAGCCCATCGGGCTTCTCTGTCCATGGGATTTTTCAGGCAAGAAAACTGAAGTGGGTTGTCATTTCCTCCTCCAGGGGAATCTTTCTGACCCAGGGATCAAACCCATGTCTCTTGTGTCTATTGCATTGCAGGCAGAGATTTTACCACTGAATCATTGGGGAAGCCCAACTAAAAATGACTCTTTAATGAAAAAAAATCATAAAGTAAGGAGGAAATCGACATGTTTTGTCTTCCCAAATTCTTTCAGGACTCAGTGAATAAAAAGTGGAGGTAACAGCATAATTTTAAGGGGCCTATTTTAGTTCTCCTCTCTTTCCAGACTTGCATTAGTGTCTGAAACAGTTATCTTATTTCATTGTATATGATGTGTACCAATGTACTTGTAGAGAATTTCCTTGGGTAAGTAAAAGTGAATGCTTCATTCTGGAAACAGAGTGGATATCCCTCACATTCTGGAAACACAGTGGATATTCAAACACTGAATTGATTTCAAAAACATCAATAGTGTTTCTTTTCCAAATTTTACATTTTTTACAACATGAGTACTAATACCAGGAAAAGTTTCAGAGAGTAAAAAGAATTTAAAAATAAAAGATTAAGTAAAATATTCAAAAATAATTTCATTGAAAGTTGTTGAGAGTAGAAGTAGATATCAAATATCATCAACACCAAAAAAATAAAATAATTCTGTGAGGGGACTATAGTCATTGTTTCACAATATACACGTGTATCAAATCACCATATTGTACACCTTAAGCAATAATATCACAGTAAAACTGGAAAACAGAAAAAAGTAATCTGGAGAGTTAAGTAAAAATAAACAAAAATTAATATAGACATGTTTGTCATTAGTGTTTGTAACTCGTCCTTTTTTTTCTTCTTAGCGTCTCTTGATAGTAGTTATGTGAAAAAATTTCATCTCTGGGGAGTAGATAGTTGACTTTCTTGGATGTATGATGAATGCACTGATGACTTTTCCACAAAGAAACTGTCAGCCTTTAAATGTGTCTAAAAACAAGCTTTCTTATTGTCCTGTGCCAGTATCACTTTCAAACCAACACCAGCCTGTCAACAGGGAGTTCAAAGCATATTGCATTTTTACTGAATTCTCTCTCAGAATTACCAAAAATGGGGAAATGGAGAAAATATTCTTAACTCTTAGAAAAAACTTCTCATATATGTCCTTTCATCACATCTCTTATTTTAAAGTATCTCCCACCAAGAAGTGGCTCTCTCAAATGTCTCTTCTTCTTTCTGATCTTCCCTAAAATTTTCCCTTCACCTTGGTGTGAACCTTAGATGTTTTTTTCCCTCCATTGCCATTATTCCACCCCCTCATCTGTTCCGATCTTCATTTACATAAAAGTATCCAGAAACCTCTTAGCAAAACTGAGTACTCTTTAGCTGAAGTGGGGAGGAAACTAGGCTGTGAAAACTCAAGGTTTAATATCTTTACTCTTGGCCAATTAAATTGTAGAGAGGGCTTGAGTAGAAGGTGGTGAGAAAATTTTTTCAGTTGATCTTTAAGAGTTTCAACTAAAAAACTAATGAGACGTATTTACATTAAGTCAATGCTCATTCTTTGTTTAGTTTAAATTGGAATACAGATGAAAACTCAAGGCCTTCATTCCATCTATGGATTAATTCCTTATCCAGACATTCTTTTGCTCCTGCTCACTAAGATCCCTGGATCTTAGGCATTTTCTCACTGTCATCCCCATGGAAGAGAAAAGAGTACTCAAGGAGACATTTCCAACACAGAGCTCTGTAGAAAGTTGAGGGAAAAAGGAACTACTATTTTCCAGAAGGTCCTTAAAGTGAAACAGACCACAAATTCTCTAATTAGCAAGAGCAGACTCAAGGCAAGCAGGCAGCCTGCTGTTTATCTGAGGACTAGGAAGGAGACCAGCTGGCTTTCCCTCAAAGATAACAAATACTATTTATTGCTCTGTGAAAGAATCTTGCCAGATTAAGCGTATTTGCAAAAAAGAAGGAAAAATAAAGTTCACATTGGTATTTTTTAAACCCTTGAAGAAAATTAGATTGTTGTAAGAAGTTGCTCTGGACATCGAGCTAACTATGTACTGTTCCTTTCCTTCAGTACAAAATGAAAATAGTAATACTGAGCCTACCCAGCCTCTCGAGTTTGTTGTATCACGTAAGATAATTATTCTGATGGCATTAGAATAAATAAGCTCTAGGTTTTTAATCTATGTTCTACAAAGTATTGCTCTGTAGCTGATTATTGCCATTATTATTATTAGGCCAGTCTATAAAGCTTGCTTTCCTGAAATGAAATTAATAGGAAGGTTTGAACACCGGGCCCTCATGGAGCATGTAGAGCATTTTAGAAAATACTTGAATATTAAATAATCATTTAAAAATCACTTGGTTGCAATATTAGCTTTGAGGCTACTAGGTTATAGTATACATTTAGTATATATAATAAAGTTATTTTTGATTTTAGCATGTGTGATAACAGAGACAAAATTCTGTGAAAAAAAATTAACTAATGAGATGCACATAATACCAAAAGAAAAAAAAAAAAGGAAAAGAAAAATCAAAACAACTGCTTCTATAGCAGAGGATCTCAATGTAAATAAAAGCAAAATGCAAGCTGAGAGATCACCAAAAATAAGTAATAGATCTAGACTTATTCATGACCTTTCCTATTGAATTAGAAAACAAAGAAAACCATTTTAATGTAAATATACCATTTATGGACTTCCCTTGTAGCTCAGTTGGTAAAGAAACTGCCTGCAATGAAGGAGACCCAGGTTTGATTTATGGGTGGGGAAGATCCCCTGGAGAAAGAAATGACAACCCACTCTAGTATTCTTGCCTGGAGAATCCCATGGACAGAGGAGCATGGAGGGCTACAGTCCACGGGGCCACAAGAGTCAAACACGACTTAGCGACTAAACCACGAACCCCACTGTCATACCATTTATGATATGTACAAAAACGCAAAAATGTTCTTTGTAAGTAGGAAGTTCACTTTGTAAGCCAACAAGTGTTGATGTTGCTTCATATCACCAATAACTATTCTATGGCAGGTCAATTAGAAGAGACTCCAGTTAAGTCCTAGATTTTTTTTTTGGGATGGAGGCTACTACTGAGATTCAGACTGAGAGAATTCATTATTGTGTTTGGAAATGTTTGGCATCCCTGCTCTCAGGGAAACAAACTTGAGGAGGTTCTCCTACTCATTTTGGGAAAATTGCCAAAATATCTTTACCAACTCCCAGTACCCCATAGTATCAAAATATTTTGGCAATTTTCTCAAAATGGCTGGGAGAGCCTCCCCAAAGTCACCTTCCCAAGAGCCACTTTGTGTTCCGTGTCAGTAAACAAGAGTCCCAAGGAAGTTAATTGATTCTCCAAAAGCTACAGAGTGGCAGACCTGGGAAGTGACTTTTCCATTTTGGT
Organism: Bubalus bubalis; assembly: GCF_019923935.1. Classification (NCBI taxonomy): domain Eukaryota; kingdom Metazoa; phylum Chordata; class Mammalia; order Artiodactyla; family Bovidae; genus Bubalus; species Bubalus bubalis. The sequence continues at coordinate 99,043,971 of NC_059160.1, forward strand.
GCTTTTCCACTACCTCAAGCTGCCTCCCTTCCAAGTCCCCTTAAAGTGTAATTGGACCAGCTCTGGAAAACTACACAACAAACTTCTGACAGAGATAATGTTTCTACAGTGGGAATGAAGAGACGGCAGTGAAGAGAATTTTACCTTCTCTCCATCTTCCTGTGTGATTGAAACCCTTTTTATTTTGCCGTTTGCATTTTCAGGGGACTTTTTTTTTTTGAAGAATTCACAATAAGTATGCATTAGACTTGTGATTTTTAAAATAAAATAAATTCTATTTGGTGATTTTTGTTGTTGTTGTGATTCCTAAGACAGTTGGAGAGAATATTTTGTGACTCTCAGTGGAGTATTTCTTTCCATTTTCATACATTGAAAGAAATGACACATAATACTCTTCTGGAGTATTATTTTTCTGTAGTATGATTTTTCTACATGCTTATCACTTCTACTCTCTGTCTTCATTTTAAATATAAAGAATTCTGAATAGGATTTTCCTTCCATTTGATTTTTTCATTTTTTTCCTCCTATTATCTTACTATACAATGTTGACAAAGTATTCCACATTTCATATATTAGTGCCTGTGTACTGAAAAAATATAGCAAAATTGTGGCAGAATAAAATAGGTTGGACCACTGAAAATGCAAAGGGAAAAATAAAAAGGGTTTCAATCACACATTTACAGATACGTTTTTCAATAAAGGCAGAGAAGGCAGACTAGATTGAGTCATTTCTGATACTGACAAGATACCCATTTGAGAATCAATAGCATTCCTTTACTGGTGTAAGGTCACTAGTTTGTTTTACCAAATGAAGACCTCCCTCTTAAGTGGTGAACAGATCACAATCTTTGGGCCATTAATCATTTCTTCATATATTTTCTTCACCAAAGACTTTCATCCTGTATAAATTCAGAAGGGAATCAGCTGAACTAAAAAGAAACTCAGTGTACAATCAAGACCTGTCCTCCAGAACTGGGCCAACCTCTCTCTCCTTCTCCCCCCACATGCACGCTTGCTGGGACTCAGCGTCTCCTTTGAATTTATTGTTGTCATAGAAACATGTGTTCCTAGTTGACCTTTTGTTTTTCAAGGGGAAAGATAAACATACCACCCACTTCGGGGACCCGGCGAGGAGCTATTCCCAGAGAACTGCACCTTCCCAGCTGCAGAGTCTGACTCGCACAGAGGAGCAGCCACATCTCCCAGCCTTGGCAGCAGCAGGCAGGGACTGGACGCCAGCTGTACTGGGGCTGGAGCTTCGTGAACCCTTTCCTATTAGGACACATGCTGTCTGTCTTTAGGAGTGAAGGCATGCTTCAGGTCAAATAAAGAACAGCCTTATGCAATACAACTCCCTAGTATTCATCTTTTGAAAATAACAGCAGGCAGGCCACCTGAGGTAAAGGGTAAGTAATAAAATATCTCCCATTGGACATAATGGAAATATACTGCATGTTATAGATCAGAATTTTTAAAGGGAGGACAATTCTAATGTTTATAAGTCCTGCATATTGCAAATGGATTTTAGACTTGGACGATACTTTAGGTATTGAGCATTAGAATCCAGACCCAAATCAAGCCATGATGCATCTACATATCCAGAGTTATTGTGTAGAGTTTTTTAAAAAGTGCCGCCCCTGGGGATTTGCCACTGGGTGCTTTTGTGTAATGTATCAGCTGCCTAAGCACCATATGAGAGCGCTCTGCTGGTAGATCTATCTGTACGCTTGGCATCTTAGATGTTTCAGAAACATCTCAGACTCAACAAAGAACTCTTGGTTTCTTCCACAAACCTGATTATCCTCCATACCCGTCCCCATTGCGGTAAATGGAAGGCAAGTACATCCAGTTGTTTAAGCCAAACTTGTGACTGTTACCGAGCCTCCCCTTTCCCCTTGGGAGCCTCTGACCCGTTTGCCATATTTAAACTGTCAGAAAGCTCATCAGCCTCACCTCCAATGTGCTTCTGGAATATGCCATCTTCCAATAGCCTCTAGTTAATCTCCTTTCTCCCATACATTCCACTGGCATATTTAATTTTCCCCGCAGCAACCACAGTGTTCTTTGACAGAGTGAACCAGGTTAGGTCGTTTTTCCTACTAAAACCCTTAAGTGTCTTCCAGATATTTTGGAGTTAAATTCAGCTCTTTATTGTGACCCAGTAGTCATGTACGGATGTGAGAGATGGGCAGTAAAGAAAGCAGAGCACCAAAGGATTGATGCTTTGGAACTGTGGTATTGGAGAAGACTCTTGAGAGTCCCTTGAACTGCAAGGAGATCCAACCAGTCAATCCAAAAGGAAATCAACCCTGAACATTCATTGGCAGGACTGATGCTGAAGCTGAAACTCCAGTACTTTGGCCACCTGATGCAAACAATGGACTCAGTGGACAAGACCCTTATGTTAGGAAAGATTGAAGGCAGAAGGAGAAGGCAACAGAGGATGAGATGGTTGGACGGCGTCACTGATTCAATGGCTATGAACTTGGGCAAACTGTGGGAGATGGTGATGGATAGGGAAACCTGGCGTGCTGCAGTCCATGGGGTCTGCAGGAAAGAGTTTGACACGACTTGGCAACTGAACAACAATGATTGTGGCCTAAAAGGTCATGCACGGCCTGACCCTGTTGAGCTCTCCACCCTCCTTTCACCATTATCTGCCTTACTCTTTGCACTTCATGTTGTAATGTGCTCAGTTGTGTCTGACTCTTTGCAACACCATGGACTGTAGCCTCCCTGGCTCCTCTGTCCATGAGATTTTTATGCAAGAATACTGAAGTGGGTTGCCATTTCCTCCTCCAGAGGATCTTCCTGACCCAGGGATCGAACCCCCATCTCCTGAGTATCCTCCATTACAGGTGGACTCTTTCCCACTGAGCCATAGGGGAAGCCCTTGCACTTCATACCTTCTCCTCAAACATACCAAACAATTTCCTTCTCAGAGATTTACATACGCTGACGCTCTGCCTAAACTGTTTTTTCCTCTAGAGCTTTCAAGTGATACCCAACCTCACTTTACTCAGCTCTGTGCACTGGGAGCACCTCTTCAGAAAGGCCTTCCCTCACAATACTCTTTATAGTGAAGATTATTAAGAAAATGAAAACACTTTAAGAAATAAAACCCTTTTCTTGTTACTATTACATCACTCAGTGTATTTTCTTTATACCAGTCATTGCATTTTGAGGTCATCTTTCTGTTTTCCTATTTATTGACCTTCTTACCCTACTAGAAGGTAGGCACTTTGTCTGTCCCTACAACGGTGCTAGGCAATATTCTGAGAGCTTTATATAAACATGCACTTAACCATACCTATTTTTATAGGTGGAAATTATTCCCAACATTATGGAAAAATTAATTTATCCTGCCTATCCTCCATGACACCTTAGTTCCCTTTCTTTTTTACTCTTCCATTTTAGTCTTCTTACTTCTTGAAGAGAAGCACAACTGAGGCTTATTGCAAAAAGAAAAAAAAAATGGGTTAATGTGTAAGTGACTTGGTGTAACTCCTAAGTGGTAAAGCAGGACCCTAGATCACCATTCCCCAAAGAATCCTTCTCAGGAAAGCACCTTGATTTATTGCTTTAAAGACTTAGAAACACCTTTCCGTGCCTGCTTTGGCATAGAAGAGGGTACAAACAAGCTTGAACTCTACATGCTTCGGGGCATATGTGTATAATTTAATGTACCACATTCTGAAAACTTCTTCCTCCGGGAATACAGACACACAACCAGCCAAACAGAACACACCCTTTATTGAGCCGAATTAGCTCCTGGGTGGTCTGGCACTAGAATCCTCACGTTGGTAGCTTAACTGTATTCTTCATACTGTCTTGAACCCAAAGAAATCAAAGATTCACTCATTATATTATTTTATACATTGTTAGCATTAAAAGGATAACTTCAAGCATAATCATCACAGGTCATTTTATTATAAAACAATAAATACATGTCTATGCCTATGTTTTTAATTCTTCTATAGCCATTGACAACAAGCTTTGCACAGTTGTACTGTGCTGTTTTAAGTTGCTTCAGTTATATCCGGCTCTTTGCAACCCTATGGATTGTAGCCCACCAGGCTCCTGTGTTCATGGGATTCTCCAGGCAAGAATACTGGAGTGGGTTGCCATGCCCTCCTCCAGGGGATCTTCCTGACCCAGGATCAAACCTGCGTCTCATGTCTCCTGCACTGCCAAGCAGGTTTTTTACCACTAGCACCACCTGGGAAGCCCTTTCGGAGTTGTATCTTGGTCTTTATTATCATTATCATTTATTTCTTAAAATGCCTTCATCTCCCAAAATATAACATGTTTTCTCTTTTTCTCATAATTTTATAGAGCTCCCATAAACTCTATACATGTAACTTATTTGTTCATTCTCTTTTCTATATCACAATATAGATTAAGTGATTCCAGGAGTCTTTGAGACAGCCCATTTAGAAATCAAGCACATGTCAGTGTGATTTCCTCCATCATATCTCCTCCTAAGGCAGTCTCTGGCTTTTTGTATGGAATTCCATTTCTTCAAAACCTGGTATTTAGAAACTTTAATTCTCCAAATTCTTTGAAATTCCAAGGTGAAGTGTCAAAGAGTATTATATGGTGAGGAGGGGGAGAGGGGCAGGAAGCAAGGCTGTGAGATTCTCCCATGTTTCCATCCACCAGAGAAGATATTTATTGCTTTTAAATGTTAGACTTCTGAATAGTAGTTTGAAGAAATTATTCCTACCCCTCCCCCCCAAATTTGAAAACTGTCATTTGGCTCATGATTTGTGCAACTCTGAAAAACATGAGATAAACATCGGGTTGATGTGGGTTTAGTACACCTGAAGCTACCCAAGGAACTTGGGTCTACAAGGCACTGAATGGTTTACACCTCCCAGAGGCCTGGAAATAGCACCTTTAAAACTCAGGCTAGAACCTCAGGCCCTCCATGTGTGTGCCTGGGAATTCTCTTGCTTCTAAAAACAATTAGGCCACCTTGAAGTGGACTATACTTTGAAAGTGGACTATGCTTCTCAGTGCCTGATTATAGTTGGACTAAACAGTAGCCTCCATATTGATCCATCACATTTTCTACTTCCTCTTCTTTGCTTTTGATTATAATGTCCCTTAAGCTTCAGTTCAGTTCAGTTCAGTTCAGTCGCTCAATCGTGTCCTACTCTTTGTGACCCCATGAATCGCAGCACACCAGGCCTCCCTGTCCATCACCAACTCCCGGAGTTCACTCAGACTCACGTCCATCGAGTCAGTGATGCCATCCAGCCATCTCATCCTCTGTCGTCCCCTTCTCCTCCTGCCCCCAAGCCCTCCCAGCATCACAGTCTTTTCCAATGAGTCAACTCTTCGCATGAGGTGGCCAAAGTACTGGAGTTTCATCTTTAGCATCATTCCTTCCAAAGAAATCCCAGTGCTGATCTCCTTCAGAATGGACTGGGTGGATCTCCTTGCAGTCCAAGGGACTCTCAAGAGTCTTCTCCAACACCACAGTTCAAAACAGTTCAAAAGCATCAATTCTTTGGCCCTCAGCCTTCTTCACAGTCCAACTCTCACATCCATACATGACCACAGTTAGCATCCCTCAGTAGGAAACCCTGCTTTCTTCACTCCAAGCATTTCCATATTGAAAATCCTACTCATTATTTTAGACTTTATTAAAGATCTATCTCTTCTGTGATGCCCCCATGCTTCTATCAGTCAGCAATGATTGTTTCTTCTTCTGTACTGCACAGCCTGTACAGCCTAGGAGTACTACATCCTGCCCCAATATGTGGTTATTTTATGCTTCTTGCCCCTGAGAACTTGCCTATGTCTTACATTTTTGGTGTTCACCTCTACCACACCCACTCAGCCCAATACATAATGTAGTTCCCTGTGTGTGCAGCAAAGGTTCAATAGGAGATTACAGTTGTGGATTTGTTAGGTATATGATCAAAGTTCTTCATTTTAGATATCATAAACCAAATATAATATTGTAAAGTAATTAGCCTCCAATTAAAATAAATAAATTTATATTAAAAAAAGAAAATTAATTTTAGAAGAATATTTAGAACTTGTGCTTACAGACCAGACTACGAGGAGCCATCTCAAAAGTGATATCAGAGAATTGGGTCCATATGGGCTCCAAAATCACTGCAGATGGTGATTGCAGCCATGAAATTAAAAGATGCTTACTCCTTGGAAGGAAAGTTATGACCAACCTAGAAAGCATATTACAAAGCAGAGACATCACTTTGTTAACAAAGGTCTGTATAGTCAAGACTATGGTTTTTCCAGTGGTCATGTATCAATGTGAGAATTGGACTATAAAGAAAGCTGAGTGCATAAGAATTGATGCTTTTGAACTGTGGTGTTGGAGAAGACTCTTGAGAGTCCCTTGGACTGCAAGGAGATCCAACCTGTCCATCCTAAAGATCAGTCCTGGGTGTTCATTGGAAGGACTGATGTTGAAGCTGAAACTCCAATACTTTGGCCACCTGATGCAGAGAGCTGACTCATTGGAAAAGATCCTGATGCTGGGAAAGATTGAGGGCAGGAGAACGGGACACCAGAGGGTGAGATGGTTGGATGTTATCACCGACTCAATGGACATGGGTTTGGGTGGACTCCGGGAGTTGGTGTTGGACAGGGAGGCCTGGTGTGCTGCGGTTCATGGGGTCGCAAAGAGTCGGACATGACTGAGTGACTGAACTGAACTGAACTGAACTGAGACTTCTATGTGGGCTTTCCAGGTGGCACTAGTGATAAATAACCCACCTGCCTATTCAGGAGGTGTAAAAGATGCTGGTTCAATCCCTGGGTTGGGAAGATCCCTGGAGAAGGAAATGGCAACCCACTCCAGTATTCTTGCCTGGAGAATCCCATGGACAGAGGAGCCTGGCGGGCTACAGTCCATGAGATCACAAAGAGTCAGACACGACTGAAGTGACTAAGCATGCATAGACCTCTGTGCAATCATGCACTGGCAGAGCTGTGGTACTATGGAAATCATGAATGCTAGAACTTGGACAGGTTGACCGAATCACAACCATTGCCTGCTCTGAAACTTTGTGCATCTTTATTTGATGGCCTACTTTTGCCTACATAGATTTCTCACCAGCCTGCTTCTTTGAATTGGACACTTTGAGCTGAAGAGTTAGAATCTGGTGAGGTTGCTGTGTGTGCTCTGTTTGCGTACTTAGTTGTGTCCAACCTTTTGCAACCCCATGGACTGTTGCTGGCCAGGCTCCTCTGTCCATGGGACTCTCCAGGCAAGAATACTGGAGTGAGTTGCCATTTCCTCCTCCAGGGGACCTTCCCTGACCTAGGGATCGAACCTTTGTTTTCTGCATCTCCTGCACTGGCAGGCAGATTCTTTACCACTGCACCTCCTGGGAAGCCTTGGTGAGACTGTCTCGGAAAATGAGTTTTCGCTTCCACTGGAGGCCATCTGTGTCTTCACCAAGGCTTACCAGGTGGGGAAATGACCTAAGAGGAAAAGGCTTTAGAGACCAAATGTAGAAAATGAGCTTGATTACATGTCATTTTTGTTTACAATTGTAATTTTATTTCACAATTTTTATTTATTGAGATGCCCACAACTTCACTTTCTCAACTCTGAAAGAAAATCTTTAATTCCTATTTGCCTCTATGTATATGATTTATTTTCAGTGCTATCAAAGTTCTACCAAGATTTAGTTAAAATTCACTCCCATATTTAATGCTTTTATTGTATAAAGTAAAAATGCCTCATGCTTGACCAGCAGATGCAAACTATGTGTAGTATGGATAGGCAACAAGGTCCTACTTGGGAACTATTGTACTCAAAATCCTGTGATAAATGGTAATGAGAAAGAATATGGAAAAGAAGATATATGTATCAGTATAACTGAATCAGTTTGCTATATGCAGAAATTAACACAACATTGTAAATAAACGATATGCTTCAATAAAATAAAGGTTACAGAATGACCCATGCTTAACTGCTTTTTCATATACTTCCTCAGCCATTTCTATACAGTATCTTTAGTTAGTTCCTTTTCCTACCAAAATCTCTCACTGTAAATGGATTAAAACAATATCTGGCAGCTAGGCTATATTCATTACCTTGCCCTTATAACAACTCTCTTACCTTCACTTATTCTAAAGCTAAAACTCTTAATCCATCTGTTTCTTTTCCTGAACCATTGATATACCTTGATATCCTTTTACGCAGACCCAGTTGCCCCTTCACAACCGAGAAAATGAGGAACAGAAGCTTTTATTCTTGATCTGCTATGTGGAAAAAGCCCTAATCCTTTTGTAATTGTACAGTCTCCAAAGTGAATCCATGTTCTTCCATCCTCTGAAGCTTACATAAAAGCTTCTTTGGAAGCTTACATAGAATATTCTTTGGACCTTAAATATGACACAATAATTCAGGTTCCTAAATGACCCATTAGTACCAGTTCCTCTCATTCCTTTACTAACTTGACTGTATTCATATAGCATATATTCTCTTTAAAAGTCTTGAATGGATTGAAGTGTAATTCATTTGAACCAGTTTTTGTGGAGATGAAATATGAATCAGACTGTTCTATGTTTATGAGAATAGAAAATAGATAAGACAAAGACTCTACCTTTAAGAAGTTATGGACTAACAGGAGAGAAAGATAGTGAATAAAAATTGCAGTATTTTGTGCAAAGTACAGGAATAGAAGTTAAAGATACAATGATAATACAGTGGGGGGGGGTGTGGATTTTGTCTAGAGAAAGAGGTCAGTGGATGATGTTTAGCTAGGTTTCAAAAGATATATAAGAAAATTTCAGAGTTGAAAAGAGAGAGATGGCCAGTCAGACCAGAGGGAATAGTGTGCATGAAGTTTCAAGAACTTGAAGCAGTAACAAATAGAGAATTTTAAGCAGTTACTTGGTAAGCTAGATGTGGCTGGACAAGTATATGGGAACCAAGACATGCAGGTTCTTGTATGTCTGTCGAAGACATTTAACCATAATTTAGCTTTAATCTTGCAGGTGATGGGAAGCTGTTGGGAAATTTTGAACAAGAAAATGACATGATCAGACTTATATTTTACTTGTATCAGAGACATGCTTCTTGGCAGCCTGTAGAGGAAAGGATGGAAGAAGGTGAGATTGAAAGTAAGAAGCCTAGTTTAATAGTATGTGAAAGTGAAGTCGCTCAGTCGTGTCCAACTCTTTGCGACCCCATGGACTGTAGTCCCATGGACTGTAGCCTATCCCTCTGTCCATGGGATTTTCCAGGCAATAGTACTGGAGTGGATTGCCATTTCCTTCTCCAGGGGATCTTCTTAACCCAGGGATCGAACCCTGGTCTCCCGCATTGTAGATATGTATACAATGGTAAAGTCATAGCAACTAAAGAAGGGAAACTGTTGACTTGATTCCCACCTTTCTTGCTTGGGAGACTATCTGTCCCTAAGTAAGCCAGGGAATAAGATAAGATCTCAGTGATTATTGGAGAAGATATAACTTCTAGTGAGATATTTTAGTGCAAATACCTAGTAAGCAATAGTTTCTCTGGGTCAGACACTTTGCATAAAAGTCTAGAGATGTTAATATAAAGATGAAAGTTACCATCATGAAAGTTTGGGGAATTTAGGTTCCCTAGGGAAGAAGATAGAGACTGAGAAGACATATGTGGTCAAAAACATAGATATTTAAAGAGCAGGCAAAATGTTTCCAGCAAATGAATCATATACGTAGGAAGAAAACCAAAAGCAAATGTCAGAGAAACAGAGGGCATAGGGTTTCTACATGAAAGGAGTAATTAAAAAATAAAGCATCATAGTGAGACTACACTTTGGATTTGGTCATCAGATCATTATCTGAAAATGTGGCTTTTATAATATTGTATGAGTGGAAGAAGCAAGTGTAAAGTTTTATTTTTTCTAAAAGGTTAGCTAGAAAGCAATATCATGTATTGAAGAAATTTCTCAAAGATGGAGAGGTTAAACACATATCTGAGCTGAAAGGAAGGATTCTGCAGAAAATGAGAGAGTTTGAAGGGAAAACAGATAAACCAAGGTTTAGAAATAAGGTGAAGAGTATGAATGGGTTTTTTAGCCTCAATAATAGATATACCGGGGCTTTCTGGGTGGCTGAGATGGTAAAGAATCTGTCTGCAATGCAGGAGACATGGGTTTGATCCCTGGGTCAGGAAGATCCCCTGGAGGAGGGCATAACAACCCACTCCAGTATTCTTGCCTGGAGAATCCCACGGACAGAGGAACCTGGCAGGCTTGCAGTCCATGGGGTTGCAAAGAGTTGGACACGACTGAGTGACTGAGCACAAAGATATACAGAACCTTCTTTTTGGCGACTTGAGAGAAGAAAAGATTCTTGTGTATGGAGATGTGTATTGTCATTGTCATTAGAAAGGCAGAATGCTGAGTCATTTGACCTCTGGTAGTGGGACATTCAGGGATTAGATGGGGCTTTTGGAGGGGGCACAGATTTGGAATTCAGTTTTACTGGGGAAAAGAGGGAGTGTATCAAAGTGGAGCAGAGTAAGTGTTCTTGCCCTATTCAACATAAATTTGCCATGATAAATTTTTCTTATTTCTTATGTCATTTTCCATCTCAGAAGTGTAATTGAATAAGTAGTCTCTTGTCATTTTCTTTCTTAATTGTATTCTTTCTTATTTTTCCCCTCTCTCTTCCCACTGAATCAAATTCTCAGGATTTCCTGTTTTCCCTCTTCAAAATTCCTACTTGCAGTTGACAGTTGACATTTACCAAAGTCCTAAGAGGGACCAAAGGGGAACATTCAATCTTGAGAACAGCCAGTTTACAGATTCACACTTGCTGTTTTGTTCTTACAATATTGTTTTTCTTCTACTACTACATCTGCATGACTTGTCTCTACATTGATCATCCAGTAGTCTCCTTTTTCATTTTCTTTTTCTGAAATTTTGAAATCCTGTTGTAAACCTGTCAAAGTCCAATCTACTTCTTTCCTCATTCTGAGGAGCCTTGATGGATTTTCACTGGCTTATAAACAAAGACTTAAAAGGATGGGACATGAAGATATTTGAGACCTACGTCCTCTGTCTGGCTTTCTTCATGGAAGGGAAATGGCATACAGAAATTTCAACCTCATTTCTGCATATCATACCACCAAGAGAAAGACCTTCTTTCCCAGTCAAATAACAGTTCTGAACTTCAATAAGATTGGACCAATCTGAACAGATCACTTTGGTCTAGATTTAGGCTTAAGACTATTTGGCCTATAACTCAGATTATTGCATGTTTTACTGAGGTGAAGGGGAAAAGATTACAATGATTGGTTCATATCAATTAGGATCCACTCGGATCTGAGGGTGGCATCAATTCTACCTTAACCAAATGGATGGGAAAAAATGGAATGAATGCCAAGGAGTCAATAAAATGCTTAATACTATAGGTTCAGTAGTGTTTTGGAGAAGAATTCACTATGCAGGAACATATCATGGGTATGTGACCTATGTAACTGCACACAATTATCATTCGTTATACAGAGTAAACAGCCCATGTACATTATATACAGAATTGTTTTTGTTGTTGTGTTGTTTAATCTCTAAGTCAGGTCCAACTCAACTTTTTCATGACCCCATGGACTGTAGCTCACCAGGCTCCTCTGTCCATGGAAATTTCCAAGCAAGAATACTGGAGTGGGTTGCCATTTCTGTCTCCAAGGATCTTCCTGATCCAGGGATCAAACCCACATCTCCAGCTTGGCAGGTGGATTCTTTACTGCTGAGCCACCTGGGAAGCCCTATGTATAGAATATGTAGAAAGTATATAGAAATAATTACCATATTTTTGGTCTTTCTCAACAAGTCTAAATTTCAAGAGAAAGGAGATATATTCCTTTTTCTATCCCCCAACTGAGAGCAATACATGTTAATGAAACAGGTTATTTTCCCAGGAGTACAAAGTGCTAGCACCTGCCTTGCCAGGTTAGGTAATTTTTGTTCTCTTTCCTTATCTCCTCATAGAGATGCATCACGACATCAACTAACATTAAAGAAGCTACATTTGTAATTCAACACCTGGTCTTCTGCAATTCACTGCTTTTTTTTTTTAGATAGATGGAAATGGTAATGGTAATAATCTCTGTACCTTGCTGGCGTGTACTAAAGCTTGGACCTTTCTGTTTTTATTTGTTTATTGTTGCTTGCTCAATTGCTTTCTAATGCTGTTTGCTAAAGAACAAAGTAGTGATGTTTTAAAAATTCATTGCACATTTTAAATATTTACATTCACCAAATTAAAACTTTATAGAGCATAACATTATAATAATGGAGTACATCACCTCATTCGGATTCACCCAAATGTTAAATTTCAGGGTTTCAAATGTGAGAATGAGGCAAAACATTCCTGCTAATTTCTGCATGATAGGCGCTGGCTATGTCATGACTGCAAGTAACAGAACTATACGACCTTTCTATGCAATTTTATTGACTGTGTGCTGCACAACATAGTGGGTATTAATCATGTCAGGCCTCGTGAATGGAGCTTCCTGCAGTGGTGCATGTAATAACACAAATCAATATCTACATTATTTTAATCCATTAACTTAAATGTTTTTTCTCAGTCTTTTTATTCTTTTCATTTAATGTATTTATTTATTTTGGCTGCACTGTGCAGCATGTAGGATCTTAGTTCACTGACCAGGGATTGAACCTCTTCCCGTTGCATTGGGAACATGGCATCTTAAACACTGGACTGTCTGGGAAGTCCCTGGCGCAATTTTTTTAAAGGGTCTAAAATTAGAGATACCAAGGGAACATTTCATGCAAAGATGTACTCAATAAAGGACAGAAATGGTATGGACCTAATAGAAGCAGAAGATATTAAGAGGTGGCAGAATACACAGAAGAACTATACAAAAAGATCTTCACAACCCAGATAATCATGATGGTGTGATCACTAATCCTCACCTAGAGCCAGACATCCTAGAATGTGAAGTCAAGTGGGCCTTAGAAAGCATCACTACAAACAAAGCTAGTGGAGGTGATAGAATTCCAGGGGAGCTATTTCAAATCCTGAAAGATGAGGCTGTGAAAGTGCTGCACTCAATATGCCAGCAAATTTGGAAAATTCAGCAGTGGCCACAGGACTGAAAAAGATCAGTTTTCATTCCAATCCCAAAGAAAGGAATAGCCAAAGAATGCTTAAACTACCACACAATTGCACTCATCTCACACACTAGTAAAGTAATGCTCAAAATTCTCCAAGCCAGGCTCCAGCAATATGTGAACTGTGAACTTCCAGTTGTTCAAGCTGGTTTTAGAAAAAGCAGAGGAACCAGAGATCAAATTGCCAACATCTGCTGGATCATTGAAAAAGCAAGAGAGTTCCAGAAAAACATCTATTTCTGCTTTATTGACTATGCCAAAGCCTTTGACTGTGTAGATCACAATAAACTGGAAAATTCTGAAAGAGATGGGAATACCAGATCACCTGACTTGCCTCTTGAGAAATCTGTATGCAGGTCAGGAAGCAACAGTTAGAACTGGACATGGAACAACGACTGGTTCCAAATAGGAAAAGGAGTACATCAAAGCTATATATTGTCACCCTGCTTATTTAACTTCTATGCAGAGTACATCATGAGAAACGCTGGGCTGGAGGAAGCACAAGCTGGAAACAAGATTGCCGGGAGAAATATCAATAACTTCAGATATGCAGATGACACCACCCTTATGGCAGAAAGTGAAGAGGAATTAAAAAGCCTCTTGATGAAAGTGAAAGAGGAGAGTGAAAAAGTTGGCTTAAAGCTCAACATTCAGAAAAGTAAGATCATGGCATCTGGTCCCATCACTTCATGGGAAATAGATGGGGAAACAGTGCAAACAGTGTCAGACTTTATTTTTCTGGGCTCCAAAATCACTGCAGATGGTGACTGCAGCCATGAAATTAAAAGACATTTGCTCCTTGGAAGGAAAGTTATGACCAACCTAGATAGCATATTCAAAAGCAGAGACATAACTTTGCCAACAAAGGTCCATATAGTCAAGGCTATGGGTTTTTCCAGTGGTCATATATGGATGTGAGAGTTGGACTATAAAGAATGCTGAGGGCCGAAGAATTGATGCTTTTGAACTGTGGTGTTGGAGAAGATGCTTGAGAGTCCCTTGGACTGCAAGGAGGTCCAACCGGTCCATCCTAAAGGAGATCAGTCCTGGGTGTTCATTGGAAGGACTGATGTTGAAGCTGAAACTCCAATACTTTGGCCACCTGATGCAGAGAGCTGACTCATTGGAAAAGACCCTGATGCTGGGAAAGATTGAGGGCAGAAAGAGAAGGGGACCCCAGAGGATGAGATGGTTGGATGGCATCACCAACTCAATGGACATAGGTTTGGACTCCGGGAGTTGGTGATAGACAGGGAGGCCTGGTGTGCTGGGTTTCATGGGGTCGCAAAGATCTGGACACGACTGAGTGAACTGAACTGAACTGAGAGCCCTTTTAGAAAATGAATAACAAAATAATTGCATAAGTGAGAACTTAAAACTCCTTGAAAGAATGTAAGCTAATATCATAAATAAAATATGCTTATATCCTTTTAAGTTAACAACAACTATCTTTAAAAACTGTTTCTTAAATTTCTATACCCTGCCAAGTGAAAAGTTTGGCAAATTTCAGAACTTGTTAGCCTTGTACCTGAATTCCTTTTTGTATGAGCTCAAGCATCTAGTACAGAGTCCCAAAACGGGCCTTGGTGTTTTTTGTATGCATGAATGAATCACTGAGGTAAATAGCAAGAGTAGCATGAGTTATGACTCCATTTACAGCCAGGATAGTTATTAGCTGTTTGTTATGTCTGCTTTCCCTAAGGGGCTTCCCTCATAGCTCAGTTGGTAAAGCATCTGCCTGCAATGCAGGAGACCTGTGTTCGATTCTTGGGTCAGGAAGATCCTCTGGAGAAGGAAATGGCAATGCAGTATTCTTGCTTGGAAAATCCCATATACAGAGGAGTCTGGCAGGCTACAGTTCATGGGGTTGTGAGAGACGGACATAACTTAGCAACTAAACCACCAGTTCTGCTTTCCATTTTTTCTTTATCTGAAATGGGAACTACAGCCATTTATTCAGATGTCTGCATATGGGAGTAAATACACTGTTTAGATATATCAAAGACCACTGGACATTTGATATAAGTGGATATAATACCTGGAAACATGGATCATCACTGTGACCTATTGGGCCTCAAGCCTGTGGAACAAGAGCTACAATCTTCAAGGATGCCTTGGTGATGGTTCTCATCATATATTCATTTAGTGTTCTACTCCAGTCTCAAGGCAAACTGGACCAGCTTGAAGAATTGCTGTAGTCTATGAAAACCTGTGATCAGAGTGCTGTGCTAAACATGGTATGCTTCCAAGAGACAACTAATAGAGTCTCATGCATATGATATGTGACCATTCATTTGGCAAATGCATTCTTTTCTGTGGCGTTAACAAAGAACAACAGAAAATGCAGACTTTCACAGGAGACAAATAGTAATGTTCATTTACAGTTCTGCCCCAGAAATAGGTTAACTCTGGTGACCTCTGCCATGATGTAGTCCAAGGAGATGTAGACCACATGAAAGAAGTACCCCAAAGAATTTCACATTGATTCATTAGATCGATGACATTCTGCAATTCAATCAGAATGAGCAAGAGTTTATTAAGATTCTGGAGGCTGGGGTAAGACACATGCCCTTCAGAGGCAATGAGATAACACTTATGAAGATTCAAGGATGTGACACTTCAGCAAAATTTTAAAAGGGTCTATGGAGAAGGAAATAGCAACCCACTCCAGTACTCTTGCCTGGAAAATTCCATGGATGGAGGAGCCTGGTAGGCTACATATAGTCCATGGGGTTGCAAAGAGTCAGACATGACTGAGCGACTTCACTTTCTTTCTTTCTTTCTATAGTTCCTTTTGGAGAAGGAAATGGCAACCCACTCCAGTGTTCTTGCCTGGAGAATCCCATGGGCGGAGGGGCCTGGTGGGCTACAGCCTATGGGGTTGCAAAGAGTCGGACACGACTGAACAACTAACACACAACTAACACACATCGTGAGGGCAAGGGCTTCCCTGGTGGCTCAGTTGATAAGGAATCTGCCAGCAATGCAAGAGACCTGGGATCGATCCCTGGGTTAGGAAGATCCTCTGTAGAAGGGCATGGCAACCTACTCCAGTATTCTTGCCTGGAGAATTCCATGAACAGGGGAGCCTGGCAGGCTACAGTCCATGGGTCTCAAAGAGTTGGACACAACTGAGCGACTAACACACACACAAACACAAACACACACCCACACACATGGTGAGGGATATGCTGATATAACCCCTACAAAGTAGAAAATAAATTCCTACATGTTGATGCCTTATTACAGAGAAGGAAGTACAATGCTTGGAGGGGTTGTTGGGTTCTAGAAGCAACAGGTTTTACATGTAGGTCTACTTCTCTGATTGATTTACCAGGGAACACAGAAGGCTGTCAGACCTGAGTAGAACTAAAAGCAGTAAAGGGTTGAGCAGAGAATTTAGGCTGCCATCAAACAGCCCTGCCATTTGGATCAGATGATCCATCCTAGTTGTGTTTGAAGAGTAAGTGGGTAAAAGAGTTTCAGTGTGGCTTTAGGACAAGCCCCAGCGGGAGGATCCTGACACAATCTCCTAGGGTTCTAGACCAGGGCCATGCTAACAGCAGAGAATTACACTCCTTTTGAGAAGCAGCCTTTTGTAAGTGACTGAGTCCTGGAAGATATAGAAGAATTGCCATAGAGTATCAGGTAACCAGGGCTTCCCAGGTGGGGTTATTAGTAAAGAATCCACCTGTTAATGCAGAAGATGCAAGAGGTGTGGGTTCAATCCCAGGGTTCAGACGATCCCCTGGAGAAGGGCATAGCATACTCCAGTCCAGTATTCTTGCCTGGAGAATCCCCATGGACAGAGGATCCTGGCAGCCTGCAATGTCCATGGGGCTGCAAAGAGTCGAACACCACTGAGCGACTGAGCTTACATGCACACACGCCAAGTAACCGTGTCTCTGAAGCTGCTCATCATAAGCTAGGTTCTGTCAGACCTGCCAAGCATAATGTCAGAAGGGCCTCGGATGGTCTATCATAAGAAGAAAATGTAACTGAGTTTGAGCAAGATCAGAAGGCCTGAATAAGATTCATGGCCCAGATTCCCATATCACCCACCAGAGTTGCTTCTGAGACCATCCTTCAGTTTTCATTTTCCCATGGCCATATAAGGGTCTTGTACATCCAGAGCAAAGAAGAATAAAAAGCCTGAGTTTGGTTTGTGGAGGGATCAGCATGATATTTGGGTACAAACCACAAATGAACAGGGCATGTGTTACAGGCATACTGGAAGGAAACCTACTGGAGGATCAGGGACAAGGATGTCTGGAGCGGAGATTTGTGAATGAACATAATGAAACAGGACTTGTGTGAAGATTTGTGTTATTGTATATTAATATCCACCAGAAAACATTCACCCTGGAGAGGCACAGAATACCATGTATGGATGTGAGAGTTGGACTGTGAAGAAGGCTGAGTGCTGAAGAATTGATGCTTTTGAACTGTGGTGTTGGAGAAGACTCTTGAGAGTCCCTTGGACTGCAAGGAGATCCACCCAGTCCATTCTGAAGGAGATCAGCACTGGGATTTCTTTGGAAGGAATGATGCTAAAGCTGAAACTCCAGTACTTTGGCCACCTCATGCGAAGAGTTGACTCATTGGAAAAGACTGTGATGCTGGGAGGGATTGGAGGCAGGAGGAGAAGGGGACGACAGAGGATGAGATGGCTGGATGGCATCACTGACTCGATGGACGTGAGTCTGGGTGAA
This sequence comes from Bubalus bubalis, assembly GCF_019923935.1. NCBI lineage: Eukaryota > Metazoa > Chordata > Mammalia > Artiodactyla > Bovidae > Bubalus > Bubalus bubalis. The sequence continues at coordinate 99,061,798 of NC_059160.1, forward strand.
CTCCGGGAGTTGGTGATGGACAGGGAGGCCTGGTGTGCTGCGATTCATAGGGTCTCAAAGAGTTGGACATGACTGAGCGACTGAACTGAACTGACCTGACTGAAAATGATGCCACCAGTCTTTGTATTCAGCTATCCTACAACTGACACAATGGGTACTTGGACAGAGTGGCCATGGTGGCAAAAGTGGAAGCTACGCAATTGGCCCAATGGAAGTCCATTGAGTAAGACTACAGACATTTCTGTAAGTTCAAACCAGCAACCGCAGAACCCATTGCTGAGACTTACCATGACACTGTTCCTCAAGGAGACCAACTGCCCACTGGTGGCAAGTCATCTATTTGGGTCCCCTTCATTCTAGAAGGGCCAGTGTTTACCTTCACAGAAAGGTATACACATTTCAGATATAGATTTGCTTTTTATCTCCATAGAGCCTCACGCAGTGTGACTGTTTCGGGGCTAATATAGTGTAGATCTACGAACAGGAACTCCCACACAATAGCCTTTGACCAAGGCACCCACTTCACAGGAGTGACCATGAGAGTCACAGGGTATGATTTGCATGACATTGTAGACTGTGTAGAAGTAGCTGTCCTTCAGAGTGTTGGGATGGATGACTAATGGAACAGTCTGATCCTTGGAGCAAGAGGAAATGGTACTAATTTTGCTGATTTTTCAGAAGGGTTGAAAATCATCCGTTAATTCAAGGAACATCAGAGATACTTATTCCAACCTCATGATTTCCCCTGGCTTCTTGATGTCTTCCAAAACACTGGGTAGAATATTAAGGTACCATCCCACAGGCATGAATATAAACCCCAGTAAATAAATAAATGGGCTTTTAGCTACACAACAAATCCTTTAGTTTTTAGTCTTCCTGTAGAAAACAATGCCAGATGAGTTCTAATTGTGAAATTTTGTGCTGACCTTCTGTGGGGAAAAAAAAAAAGAATAAAAGTCAGATTTAGGAAATTAAATTCTTGAGCTAAATCCTCCTTTTTAATTTCCCCTCAAATAAAACTCTTCATGTAGTTTTGGACAAAGCATAATTTTGAAGTTTATATTCACTAAGACCAGCCTCAAAAGTTTAAAATTTTCAACCCCTTAAACAAGAAATATTTAGATCTCTGAACTTAGAATTTATTCAATTTTTTATCTTTTCTATTTGTTTTATTCTATTCTGCTTTATTTTATTAAAATGGATAGCAGGAGCCAGAAGACATATCATTTCTGTTTCTTTTGAGTTATTAACAAAAATATTTTGACCTGGCTTAGGAAATTCATGTTTCTTTTCAAATTATTTATCACTCTAACTTATTATGAGTTGAGATATTCAGAGTATATTTCTTCTGCAACATTAGAGAGTTAATCCTGATATTTAAAATTCAGTTGAATATGAGTTTTTTTTCCTTTGCACTCAAGGTCTTCTGAATTTCAGTATCACTCTAAATTTATAATTAGGGATCCTTTCTAGCCAAAAAGACATACTTGGTTAGCTTCTGAGCCATGGACTGTTTGTTACTTCATTGTTGCTCTAATATTAGCTATGCCCTTTTTTATCTCTCAACCAGATTTTGCAAACTTCCTAGCTCTCAGGTGGTTTTCTCCCTCAGTTTGCTCAGTACATAACTGATTAAGTGAACGATTCTGTCACAGTTCATGCACTAACCAATAAATTCAGCCAAACTGAAATACTGTGCTTGTTGTACCATTTACCTGGGCCCCTGTTCCTGGGTGTGGGAAGGCCTTGTTATGAATTTCAATCTTTAGAAATCTTTCCCTTCCTTTCACATCTTATTTCAAAGAAGTACGCATTTAGAAAAGGAAAATTAAACTGCAGTCAAGGGCCTTGGATCTTAATCCCAATTTTGCCTCTAATAGAGTGAAAGCGAAAGTCACTCAGTCGGGTCCGACCCTTAATGACCCCATGGACTATCCAGTCCATGGAATTCTCCAGGCCAGAATACTGGAGTGGGTAGCCTTTCCCTTTTCCAGGGGATCTTCCCAAACTAGGAATCAAACCCAGGTCTCCCGCATTGCAGATGGATTCTTTTACCAACTGAGCCACAAGAGAAGCCTCTAATAAGCTATGAACATTTTGACTAATTTTCGCCTCTCTCAGGGACTTCCCTGGTGACTCAGATGGTAAAGAATCCACCTGCAATGCTGAAGACCTGGGCTGGGAAGATCCCCTGGAGAAGAGCATGGCAACCCACTCCAGTATTCTTGCCTGGAGAATCCCCATGGACAGAGGAGCCTGGCAGGGTTGCAAAGAGTCAGACACGACTGAACACTCAGCACAGCACACAGTACACCTCTCCAGACTCAGTTTTTCCTCCTCTGTAAATTAAGACTATATGAACTAGATCAGTGATCCTTAGAGTGTAGTCCCTGGACCAACAGCATGAGCATCGCCTGGAAATTTGTTAGAAATGCAAATTCTTAGTGCTGACCCCAGATTTAATGAATCAGGAATTCTGGAGATAGGCCCAAGTGACCTGTGTTTTAACACAGATTCTAGGTAGTTCTAATTCCTGCTAAAGTTTGAGAATCACTAGACTAGATGATCTCCAAGGTCTCTCCTATATCTAAAACATCTTTATTCTATAATATTTTCCTCTTAGGATCTTTCATAGCATTTTATATCTCTCATATTGCAAACATCACATTATACTTTGTGTTAGATTTTCTTTTTTAAATTTACCCTCCGTCTCTTACTAGATGTCATTTTGTAGATTAATTTCATCTTATTCACCTTTATATCCTGGACAATGTCTAGCTCAGGGTCTTACACATGTTAGTTGTTTGCTAATCTTTACCAAATTAAATTCTTCATTAATTTTATTGGAAACCAAAACAAATTAGAAAATGATTATTTAATTAAAATTTAATTGAGCTAATTCCAGGCTTTAGTAAGGAAACAAGGAGAGGATGCAAAGGCAAACCTTGGATAAGGAGGAGAAAGACATCACCAAAATGAAGTGATCGAACTTGCACTCACATAGTTGGCTAGTAAATGAACACGAAGGATTCAAAATAGCTTAACTATAAAGAACCATTACTCTTCAGGGTCTTCAACTGAGAAAGATTAAGCTTGGAATCTATTTATGTCCTGAAAATGTGCAACACACAGAGACGTAGGAGTAAGCATGATTTGAAATTTCTTCATCTCTTTTAATGATGTTGGAAGGGATATATACTTTTTCTTTTAATAATTTTATGTATATATGTAGAGAGATGGGGGGATAATTAAAATTATCTTTCATCTTTCTGTCAAATATTATATGTCTTGCTCTTTCAAACATCTTCTCATCTAGTTTTTGAAGACTTGCAGAAGTATTTTATCAACAGCTCTAGCTTCTTCTTCTGTCAGCCTCTGAAGGATTTTGTACTGTTTCTTCTCACTTAATTTAGGTGAAAGCTGTTAGGAATTACTTTCAGGTCATGACATTTGACCTCCAGAGTGAAATAGTCTTCCCCTCCTGTTGGGCCCCATCCTATTAAGAGGCAATGACATCCTATGAAACTGATGTCCAACAAGAATTTTTAGTAAAAGAGCTTTTGACAGTTTTGGTCATGCATCTGTCCTTATCTTGCTCCAGGACATAAAACCCTTCAGAACACTAAAGAACCTATTAGAAGACTGGGTGTTGGTGAATCATTCTTAATCAATTGATATAGGACTTAATTTTTTCTCTTAAATACATTTCCCTTCTGGGTTAAGTGTGGCCCTAGAAATGTTTCAAATTCAGATACAGTATAGTGAAAAGGTGGAAGTGATAACTTTTTTTTTAAATGATTTGACTCTTCTTTGTTATGCATTTGCTGATACTTTCACCAATTAACCTTATGTATTAGTTCTTGGTTAAAGAGAGTATCTATTGGAGGAAAGATATTTTTCATTACATTTACAATAATTTACAGAAGCTTTTACATTAGCTTTTATAAAAAATAATAAAGTGATATAAATCTATACTTTTTCACTTTTTAAAAACTTATTTGTAATTTATGAGTAATAGAATTCACCAACTTTAAATATACAATTCAACGTTTTGACAGCTATATTCATTCCTTTTACAAGCCTCCATAATCATGATATTGAATAACTGCATCTCTACAAAAAGTCCCTTTGTGCCTGTTTGTAGTCAAAACCCTTCTTCAGTGGCTCAGCAGGAAAGAATCTTCCTGCCAATTCAGGGGACACAGGTTCGATCCCTGGGTCAGGAAGATCCTCTGGAGGAGGAAATGGGGACCCACTCCAGTATACTTGTGTGAAAAATCCCGTGGACAGAGAAGGCTGGTGGACTACAGTCCCCTAGGGTTGCAAGAAGTCGGCTGGGACTCAACACACACACACACACACACACAGACGCATGCTCACATTCTGGGAACAATGATCTGCTTTCTGTTGAATAGCTTTGTCTTTTGCAGGATTTCATAAAAATAGAATCAAATAGCATATAGCCTTTCAGTTGGGCACTTTTCATTTTCATGCAATTGAGATTTATAAATTTTATGTGTATCTCAGTAGTTTATTTTTATTCCTAGGTAGTATTCCATTGTATGGATATGAAATATTTAGTCAATAGATGTATGGGTTGTTTCAATTGGGGCTATTATGAATAAAACTGCTGTAAAATTTAAGTAAAAATACATTTATTTTCTAAACTTAGCTAAACATCTAAAGGTGAAATACTGAAAAACAACAAATTTGAATGCATAAAATTTAGAAATACTTTGCTCTTCAAATGATACTATTTAAAAAATGAAAAGACACATCATAACCTGGGAGAAAATGTTAGCAATGCTTATTCCTGACTAAAAAAAAACAAAAAGAAAAAAACGTTGATCCAAAACATATGAGGAACTCTTACAGCCTAATGGGAGGAGGGAGGAGGGTTCAGGATGGGGAACACATGTATACCTGTGGCGGATTCATTTTGATATTTGGCAAAACTAATACAGTTATGTAAAGTCTAAAAATAAAATAAAATTTAAAAAATAAAAAATAAAAAAAAAATAAAAATTTTAAGTCCAAAGAATTAAACAAATATATGACCAAACAAGACATATAAACAAAAACTAAACCATTAAAATATTCTGAGTCATAAATTATCAGGGAAATATAAATTAAAACACAATGATATAAAACACTATATGCTTACAAGAGTGGTAATTTAAAAAGCTAGTGATACCAAGTGTCGACAAAGATTTGGGAAAACTGACACTTTTCTGCAGTAGGAATAAAAAATAATACAATTCTTTGGGGGAAAAGACATATGTGGTGGCTTCTTATAAAGTTAAAGATACATTTAGTATATCTATTTTTTAAATTTAGGCAATTTTTCATATCTCCAAGATTCCTTGCAATCATATATACATTTGTTCATTATTCATTTCTATTAAATATTTATAGAATACTGTGGAATCTACTAATACAATCAGCAACTGATAACACAATAATTACTACTACACTTTCACAGCTGCTTTAGTACAGATCCAATATTTTGGTTTTTAATTCCTTCGTGTTAATTTTCACAAAGGGATTATGATAAAAAGGTTATCTATGTATAAATATGTTCTGAGCCTTAAAATCAGTTTCTTTCAAGTAGGATCAAGTTCCTTCTTCCTCAGTTGATACATGCCATATTAATTCTGCCAAAGGCATGATTATGAATAGGATTTCTTTCAACCATAAAGAGAAATAACTAGTGCAATTATTAAATATTGTTTTTCTGTCCATTTCTTATGCATTTTAAAGAGGGGGAAAATACTAAAATGTGAAATTTCCAATCTTATGAAATTTTGTTCTCAGTTTTGCCTGACTTTGGCTTAATAAATATGCCTCTAAATGAAAAGGTAGTAAGCAAAATAAAGGAATAATTTGATGAGATTTGATTAAGCCTTATACATATATCTTTCAGAAATAAAGCAAGTGACTTTTGATAACAAATTCATAGTTTTCATTTATTTGCCTTTGACAAAGTTAAGAAATGCCTATTTGAGCTTTTGGTTCATTCAAAATATTTGATGATATGTTATTATGTGATTCACGGCATATAGATACATAAATTTTTTTTAATTGGTTCTTTTTCTCCATGAAGTTCTTTCCATTCACGAATATGCATTTATGTAAACAACATTTATAAGTGTTAGCTTCTCTAAACATGAGTTTTTAAAATCAGAATTAAAATTCACATTGTAATCTGCTTTATTCAAGCAATAATTAATATTCAAGAATGAATATATGAAATACTAAATGAAAACTATTCTTATCCATGTCATTAAATTAGTCACATGTTTATGTTATTTTATCAGTTGGCAGTAATAAACATTAAAATGAAATAAATAACTCTAGATAAAATGTTTTAGCCATTACTGCTGTAAGTCTAGGAAATTGAACATACATATAAATTAAAATTTTTATAATTTATTTATATTGAGTCACTATGGAAGCCCCATATTATTATATACATTATTTTATTTAAATATAATTATATTGCATACTATATACCAAGTGTTCTTATATATAAAATTATACATTAGAATTTACTTAAAATTTATATGATCTATGAAATATTTTGGTTGTAGAAATGATATTAGGACAATCAAGAGAATATTTTTAGGTGTAAGTCTGTATTTGAAAAACTTCAGTAGAAGAATTGAAAAGGAAATATGAATTCAAAAATTTAAAAAAAATGATGGAAAATTTCTGACTGTCAAAGAACAACTTGTTCATGTATACGTTAATGGAACGTGGTTGGTGACATACTGCTTTGCAATTTGAATTCCGCTGGATATAGTATACTTAAAAGAGAGACATAGCTTTAGTTCTAAAAATCAATATTTATAATATAAATGAAATCCTTTGTAACTATAGTATTGCTGATGAAAAATTTCAGATATCAGTTTAAAAGAGACAAGAGAGTACAGGATTTTATAATCTTTTTACAGGGTAAATGAGAAAAAATACTGTAGGTCAGTGTTTTAACCACACAATCTGGGTAAGATGGGCTATCTTGGAGTAGCCTGTGCTTTCTCCCATAGGATTTACTACTTTTTTAACAGTCTATTTACTTATCTGCTTCTTGCATTGAGCAGGAAGCTCTTCGTTGTCTCAGGTGTCACGTCTTAATGTAAGCAGTCTTGAAACAGAGGTTGTCAATGAATGTTTTTTGACTGAATGCACAGATGAATGTATTTGTTTTGGAGGCAGATTTCTCACTGTGTGTGTGTGTGTGTGTGTGTGTGTGTGTAACACTATGCTTCGATCGCTACTTCTGAATTTTAAGATCTTCATGATGAAATCATTATCATACCATAGCGGAAAGAATAATATATTAAGATTTTGGATATAGTCCAGTCACTGGCAAAGTAACTAAGTAACTTAGGCAAGTCATAAATTCGTAGGTCCCAAATTTCCTTATTTGTAAAATTAGGGCCTTTAACTGGGTGCATTCTTAGGTCCCTTCCTGTCTTAAATTGATTTTATTTTCCTCTACAGTCAGAAGTTACTTATTTCATAAGTTACTTATTTCCTATGTATTCACAAGTGAGAGTGCATAGGAATCACTGCAGCCTCATTGCCCTGGTCGTGATTTTGCTGTCCTTGGTGGAAAAGAACTGTGCTGTGCTTAGTCACTCGGTCACGACAGACTCTTTGTGACTCCATGGACTGTAGCCCACCAGGTTCCTCTGTCCATGGGGATTCCAAGCAAGAATACTGGAGTGGGTTGCCATGTCCTCCTCCAAGGGATCTTCCCAACCTAGGACTAGAACCCAGGTCTCCCGCATTGCAGGTGGCTTCTTTATCATCTGAGCCATCAGAGAAAAGAAATAATCGTGACTAAAATTAACAACAATCTATGATCACTGAATAATTACATTTAACACTAAAAAGGACTTTATACATTAACTAGTTCTACTTCTATTTTCAAAATCAGAAAGAGGTCAGAGAATTTTAAATCACTTATCCAAAGTGACACAGAGCTATTATCAAAGCTTAGTATAAAATTTGGTCTCGTTCTCAATCCAGTACTAGTTTCATCAATAATGATTCGAGTCAAGTTTTAGAGTCAAACATATCTGAATTCAAATCTCAGCCAGACAGCTTTAGGAAAGTTATTTAAAATGTTCAGTTTTGAATTTTTTTCTTGTGAGTATGCGTGCTCAGTCTCTCAGTCATGTCTGACACTGTGACATCAAGCACTGTAGCTAGCCTGGCTTCTTTATCCATGGAAGTTTCCAGGCAAGAATACTGGAGTGGCTTGCCATGCCCTCCTCCAGGGGCTCTTCCAGACCCAGGCATCAAACCCACATCTCTTGCATTTCCTGCATTGGCAGATGGGTTCTTTACCACTGAGCCACATAATGAAATAATAATACCCTAACTCATAGCTTGTTTTGAGATTGCTAAATAATGGCTGTAAAATGCTAAGAACATAGAGTAAAATCCAAATAAGTGATAGTTATGATGATTATTATACCACTCAGTATAAGGCTATTATATATCAAGCTGATAATGCTAATTTTATCTTAATATCACATATAATAGACAAAAACAGGTTCTTAAAAATTATGCCTATAAATTTAACTTTTGGTGCTTTAAATTTTACTAAATATCTTTAGAATGATAATGAATTCACAATCTAAAAAATAATTATTTCTTTATCTTCTTATCTATATATCAACTGTATATAAACTTGATTCAAGAAATAGTTATTGAATATTCTGTGCTGGTCTCTGGGTTAGGCACTGGAAATTCACATAGGAATAAAGCAAAATCCATTCTCTAACTTTAATGAATTTCAAGATGACATTTTGAGTAAAAGTTCCTAATAATATATGAATCACTTCTTACAGGAACTTCAGCAGGTGCTATCATAATGAAATTAAGAAATTGGCTTTGCAACCTAAGATCCCTGTAGTACAGCGCTCGTCCCTCTTTGTATTAAATTGCCTCATCCTACATGACATCAACTGACATCTAATAACTGTTATGTCAGATTTCCCTTAAGTGATGAGAAATTCTAACTCCATGGAACCTAAGTTTACTTAACCCATTTAAAAGACATTTTGGACTTGGTGTCTATCTGAAAAGAGGGAAGAAAGGATGAGAACGCAACAAGATTCAGAATTACAAACAAAGCAAATCAGAATTACAAACTACTCTGTGCTCAAAACGTTTGGATTTTGTAATCAGAGCTCTCCCAGATGTTCTCAAAGAGTCCCAGGGCAATTATGAGAAAAATAAGGAGATGAGGCTACAAGAGAAATGTATATCCTGGGGATTTGTTTTGTTATAACAAAACTTCTTTAAAGTCATTTGTCAAAGTCACCGGAGAACTGAGGACATTTAACATGGCTTATAAAACCTCAAACAGTGCTCTCTTTTTAAAAATTGAAAAAGCTGCAGGCTTTTTTGATTAGCCTTTTCCTTGTAATGTCAGATTACCACTTGCCATAAATAGGAGTAAGAGAGGATGAGAGAGAAAATTTGTCACAAGACAATAGTGAGATGGAAGTTGGAAGCAAAAGAGTTTATACTTGAAGACATATTTAAAAACATGACACATGTATACATGTAAATAAGGCATCGGCTACAAGAGCAAGCTCCCATTTCTGGTTTTGAACAAAGAGCACATTCTGTGGATTTTAAGTCTGCAAACATCAGGAACTAATCTCTTACATAAGCCATTTCTATTATCTTCTCCAAAGTTGAGGTCATACACTAGGGAGATAGGAGTGGGCTTTTTATTTCACACACACCCATTGCTGGCTAACTCTAATATATAAGTAAATTTATTACTCCATTAATTACATGAGCTGAAAATGATTCTTATTTATATCTGTCAGAAGAATGCAAAACAGGCTTTATAACAAGTAAAGGTAGAAATTTAAAATATTTTGAAGACTTTTATAAAAGCGCAGTTAGGGCAGAGTCTGCTGCCAGCTGTAGAACTGCTTTTAATTAAAACCTTGTTCAACATGCTTACGGCAGAGTTTTCTTATTTTCCTGTTATATAAAGATGTACTGAATCAGCGATTATTAAACTCTCGATACATTATAAAATTTTCTTCTGAGACTATTTATCCAGCAAAATCAGATGTGATTCATTAGATAATAGCACTACCAGGAAGAACGTTCCTGTTTTCCCTTAGTTATAGGTCTTTCATGACTACGGAAAACAAAGGCCCAAACAAGAAAAAAGTCTTCTCGTTTCAAATTTAGTAGAAGTCTCTATAATGAGATGGTAAAATAGACTTACATATGTAAGGCCATTGAGTCTAGTAAATAGAGTATAAATGTTAGATAAACTGGGTTCCACTCACAACGTTGTTAGTGATTGCTTTGTCATATGCCCTAGTGTAACTGCTGTTACTCAGTATTTACTTATTACAAAAAGTCAAGGCAACTTTGCCTATTAAGAAATGCTGTGCAAATTTCACATATACATGCATATTATACAGGACCAGAAGAGCCACAGAGAACTGACTTCTTCAGCATATGCTTGGACTTCTGGCCACCAACTGGTTAAAATCTGCTACTTTTTCCAACACCAAGTTGGTGTGTTTGGTCACTAGTTATGTGGCCTATATCAAAATTCTGTTATTTTGTTTCCTTCTACTGTCCGAGTAAGAAATTTGCAGTGGTAAAAGAACTTTCAAGATTACATTCTTCTGTAGATCTAAAACAGTGTAGTGATTATGGTCAACAATGCATACACGTATGCATGCTCGGTTGCTTCAGTCATGGACAACTCTTTGCAACCCCATGGACTATAGCCCACCAGGCTCCTCTGTCATGGTATTTTTCCTGGCAAGAACACTGGAGTGGGTTGCATGCCCTCCTCCAGGGGATCTTCCCAACCCAGGAATTGAACCTGCTTCTCCTGCATCTCCTGCATTGCAGGCAGATTCTTTACTGCTCAGCCACCAGGGAAGCCCAAGGTCAACAACATTGTATTATATACTTCAAAGTTGCCAAGAGACTAGATCTTAAATGTTCTCACCGCAAAAAAGAAATGATAATTATGTGACACGATAGAGGTGTTAGCTAACTCTAGGTGGTAATCATATTATAACATGTAAATGTATCAAATCAATATACTGTATACTTTCAACTTACACAATGTCATATGTCAATTATGCCTCAATTTTTGAAAAAATTACATTCCGTCATAATTCTAAGAATTGTAAAGTGATTCAGATCAGATCAGTCGCTCAGTCGTGTCCGACTCTTTGCGACCCCATGAATCGCAGCATGCCAGGCCTCCCTGTCCATCACCAACTCCCGGAGTTCACTCAGACTCACGTCCATCGAGTCAATGATGCCATCCAGCCATCTCATCCTCTGTCGTCCCCTTCTCCTCCTGCCCCCAATCCCTCCCAGCATCACGGTCTTTTTCAATGAGTCAACTCTTTGCATGAGGTGGCCAAAGTACTGGAGCTTCAGCTTTAGCATCATTCCCTCCAAAGAAATCCCAGGGCTGATCTCCTTCAGAATGGACTGGTTGGATCTCCTTGCAGTCCAGGGGACTCTCAAGAGTCTTCTCCAACACCACAGTTCAAAAGCATCAATTCTTCGGCACTCAGCCTTCTTCACAGTCCAACTCTCACATCCATACATGACCACAGGAAAAACCATAGCCTTGACTAGATGAACCTTTGTTGGCAAAGTAATGTCTCTGCTTTTGAATATGCTATCTAGGTTGGTCATAACTTTCCTTCCAAGGAGTAAGCGTCTTTTAATTTCATGGCTGTAGTCACCATCTGTAGTGATTTTGGTTAAGCTTGTTTATAAATGCTCTTCAAAAAGTGATAAAGCCATAATTATAGTTGGGGAATTCAATCAATGCCCCTCTCAGAAACAGGTAGACCTACTAAGGAGAAAGGGCTTCCCTGGTGGCTCAGATGTGGTAAAGAATCTGCCTGCAATGTGGGAGACCTGAGTTTGATCCCTGGGTTGGGAAGATCCCCTGGAGCAGAGCATGACACCCCACTCTAGTATTCTTGCCTGGAGAAGCCCCATGGACAGAGGAGCCGGTGGGCTATGGTCCATGGGTTGCAAAGAGTTGGACACGACTGAGTGACTAAGCACACACATGCTAAGGAAAAAGTTAACAAGGATATAGAAAATCTGAAGAACACAATTGAGCAAGCAACACAACAGTATAATTGGCAGTTATAGGACACAACACCTAGATATACACTTTTTCTTAGGGGCTCATGAAAAGCTTTTTAAGACAAATCAAATACTAGGTGATAAAACAAACCTCAACTTTAAAAGAACTGAAATCATAATAAGCATAATGGAATTAAACTAAAAACTAAAAACATAGAGACAACAAGATAATCTCCATGCACTTAGCAAGTAAACAATATACTTCTTAATGATCATTGTTTGAAGAGAAATTGTCAGAGGAAATAAAATGCACAGAACTGAACAAAAAGGAAACTACAAAATATCAAAATATGTGGGATGCAGGTAAAGTTATTCTGACAGGAAAAGTTATAACACAAAATATTTATGTTCAAAAAGAGCAAATCTAAATACTAACTCAAGAAATTAGAAAACCAAGAGTAAAATAAATGCAAAGCAGGAAAAGAGTAGAATTATAAAGACAAGAGCAGAAATCAATGATACCAAAAATCAGAAAATAATAGTAGAGAAAAACAATGAAACAAAAGTTCTTTCTTTGAAAATAAAATGAAATTGATGGATTTCTAGCACAACTGACAAAAGTGAGATGAGAAAAAATACAAATTACATGTATACGGACTCTAAGTACAGTTCCCGTAGCCATTGAAAGGATAAAAAGGGAATACAATGAATAACTTGTGCTCCCAAATTCAATCTAGATTAATGAATGGGCCAATTCATTGTAAGCCAAAAAATATAAAAAAAAAACTTAATTAAAGTCATATCGATCCTTTGACAAGTCCTATAACCATTAAAGAAATTGAATTCATAATTAAGACTTTTGTGAGGAATAAATCCCTGTGACCAAAAAACTTTAGTGGTGAAGTCTATCAATCATTTAAAGATGAATGAGTACTAATTCAACCCAATCAAGAATAAATCTCTGTGACCAAAAACTTCAGTGGTGAGTTCTACCAATCATTTAAAGATGAATGAACACTAATTCTACCCAATCTGTTTCAGAAGAAGAAAAGGAGGAGAAATGTCTCTTCATTTTATGATGCCAGAATTACCCTGATAGCAAAACTAGACAAAAACAGTACAAATCAGAACAAAATAAAATTAAAAATTCAGACCAATATTATTCATGAATAAATGTGTAAAATATAAGGGAAAATTGAATCCAACAATGCATAAAAAGAATTATACACCATGGCCAAATGGTGTTTTCCAAGTAACAGAGGTTGTTTCCAAATTCAAAAATCAATCAATGTAATCAATCATATTAATAAGTTTAAAAAGAAAAAAGTGAAAGTGTTAGTCACTCAGTTGTGTTTGATTCTTTGCAACCCCATGGGCTGTAGCCCATCAGGCTCCTCTGTCTATAAAATTTTCCAGGCAAGAACACTGGAGTGGGTTGCCATTTCCTGCTCCAGGGCATCTTCCCAACCCAGGGATCGAACCCAAGTCTCTTGTGTCTCCTGCATTGACAGATAGGATTCTTTACCACTGCCCCACCTGGGAAGCCCTCCTTGCAGTGATAATTTATAGTTATATTTGAAATAGTAAGGAGGAAATAAAGGTAAAAGGGAAATTGTCAAGAGCACTACTGAGGTAACTAGTTGAAGAAATAAAAAATCAAACAAGATATCCTTTTAAACATCAACAGGATTTTGAATTTGTATAAAAACAGCAAATATTACTGTAATATAAATAGCACAATGAAAGCTTAATAATATAAAGCATTAGATATGTAACTTAAAGTTTCAGAAAATACCAACCAGCAATTCTTCTTCTGGGTATGTTTCATGTGGTTTAGCAATGACTTTGAATAGGGCTTCATATTTAGTCAAAAAATTCAGTCTTTTCTTGATGTCAAAATTTCAGAGCATTATGAATCATCTCAGAGCATTTACAAGGATTTCAGAACATGAGTAAAGAGTTGGAAGGAAACTATCTCTAAGTTAAATCTGGAAGAATCAGCATTGGTTGAGGTAGGAAGGAGAATGACATGAAGAAGTTTCAAGTTTTGCAAAATATTATTTGCCAGTGATAGTAGTTGGCTATTGTTTGACAGAGACTGAAGCAGGGTGATGCAGGTCTCCTTCTCTGCTTGAAAAAGTTATAGCCCAATAATGAACCTACTTCAATGAGTGTACAATAAGCACTTTACTTAACCCTCATATTGCAAAATAGATGCTGTGCTTGTAAAAATGGATATACAGAGAGTTTTATTTTGTAATATAAAGGGTAGAATTTTCATTATATTCAAGACTAGCTACTTTCAAGACTAAAATTTCTAACCAATGCACCGAGTCAGGAGTCAGAAAACTGCAACCCAGGGGCAAATCTAGCTTCAGCCTGGTTTCTTCATATGGTCCATGAGCTAAGAATAATTTTATATATTTAATCATTTAAAGGTTAAAAAAATAAAAAATAATAATAGTTTATGGAAAGTGAAAATTCTTTGAAGTGCAAATAGGTGACTGTGCAGAAAGCTTAATATTTTTTTTTTTACAGAAAATGTTTACTGGCCACTGCACAAAGGCCGGCTTCCCAGGTGGCATTTGTGCTAAAGAACTCATCTGCCAATGCAGGAGACAGAAGGGCCCCGGTTCGATCCTTGCATAGGGAAGACTCCCTGGAGGAGGGCTTGGCAAACCACTCCAGTATTTTCGGCTGAAGAATCCCACAGACAGAGGAGGCGGGGGGCTATAGTCCTTAGGATTGCAAAGAGTTGGACACGACTGAAGTGACTTAGCAAGCATGCACGCACAAAGACACTTCGTGTAGTAAAGAGAATTTCTTCTCTGGTGTATTGTAATCCAAGGTATATGCTCTCAAGACTTTAGAAAATTCTTGAAAATAGGAAAGCAAACTAAATAACTTTTCAAAGAATTTCTAAAGTAATTGTTCTTTGTGCTTTTAAGCCCTGAAGCTGTAGAAGAAAATTGGAATGGAAACCTGGTGTTTCTCAAGTCACAACACAAGAGAAACAGCAAGGAGCATGACATTTAAACTGGGTAGAACATATGGTCTGGATCAGTGTGTGCCCAAATCATGTAGCTCACCTTTTATATTCTATAATATTAAGCTCTAAATTCACTTTTTTTAAAAAGTCAAACCAAAATATAAACGTCAGGTTGATATTTCTGAAAAGAATTTAAATACATTTATTACCAGTAATGCTATCAGTGCATTTTCTTAAAATGAAGTACTGAAGAACTCTACCAAAGAAATGAGTGAAATAAAATAAAAATTCGTATACCTAAGGCTCTCTCTCACAACCTGTA
Source organism: Bubalus bubalis (assembly GCF_019923935.1). NCBI lineage: Eukaryota > Metazoa > Chordata > Mammalia > Artiodactyla > Bovidae > Bubalus > Bubalus bubalis. The sequence goes on from NC_059160.1 coordinate 99,077,232, forward strand.
ATAATATCCTCAGCTGAGTACTTGTAATAGGAATCCCTGAAAGTTACTCAACACCCCTTCAAGTAGTGAAGCAGACGATTTGGGGGAAGATGGATGGAAAGGTAATTTCTCTTTGCTTCCTTTTCTTGTTTCTTCATTTCAGAGACGCTGTTGACTTCTCTTCAGCATATTTGTCTCTTCCTAGAGGGCTCCTACTTTTTAGTTTATGTGTATGTAAATTCTTTTGCAATTAGACATTGTGCAGATTCCTGCTTTTATTAATTACTGTATTAGAAGAAGCATTTAATATTTGAAAAACTCTTGGGACTCCAGCCAATAGTGTAACACTTATTTAAACAAATATTGCCTTCTGTTTTGATGTCAGTTTTCTTTTTTTATTCATAAAATAAAAAACAACCTCAAACTCCTTTCCATGACCATCCTCAAATAAGCAAATAACTCTGGAGGCTAATAGAGACAAATCTGCTGTTTCATTCTGAAAACAAAACTGATTTCCTGTCTCTGATCAAGCATTCTATAAATCCACACCTTGGCATAATATTACTTATAATGTGATAAGTAAATAAAGGAAAGTGATTGCTGATTGAGTGGAGACTGGGAGAAGCCATTGTACGATTCATTAGCGGTTTCAGTAGTTGAAGTTAAAAAAGAACCAAAAAGTTCTGTTTTCCTATGACTAAGAGTGGATGTCTTGGGAGGTTCAGAAAAAGTTCACTTTGCCCTTGAACAAATATGTTTTCCACATTTCATTGCCAGAATGTGGAAGAACAGAAGGCCAGAAATTAGTGAAAAATTCTGACCTCATTTTGTTTCTGGACTACCCTAGAGTAGGAAGTACCAAATCACCCTGGAGAGACTAATGCTTTTTTCCTGTTGTTTTTGCCAGAAGTGAAAAGTATTTTGCATAACTCTATCCCTAAGCTAACCAGAGACTCTAAAATTTTAGATTTTTTTTCAAACTCTCAAAGGCTGACACATTTTCATATACTCAGTTAAAAACTCAAATATTAGAAAAAGTAATACATGAAAATTATAAGCTAATTATAAGATATGTTACTCATACTGAAATTAACATGATTTTCCTCCCAAGGAAAATGGTAACCAAAAGGTATACTTTTATTTAGATTTTTAAATATAACTCTTTCCTTGATTATTAAGCAATGCTTAATTTGCCCTGAAACAGTTTATGTTAAATTTAAAAATCTTTGCCTGACTATAACATAAAATTATGTGAAAACTAGATAATCCATTTAAAACTAAGTTAGGAGGTGCTGAGATATTTTTAAATTTTCTATATTACTGGATTGACTTATGTGTGTGTATATATATATGTATTTTTTTTAATTGAATATCTATGGACAATTTTCAGCCATGGAGTTCACATTTTACCTAGTTTGTTATTCCAATGCACTAGACATTTTAAAATATTTTCATGACATATAGAAATTTGTACTATTGCTAAGATTTAAGATATAGGTGAAAAAATAATACAGATTAGGTTTCAAATTCTAGATTTCCTACTAACCAACTAAATAGTTTTTAGCAAGTAACATATCTTCTCACCCTTAGCTTTCTCATCATGAATATGGAATAATAATATATTTCTTGGCTGTTATAGATCTTAAGTGAAGTAATCTATAAAATGCTTAGCATAGTATCAGACCTGAAGTATGTGATTCATAAATAGGGACTTCTCTATTTGTCTTTATTTTCCTTTCTTTTCTACACCATCTTTATTCTTGATCTTCAAAATGAATGGTGAAAATAACTTATCTCATAAGCCATTATGCCTATATTGCAGGGACTTGGTCTTTTTGTGTTTGCAATAGCTAGCACACGGTCTATCAAGGCTGATAAATTGTAGAATAAATGCTAAATGATCTTTATGCATGTAGAATCAGCTCAAAATACCAGTGCCAAACAACCACAGATTTGGGACAGACTATTATCTCCTTTACTATTTCAGAGCTTGCTATTTCTAGTTAGACTTATAGTTAACAATTAAGTGTTCTTATGTTGTTCCAAAAAAAGAATCTCACTATGGGTAAATTGCCTTCTAGACTATAAACTCCACAAGGTCACTCCACTGTTTATTTTGTTCAGTAATTTAACACAAATATTCCTATCCTTTAATGCTGCTGTCCCCAACCATTTTGGCACCAGGGACTGGTTTTAAGGAAGACACTTTTTCCACGGACTGGGGATAGAGGGGATGGTTTTTGGGATGATTCAATAGCATTACATTTATTGTGCACTTTATATCTAATCTAATGCCACTTCTGATCCAACAGGAGGTACCAGTCCTCAGCCAGTAGGTTGGGGAGACTTACTTTAATAGAGACTAACCAAATAGATGTTTAATTAATGAATAAATAAACTTAGATTAATTAATGACTAAATGAAAAGCTAAGGTATGCTATGGGTATTTGATTTTCAAAGTCTATAACTGTGCAAGCTGCTGTGTTATTTTGCTAGAAGTTTTACTTCAACCTTTGCCTACAGTTTCCCTTACTCTATGGAAATACTATTCAGTTCTCCCTAGGAGATGTACAATCTGTTAGGTTTATGCTAAAATACCCACAAGAACAAAATCTATTAGCCAGCATTCAGGCTTGACATTTACCATCCTGTGAAACTCCAAAGTCATATTAATAGAAATTAACAATGGACTTAATATGTTAACTATTTAAGGCCCAGAACCTAGTCCTATAAAGGATCAGACAGCTTTCTGCAATTATATCTAAGAGTTATGCAATGATTAGCTAACTGCCTGCTGTGAGGCATCCACTTGCTATATGAATTCTTATATTAATATTATCTTATTTAATATTCAACCCCTTTATTAGTATGTGTATTATATAAATAGGGTAGGATTCTAACCACCCTTTAAATCCTGATAAATCTGACAATAAGGCTCTGTCCCTTAGATGCAGCAAAAACTGAAATTTGAATCATTAACTTATTCCCTATTTCCCATTCAGATTATTTAAGCTCTAAGGGCCTTTTGTTCATACTGAGTTACCCCTTAGACATCCGTTGTCCAAGATCATAAAGTACCTTACTGAGCACCAATGCTCGGGTTATGTCTACGATTCTTGAGCAAAGCACAATTTGTGCTGGAAGTCAAGTGACGCCTCCAGGAATATGTTGTTCCTCCCACTGCTCTGGGTGCCTCAAGGCTTTTGGTCTGCCCTGTTCACAAGGCAGTGAGCCTCTAACCTCTGCATTGGAATGAAGAAAACTCTCCCCTTTGACCATTTCTCCCTCTTTCTTCTCATCCCTATAATCTTATTTTTAAATAGCCTCATTTTCTAAAAAAAAAAAGAAAGGGATATTTGAGGCAGAGTACACTACACACTCTTCTGGGGTGAAAGAGTACAAAGTGTCTGCCTGTCTTGTTCAAACAGAGGGAATTCAGAACAAGAACAAAACAGAAATTGCTGTATTAGCGAATTAACCTATGACCCTACCATGATACTCATTGGTAAGTCAGAGCTAAGCAGAGGGTCTCTCCAGATACGACATCTCTTTCTTAACCTACAAAAGAAGCCCATGGCTACTCATTCTAAAAGGAGAAGCGTTTGTGGCCTTTTGACCTTTCTCATACATGAGGAAAAGTGAGGAAAAGAAGGGAGAAAGAGCTTCTGAGGTGCAAAATAAAAAAGGAAACACACCAGTGGCAACTGTAGCCCAGTCTCCTTGATGTGGAAAACATTGGCAATGGAAAGGCAAATTCTTCTTTTTTCTTCCACGTGTCTACAACCAAAGTAGTGTTTCAACATCATTTTCAAGTTTAAACCTCTACTTAGAGTAGTTGAGCATAAGCTGTTTTGGATAAACCAAACCCCAATAATGTATACTTATCCTAGGGCCAATGACAACCTCATATTCAGAAAAAGAACAAAAGGAGAGACAGATAAAATGAACTGAATCTGTAGTTGGGGATTCCTGCTGACATGTCAAGAGTTCTACTGACCTTTTGTTAGTGATAAAGTCTGGTTTGGGTGCAAAATTTAATATTTACCCCCCATCCTACAGATATATATCAACCCCCTCAGAAATAAATGAGGGAGAGAAAAATAAAATTGCTTTTTTCAAATGAATATTATAATTAAAATTTTATGTAGCTCTTTAGTGCTGGTGGTTCAGATGGTAAAGAATTTGCCTGCAATGCAGGAAACCTGGGTTCCATCCCTGGATCAGGAAGATCCCCTGGAGAAGGGCATGGCAACCCAAACCAATATTCTTGCCTGGAGAATTCCATGAACAGAAGAGCCTGATGGGCTACAGTCCATGGGGTCACAAAGAGTCGGACATGACTGAGCGACTAACAGTGCTATAATCCGTGCTCATTCACTCAGTCCTTTCTGACTGTTTGCAATCCTGTGAACTGTAGCCTGCCAAGCTCCTTTGTCCATGGCATTCTCCAGGCAAAAATACTGGAGTGGATTGCCTTTCCCTTCTACAGGGGCTCTTCCTGACCCAGGAATTGAACCCATGTCTTCTATGTCTTCTTCATTGGCAGGCAGGTTCTTTACTACTGAGCCACCTGGGAAGCCCTTTAGCACTATATTGCTGCTGCTAAGTCATGTCAGTCGTGTCCGACTCTGTGTGACCCCATAGACGGCAGCCTACCAGGGTCTGCCGTCCCTGGGATTCTCCAGGCAAGAACACTGGAGTGGGTTGTCATTTCCTTCTCCAATGCATGAAAGTGAAAAGTGAAAGTGAAGTCCCTCAGTCATGTCCAACTTAGCGACCCCATGGACTGAAGCCTACCAGGCTCCTCCATCCATGGGATTTTCCAGGCAAGAGTACTAGAGTGGGTTGCCATTGCCTTCTCTGAGCACTATAATATATGTACTTAAATGTTTAATTTCTTGTTTTTAATCTCATTCATTGTGTATTCCTCAGATAGTCCCTTAAAATCATATTATTCCTAGAAAAAAAATGGTGTAAGTGTATGAGGATAATTTTTTTAATACTTAAAATTTCTTTGGGTATACATTTTCCCTCTAAACATATAATTCCATTTATTCATATTTGTACAAGAAGTTTGACAACATCTTAGCCAGTTCAATCACTCTGATAATTGGACACAGATTTTATAATAACGCATAACATCATCATTATCCTATAATGAGTTCACACTTACAATAAATGTGGATCTATATTAGTTCTACATTATTTTAATAGAATTAAGTTAGGTAGATCTCTGTCCTCAGACATTTAATAGTGTAATAGATAAACAAGACAAATGAGTACTATGTCAGAGGGGTGTGCGTGTTTGTGTATGTGTGTGTGTAGCTTTGAATATATGATTAATTGAATAATACATTTAGCCTAACTAACAAACTCATTCAAGTTGAATGAATTCAGATGGAATGTTTTGGTGTGTAGCTTTGCATGATCATACAAAAATCAAGGACAATCTATTTAACAGGATAAAATTTCACTAAGACTTAAATGACAAGAAAATTATTTGGGAACCAAAGTATGATATATTAAAAGTTATTAGAAAAGTTTGTCAGTGAAGTTAGTTTAAGAAAAATAAAACAAAGAAACAACAGGAAGACATAAAAAATCAAATGTTGAGTTTAGTTGTTCAGTTATGTTTGACTTTTTGCAGCCCCATGGAATGCAGCTTGCCAGGCTTCCCTGTCTATCACCAACTCCAGGAGCTTGCTCAAATTCATGTCCATTGAGTCAGTGATGCGATGCAACCATCTCATCCTCTGTCATCCCCTTCTCCTACTGCCTTCAATCTTTCCCAGCATTAGGGTCTTTTCCAACGAGTCAGTTCTTCGCATTATGTGGCCAAAGTATTGGAGTCTCAGCATCAGCATCAGTCCTTCCAGTGAATATTCAGGACTGATTTCCTTTAGAATTTACTTGTTGGACCTCCTCACAGCCCAAGGGACCCTCAAGAGCCTTCTCCAACACCACAGTTCAAAAGCATCAATAATAAAAAGAATGGTTAAATTGAATGAAGGGCTTCCCAGGTGGCTCAGTGGTAAAGAATCTGCCTGCCAATGCAGGAGAGGTTGGCTCAATCCCTAGGTTCAATCCCTGGACAAGGGAATGGTAAACCACTCCAGTGTTCTTGCCTGAAGAATTCCATGGACAGAGGAGCTTGAAAGGCTATAGTTCATGGAGTCTCAAAGAGTCGGACACAACTGATCAACTGAGCATGTAAGTTGAGTGAAGTTAAGATGATAAAATAGTAAGAACTAAAAGGAGATGTTGAAAGTATTTGGGATTACTTGATTTCTCAAGTAAAATAGTTGCCATAGGTTATTATAAGAGATTTATAAAATATTAAAACCAAAAGGGACATGGAGATATTTTTTTAAGTGAAGAAAAAAACCACAGAATTTGAGATGCCAGTGTTTTTGCAAAAAGGCATATGTAGATGAGATTTCAGAATGTAGACTTCCCCACTCTCAATTACCTCCAAATACTTTCAGTAAGAAAGGAACTGGAAAAGCAAAGCAGAACTTTCTGGAATGTTGAACAGAAGCTGTGTGAATAGCTACTGTGAAGCTATGAACCACTGTATGTGGAACTTTATTTTTTAGTTATGATAACAGGTAAATTTCCCAAAAAGAAAATTGTTACTTTACTCTGAATAAATGGTCCTCGGGCCATTTGTTTACCTCGGGCCAACCAATTTCCCCTTTGACCAGATGGACACGGATTTGCCGACAGCCGTGGCCCATGTGGTGTGGCCCAGTGCCCTTCCTTCCTCCTGTGTCCCTGCTCCTCTCCAGCGGAATTTGGACTGAGATACAAGTAAAGTCTTCCAAGTTTTGTGCTTTTCTTCTCTCAGGCAAGAAACCAGGAAAGAATTGTTGAATCAATTATTCAGCAAGTTTTTATTGATTTCCCTGCCTACTCCAACGTTTGTGGTATCCTCTACCACATTATAGCCTCATTTTTAAACCAGCCTTGGAAATTTTGGACTGCTAACTGTCCCTTCCTTCTTTTGCATTATGTCACAAGTAAAGCTGACCATCAAAACCGGCCATTGTGATCACATCTCTGACTAAAAATTCAAAGATTTCCACTGGTTATAGCCTTAAGTTCAGACTGCCTGGCCCTCATTGACCTGGACTTCTTGTTTTTCTTTAATCCAATATCTAGCCATGGTCTCTTTCTCCTATAATCTATAATCTCCTAAAATTTTCCCAACATTTTTTCAAATTCCCCAAAGCAAATATTACCTGTGTCTATCCTTAATCTCAATACTTATTATATCCGTTATACTACCTTTTTTGTTTCTCACTAAGGGCAGGAAATTTACCTTTTTTTTTTTTTTTTTTCTGGCGTTGCTTAGTTCTGGGTGCATGGCTACTTATGTTCACTGATTATCACATGTTTTTTTCTGAAAATTTTTTATTTGTCTCACTACATTTTGAATTCTTGCAAAAAGACAGTATTGTTCTGTGTCATTTTTGTATTCTAAGAAGTTAATCCAATATCAACTACATGGTTTAGGTCACTAAATTGTGTCCAACTCTTATGACCCCATGGACTGTAGCCTGCCAGGCTCCTCTGTCCATGAGACTTCCCAGGCAAAAATATTGGAGTGGGTTTTCATGCCTTCCCCCAGGGGATCTTCCCAACCCAGGGATCAAATTCATGCCTCTTACACTGCAGGTAGTCTCTGGCATTGCAGGCGGATTCTTTACTGCTCAGCCACCAGGGAAGCCCATATAGAAATGGTATAACTCTTTGCTGAATGTATTAACAGATAATTGAACACTAGACTGACTCACTGCTATTGCTCAAGCATTCTTGTAACTACTCAAAACTACTCATCTGCTCATTGATTTTTATCCCTTTCTCTTCATCTAGTAAAATTTTCTTCAGCCCAGTGTTAGTCACAATGCAAAGTAATTTTAGCTGCTTGAAAAAATATGTGTTAAATGAATGAATGAAAACTTCTCTCAAGTCAAATTCTACTTTCTTCACATAGATATCTTGATTCCCACCTAGAAGTAGTTTCTCCCTACCCTGAGTTCCCCAAAAACTACTTTTGAGGAGATCTGTTTTCACAAAGTATTAATGCAGTAAGTCAAGATGTTAGTCATCAAAACCCTTTCTTCTCTTGTGTAAGGAAAGACAGATCTCTGCCAAATAGCTTTGGTTTAGGGAATACCCATCCCAGTCCACATCTGCTTGAGTAGCTATTTATGTCAGATGGAAAATGGAAATTCAACAATCTCACTTAGTGACTATGTGCATGGACTGTTAGTACTCAGTGAAAGTTAAAAGCCATCAGAGTTGGAAAGAATTTAGGCTGGCAATGATAGACAAATGTGTATATTTAGTAATACAATGAGGCCATGAAGAATGACCATTTGGAATCTGTAAAAGTCAATCAAGTCTTTGTAATATGTGAGGCAGGGAGAAATCATGTGCCAGCTATTCTGTGACAATTCACTGAAACACCCTGACTTCTTCTTCAGATCAAGAATAGCAGTCAGGAGTTCTGTGCCATTACCCAGATGTGCTGAAGTCCCTGGCGAAAAACATTGTGCAAAAATGTTTACTTAAGTAAAACATTAAGTTAAAAAATATAATAATAAAAAATGAAATATCAAGAAAAATCTTCTTTATTATCCTAAGTAAATATGTTTTAACTCAAAAATGGAAGTTAAAACCCAATAGCACATCCGTTTCACAAAATTTTGCTAAGTCAGAGAAAAAGAACTTTCAAACTTAAAGTAACTGGCTGTAGAAAGGATGGCCACAAATATACAAAGAATTTTCCATTCACAAGACCATTTTTTTTTTCATATCAGTGCAGTTCAGTTGGTCAGCTATGTCCAACTCTTTGCGACCCCATGTATTGTGGCATACCGGGCTTCCCTGTCCATCACCAACTCTCAGAGCTTGCTCAAACTCATGTGTGTTGAGTCGGTGATGCCATCCAACCATCTCATCCTCTGTCATCCCCTTCTCCTCCTGCCTGCAATCTTTCCCAGCATAAGCGTATTTTTTAATGAGTCAGTTCTTCGCATCTGGTGGCCAAAGTATTGGAGTTTCGGCTTAGGCATCAGTCCTTCCAATAAATACTCAGGGCTGATTTACTAAATATTTCTTTCATATTGTATCTCAGTTATTCATACAATTGATTTTATCTCCCTTACCATTTTGCCTATTACTATTTTTAACTCAGTTTATCATGTGCTTTATTTTCAAAGTAAAAAATACATAACAGATAAAGTATAGAACTCTAAATTCCTCTATCCGCTTCCTGGTCATAGTGTCTTTTCCTTCTTTCTGGGTATATTTACCATCATAAATATGATATATATGTTTTCTTTCCTTTTAAAATATTGCTGCATACATACCTATATGTAAATGAATGTTTTATATTTCTCTCTATTTTTAATGCCACATTTTTAAATTCAATTATATTTTAAGGTCTATAGTTTTTAAAATCAAGTACTATGTACCTTTCAATAGCTGGGCAGCAAAGCATCATACAAATATAATACATATTATTTATCCATTCCATTTTCCTCTGGGGAAATTTGGCTTGTTTCCATTTTTTCCAACATTAAAAATAGCACTGCAGACATCCTAGCATATATCTTATGCAAATGAAGCACATATTATTTTCTAAGAACTTTGTTGCCTAATCTAATTTAATCTTCTCACAAAGCCTAGGAAAAATGCTAACATTAACATCTTAAAAATTAATATATCAAAAAAAGTTAGGAAACTATCAAATTCACACAACTAGAAGAAAGGAGATGGGATAAATTTTCACTTATTTCTATTGAAATCACCTTGCTTATTTGTTTACATACTATTGTCGGTCAGACCCAGCAAAGTGTGTCTCATATGGTAACAAGGGGGATTGATTTCTACGAATAAGTACTTGATAAATGAATTAACGATTGAACAGATGAATGAATAAATGAATGAATACGATCTCTCTCCTGCAGTGGCAGAGATCAAAGAGTAAAAGAATTGTTACCTGGTCTGGGGTCCCTGAATGAGTTAGTCTTAAGTTTAAGCAATTTCATGTGCAAAAAAGCCTAGGCATGCTCTTCTGGGTTTGACTCCTCATCAAATGTCTATCCTTGCTCTATGCTTGCTCAAGCTGGGAATTTGGGGATGTACACTGGGTGAGCAATCTTTGAATCATCTCAGATGAAATATAGAGAGCTGGCAGTTTGTGGTTGTAAAGAAGTCTGAAAAGTTCAGTGGCTTACTATAATATTTTTGCTCATTTTGAAAACTCTGGAAAAAATAAAATTTCAAAGTTATGGCCACAAGTTTCATGACACACCAGGCTCTTAAGAATGAGTAATTAAAAAAATATGAATTGCGGTGCCTTAAGCAACAAGAACAGTCTTGAATCTGGGAAAGAGTTTAGCAATCCACTATCTTTAGAGTCATTGGCAAAAATTTTCCATTTCTTTATTCTCTGCCATAAACATTAGATAAGACATGAGGAAATTTTTGTGAGCATTCTCGACACTCAGGGATATTATCAGCACTGCATTTGTTGGAGTCATGCACTTTGTCCTATAGAATTAGTACCCTGAAGCTCACTGAATAACCCCAATTCATATAATATGATTAGTTCTCTTTGTACAATTTTCTAGTTAGCAAAAATATACAAAGGAATCTTTTTCCCCCCTTTTATCCTTGTTTTAGCAACTTTCTAAAATGTATTTAACATACTTTGTGACCTGAATTCATTTACTGTAACTTTAGTCAGTCACGTCACTCTTTGTGACCTCATGGACTATAGCCTGTCAGGCTCCTCTGTTCATGAAATTCTCCAGGCAAGAATATTGAAATATGTAGCCATTCCCTTCTCAAGGGAATCTTCCTGACCCAGGATCGAACCAGGTCTCCTGCATTGCAGGAAGATTCTTTACCAGCGGAACCACCAGGGAAGCCCTTACTGTAAGTACCAACACAATTTTCCTTTAGAAATGTTGCATCTTTATTATTCTTAGGACCATCTTACTTGCAATAAAATCTTGGTGTACCAAGTCTGTAGAAATCATAAGACATGTCCTAGAATTTCTTTTTCAATGAATATATCTTCTTTATATATTTGTGATTGTTTTACTCTTGCACAGAAAATTGGACAAGATGTTAATGTAGGGTCCCAATTAGTTGAATTCTGTTGGATTAATGTTTTACTTGGTTGAGTATGAAATGAACCACTATGCTATATAAAATGCCACAAATATTGACATTTTCGACATCACAGAAACAGCAAGGGCTTCCCTGGTAGCACAGCTACCAGAATCCGCCTGCAGTGTAAGAGACCATGCTTCTATCCCTGGGTTGGGAAGATCCCCTAGAGGAGGGCATGGCAACCCACTCCAGTATTCTTGCCTGGAGAATTCCATGGACAGAGGAACCTGAGGGGGCTACAGTCCATAGGGTTGCAAAGAGTTGGACTCGGCTGAACAGCTAAGCAGCAGCAGCAGAAACGGCAATTTATCAACAGTACTAAATTCAGTGGACATGAAAACAAAAACAAGTTTCTACCATAGCAGAAAGGGATGATTCTATAGCATGCTAATTTCCTAGAATAGCTTCTAGTTTCTTCCTTTTTAAATCATTTATTTACTTACTTATTTGGTTGTGCTGGACCTTAGTTGCAACACTCAGGAGCTTCAACACAGCATGTGGGATCTTTAGTTGTGGCATGCAGAGTCTCAGTTGCAGCATGTGAGATATAGTTCTCTGACCAAGAATTGGATCCCAGCCGCCTGCACTGGGCGCGCACGTGGAGTCTTAGCCACTGGACCACCAGGGAGGTCTCTCTGCTTTCTTCTTTCTAGATTGATTTTATTTGGATATGTGCCCAAAAGTGGCAAATATTTTCTAATCTGTACTTACTTTCCTCGAAAATTATGTAATATTCAGTAGCCTCTACATTATAAACTATAATATCATGCTAAATGAGAGGTGATCTCTTTCTATTATACTTACTTTTAAATGTCTTAGATAGAAAATTTCTAACAAAGGTTGAGATTACCATATTGAACAATGATCCAAAACTAGGACACGGCCAATCTTGTTTCCTCTATGTCTGTCCTGGTATAAACATCCCTAGCATTCCTGGTATAAGCATGAAACACGGCATACTGGAAACACCACTGAATGCAAGACATAAAATCTGGGTTCAGGTCTTTGCTTGATCCTGGGAATCCTCTATTTTCTCCATAAATCATTTACAACACGAGGCATATATAACCAAATATCTCTAAGCTTTCTTCACCATCTAGTTTTACACACTAGGCTGTAGTTAGTATACGTTGGGTCAGTGTCATCCGCTGAATGCATTTCGCATCTTCAGTGATCTCTCTCTTTCTAAATAGACACTTGGATGTAATCTATCTACACCACAAAGGCAAAATTATAACCAACCTAAAAAAGAAAATAGAACTTACAATGGAGTAGTTCTTTTAAACATGGCTATTTAACCATTATAATGATATCAACTCTTTTAAAAAGCTGATGTACCAAAGCAGAGGCACAGGCTAGATTTATTTGAATAGACACATGCAATCCATGAAAACCAAGACTAATATTGTAAATGTGCTGTAAAAATAAAACATTCTGAAATAGGCTGATGGCATTTCAAAAATGACCCCAAATTATAAACCAAGTAGTTTCATCTCAGCAGTAGAAGAAAATGTTCTGAAATTTATTTTAATGCAGTGAGGTTGCTATTAATCGGACAATTAAAATTGATTACACATGCAGAATTCATGTGATGGTTGTCAGTGAAATAGAGTCTACTCCATGTTGCCATTGTTTGCTTGTCATGAAATCTGTAAAAGCGCAGACCTAGTCTGTCTTGGTCACTACTGTATGTCTAGCACGCAGCGAAGAACACAGCACACACTAAAAAAATGAGTAAATCAATAAATTCCTCATCAGTGTATTATATGAAAGAAATATAAACGTAATAATATGAATCCCTCACACCTGGTTATTTCGTTTACACTCACTGAGATGATTTTTAGATATATTCAAATACATTTTGAAGCTGATCATACTCTAGTCATTAATATTTCCTCATCTACATGTGGATTAAAGCATCCGTGCATTTAGCTATAATTTTGGTAAAATTAACCAAATTGAAATTAATGGTGAGCTTGTAAGGAAGAGAACAAATATGTCTCTGGACAAGTGTGTCTACAAAAAGGTGGTGATGGACTGAGGATAAAGGAAGTGTTTCTAGGTGAAATTTATCAAAGGTAAATATGAGACTTCCATGCATGTGCAGTCGACAGGATTCACTGGGACAAAATAAGGAAGCCATGACTTGTCAACTTTATGGTTATCAGCACATTCAATATCAAATAAAGGGGTGCTTTTGTCACCAAGAAGATAATACCATCTCAAACTTTATTAGGGGAAGTGTACTGTAGTTAAAATTAGGGAAGCAACACTTTAACTCTGTACTGATTATTCAGTGCTCGGACTATTGCATTCAGTTCTGGGTACCTTCATTTAGAACCGTTTAGAAGGATTAAAATGCATTTATAGATGAATGACTAAAATGGTATATGAGAAATATTTAAAGGAAGTAGAAAAATTTAGCCTAAAGATGTGAAGGCTTATTTAAAAGAATATAAAAGTTTTAAAAATTAATGGATGTCATCAAGAAGAATTTCTGTTCCTTTTAGTTTCTCATGGGGTCTTATTTTGATCCAACCCTCCCTGAGCCACCATTACGCATCGTCTGGGCCCCAGGGGCAATTAACCACTTGTTTTCTCACATCAGTTCTTGATCCCCACTCCCTAATTTCACTATTAATTTAGCAGTTAGAGAATTTCTTCTAAAGGGACATGTCATGTGAGCAGAAATGACAACAGAGCTTATATTAATGTTTGTCTTAGTCAGTTAGTTCAGTTCAGTTCAGTCTCTCAGTCGTGTCCGACTCTTTGCGACCCCATGAATCGCAGCATGCCAGGCCTCCCTGTCCATCACCAACTCCCGGAGTTCACTCAGACTCATGTCCATGTTTGTCTTATCAGGCCCTCAAAGCATTCACAAGAAATAAATGTTACGGTCCAATTCTTCTAACATGCAGAAAGATACTCAAAACTGTCGAGGGACTTGTTCCAGAACTCAAGAATAGGAAGTCATGAATCTGTAATCAGACACCAGGTCTATCTTATTTCAGAATCCATGTTTTGTAAGCAACAAAGTTGGGGGCCCTGGGGTTATTAGAAATAGAGCTCCCCAATTAGTTATCTATTTCTCTGTAACAAATTACCGAAAACATAGTGGCTTAATGCTGCAAATACTTACTATCTTTCACAGTTTCTGTGAAATTCATTAGTTTTAGTCAATAGTTTACTTCACATGTCTAGTGCCTGATACTAACTTGGTACTCAATTATTATTAAAATAGATACGAATAAATGAAGCAGTAAAAGTATGTGTGAGTACACGTGTATTTGTTGTTGTTGTTGTTTTAGTCGATAGTTGTGTCTGACTCTTTTGTGATCCCATGGATTATTATAGCCTGCCAGGCTCCTCTGTCCATGGGATTTCCCAGGCAAGAACACCAGAGTGGTTTGCCATTTCCTTCTCCAGGGCATCTTCCAAAGCAGGGATTAAAACTGTGTCTTCTGCATTGGCAGGCAGATCCTTTACCACTGAGCCACCTGGGAAGCCCATGTATATGCATATACATGTAAATAAATGCATAAATACATACAAGTGGATAATATTTTTAAATGTGGTTATTTCTTATATGTTTGCTGTTAAGTGCATTTTTTCCCTACAAATTTGTAAATTTGTAAATAACATTTGGGGTGGTGATATTTGGTGAGTTTTGACTTTTTTTCCAATTAACCTTATCTGAAAATACCTTGTGCTTTGGTTATCTATTGCCAAATGACGATTGACCCTAACACTTAGTGCCTTAGAACACCAATCCTTTTGTCTCACTTCAGTTCAGTCGCTCAGTCGTGTCCAACTCTTTGCAACTCCAGTACTGCAGCACACCGGGCCTCCTTGTCCATTGCCAACTCCCAGACTTTACTCAAACTCATGTCCATTGAGTCAGTGATGCCATCCAGCCGTCTCATCCTCTGTCATCCCCTTCTCTTCCTGCCTTCAATCTTTCCCAGCATCAGAGTCTTTTCCAGTGAGTCAGTTCTTCCCATCATGTGGCCAAAGTATTGGAGTTTCAGCTTCAACATCAGTCCTTCCAATGAATATTCAGAACTGATTTCCTTTAGGATGGACTGGTTGGATCTCCTTGCAGGCCAAGGGACTCTCAAGAGTCTTCTCCAACACCACAGTTCAAAAGCATCAGTTCTTCAGCGCTCAGCTTTCTTTATAGTCCAACTCTCACATCCATACATGACTACCGGAAAAACCATAGCCTTGACTAGACGGACCTTTGTTGGCAAAGTAATGTCTCTGCTTTTCAATATGCTGTCTAGGCTGGTCATAACTTTTCTTCCAAGGAGCAAGTGTCTTTTAATTTCATGGCTGCAGTCACCATCTGCAGTGATTTTGGAGCCCCCCAAAATAAACTCTATCACTATTTCCCCATCTATTTGCCATGAAGTGATGGGACCAGATGCCATGATCTTAGTTTTCTGAATGTTGAGCTTTAAGCCAACGTTTTCACTCTCCTCTTTCACTTTCATCAAGAGGCTCTTTAGTTCTTCTTCACTTTCTGCCATAAAGGTGGTGTCATCTGCATATCTGAAGTTATTGATATTTCTCCTGGCAATCTTGATTCCAGTTTGTGCTTCTCCCAGCCCAGCGTTTCTCATGATGTACTTTGCGTATAAGTTAAATAAGCAGGGTGCCAATATACAGCCTTGATGTACTCCTTCCCCTACTTGGAACCAGTCTGTTGTTCCATGTCCAGTTCTAACTGTGGCTTCCTGACTTGCATACAGATTTCTCAAGAAGCAGATAAGATGGTCTGGTATTCCCATTTCTTTAAGAATTTTCCAGAGTTTGTTGTGGTCCACACAGTCAAAGGCTGTGGCATAGTCAATAAAGCAGTAGATGTTTTGCTGGAACTCTCTGGCTTTTTTCATGATCCAGTGGATGTTGGAAATTTGATCTCTGGTTCCTCTGCCTTTTCTAAATCCAGCTTGAACATCTGCAGGTTCACTGTTCAGGTACTAGTTAAGCCTGGCTTGGAGAATTTTGAGCATTACTTTGCTAGCATGTGTGATGAGTGTGGTAGTTTGGGCATTCTTTGGCATTGCCTTTCTTTGGGATTGGAATGCAAACGACCTTTTCTAGTCCTGTGGCCACTGCTGAGTTTTCCAAATTTGCTGGCATATTGAGTGCAGCACTTTCACAGCATCATCTTTCAGGATTTGAAATAGCTCAACTGGAATTCCATCACCTCCACTAGCTTTGTTCATAGTGATGCTTCCTAAGGTCCACTTGACTTCACATTCCAGGATGTCTAGTTCCAGGTTCTAGATTATCTGGATTGTGAAGATCTTTTTTGTATAGTTCTTCTGTGTTTTGCCACCTCTTCTTAATATCTTCTGCTTCTGTTAGGTCTATACCATTTCTGTTCTTTATCGTGCCCATCTTTGCATGAAATCTTCTCTTGGTATCCTTAATTTTCTAGAAGAGATCTCTAGACTTTCCCATTCTATTGTTTTCCTCTATTTCTTTGCACTGATCACTGAGGATCAGTGATCCTTCTTGTCTACTTGAACACAATTTGGCAGTTTGGGTCAGGGTTAGTGGGGTTTGTTTCTGGTCAAGGTGATTCCAGCTATGGGAGCTAATCTGGGGAACACCAAATAAGTATCCACTCCCATGATGACTCAAAATTAATATGCTAACATTCTAACCCCCAAAGAGATGATATTGGAAGGTGAGTCCTTTGGGAAGTGTTTGGTCGTGAGAGTGGAGCCATGGTAAATGCGATTAGTACCCTTATAAAAGAGGTCCAAGAGAGATTCCTCACTCTTTCCTACATGTGAGGTTAACAGTGAGAAGGCAGGCTCTCACCAGACACTAAATATGTCATGATCTGGGATTTTCCTGTCTTCAAAATAAATGTTTGTAAGCCACCCAGTTTATGATATTTTTGTTTTGGTAGCCTGGATGAACTGAGATAATCACATCCATAAAAATAGCTGACTATTTTCCAAGTAAGAGGCTATCAGTAGTATCAATTAATAAAGTTTAAAAGAAAGAATCCAATCAGGAAAAAAATACCAAGAAGAACTTATTTCTCTTACATACATGCTAGTTTCTGTACAATTAATATTTCACTAATATAGAAATTAATTATTGGCTAGCTCTTTTTTCAAAAGTTTGAATGTAGGATCATAAAACTTGTTAGAAATTACTATTCTTTAGAAAAAGGTAAGTGCCATTCTGTGAAAAACATACAATCTTCATACTTGGCAGTGTCCTGCTGGAAAAACTCAAGTTTCAACCACTATGGGTCACACAATAAATCAATAAAGTATATATTTGAGTTTCTGCCAAAATTTTGTTAAACATTTGGACATTGGGCAAATGCTCAAAAATCCAAAATTGGCTGTGATATAGTTACTGTTATGCCTATCATATCATTGTTTGGTTTCACTGGACAGTTGGGTTGTATTAAAATGCAGAAAAAATTGAGAGTATTAATATGCTTAATATATATTTTGCTTGGCATGTATATTTTCCAACATATTTTCTAGATAAATAATAGTCAACATATTGGAAAATGAAAACAGACACTCAGTTTGCCTTATTGGGTTACTATTGTATATAGGATAACCCTGAACTACTGACTAGAATATATGGTTAATATAGTATGGGCTTCCCCAGTGGCTCCGCAGGTAAAGAATCCACCTGCAATGCAGGAAGATACAGGAGGTACAGGTTTGATCCTCGGGTTGGGAAGATACCCTGGAGAAGGAAAATGGCAAGCCATGCCAGTATTCTTGCCTTAAAACTTCCGTGGACAGAGAAGCCTGGCGGGCCACAGTCCAAAAGGTCGCAAAGAGTTGGAAACAAGTGAGCAACTACACACACATGACTGCTCATTCAATACATAAGCTCGTTCAACCATATGTATTGAGCATATTAGTATATTATGTTCCAAGTCTTAGTCTATGTTTCAGAATCAATCCGTGGTCAAAATAATAACCACTGTACTCATGGAGTTTGCATTTAATGGGGGAAATGAAAAGTGAATAACAATGATACAAGTACATTATGTTGTATGTGAGAACTTAAGACATGCGATGGAAATATTAATGGTAGAACAGCATATGGACGTCTAGTGTCAAGGTGGAAGGGAGGACCAGGATACAGTGGTAAACACAGCACCGTTAGGTATCACAGGGGTAACACTGAGCAGAGCCGTATGTGTAAGGGAAGAGATTTTCAGGCAAATGGAAGTATTGGTGCCAAGGCTCTAATGCAAGACACTACCTGTATTATCTGAGCAACAGCAAGGTATTAACAATAGCGGAGGGGAGTGAATGAGGGAGAGAATTGTTGTTGCTGTTGTTCAGTTGCCCGGTTATGTCTGACTCTTTGTGACCCCCATGAACTACAACATGCCAGGCCTCCCTGTCCCTCACCATCTCCCGGAATTTGCCCAAGTTCATGGTCATTGCATCCGTGATGCAGTCCAGCCATCTCATCCTCTGACATCCTCTTCTCCTTCTGCCCTCAGTGTTTCCCAGCATCACGGACTTTTTCAATGAGTCATCTGTTCACATCAGATGACCAAAATACTGGAGCTTCAGCTTCAGCATCAGTCCTTCCAGTGAATATTCAGGGTTGATCTCCCTTAAGACTGACTGGTTTGATCTCCTTAAACCAGGGAGAGAATATCACAAGATAAATCTAAGAAGTTATAGTGGAAGTTGGGGGAGAGGGATTGTGTATAGAATTTCATAGGTCTTTTCAAATTTTTGGCTGACCTTTTAATAGAAATACAGAACCAATGTAAGTGTTTTGTAAAGAGAAGTTGTGTGTTGTGAATTAGATTTTTTTAACACCTCACTCAGACTGTTACACTGAAAATAACCTTAAATGGGTTAACCCTGCTCTACCCCAGCATGCAAGTCTAGGGTTGCCTTATTGCCCCGAATTTGAATTTCTTCATCAGTCATCTTATGATGAAGCTGTTCACATGATTTGAGCAAGTTTTTTGGAGCACATGATTTTTATTTGTTCTCTTTAGAGTAATGCCATGTAAATTAGTCATAATGAAGAGATTTGGACACTTTAATAATCTAGACAGAACAGATGTGATTTTTTTTTACTCCAACATCTGCATTTGTAGCCTTTACATTGGTAAACCTCTAACATTAGAAATATGAATTAATTAAAGAAATATTTACTGTATGTCTACTGTGTGTCAGGCACTGTTCTATGACTTGGGGATTTAGTAGGAAACCAAGTAATTCAGGAACCTACTCTCATGAAGCTCATATCAAACAATATGTGCAATTCACAGTGTACATATGGGAGGTTAGCTCCTATACACTTAATCTGAATCTCATTTCAAAGAGGTAGACATGGGGAAAATCATACTTAGGCATACACTTTCTTTCATAGATGCCATAGCATTAATGATCACAAGATGTTTTCTGATCCAGTTTTGTGTCTTTGAAAAGAGAGGGTGTAATTGTGTTTATCACATTAGTTCCTCCTTTTCTTGGTAATAGTCTGTTAATTTTATCCTACTTTATTCTCTCTCTGCGCAGCTCATGTGACAGGGGACAGTGCAGGCAAGTTGAAATAGCCCAAACCCAGCTGTAGATATGACCCAACTGACCTAAGCCAACAGGCACAACCCATGCTGTTGGACTTCAGGGATAAGCACATGATCCATTTCAGGTCAGTGTGATGGGAGGAGAGGTTTTGAGGGCTTCTGAGAAAGGAACTTTCATGTTTTCCCAAGAGAGCTTCTTGGACCAACATTCTCTCTGTCTGCTCACAGTAAATGAGTCACTGGTAGCGACTAGCAGACCCTGGCTGACATCTTGCAACCCCAAGAAAAAGCAGCCTTAGGTTGAAACAGCATGAGAAAAGTGCCAAGAAGGCATGGAAATGAAGAGTCTTTTTTGATGTTATCAAGAACATTTGATCAAACCTTGACTAAATTTGGACATACTTCTGGTGGTCACCTACTTAGCCCATTAGAGTCCTCTGTTTTTTGAGCCTGAGTCTGAGTAAAGTCTTCTGTTACTTCAATGAAAGGATTCCTAAGTACCCGCTACTGGTGATAACAAGGGGTAAGACAATCTGTGATTGCAAGGGATTTATATGTCAATAACAAACGGAAAAGAAACAAACTATATAGAGTGATAAGTTTTAGGATAAAGAGAAAGAGAAGGCTCCATCTAGCAAGGAGAACTCACTCAGGTTGTGGGGAGGGGCAATGACAGATTGACAAAGAGGATTTCTTTGAGATGATCCCTGAATGCTTTTTATAAATAAGTGAGGCAGAGAAAAAGGACAGTCAGTGGAAAGTAATAAGTCCAGCACTTAATGATAGTACTTGCTAACCTTTCTTGTCTGCTATCTCTCTGCTGTGCTCAAATATTTACAGACACTGTCTCATTTAATCCTTAGAACAACCCTATGAAGTAAATACTTTATATCAATGGGGACACTGAGGAAAATAAAGGTTATATGACAACCCATTTTCAAATAGCTAAGAAATTGCAGACCTGGGAACTGAACCAACACTTTGACTCTAGGACCCACCTCTGAATCCACTATATGCTACCGGCTTCCAGAATTTGGGACTAAAGCAAACATTTTTTTTTTTTTTTAAGATTTTTTTTTATGCAAACCATTTTGAAAATCTTTACTGAATTTGTTACGATATTGCTCCTCTTTTGTGCTTTGTTTTGTTTTGTTTGGCCACAAGGCTTGTGGGATCCTAGCTTTCTAGCTCCCTGACCAGGAATCGAATCTGCACCCCTGTATGGGAAGGCAAAGTTCCAACCCCTGAACTTCCAGGACCCATAAAGCAAACATTTTCATGTTGAATAATATTTCTTTAGGCTTCCCTGGTGGTTTAGATGGTAAAGAGTCCACCCGCAATGTGGGAGACCTAGGTTCGATTACTAGGTTGGGAAGATCCCCTGGAGGAGGGCATGGCAAACCATTCCAGTATTCCGGCCTGGAGAATCTCCATGGACTGGTGGGCTCCAGTCCATGGGGTCACATGGAGTTGGAAACGACTGAGCAATTAAGCAAACAAGCACAGCACAATATTTCTTTATATCTGGAATGTTGGACAAGAGCAGGAGTGGAAATAAATGAAAACAAAGAGGAAATCAGGAGCTATACTAAGGGTCTCATGTTCCAAAGCTTCTATTTTAGACCAAAAAATTTAATTTCTTATACAATGATATTCTAAATGTTATAATCTGGGATCTCACCAAGATGTGTCTGATCACCAGAAAATATCTGCATCAAGCAGAGGTCAAATATTGAGACTCAGTAAAACCAGCATGACTTGTGATTATCTCAGAAGTGCTGTAGAAATTCCTGGGACTCATCTGTTGCATATCTAACTTATAGTAATATAAATATACATGAAATGTAGTAAACATTATCACATGTAGCTAAAGTGTTCTTAAAGGAGATTATGCAAAAACAGTTTTTTGTTTACATGGAATAGTTTAATGGATAGTAAAGTCTGTAAAACAACATTATTAAACATACATCAAACTCTTTTTATCTTGTGTAATCAAGAATTCCTATGATATGAAGTACAAGTTAATTGATATTTATTTATTAAACTATTCACACTCAGGAGCTATTTGGACCAACTTTATTTATATTGCATTTCTTAAAATAAAAACAATTGTGTATAGAAACTCTCACTCTTTTTTGGTGGGAACACAAAATGAAACAACCACTTTGTAAGACAGTTTGGCACTCTCTTACAAGTTAAACATAGTCTTAAAATACAGCCAGCAATCATGCTCCTAGATATTTACCCAAATGAGTTAAAATTTTATGTCCACACAAAAACCTGCCCACTAATGTTTATAGTTGCTTTATTCACAACTGCCAAAAACTGGAAGCAATGAACACGCCTTTCAATAGGACAATGGATAAACAAATAGTAATACAATTATGTGATGGGATATTTTCAAAGATAAAAAATAAATAAGCTATCAGGCCACAAAAAGACATGGAGGAGCTTTAAATGCATGTTGCTAAAAGAAAATAGCCAACCTGAAAAAGCTACATACTGTAAGATCCTAACCATATGATATTATGGGAAAGGCAAAACTATAGAGTTTGGGGGAGGGGGGGAGGGAATCAGTGGTTTCCCAAGTTCAGGAGAAGGGAAACAGGAATGAATTGGTGGAGCACAGGGTACTTTTAGGGTTTATGAAAGTATTCTGTGTGATACTATAATGAGATCACAAACCATTATGCATTTGTCAAAACTACAACACAAGGGGCTTCCCTCATAGCTCAGTCAGTAAAGAATCTGCCTGCAATGCAGGAGACCTGGGTTCATATTCCTAGGTCAGGAAGATCCTCTGCAGAAGGAAAGGCAACCCACTCCAGTATTGTTGCCTGGAGAATCGGAGCCTGTCGGGCTACAGTCCATGGTGTTGCAAGAGTTGGACCCAACTTAGCAACTAAACCACCACAACATAAGAGGTGAACCCTAATGCAAACTATGGAATTCAGCTAATGTACTGGTTCATCAGTTGTAACAAATACACCAAACTAATGCAAGATGTCAATAATAAGGGAAACCGTGAGAATGGAGCAGGGAGTATACAGGCATTCCTTGTACTTTCTGAACATTTTTTTCCTGAAAACCTAAAACTACTCTAAAATAATTAAATATATTAAAATTTAAAGAAAAAAATTATTTTGAGGCCATTTTGGGGAAGCTTATGCCATGGATAGCTGAATTCTAAAATTCAAAGCGTTAAGTTTCAATACATTTCAGAATTTAGCAGGAATCTGGAGATTCTCTAGTAAAGCATTTTCTCAGTTACTCAGTCATGTCTGACTATTTGTGGCCCCAAGGGCTGTAGCCTGCCAGGCTCCTCTGCTGATGGAATTTTCCAGGCAAGAAGACTGGAGTGGGTGCCATTTCCTACTTCGGGGGTTGGGAATCTATGTCTCTTATATCTCCTGCATTGACAGGCAGATTCTTTACCACTAGCTCCACCTGGGAAGCCCAGGTTTAAGCATGACTTTGTTTACTTCAGAATCTCACACTCAGGAAGTTTAATGCCTGTCCCCATGGCCACAAAACATGCAAACGGGAGAACCTGGCTTTGGACTCAGTTTACTTGACATATAGTTCATAACACTCTTCAGTACACCAACTGACTCTAGTTGTAAAAGGATCAAGGATACAAATCAAAGGTTGAGGTCCTTTGAACAGCAGTGAAAATGTAAGTGTACATTATCCATGTGCTTTTTGGTTTTCCAGTAATGGTCCATATTTTGAAAACATGCTCACAGACAAACTACAAACACTCCCTGTCAGGGGCTTTTGATGTGTCTCCTATAAAGAAATATACTCAGAGCAAGGTAGAACCTGCTTGTTTGATTGATTCACTGAAGACTATCTGAGTTACTGTATTGCATTTTGAGGGGGATGAGAGAAGGAGTAGTTATGAAAAATTCCTAACTTGTACAGTCCCTTCTTTTTCAAAATCTAGCATCGAAAAATTCCTAACTTGTACAGTCCCTTCTTTTTCAAAATCTAGCATCTGTGTAGATTTTTGTAATTTGGCAGATCCTGTATCTGGACAAGACAAATTTCAGCTGGAAAAATATGTTGTGAAAAATCTTTCAGATGTCACATCACAACTGGGGCCTCTGCTAAATCCAAAGTGCAGCTGGACCATATTATTACATAGTTATTTTATTTGCATTCCTGACCCCTAAGGAGTAAGTGGATTTCCATCTGGTATATTATATCATTCTTCTTCTGTGATGAAGGTAAGCATTTTTTTAAAGTTATACTAACAGCATAACTGAATTAAGCATGATTAATCAATTATTTGAAATAATATTATTCTTTATTAACTTAGCAAGGAACTGGGAAACCAACTGTATCTCAAAAAAGAATTAATATTTGAATATGATCATTGTTAAACAACTCTGTACAGTTAAAGTTCAGAATTAAAGACAAAGTTAAATATATTTTATTCAAAGGGATTTTTAAAATAATATATCTTTAAAGTATCTATTATCTGTTTAGCATCATGTGACTTCTTCAGAGTCTCAAAGTTGGTCATTGTCTAACTCTTGAGCAAAACCCAAGGCTTTCACTGAGTTAGAAGACAGCAGAGTTCATATTATCAGAAAAGAAAGAGAGAGAAGGGGACAGAGACAAAGAAAAGAAAAAAGAATGAATTTCTCACATAAATTATGATTTACATAAAAGATCCTCATATCTGTTATGTAATTTCTACTCAAGAGCAGGGAAAATATTCATATGCTAATGTCATAGATGAAAGCATGGCCACCCAGTTAGGTTAAGGGAGCTCTCCGAGCTGGTGGAGTCAGAAACTGATCTCAATCTTCTGCTTTAAATTATATCTAGCTACTTTAAAGCAAGAGAGGAAAGACATTCTGAAAACGTGCTTTCTGTTTAATCATATGCCGTACCAGTACCTTATTCCCCTGAGATACTGTTATGGAACAGTCTGAAATCACCAACTATTTCCCATGAAAGAAGTTCCTAAATTAAATGTACTGGTAGAAAGGGCAACTACTGACAAGTATCTTATATTTGATAAATTTACCCTCTTCTATTTGGAAAAAGGTTAAAAACTACTTGTGTTCAAAAGTGAGTCTTTAGGAGAGTAAAACGTGGTGGTGGTCTGGGAGCTGATGCTGGAAGTGACTCAGTAGAATCACACAGCTATGCCTGCACCTTTTCACATCAGAGCGCTCTTGGCAATGATTTTCCATTAGGAGGCCAGATTCAGAAGGCTTCCAGTTTAGGGAAGTTCTGTGGACTTCTGACCTCAAGACCTTGGATTTGAAAGAATTCCACACGGCTGAGAGAGAGAGAGAAAAACTGGCGTCCAGAGCAGTGGGGGCTCCAAGGAGGCCACAGCTGTATCCTGAATGGGACAGAGCAAGTGTTTGCTTGGCAAGCAGGCCCAAATTGTCACAATTCATGAGGAGACGTGGGCCCTCAGGAGATGGTTAAATTTAATATCATGCTGGCTATCCTCTTTTTACCATCTTTATCCTGTCCTGAGCCCCATTGGGCTGTCCCCTATGGACCTCCTTATGCTGTTTCCTTCATCTCTGGCTTTCACTGGGTCAGACAAATGAGAGTAACTTGCCAGGCAGACGGAGAATTGACCTTTCTCCTTCTCCTTTCTCCCCACTAACTGTGGCTGGTTCAACGGCCCTGTGTCTCTGCTTCTACTGCCACGCTTATTCAGAGACCCTCCATCCCCAAGGCTACAGATTTCCTTGGATTCTGATGATACCAGTCCCTTCCCCTTTTCTCTACAGGGTTGGTCATTTCTTGCAACTGTTGCTTGTTAGGGATAATCAATCATTCTCTCTACTTCATCTCCTGAACACACCTCTGTCTAGCTCCTTCATTATAAAGTCTTTTTCAGTTCAATACTTTGGATGTGTTGCTGCTCAAAACTTAATATAAGGTAATAATAATAGCTAATAAGTATTACTATATGCCAAATATTATAAGTAAAAATGAGATAAAATTTTATAGTAAATGTCTGAGGCTGATATACATTATTCACAAATAAATACTAGAAATGTTGATTGGTTTCACCAAGGCCATGCATCTCAAATGGATGAATCAGGATTCAAGCTCTGATTTTCTGACTCCAGAGTTTAGTCTCATTTATTATGTGATCTACATTGTAAATCATCACATCCGCTAGCAAATATCAAAAAAGCCTATGTGTAAAGTTTTAGAAAATTTCATAGTTGAAAAAAATCAAATGAAGTCTGGCTTTCCAAATCGTATTTCCAAAAGGGTAAAATTTCCACATTCTGCTTAACTATTACACCATAAGATGATACAGCAAGTATTCGTACTTGCTAAGCCAACAGTGTATATTTTCACATGTGGAAATTCTGGTTTTAACATTAGCTACGTGGTAGTAAGATGCCTATATAAATCTGCCCAACAACAAAGTGAATGATACAACATCTGTCACTGTTTTTCTTCAGAAACACCAATAGCTTTGCAGCCTAATCCCAAAGAGACAGACTGATCTCATCCTGCATTTGATGTCCTGAGAAATATCTACTGATCTATAAAACTTTTCACCAGCTGCAACAGAGAAAAACCTGTCATTAGTTGTTCAGTAAGCGTTGGGAGCCTAATAATACTGGAGAGTATCCTGTCCACAATTTTTTTTTAATCAAGCAAAATTTTGTCTTACTGACTTATTATAGGGGTTATGATATTCAGACAGACAGAGTTATGCCAAAGTATGTTACTGTCAAAAGATACAAGGATGAATTCATGTTGGGGTTACAGAAATAAAAGTTATGGCTATACACCTGAGTTGGTATTATTTATTATAAGTTTCAGACAGTTCATCTTCTTTGCTTATGTTATTCTATATCAGGGAAAAATAGAAATATTAGCCTTGAGAGTTACAGGGACACAGTTGAATTCCATTCTTCTTAATGTTGCTGATTTAAAAACATGAATGTTCTTCTCAAAGCTAAATTTGGCCTTATTCATGTTACCTTATATTTCTCTTGAAAAAGTAAAAGCTAATTGAATGTATAAATGAAGGGACCAATTCGTGAATGAAAAAATCAGGTACCTCTTAGACTGAAAATTATTTGCTGAGGGCTGGTTAATATAAAAATTACCTTATACAATATTTTAAAATTTCTAGTTTACTTGATTCTCCTTTTACTCATAAAACAGGAGGAGAAAATTTCACAATTATTGAACATTTTTTATGTGTGGGATATAGCTAATGAAATTATTTAAACTTTAAAATAAGTATAGTATGTAGCCAAAGGTGACTTATGGTCAAGAATAAGGAAGGCCTTAACCGAAGAATCAGATCTATGTTTGAGTCCCAGCTGGTGATATGAGTAGATCCAGAACTTCTACATAGAAGGGATATTAAATGTTTATGAGAGTCACAAATAAAACTCATCTTACATATAGGAGATAAATTGATAGGATGGATATGCCAATTTTATTGCTAATAAAAACTGTATTGGAAGATATGACTTAGGATAATGGCCAAATAAGTTTGGGAATGCCCTTTGTTCTTTATATACACCCTCAACCTCTCTTAAAACAGTGGCATAGTCCATTGAAAGAAAATTTGAGGTCTACTGAGGCAAACCCACTTATCAGTACTTGCTGCCACTTGGAGGTCTGGAATAAAAGTGGAAGGAAACAGAATGAATAGAGCAGCACTCCCCAGTGCCTATTAACTGAGAGTCATTTAGTTCCATCTAGTTGAGCACAGGGACTTTGCTCCTGGCTCAGTGGTAAAGAATCTGCCTGTCAATGCAGGAGACATGGGTTCAATCCCTGGGTTGGGAAGATTCCCTGGAGAAGAAAAATGGCAACTCACTCCAGTATTGTAGCCTGGGAAATTCTATGGACAGAGGAGCCTGGTGGGCTATATAGTCCATGGTGGTCACAAAAGAGTCAAACCTGACTTAGTGACAACAACATGCAATTGAGCACGATGCCAGGCACAGCTTGTGATGTTTAATAAGCCACAGCACTACTAAAAGGCACAAATGTTCTGATTTTTCCATTCTAACCTAGGGTCTTCAGAAAGGAATACGGCCCCACTGACATCTTCATTTTGGACCAGTGAGATCATTTCAGGTTTCTGACCTCCAGAATGGTAAAATAATAAATTTGTGTTGTTTCAAGCCATTTGATTTGTGGTCATTTGTTACAGCAGCAATAGGGTACTAATAGAGACATGAAAGGCAAACCCTTCTTGCCCACAACACACTCTTCCTTTACCTAAGTGAACAAGCATGGAATCAAAGGCTAATATCTAAGGCTGGATTAGAAGGTGACATGGCATGAATTCCAGTTGTGAGGAGTGGTAAGAAAGATATCTTGATGTAAATGGGTTGTTTGCCACTAATATGCTTTGAGAAATATTATATAGGAGGTTTTGGTGGAAAGACAATGGAAGAGTCAACCCTTTTACCTCAGTGACATGCCAGCTTTTGGAGACCCTGAATAAAATGACAAAGGCAGAGTATTTCTATAACATTTTTTCATGAACACATTGTGCTTTGTAGGCAATTTTAAACCACACTGCCATTCTGTGGCTCTGTCAGTAAAAACTGGTTACCAAAATACAGATTACTCCAACGCAAAAGAACTCCAAAGCAACGTATCATGTCCATTTAACTCTACCTTTTAATCTAGCACTAAACCAAAAGGTTTTGTGAAGAAATCCAACAGTAAGACTCACTTGTTCTATTTTAGAAACTAGTAAAAATGACTATTAATAGTTTAGGCTAATTATCGTCTTTAGGACATAAGCTGACCTTTTGAAGTAGAGCTGCCTTGTGTCCATTCCCCTGAGTTGAAATTGTACCTTTTATTTGGGTTCTACCTGGAAGAGAACCAGCACCAACCAGAGAACATAAAGTCTCATGGGCTTCAGGTGGGATAGCGTTAGGAAACTGTAAATTATATGAATCAAACTTGGTCTCTTCAAAGCAATTTACAGTGATGCATTAGAACTTAACAGAAGTTTATCTGTATACAATTCTTTTCACTGCTTCTTTAAAACCAGTTTGTGGGAGATGTTTGGCTATGCATTGATCCAGAATTCTGGATCCTTATGTTTTCTTTTGCTCATTCACCCTTCTCTGGCCACCATTGCCTCTCCTTGCTGTCTGGAAGCTAAAATTTGGAAAGAATTTCAAAAGGCTTCTGCCCTCTAAGACCCCTACTTCTGTTCTCAGACAAAACATGGACTTCTGGGATGGCAATTTAATCTGAGTTTTCTGAGTTTTCTTTCTCTACCAATGTCTCTAGGAGAAGCAACTTATGAAACACATCTGGAACACACTCATCTATGAAATGGAAATTCCCTTAAGTGAGTGAGCACATGTGATTAGTGATAAATATTTTCTTATGTATTCATTCACAGACTAACTTGCAAAATTTTGAGCAATCATCCAGGAAAAACACACACAGGGTAAATAAAGGTGATATTAATAAATAGGAGACGTTGTTTTCACAAATTCACAGCTATTTTTGAAGAACTAAAAGCTGAATATGGATGTTCCCCTGACTCCAGGAACATCTCACTCTAGATCACGACCCATGGGTATTTTTAGGTCCTTTAACATGAATTTCATGTTTTAAAAGGCTTACTTTACAAATTTTGTATGTGAAAAAAGATACAGCTGAGTAAATTTACTGTTATCTTCTGGGTTTAAATTTAACTTCAAGTGAAAACATGCATTAATGCGTCTGTCCAAATACGTAAGGCTTCCCAGGTGGCTCAGTGGTAAAGAATCTGTTTGCCAGTGCAGGAGATGCAAGTTCAACGCCTGGGTCCAGAAGATCCCCTGGAGGAGGAAATGGCAACCAACTCCAGTGTTCTTGCCTGAAGAATCCCATGGACAGAGGAGCCTGATGGGCTACAGTCTGTAGGGTCGCAAAAGAGTCAGACATGACTTGGTGACTGAGATACACACACACACACCCCAAATACATAAATTATGTGTCTTCATGATTAATAGCCTCACACAAATATCATATTCAGTTCACACAAACATATGGGGAAATGGATTTCTTTTAGAGAGCAAGCAGGTTTGGTCAATAATTACTAACTAAATTAAGCAATGAGGGAAAAAGACAACCAATTGGTAAGAAATATGGTACCTCAAGTTAATAATTTAAATAATATATAATGTTATGCTAAAAACAGTATTATAAAAATCTTAACCCATCAATTTTTATGTTCCCCCAATAAAGCATAAAATTTCAAAAATAGAAATTTTACATATGCATGAATAAATATGTTCCTTATATTTATGCTTTCATATATAAAAAGCAAAACTCATTAGGGGGATAAGATGTATGGTAAGACCATTTGGTTATAGATTTGACATTCACAACTTTTCAAATTTTGGCTTTTTATACTATTTCCAAACGTAGTCATAGATATCCACTGTCATAGAAATACAGTGATGAAATTTAAAGGAAATCATGGTCATATGTCTTTTAAAACATAGCTGATTTCAAATCCTATTTTCATGTATCTTGCTTTTTAAAATAGGGGCTTCCCTGGTTGCTCAACAGTGAAGAATCTGCCTGCAATGCAGGAGATACTGGAGACATAGATTTGATCCCCGGGTTGGGCAGATCACCCAGAGGAGGAAATGGTAACCCACTCCAGTAATCTTGCTGGGAAAATCCCCTGGACAGAGAAGCCTGGTGGGCTATAGTCCATAGGGTCACAAAGAGTCAGACATGACTGAGCAACTGAACACACACACATGACTTGTTAAAATGTTTTCCTATGAAATGAAAGGGATATTGGTCTCTATTAAACAAAATAAAATAGTAAAGAAACATATTCCAGATGAAGGAACAAGACAAAACCAAAAAAAAAAAAAAACAACTAAGTGAACATAGGCAATCTTAGACTGTTTATTAGTTGAGGAGAAAGTTTTGTCATTTCTTGAGGTAAAAAATATACAGGGAACACTTAAAAGCAGGTGAATAATGATAAAATCAGTTTTCAGCATGCTGAGATTGAGGTACCTATGGACATCCCAGAAGGAATGTTCAGTAGAAAGAGGAATATAAAATTATCGAGTATATATGTGGGTCAAATATCTGGACTCTAATGTAGGGATAGCCAAGCCAGGGTACATGGCTCAAATCCAGCCCACTTCTTAATTTTTTAAATAAAGTTTTATTAGCATGCAATGATGTTATTCATTTACACATGGCTGTGGCTGCTTTTGCTCTACAATACCAGAGGTGAACAGTTACAACAGGGATTTATGGCCCACAAATAAAAAATATTTAATACCTGGCCCTTTACCTAGAAAAAATTTGCTAACTTCTATTCTAGAGCAGAAATCTATAATAAATACACATCCCTCAACACAAGATGTGAATGAATGCATTCATTTGATCAATTAGAAAATATTATTTATTAAAAACTATCTCTGTGCCAGACATTAGAGTAACAAATGAGATATGGAAATTCTTCAGTAAAAGTAATAATTTAGCATTTTAAAAATATTTGCAAGTATAATTGTGATAAGAAAAAAGATAATATTAAAGACATTTTGCTTTCCCCTCAAGGTATTACAAGAAGAATATCTTATCAAGACAAACATTTGACTTTGGCCAGTTTTGACAGTTTTCAAACAATTTTGTTTAGGTTCATGCAAATTTTCTACTGGAATGTTACATGATATTGTCTTCTCTGTCATTTCTCCCATCATTCAACATGAACACATAACTCCAGAAACAAGAAAATGCTTTCAGACCGACACCTATGAAGCTCCAAAGGAGCTTCCAGCACAAGCAGACCAATGATGAGGTGGTTTGAGGAGAAGACTCTTCTCGGCATACCTGTAACTCCAGTAAAGAAAGTAGCCATTCATTCATTCAGCCACTTAGTCATCTACCCACTCACTTAGAACAAGTTTTGGAGGTACTTATTATTTACCAAGCACTGTCTTGGCCCTGAATATATAAAAGTGAACAAAGTAATGATTCTAGGAACTAATATACTTATTGACCTAATTGAGGAAACTATGTTTCATGGAGTTCTGAGGGAATATAATGGTAAAGTTGAAAGAATTGGGTGGGAAATTGAACAAATGTATTAACCTCTACTTTTCACCAAATCCCATAAAAATGTTAAAAAAAAATGAGTCAACATCAAAAAAGGACAATGAAAAGAAGAACTAAGACTACAGCAATAGAAATTTAGAAACTAGAAAGAAAGACAAAGTTCACTTACCTAAAAGAACTAAGAGGTTTACAGTTTTAGCAATAACATGTAAAGAGCTTGGAAATAACTGCTATTACAATTTTTAAAAAGAATATTAATGACTTTTCTTGAACTCATCAGACAATGCAGGCTTCAGGGAAAATACTATACTGGCTTTGTTGTTATTTTTTAGTTTCTCAGTCATGTCTGATTCTTTGCAACCCTGTGGACTATAGCCTGCCAGGTTCCTCTGTCCATGGGATTTCACAAGCAAGAATACTGGAGTGGGTTGTTATTGCCTTAGGCAGATGAATTCAGAGACTTGCAGTTTGGAATCTGCTAACTAGAGCAGAAGCAGAGGTAGCCATAAACTGATTGTTGTTGTTTGTTGTTCAGCCAGTAAGTCATGTCTGACTTTTTGCAATTCCATGGACTGCAGCTTCCCTGTCCTTCACTATCTCCCAGAGTTTGCTCATACACATGTCCATTGAGTTGGCTGATGCCATCCGATCATCCCATCTTCTGTCACTCCCTTCTCCTCCTGCCCTCAATCTTTTCCAGCATCAGGGCCAACATTTAAGTAGTAATTCTGTGACTTAGCATGAAAATGAGAGATTCTTAGGTTTTGAGGTCTTAGGGGACCTTTTGTGGGTTTTACCTCTAGAAAATCTACCAGATTTCAGTTGAAGATCTGGTGACGATCCCCTAAAGGCTCTGGAATGGGAAAGGGATGTGTAATCTTTGTTCAATATATGACAAAAAGCAAGAAAAAATAGTCTAAAGAGATAAAGTAAGCTTTAGAACTAGACTCAAATGTAACACAGATGTTAAAATTATCACAGGAAATGTTTTAAAACTCTTGACAAAACATTATGAGCTCTAATTTAACAAGTTAGATAATGTGCAAGAACACTTGGAGTAAGCAAAGAGCTACAAACTCTGAGGAAGAATTCAAAGGAAATGCTAGAAATGCCCAACCCTATAATAGACATTAAGAATGCCCATGATAAGTTCATCAACAAATTAGATAAATCTGAGGAAAGCGTCAGTGAGCTTGAAGACAGATCAATATAAACTTCCCAAAATGAAATTCAAAAAGAAGGGGAAAAAAACCCAAACCCAGAACATCCAAAACCTGTGGAATAATGTCAAAAGATATAACATACACATAACTGGCATACCACAATAAGAAGGAATATTTGAAGTAATAATGGCTGAGAAGCTCCCAAACTTTATGATAGACACCAAACCACACATCCATGAAAGTCAGAACAAAAATAGGTACCAAAACACTACTTCCACATACATAATATTAAGAAACCCTCATCCTCCAAATGGAGAAGGCAATGGCAACCCACCCCAGTACTTTTGCCTAGAAAATCCCATGGACGGAGGCTGCAGTCCATGGGGGTCACTAAGGGTCGGAAAAGACTGAGTGACTTCACTTTTACTTTTCACTTTCACGCATTGGAGAGTGAAATGGCAACCCACTCCAGTGTTCTTGCCTGGAGAATCCCAGGGATGTTGAAGCCTGGTGGGCTTCCGTCTATGGGGTTGCACAGAGTCGGACACGACTGAAGCAACTTAGCAGCAGCATCCTCCGACATAAAGAGAGAAAGACAGAAAAAAAAAATCTTAAAAGAATCTAGAGAAGGGAAAATGCACCTTACTTATAAAGGAACAAAGATACAATGGACTTTTTGTCAGAAATTATGCAAGAAAGAAGGTAGGATCTTCAGTGTTGAAAGAAAAATAAAAAGAACCAGCCAAGAATTCTGTATCCAGAAAGATTACTCTCTAAAGTGAAAGAGAAAACTAATACAATTATGTAAAGTTTAAAAATAAAATAAAATTTAAAAAAAAAAAAAAAACTTCCTAAGACAAACAAAAACTGAAGGAATTCATCATTAGCATAGTGTGAGTCACTCAGTCATGTCCGACTCTTTGCAACCCCATGGACTATACAAGCCATGGAATTCTCCATGCCAGAATACTGGAGTGGCTAGCCTTTCCCTTCTCCAGGGTATCTTCCCAATCCAGAAATCAAACCCAGGTCTCCCACATTGCAGGTGGATTCTTTACCAGCTGAGCCTCAAGGGAAGCCCAAGAATACTGGAGTGGGTAGCCTATCCCTTCTCCAGTGGATCTTTCTGACCCAGGGATCGAACCGGGGTGTCCCGCATTGCAGGCGTATTCTTTACCAACTGAGCTATGAGGGAAACCCCATTATTAGCATACCTGTATGCAAAAAAAAGTTAAAAGATTTCTTAACTAGAAGGAAGATGATATACACCACAAACTTGAATCTACTTAAAGGAAAAGAACATGTCAGAGAAAAAAAATTTTTTTAAAGATTAAAAAATATTTTATTTTTCTTATTCTTATTTAATATAAAAGATAACTGTGTTTCAAGTAATAATAGTAACAATGTTCCATGTGAGTATAGCCTATGGATAAATAATGAATGACAGCAATGTCATAGGGAGAGGAAACAGGGATTGGAAATATTCTGTTGCTACAAGCAAAGTGGTCTAGTATCATTCTAATAACACTTAGATTGATTAAAAATGCATATTGGGAGGCTTCCTTGATGGCTCAGTAGTAAAAAAAAAAAAAGTCCACCTGCCAAGACGGGAAACATGGTAATCCTTTACCCAGAAAGGCCATACATGCCATGGGGCAAACTAAGCCCAAGCATCTCAACAGTTGAGCCTATGCTCTAAAGCCCAGGAGCCACAACTACTGAGCCCATGTGCTGTAACTACTGAAGCCCATGTGACCTGGAGCCTGTGCTCAGAAACAAGAGGAGCCACCATAAAGAGAGGCCCCATGAGTAGCCTCCGGTCACCGAAACCAGAGAGAAGCCCAAGCAGCAACAACCACAAAGAACCATCACAGCCATAAGTAAATACATAAAAAAATTATATATAATTCTTCGTGATTGTTGCTGCTTTATTATATATATAAAGACTATCAGACAGGGCAGTTAAAGAAAATGCATATTGGAAAATCTAAGGCAAATGCAACATTAAAAAAAACTAATTTATGTGCTACGATGTGAAGTAAAAGGGAATCATACTGGATGTTCATTTAGTAGCAGATAAGGCAGAAAAGGGGGAAAAAGAACAAATTCAATGAATAGAACAAAGTTACAAACATGTTAGATATTAATCCAACTGTATTAAGAATAATTCTCAACGTGGATGGTCAGAGCACCAATTTAAATTCAAAGATTGTCAGAATGGGTATAAAAGCAAGACTCAATTTATGTTGTCTGATGGAAGTCAACCTTAAAAATAAAATCTCCGATTGGTTAAAAAGGATGGAGCAATGGACATTGTGCTAACAATAATCAAAAGAAAACTAAAGTAACTGTATTGATTCCAAATAAAGCATACTTCAGAAGAAGGAAAGTTATCATGGATAAATGGGCATTATATAATGATAAAGAAGTCAATTTTAATTTCTCTTAAATGTGTATACCTAACAAGAGTGTGTCCAAAAAAAAAAAAAGAGGCAAAAACTGATAAGATGAAAGGGAGAAATAGACAAATTCATTACTGCAGCTGAAGACTTCAACACTGTTCCTTCAGCAACTGATTGACCATCAAGCAGAAAATGAGAATATATTTTACCTGAAAAACACTATCAATTAATTTGAACCAATTGATATTTATGGACTACTTCAGCCAACAACAGCAAGGTACACATCCTTCACAAGCTCACATAGAGCATTCATCAAGACTGACCACACTCTGGGAGGACATAAAATATGTCTTAACAAATTTAAGAGAATAGAAAAACACAAAGTATGCTTTCAGACGCAAAGGGATTACAGTACAAATCAAACAGAAAGATAGATGTCAAATCCCCAAATATTTGAAGTTAGACAATATGCTTTTTAATAACTTTAAGGTTAAAGAAGACAAATGTTTGAGTCAAAGAAAATAATTGTTTAAAATTACTTGAAGAGAATAAAAATATAAAGACAACTTATCAAAATTTGTGGAATGCAGTAAAAAGCAGTGATGGGAAGAAATTTATAGCATTAAGTGCATGTATTTCATCTTAAGAAACTAGACACAATATTTTTAAAATGTTTGTGACTCTTGTAAGCAGCCATTTTTTGAAAAATGACATGATAATAATGTCTAATTTGTATATTCTTGTAATTGTTTTACTTTAGAGCTGTTTGTAAATGTGAGAAATTATAATAAAGCCTGTTATAAGCTCAATGGTTGTAGCCCCTCAAAACTCATATATTGAAATCTAATTTTCAAGGTGATGGCATTAAGAGGTGGGGAAGTTGAGAGTGATTAGATCATGAGGGTGATTCCCTCATGATGGGGATTAGTGCTTTTATAAATCAGGTGACAGAGAAGGTCCCTTGCCCCTTCTGCCATGTAGGTTATAGCAAAACTACAATCGCCCATGAACCAGGAAGCAAGTCCTCACCAAATACACAGTCTCTGGAACCTTGATTTTGGACATCCCAGCCACCAGAAGAGTAAGAAATAAATGTCTCTCGTTTATAAGCCATCCAGTCCCTGACATTTGTTAGAGCAGCCTTCACAGATTAAAGCACTGTGTTTTTTTCAACAGTTATATGAAAAAACTATTGAGAACCATTAGCTCTTTATGGACTTTTTTTCAGTGAAGGGATGATGTGGACATAAAATTTCAGTATTGTTTCAGATGCAGGGGAGGATTACGGGAGAATCAGCTACCTCTTTCCTCACCCCTTAAGTGTTAGCATGCTTGAAAATCCTTGGGTTAGATTACACTTCATCACATTTGATAATAAAATGCTATAATATATAAACAGTCATGTATAAGTCTTTTAACTAAATTTGTGATTTTTATATACAGTTGTCCCTTGAACAGAGTGCCAGACATCCTTGAGTTCAAGGATAACTATGAACAAAGCTAGAGGAAGTGATGAAATTCAAGCTGAGCTCTTTCAAATCCTGGAAGATGATGCTGTGAAAGTGTTGCACACAGTATGCCAGCAAATTTGGAAAACTCAGCAGTGGCCACAGGACTGGAAATGATCAGTTTTCATTCCAATCCCAAAGAAAGGCAATGCCAAAGCACGTTCAAACTACCACACAATTGCACTCATCTCACACGCTAGCAAAATAATGCTCACTCAAAATTCTCCAAGCCAGGCTTCAATAGTACAGGAAGTGTGAACTTTCAGATATTCAAGCTAGATTTAGAAAAAGCAGAGGAACCAGAGATCAAACTGCCAACATCCGCTGAATCATCGAAAAAGCAAGAGAGTTCCAGAAAAACATCTACTTCTGCTTTATTGACTATGCCAAAGCCTTTGACTGTGTAGATCACAACAAACTGTGAAAAATTCTGAAAGATATGGGAATACCAGACCACCTGACCTGCCTCTGGAGAAATCTGTATGCAGGTCAAGATGCAACAGTTAAAACTGGACATGGAACAATGGTCCAGTTCCAAATTGGGAAACGAGTATGTTAAGACTGCATATGGTCACCCTGTTTATTTCACTTATATGCAGAGTACATCATGCAAAATGCCAGGCTGGAGGAAGCCCAAGCTGGAATCAAGATCTCCAGGAGAAATTTCAATAACCTCAGATATGCAGATGACACCACACTTATGCCAGAAAGCGAAGAGGAACTAAAAAGCCTCTTGATGAAAGTGAAAGAGGAGAGTGAAAAAGTTGGCTTAAAGCTCAACATTCAGAAAACAAAGATCATGGCATCCAGTCCCATCACTTCATGGCAAATAGGTGGGGAAACAATGGAAACACTGTAGACTTTATTTTCTTGGGCTCCCAAATCACTGCAGATGGTGACTGCAGCCATGAAATTCCCCGGTGGCTCAGATGGTGAAGCATCTGCCTACAATGTGGGAGACCCAGGTTCTATCCCTGGGTCAGGAAGTTCCTCTGGAGAAGGAAATGGCAACCCACTTTAGTATTCTTGCCTGGAAAATCCCATGGGTGGAAGAGCCTGGTAGTCTACAGTCCATGGGGTCACAAAGAGTTGGACATGACTGAGCCACTTCACTTGCTTCTTGGAAGAAAAGCTATGACCAACCTATGCTAAGTCACTTCAGTCGTTTCCGACTCTGTGCGACCCCAAAGACGGCAGCCCACCAGGCTCCCCCATCCCTGGGATTCTCCAGGCAAGAACACTGGAGTGGGCTGCCATTTCCTTCTCCAATGCATGAAAGTGAAAAGTGAAAGTGAAGTCTCTCAATCATGTCCAACTCTTAGCGACCCCATGGATTGCAGCCTAACAGGCTCCTCTGTCCATGGGATTTTCCAAGCAAGAGTATTGGAGTGGGGTGCCATTGCCTTCTCCGATGACCAACCTAGACAGCATATTAAAAAGCAGAGACATTACTTTGCTGACCAAGATCCATTTAGTCAAAGCTATGATTTCTCCAGTAGCCATGCATGGATGTGAGAGTTGGACCATAACCAAAGCTGAACATCAAAGAATTGATGCTTTTGAACTGTGGTGCCAAGGAAGACTCTTGAGAGTCCTTGGACTGCAAGGAGATCCAACCAGTCCATCTTAAAAGAAATTAGTCCTGAATATGCAGTGGAAGGACTGATGCTGAAGCTGAAGTTCCAATACTTTGGCCACCTGATGCAAAGAACTGACTCATTTGAAAAGACCCTGATGCTGGGAAAGATTGAAAGCAGGAGGCAAAGAGGATGACAGAGGATAAGATGGTTGTATGGCATCACCAACTCCATGGACATGAGTTTGAGCAAGCTCCAGGACTTGGTGATGAACAGGGAAGCTTGGCGTGCTGCAGTCCATGGGGTTGCAAATAGTTGGACACGACTAAGTGACTGAACTGTGCTAAGCTGTCCTGTGAACAATAAAGGTTTGAACTTCAAGGGTCTACTTATACATTATTTTTTTCAATAAATACATATTACTTAACCACACTATCTGTGATTCATTGAATCTGCAGATGTAAAGGAAATTAGGGTACAGAGAACCCAAGTATATGGAGGGCCCAGTAACACTAACGTTTGCTCACAGTTCAATTGTATTCTTAATCTTTTGTAATTTGCTTATTTATGGACTTGTGTCAAATGTCCAGTTTTTTAGTTTCAATATTTTAACAATTTTTGAACAGCTATATACATATTGTGCCAGATGTCAGAAATTAAAAGTGGAAAAGTCCTGTCCCTGACCTTCAATCAACTCATGGTTTAGTGAGATACACAATTACAAAGACACTTTCAAAATAATGGAAAATGTGAACTTGATTCATATAACAACTCAGTTTGCATTTTCCTATATTATAGAAGAGGAAGCTCTTGGGGTGGACGTTGTGAGTCATTGCCCAGGTCTCCTCTTGAGTACTGAGGCACTGATTTCTGTGCTGCCAGAACTTTTTTCATCGGATGGTTCACAAGGTGGTCCTATGGTGAAGGTCGTTACCTTGCACAAGGTCAAGTCACTTCTCAGAGACAACTGACACACTATCTTGCTGCTATTGGGGTACAGGAGTTCAGCTGCTTTGCTGAATTGGAGTCAAGTCTAAAGTTCACTCAGCTCTAGAGCTTTCCATCGGATCTGCCAGTATTGCAGTTGTGACCTCAACACAGTTCAACTTTTTCTGTCTTCCCTCTCTCCCTTATAAGGGTGTCTTCCCTTTCTCCCTTACAACTCGGCTTCCCTCTCTCCCTTATGAGGGCTGTTTCTGAGCTATTTTTCCAATCAACCTTTATGCCAGAAAGATTTGTCTTAGGATCTACTTTCTGATGAACCTGACCTAAGAAATTTCTAAGTATATGGATAGGTAAGAGTCTTCACTGTTAAAGAAACTACTGGGGGGCAACCTTGTA
Source organism: Bubalus bubalis (assembly GCF_019923935.1). Classification (NCBI taxonomy): domain Eukaryota; kingdom Metazoa; phylum Chordata; class Mammalia; order Artiodactyla; family Bovidae; genus Bubalus; species Bubalus bubalis. The sequence goes on from NC_059160.1 coordinate 99,117,015, forward strand.
AATAAGATAAGGCAATATTAAGGGAATCTATTAGGCAAGTCTAAAGTTGGATTTAAGGCTTCTCTGGAGGCTCAGTTGGTAAAGAATCCACCTGTACTGCAGGTGACTCATGTTCGATCCCTGGGTCAGGAAGATACTCTGGAGTTGAAAATGGCAATTCATTCCAGTATTCTTGCCTAGGAAATCCCATGGACAGAGGAGCCTGGCAGACAAACACGACTTAGTGACTAACCAACTACCACCAATGCTGGATTTCCAGGGTATTAGAAAATAGCATTCCAGGTAACTTTATCCAATAAGAGCATTGTAGATAACTAGCCCGGGATCCATACAGAGTAGATTTAACACAAAGAAAGTAAGACTAGTCTAGTCTTTAGATTGCTGTTATTGGGAATGTCTGTGACACTGAGAAAGAGATTTGAATGACTTCACAAACATGGAAAACTAGGGACATGTTTCTGACCCAGTCCCAACAAATTAATGGGGCCTCACGTAGGAAAACCTCAAATATCTATATGCCCGTTATCTGTTACGAATTAACCATTACTAATATCAAATTAAGTATAAAGTATTGAAATTTAGTTTTAAAAGCACTGGGTAAGATTACTAAGTACTTTCCAAAAGAGTAAAGCCTGTCTCATTGATAGTAAGCAACTTGAATTTAAGAAGTTAACTATACTAGTTATTTACTTAAACATTGTTAAGTTGTGTCCGCCTCTTTGTGACCCCATGAACTACAGCACACTAGGTTACCCTGACCTTCACAATCTCCCAGAGTTTGCTCAAATTCATGTCCATTGAGTCAGTGGTAACATCCAAACATCTCATCCTTTGTCACACCCTTCTCTTCCTGCCCTAAATCTTTCCCAGCATCAGAATATTTTCCAATGAGTCACACTTCCCATCAGGTCACCAAAGTATTGGAGCTTCAGCTTTAGCATCAGTCCTTCCAGTGAATATTGAAGGTTGATTTCCTTTAGGATTGACTAGCTTGATCTCCATGCTGTCCAAGTGCCCCTCAAGAGTCTTCTCCAGCATCAGTTTGAAAGCATCAATTCTTTGGCCCTCAGCCTTCTTTACAGTCCAACTCTCACATCCATAAATGTCTACTGGAAAAACCACAGTTTTTACTATATGAACATTTGTTGGCAAAATGATGTCTCTGTTTTTTTAATATGCTAAGTTTCTTTAAATATATTTAAAAAAATAACTACCATGTGGTTTTTTAGACTTTATTATTATTTGGAATAATAGTCATTAAGTGAATAATTAATAATCAAGTAAAGTTAATAATTATTGAGTAAAACAGCGAAGATAGAAAGCTATGATGGCCGTAATCAACTTGCTAAATTTTGAAAATCACTGAGTTAAAGGGAAAATGACAGTCTTGAAAGAAAGAGGCAAGGTGAAAAAAAACTTTGGATAGAGAAATGGAAGTAAAGAAGAACATAAGAAAGTTTAAACAGAAGAGGATTTGCAATTCTCTGTATGGGTACCTGGGGATCATCTGTAGGCTTCAGAGAGCAACTAGGGATGGTGAAGTCTGAACCCTGGAACATGGCAGGGAAAGCTGAGAGGACTGAAATCTCCAAAATTATCAATCTGAAAGGACCAACTTGAACTTGATCCTGTGCCGACTACGGGTCTTTACCAGTGAAGAGAGCTTCTTCTAGATATTTAAGGATGTAGCATGGAAGAATTGAATGTTGTATGCCCTGAAGCTGGGGAACATCAGACTCTACAGGGCCAATATTCAACAACTCTTGACTTAGGTCTGCCATGGGCCATGCCTCTTTAAACACAAGAAATATTGCAGTGAGACAAAGGGCAAATACCCCCTCTTTGATGGAATTTTCATTCTGGCACCCACAGCTAGGATGCCTTAGTATAAATTAAATTTGGAAGGAAATGAGCTATGAGTTTTAAACTGTGAATGAGCGTAACTTCACGTTTCCCAAGGTAGATTTTGTCTGGCACTGAGATTTTTTTCCTAAAAATCTTTGCACATGATTTCTGTTGTTTGGAATTAAATATTTAAGAGGTTTGTGTTTAATTGTAACATATACAATGTTTTAAAAAGAAATTTTAAAAGCATTTTACATAAATAGATGCTACTCTTTCAGGAAGATATTATCTTTAGTACTTTCATAAAAATAGCTAGTTTGCGCAGAAAGTATTTCTAGTAAGACCAAGATTAAAGGTTTTATTTGGCTATGCCATGTTAGTTTAAATGTATTTTATAGTCACAAAACTTACCCTTGTGCTCCTCATTTCACAGAACTGCTGTGACAAGACACAGATATTTTGCTAAAGCTCAGTTACCAGCACTGAGCAAAGAACTGAAAATGAATGCTTGCTAAAGAGTGTCAGGACCATCATTCCCAACGCATTAACTGGCCTGCAAATTACATTCTCAATGTTTATAAACAAACATTTGGTGATAAGAAAGCTTCCTTGGTGAACTTTTTTTACAGATAATTCAGTTCAATTCAGTTCAGTTCCTCAGTCTTGTCCAACTCTTTGCGACCCCATGAATCGCAGCACGCCAGGCCTCCCTGTCCATCACCAACTCCCGGAGTTCACTCAGACTCACGTCCATCCAGTCAGTGATGCCATCCAGCCATCTCATCCTCTGTCGTCCCCTTCTCCTCCTGCCCCCAAGCCCTCCCAGCATCAGAGTCTTTTCCAATGAGTCAACTCTTCACATGAGGTGGCCAAAGTACTAGAGTTTCAGCTTTAGATCATTCCTTCCAAAGAAATCCTAGGGCTGATCTCCTTCAGAATGGACTGGGTGGATCTCCTTGCAGGCCAAGGGACTCTCAAGAGTCTTCTCCAACACCACAGTTCCAAAGCATCAATTCTTCAGCGCTCAGCTTTCTTCACAGTCCAACTCTCACATACATACATGACCACTGGAAAAACCATAGCCTTGACCAGAAGGACCTTTGTTGGCAAAGTAATGTCTCAGCTTTTGAATATGCTATCTAGGTTGGTCATAACTTTCCTTCCAAGGAGTAAGCGTCTTTTAATTTCATGGCTGCAGTCACCATCTGCAGTGATTTTGGAGCCCCAAAACATAAAGTCTGACACAGTTTCCACTGTTTCCCCATCTATTTGCCATGAAGTGATGGGACCAGATGCCATGATCTTCGTTTTCTGAATGTTGAGTTTTAAGCCAACTTCTTCACTCTACTCTTTCACTTTCATCAAGAGGCTTTTTAGTTCCTCTTCACTTTCTGCCATAAGGGTGGTGTCATCTGCATATCTGAGGTTATTGATATTTCTCCTGGCAATCTTGATTCTAGCTTGTGCTTCTTCCAGTCCAGAGTTTCTCATGATGTACTCTGCATATAAGTTAAATAAACAGGGTGACGATATACAGCCTTGACGTACTCCTTTTCCTATTTGGAACCAGTCTGTTGTTCCATGTCCAGTTCTAACTCTTGCTTCCTGACCTGCATACAGATTTCTCAAGAGGCAGGTCAGGTGGTCTGGTATTCCCATCTCTTTCAGAATTTTCCACAGTTTATTGTGATCCACACAGTCAAAGGCTTTGGCATAGTCAATAAAGCAGAAATAAGTGTTTTTCTGGAACCCTCTTGCTTTTTTGATGATCCAGCAGATGTTGGCAATTTGGTTTCTGGTTCCTCTGCCTTTTCTAAAACCAGCTTGAACATCAGGAAGTTCACGGTTTATGTATTGCTGAAGCCTGGCTTGGAAAATTTTGAGCATTTCTTTACTAGTGTGTGAGATGAGAGCAGTTGTGTGGTAGTTTGAGCATTCTTTGGCATTGCCTTTCTTTGGGATTCAAATGAAAACTGACCTTTTCCAGTCCTGTGGCCACTGCTAAGTTTTCCAAATTTGCTGGCATATTGAGTGCAGCACTTTTACAGCATCATCTTTCAGGATTTGAAATAGCTCAACTGGAATTCCATCACCTCCACTAGCTTTGTTTGTAGTGATGCTTTCTAAGGCCCACTTGACTTCACATTCCAGGATATCTGGCTCTAAATGAGTGATCACACCATCGTGATTATCTGGGTTGTGAAGATCTTTTTTGTACAGTTCTTCTGTGTATTCTTGCCACCTCTTAATATCTTCTGCTTCTGTTAGGTCCATACCATTTCTGTCCTTTATTGAGCCCATCCTTGCATGAAATGTTCCCTTGGTATCTCTAATTTTCTTGAAGAGACCTCTAGTCTTTCCCATTCTGTTGTTTTCCTCTATTTCTTTGCATTGATGGCTGAGGAAGGCTTTCTTATCTCTTCTTGCTATTCTTTTGAACTCTGCATTTAGATGCTTATATCTTTCCTTTCTCCTTTGCTTTTTGCTTCTCTTCTTTTCACAGCTATTTGTAAGGCCTCCTCAGACAGCCATTTTGCTTTTTTGCATTTCTTTTCCATGGGGATGGTCTTGATCCCTGTCTCCTGTACATTGTCACGAACCTCCGTCCCTAGTCTATCAGGCACTCTGTCTATCAGATCTAGTCCCTTAAATCTAATCTCACTTCCACTGTATAATCATAAGGGATTTGATTTAGGTCATACCTGAATGGTCTAGTGGTTTTCCCCACTTTCTTCAATTTAAGTCTGAATTTGGCAATAAGGAGTTTATGATCTGAGCAGCAGTCAGCTCCCGGTCTTGTTTTTGATGACTGTATAGAGCTTCTCCATCTTTGGCTGCAAAGAATATAATCAATCTGATTTCAGTGTTGACCATCTGGTGATGTCCATGTGTAGAGTCTTCTCTTGTGTTGTTGGAAGAAGGTGTTTGCTATGACCAGTGTATTCTCTTGGCAAAATTCTATTAGTCTTTGCCCTGCTTCATTCCATACTCCAAGGCCAAATTTGCCTGTTATTCCAGGTGTTTCTTGACTTCTACTTTTGCATTTCAGTCCCCTATAAAGAAAAGGACATCTTTTTTGGGTGTTAGTTCTAAAAGCTCTTGTAGGTCTTCATAGAACCGTTCAACTTCAGCTTCTTCAGCATTACTGGTTGGGGCATAGGCTTGGGTACCGTGATATTGAATGGTTTGCCTTGGAAACGAACAGAGATCATTCTGTCTTTTTTGAGATTGCATCCAAGTACTGCATTTCGGACTCTTGTTGACCATGATGGCTACTCCATTTCTTCTAAGGGATTCATGCCCATAGTAGTAGATGTAATGGTCACCTGAGTTAAATTCACCCATTCCAGTCCATTTTAGTTCACTGATTCCTAGAATGTCGACATTCATTCTTGCCATCTCTTGTTTGACCACTTCCAATTTGCCTTGATTCATGGACCTAATATTCCGGTTCCTATGCAATATTGTTCTTTATAGCATCAGAATTTGCTTCTTTCACCAGTCACATACACAACTGGGTTTTGTTTTTGCTTTGGCTCCATCCCTTTATTCTTTCTGGAGTTATTTCTCCACTGATCTCCAGTAGCATATTGGGTACCTACTGACCCAGGGAGTTCTTCTTTCAGCATCCTATCATTTTGCCTTTTCATACTGTTCATGGGGTCCTCAAGGCAAGAATACTGAAGTGGTTTGCCATTCCCTTCTGCAGTGGACCAAATTCTGTCAGACCTCTCCACCATAACCCTCCGGTCTTGGGTGGCCCCATGGTATGGCTTAGTTTCATTGAGTTAGACCAGGCTGTGGTCCATGTTATCAGATGGCTAGTTTTCTGTGATTACGGTTTCAGTGTGTCTGCCCTCTGATGCCTTCTCGCAACATTTACCGTCTTGGGTTTTTCTTACCTTGGACGTGGGGTATCTCTTCACGGCTGCTCCAGCAAAGTACAGCCGCTGCTCCTTACCCTGGACGAGTTGCCCTTCCTGACCTTGAGTGTGGGGTAGCTCCTCTCGGCCACCACCCCTGACCTCTGACATGGGGTGGTTCCTCTCGGCCACTGCCCCTGACCTCGGATGTGGGGTAGCTCCTATTTGACATAAACATAGCAAGCTCCCAGGCCCATTTATCAGGCTTAATGACTGAGGCCAGGGATTTCTTCCTTGAAGAAACCCATCCCTTGAAGCAACATAGTTCCAGCTGTTTCAGTGCCCCTGCTCATTTCTTCCCATTCCACTCTCCCTCCATTTAAATACACTTAAAAAAATAAAAAAGCAAAAAAAATTAAAAAGCTTAGTTTTTCCCTTAAATTACAAATTTGTTGTGATTCCCCTTTTGGTGAGGTATCTAGAATAGGAAAATTCATGGAGACAGTAAAACAGAGATTACTGGGGACAGAAAGGTGAAGGAAATGTGGAGTTATTATTAAATGGATACAGAGTTTCTATTTGAGAACATGAACAAGTTCTGGAAATGGAAAGAAGTGATGGTTGCACAACATTGTAAGTGTACTTAATGACATTAAATTGAACACTTAAAAAGTAAATATGATAAAATTTATGTTATTTATATTTTTACGACAGTAAAAACACACAGAAAAAATAAAGCTCTTGACACCACAGATCTGCCATGGCATCATTAAGTACTTGTTAATATAATGTTGATGCCATTAGGTTTTAATTGCCAGCTGGCAACCATCATCGTTTGCAACTACATAGATTAAAAACAAACAAACAAAAAATCTTCCCAGTATTTCCTGTACTCTCTGAGCAGCTTTCACTATGGTTTTACTCTTCTCAGACAGGCACATAATGTTCTTATCATTTAGTAGGTAGGAATCCGTTAGGAGCTGGTTTGATAGAACCAATTTGTATGATTTTTGGCCTATGGGAAGAGTTAAGTACTCTGTTTCTATTTAAATTTTTTATTGTCTCAGACCGCTGACTAGTGCCAGAGAAGTTATCGAAACTGGCCTCCAGGAATGAAGATGTTTCATAAGAAGCCAACCTTTTGATACAGAAAGCTTCAAAGAGATTTAAACATGAAGCACCAAATGTGATTATGCCTCCAACTTTCTGTTTTTTTCCCCATTGACTCATAATCATTTTAAAGTAGGCTCACACATTGGTGATTTATTGCTTCTATCAATAATATGCTCAGACATCATTCTCCAAAAAATGGGCACATAAATTATTTCTAAACAATAATATTTCTTCAAGAAGTTAAGGTGGATTTATTCAGAATAAAAAAGAATTGGTTCCAAAAAAATAAAAGTTCTCATGAGACTTAAATAGGAGAGCATAGTTCACTTTGTTTTCGTGTTAATATCTATCTGCGTCAAAGAATTCATCTCATGAATTACTTAAAAATCACCTAAATAAGACAAATTACAAGGGATGAATTATTGCTATTGAAAGGATAACTTGAATCAAGTCAAATAATTCTTAAGGGGCTATAATTATCCCACAAAAATTTCCTAAGCAAAGCCGTTATTTTACAGTACAGACATTAGAATCGAACTTTTCATTCATTTGCCTCCTTAAAGTGTAGAGGACTGTATCCTGTGGTGGAGCATTTATTTTTCCTAGGATACAAGGTAAACTCAAAGTAGAATATTTACAGACCAAATAGGTGCCCTGCAGTAAGCACGCTGCACAGACCTGACCGGCATTTGAATGCTCCAAACTAAACAGGACAGGACTTTCAGGCAAGAGCATGAATAAAAGGCAAGACGAAGGAGAACATTTCTTAAGTTCTCAGTTTGTTCTGAAATTTGCATTGCTCTACAGAAACTCACAACGCTTATCCTACAGGACAGGTCCTGTTCTAAATCCTTTGCAAATACAGACTCATTTTATCCTTCTGTGTAATAAAGTGCGATCATTACCCTTGTGTGATAACCTGTGGTCCTTAATGGGGAAATTGCATGAGGTCACACAGGTAATCAGTGAGATCACAGAGCCAAGAATCAAAACCCGAGCATTCTGGCCCCAGGGCCTGTGTGCTCAACTCACAATTCGGGCATTACACATTATTGTTGTCTGTCTCATCTTCTACTTGGTTTACTTTTGTCTAGGCAGAATGTTTTTCTTTGCTTGAAAAGAAAGTACAGCATTGCCAAACTTGGGTGTGTTTGCAGTAGCAGGTCTTATTTCCAGCAGCACTAGTTAACTAATAAGTACACAGGCAGGAGCATGGCTAGGGGGTGGTCTTTATTTTATCTCTTTCTTTGGGGTGGTCTTTCTTTTATCTCTTTCTTTGGTAGTTCCCACTCACTTTTGATAGGTACATCTCCAAAGGTGCTCTCACCTGTAAAATGTCACCTTTTTGCCATCATTCTGTGGGAAGCAAGACTTTGTGCAACCCAAGGGCGTTTCCCATGTGAGAATTCACAGAGAAAGGTTAGATGTAAATCCTTTCTTTTTTTTTAATTCCATACTTCAGATTGCATGATTTCTCCATAATTACTCACACTCAAGTCGCTATCAAGACTACTGATTATCTTAATGCCTTAAAAGTTGTACTCACATAAAATGGTTAATTTCTCATGACTTTTGCAGACATCAAGAGCTTCAGTTAATCATCTCTGCTGGTCTTTTCCATTTAACAATGTTCTTCTTACAGATAAAGATGCAAGCAAGGAAGTTAACTATTTTCCTGGATTGCTTACATGACAAAGGCCACATACAGAGCTTCTTCAAGCCCTAGTTCCAGGCTTTTAAAACTGATTATGAAAATTAAAGGAGATCAGCCCTGGGTGTTCTTTGGAAGGAATGATGCTAAAGCTGAAACTCCAGTACTTTGGCCACCTCATGTGAAGAATTGACTCATTGGAAAAGACTCTGACGCTGGGAGGGATTGGGGGCAGGAGGAGAAGGGGATGACAGAGGATGAGATGGCTGGATGGCATCACCGACTCGATGGACATGAGTTTGAGTGAACTCCGGGAGATGGTGAAGGACAGGGAGGCCTGGCGTGCTGCGATTCATGGGGTCGCAAAGAGTCGGACACGACTGAGTGACTGATCTGAACTGAACTGAACTGAACTGATGAAAATTAATTATGATAGTGCTTAACTGATAAGGTTATGAAGAATCTCAATTGAGTTAATGAATTTTGAGAACATACCCAGTGCTTGGCACAAAACACATGGTCTAAACATTTATCTTTAATATATCATATCAGCTTTGTGACCAGTGGCCTAAGTTTTTGCCAGCTCATTTTCTTGTTGCTAAGGTATTATTCATAATACTTCAACACTAAAGCAATAACCGTCTAGCTAGTTTCTTGATTCCAGTTTCATCACACTGCATACACTTGCTAGATTTGATTTGTTACAATAAAATTTTATCATCTTATATCTCATTCAAGTACCTTTGATGACATCCAGCTGCTAGCACAGGAAACTGGCACACAGGAATCATCAAATGAATATTTGCTGAACAAATGAATGAATAAATAAGTGCCCCAAGGAAGACTTTCAAGTCCTGTCGCAGTCCGACTCTGCACTCATTTCTTTCCTTATCTGCCTTTAGTTATTACCATAAACACGGAACATTCATTTACTGTGTGACATCGACATGTCAGATACCAGAGTGGTTGTTGAATATTCAAGGAGGAGAAAAGAGCTTAGAGCTTCTTTGAAAAGAGTCCTTTTAAGCCAAATTGACTGATTTATTGTCTCTTGCTTTCCCATTGCCAAGGTTTTGATAGTGTTGTTCCTCCAGCCTAAAAAGCTGCCTCTCAACTTTCACATTCTTTTTATCCTTCAAGATTCAGCTCGAACTGTTCCTCATTCTGCATAAACACTTACCTAACCACCCATGTGTAAAGTGATCTCTCCCCCATTCCTCTTCTGACTTGCTAAGACAATTATTTTTAATTACATCATACTTTACTTTTGCCAGGAGTTATAATTATATAGTACATTATACTTTTTCTGATACTGCAATGCTAAAATGTTATTTTATATATATATATATATATACACACACACACACACACATAAATAACTCTAAAATGTTATTATATATATGTGTTTGTGTTTAGTCTTTCAGTCGTGTCCAACTCTTTGTAACCCTATGGACTGTAGCCTGCCAGGCTCCTCTGTCTACAGGATTCTCCAGGCAAATATATTGGAATGGGTTGCCATGCCCTCTCCCAGGGGATCTTCCCAACCCAGGGATTGAACACATGTCTCTTGCATTGCAGGCAAATTCTTTACCAGCTGAGCTACAAGGGAAGCCCATATATGTGTATATATAACTCTAAAACGATATCATATATATATATGTATATAGATGTATATAATATAATATAGCTTATACCCTACCTCCTTACTGCAGTGAAAGTCCTTTGAGGTCATGCCTTTCACTTTTTATTTTCTGTTTATTAATATCCTCTACAGGTCCTAGGATCAACATTTTCTCCCACAGCTGTTCTTCAGTCAATATGTGCTGATTCATTGATTATTTAGTAGATTACTAGATATTCAGATATTTAATATGCTGGCTTGGTGTCCCAGTACAACTTATTGATCAATACTATGAAAAAAATAATAAATCTCTTGACTGCAATTGACAAAAGAGATGCTCCTGAACATTCAGGAGTCAGAGAATAAAGCAACTGAATGCTTCCTTGTCATGAAAGAGAGGCACGTATCTCCGTTCATCTCTTGCCCAGTCCTTGTCTCTATTCCCATTTTGCCTTCATTTTTCAGAGTAGAGATTCTTTACCTGGAATCTCTGGATCCTTATACAGTCCTACAAATGGATTTTGTCAAGTTTTGGAAAACAGCACAATGTTATGCATTCTAGGATTAGCATAAGAAAACTAGACAGTTTTTTTTTTACAAGTAGAGGTTTAAACCCAAGCTTATCTAACTGAAAAGTCCCTGTTTTTCCAGCTATATCATTTATTATATCACAGCATTTATAGGATTTCTTGAGTTGCTAGGCAGATAACATCTGTGGGCTAGGACAGGGATGTGATCCAATCACCAAACTGGTATGTCCAAGGAAAGGTCTGTAACAACCATGCCCCCAGGAGTGGCCATAGCAGAAACAATGACGAACACTTATATATTATATGAGATATGTTAGATGCAGCTCTAAATGCTTGATGTATTAGTGTTTTTTTGTTTTTAAACCTCACAACAAATATATAAGGTAGGTAGTACTAAAGTGAAGTGAAGTCACTCAGTCGTGTCCGACTCTTTGCGACCCCATGGACTGTAGCCTTCCAGGCTCCTCTGTCCATGGGATTTTTCCAGGCTTTCCCGACCCAGGAATCGAACCCGGGTCTCCTGCATTGCAGGCAGACGCTTTATCGTCTGAGCCACCAGGCAAGTAAGCAAAGGTAGTACTAAGGTTAGGTATACTTTATAGATTAAAACCCTAGAACACAGAGAGGTAAAGTTACTCATATGCACAGCACAGGGACACTAAACACAGTGTTGATAGGGTGGGGGAGTGGAGTAATATGGGGAAGAAAGAAGAAATGTTCCAGTCCATCCTGCATGCTAGGCTGGCCTGAATTCCACCTTAGCTTGCTTGCTTGGCTAAAGAAGAAAAACTGTCTAGGATGGCTAATAAAGAGCCAGACACCCATTCCAGCTGCTGACCTTACTTTGAAGAGTCAGTCTAAGAATAAACCAGTCACAGGTTTGTGAAGATAATCACTTGCTTCCAGACCTCTTCAAAAATAAAGGGTGTCAGAAGACGACCTTCCGAAGCTCTGGCATTCTTCACATCTGAGTATGCCGGTACAGTTTAGACCAATTGTGTTTGATGTCGGTGGGAAAGAGTGACTAGCTTGAAGTGAACATGGACAACAAGCAGAATATAGTCACCCAGTTAACTAGTCAGTTGTCAGTAGAAATCACTGTTTAAGTGGTTTTTACGGCAGATGTGGTATCTGTTCTGAATCTGAATATTTCAAATATCTATAACAGCAGCCAAGGTTTCAGTGAACCCTACCCCCAAACATTCCAAGCCAGGATAAGTTTCAGCCTTCTCCGCACATGCATGGCTTCTTGCCTCAAAATTGTTTCGTTTCCCATTTGATTGCAAGAGACCTAGATTTTGACAGTGGTCCCTATGGCATCTTTATGACTTGCTATGTGTGACTTTTTGTAACTTCATTTCTTCTATCTAAAAATAGGTATGACAACAGATGCAATTTAACATCCGGTTAAAGGCACACATTTGAAATAAACTAGCATTCAGTAAAATCCTTAGGATTTTGGAGGTGAGGGTCTTACTAAAACTTAAAAGATAGAAATATTTGTTCCTCCAGAAAGATAAAATTTAAAAAGAATTGTAAAACCTGGTCACAGTTTTTAAACAAGTCTACAAAGACATGTTACTCAAAGTTTTTTATTGTTAATTTTCTATAACTTAAGAGTTTGAGCTTTCTTAAAATGAAGTATGGTAAACAGTAAAATAGATTAGGTACTAGAATACTTGGATATTTACTCCTGTGTGCTTCTTACTGGCTCTGTGAGCTTGGGCAGGTCATTGGACTTCAGTAAAATTATTTCCCTTGCCCAACTTAAACGATTGCTATGATATATATCAGAAAACAATAAAAGCTAACATTTACAGGAAGCTTAATTTCCTGGGATAACAGCCATGCTCTGAATTACATGCCTTAAACCTTTGCCTCATTCCATCTTTATTTCAACATTATGAATGAGGTATTACTTTTAACCTATTTTACAGATATGGGAACTCAGAGAGGTCGAGTGTGTTGAGTTCATACAGCTTACTATCAGAGGGAAGAAACTGGATGTGAAACTTAGCTAAAACGGTTCTGCTTTATAAAATTAAGATGGTTTGCATATCAAGATAATGTGTGTTCTCCTCCTGTTCTAATTGTTCTTCTTTTTCTTTGATGCCATATTTCCCTTCTCTTTCTCCTTTTACCTCTCTCTCTGGTAACAACTGCTGCTGTTATTCATCATCTACCCTGTAGTACTGTAGTAGATGGTTTTTTTGTTCTTTTCTTTAATTTTTATTTATTTATTTATTTTGGGGCTGTGCTGGGTCTTCCTTGCTGTGCGTGGGCATTTTCTAGTTGCGGCGAGTGGCTGGGGGCTACTCTTTGTCCTGGTATGTGGGCTTCTCACTGTGATAGCTTCTCTTGTTGCCCAGAACAGGCTCCAGGGTGCACAGGCTTCAGCAGTTACCACGCGGGGGCTCAGTACTTAAGGTTCAGGGATCCAGAGCACAGGCTCAGTAGCTGTAACGTGGACTTAGATGCTCCCCAGCATGTGAGATCTTCCTGGACCAGGGATGCAATCCGTGTCTTCTACAGTGGCAAGCGGATTCTTTACCACTGAGCCACCAGGGAAGCCCAGATTGGGTTCTGATAAAGAGTGAACCAGACCCGGGCAAAACAATAATCATCAATAGTCAATGATCTATCTTCATGTTATAGTCATTCATGAAGCGTTTCTTGAGAATTTATTTTGTGCTGGTAGTGGGGACACAAGTATGAAGAGGATGTGCTTTATTCCCTGAGATGAAAGATGTACCTAAATAACCCTAATATGAACAAATGATTGCATGTTATAAGAATGAGATAAATGTAAGAGGAGTTCAAGGGGAAAAAATTAATTGATTCCGGACTTCCCTGGTGGCTCAGATGGTTAAACGTCTGTCTACAATGTGGGAGACCCAGGTTCGATCCCTGGGTCAGGAAGATCCCCTGGAGAAGGAAATGGCAACCCACTCCAGTACTCTTGCCTGGAAAATCCCATGGACGGAGGAGCCTGGTAGGCTACAGTACATGGGGTCGCAAAGAGTTGGACACGACTGAGCGACTTCACTTTCAAGAGGATCATAGGGCTTCCCTTGCCATTCAGCTGGTAAAGAATCTGCCTGCAATGCAGGAGACCTGGGTTCGATTCCTGGGTCAGGAAGATCCCTTGGAGAAGAAAATGGCAACCCACTCCAGTCTTCTTGCCTGGAGAATCCCATAGACAGAGGAGCCTGGTGGGCTATAGTTTATGGGGTTGCAAGAGTCGGATACCACTTTAGTGACTAAACCACCACCAAGGGAAATCATGGATTTTGCACCAAAATCCAGGGAAAATATTTGCCTTCTTCTAAATTATCAGATTTAAATCATCTTCTTCTAAATCATCAGATTTAAATCAGATCTAAATCATCAGACTAACCAGGCATGGGGTTAAATGCCAAGGAGAAGAGTGGGGTAAGGTGTTAACATTATGGACACTGGGCTTGGAAAATAAGGCAAAATATCATGTGATAACAGCTTTACCCCCTCTTCTTTAGGTAACACAGATAAAAATTTAATCCCTTCAAGTTTCATCAAGGCAAAGTATATTTACTGTAGAATTGTGTCCTTAGATGGCTAGAGAAGGGAAGAAGGGAGGGTGGAGAATGGAAGGGTTATCCTCTCATGTTTCACAGATGTTGATTTCAAGTTTCCACCTGGTAACAGCCTAGGGGCCAGGGCATAAAGATACAAGTCAAAACATAGAATCACACAGAGAACTGACAGCATCCAGCAAGGGAATTACAAAAACTCAAAAAAGCTTTCACAGGCTGAATAAATATCTTTCCTTGTATTTGCACTTTCTTTTTTCTATTTACTGAATTTGGAAAGAGCCATAGACTTTATTGCCTTTTCAAAGTTCTGGATTACATAAAAATGTAGCCTACGAAAATATAATTTTTCATATACAGGCTAAATTAAATTGTGATCATCGTTTAGTATCTCTGTGCTTTATTTTAAAAAACACACATAACTGGTAGACAACAAGAAAGGTTTTAAACTATAAGTAAGGAAAGTAATATATGGTGTGCTTTTCATATAAAATCATGGCTTTCTTCCAGGGAACTTTAGAAATATGTTCAAGATATATAGAAAACCTCCATAGCATAGTACTTGAATTTTTGAATGTGCACAAATAGCCCAAGGCAAGTAAGAATCTGAATGAGTACTCATTTATTTTCACAGCCCACACTTAAAATAATTTCATTCCATTTGCCAGACTTACACATCCTGAAAGCAAAAAACAAAACAAAACAAAACATACAAACTGTCATTTCGGAAGTATGATAAATGTGACTCATAAAGAAGACTAGAAAGAGTGGATCAAGGAGTAGGGTTGGGGGTGGGGAAATAAACCCTTTAGTTACAATTTCAGGGAAATGAGTCGACACAATGAAACAAATTCCAAGTCAAGTTGCTCCACTACTATATTACAGAAGCAGTTTAGAATTTTAAGCAGATGCAAAAGGAATAAAGCATTTAAATGGCGAGAAAAAAAGGCCGATAAAGTTTCTGGCTACAATACAAGAGACATATCATTACCATATGATCTAATGTGGGTGTCAGCCGGATTGTGTTCATTGAGGGAAACCTTATTTTTTAACTGTGCTATGGAGTAGAAGCAGGAGGTTTTCAACCTAGTGACAGTCACAGAGCAGCACCTTCCCCCTCCTCCTTTCCACACCTGCAAACTCTTTTGCTTGGGCTGAATATTTAGTGTAATTACATCTCAGCTTTGAGGGCTCCAGTGGCAAATCCCCGGATTAAAAGGTATGGTTTTCAATAATTGTCCTGAACTCTGCTACAGACTAATAAAACTTTGATCAAGTTAAGAAAAAAGGAGTTATTTGGTAAGAGAAAAAGAGAAAAAAAAATGTGTACTGAACTTTTAGTAATGTTTATGCAGTGTTTTAAACAAGTATTGCTTGAAAACAGAAACGAAGTATTTGGTAAAATGGTTGTAATGCATTGTTTTAGTTCTTTCTCTCTGTTCTTTGCAAAGATGTTTCTTAGAGAAACTATAACCTAACACGGTGACTCTCTTTATTGATATATTTTGTGTTTTTACTAATTAAATGTTTAGGAAATGTTTATAGAAAAGTATTCTAGACTGGCATGCTATTCATAGTTGGATTGTATATTTAAGAATTTATTCTCCTCCTGAATTCTTATATATATTAAGAACTTTTAAACTTCAGAAAAGTGAACTTTGGTGATTAGTTATAGAAGTCTAGTGTATATTTCTACAACTTAGAAAATAATAGAAACTGTCACCAGAGAGGTGAAAACCAACACTGACTCTATTTATGCTGATTATTAAGGACCTAACTAAGATAATCTCACAGTTAGCTGCATAGTTACTAAAATGTAAAGAGACTCGGCCAGAATTTTTGCTGCAAATGAAATTTCATCATAAGATACATTCACTATAGAATGAAAGTGTGGGTTATTTTCCTTTCTAATTTCAAAACAGGGTAACATGATGACCACTGATTAAGTGGGCTCCCAGTGATATAAATACCTGCGGCTTTTTCTTCGAATTGCTATTTTGACCAGAAAAAGAATCAGATGCCTCCTATAGTACCCATTATTGATAGATGGATACTGTTTTACTGTTTACTTTTAACTTATTTCTATTATTATTGAGGTTTTTAATTCACCCAGTGCTGGGGGGTTTAATTTGCTCTGCATTTAGAGCTTCACTTATCTCCTGAGTTTTAAATTTTGACTTGGAAATTCACACCAAAGGCATAAATGACATCATACAAATGTCGTTTAAGAAACCTAAAATTATTATTTTTGATAGAACACATTAAATTATGGCAATGAACTTTACTGAAGTAGTGACATTCTTAGCAATTAGTAATAGGAAATAGGCATACATTTTGAGACTACTTAAAATGGTTGAAATGAAATGTTAATAGTATATCATCTCAATAACAGTCTCCTTGATGTCTACATGGGCTACTGCTATAGGTTTGTTTGTTTTCCTGATTTATTAAGAGAGGAAGGAAATGATAAAGAGACTATCACTGTCAGTAGCCTGGATTAATTATTTTACGACGCTGTGTTTTAAGTATTATGATACTAATCTAAAAGAAGTTATTTCATGGAGGAATTTGTGGAAAATACCTGGCCATATTATTTTTCCCCAGGACATTCAGGGTTAAAATAGCACACACATCCGCCCACCCACCCACACACACACCACCCCCCCCAAGAAAATGATAAGTAATGGAAGCTAAAAACTGTCTGTCTGAGTTTAGATTCAACCCAAAAGAATATTGTGTAGAGAATTTGCACCATTTTAACAAGAGTAAACAAACGTAAATGATAATATTCCCCTGAGCTAATGTTTAATATTCTGTTTTTTGGATTCGTGAACCAGGCTTTCTTTTTTTTTTTTTGGAGAAAAGATCAGAAACAGACATCTGCATTAATTTCTCATTGCTATTTATTAAATCTGCAATTAGTTTGTTTCATTTTTCTCAAAACTTGCAAGACATGAAATATGCAAGGCTAGCAAACTTGTGGTAAACCGTAAACATTGCATTTTAATGCGAAACAGACAGAAAACCACTCTCTGAGATCCACTCCAAGGGAACCCTGCCAAAACAATAGGGTCTCCTTTAAAAGGCAATGCAGTAACTGAGTGGGAATGGGTTTCCCGAGAGAATCTGATACTGAATTTAAAGGGGCAGTGTGAATAATAATCTTCGTGGTATTATGTTAAAGTCACTAGCCTGTATTGCAAACGTGCTGCCTTTGACGTGCTTCAATAATAAACTAAGAATAAAAGTGTAAGAAATTTTAAAACATTTGTTTCCCCTGTAGTGGATCTAGGCAAACATTTCCAGAATATATGTTAAAGTTAGCACATATGAAGACTTTATCTTTTCTATATTGCTATCATTTGGATAGTGACTGGAAATAACATAATTAAAGATGATGAGACTAAAGATCATATCTACAATGTGTTTGGGGAATATTTTGAGCAGTTTTAATGGAGCTTGAAAATATAACAATTCAAAATAGACTTCTCTCCACGATCAACTACTTTTCATTATTCAGATTTATTAAGATTTTGTTATTCAGATTCATTTAGTTCACTTCAGCCATCTAAACAACCAACTCAATAACAGAGATGTATATATATATATATAGAAGGGCTTGTTAAATGAATGAATAAAAATGGTATAGATGCGTTGAAATCATATTTTTGTCAATTTGTTTACAAAATAATCCTATTGGTAAAATTAGATAACATATGTCATACAAAATAAAATAAAATCAGATAGCATTTTCCATATGTGTTTACTGGTTTACACAGTCCTTAAAAAGGATTCATTTGAGAAACCACCCAAAAGATTTATGTTAAAAACTGAATCATGCTTATATCAGGCTCAGGTTTTCAATTCGATATCTTTCTTATGCTAGAAATTCAATATTTAAACAAAGATAACCATATTTAAAAAAATCAAATTTGGTTGCTTAGAACAAATCGAATAACTTGTATTATTAATAAATTGACGGTCAACTGAGTCATTTATGGGCAAAATATTGTGCAAGGTCCCGGTACAGAACAAAGGATAATAAGACACGCCCTGAAGGAGTACATCTTCGAGTGGGGGGGCAGACCAAGCACGCAAAACAAATTACAATATAATGTGATAAGTTCTTTAAAAGAGGTAAGCAACGTGTCTTGGGAGCACAGAAGAAGGAGAACGCAGCATCCTGCCTGGATGCCCGAGAATACACAAGGGAAACCCATTATCTCATTTAGCCTTTACAACACTCTCACAAGGTAGGTATTTTAAACGGTGATTAGCTTTGAGTGTCAGGGTTGAGGTGGGGACTGGGAGTAGAGAGAAAATGGAGAGAAATGGTGTCAAATCGTGCATGGTCTTATTTGCAACAAAGGGGATGGAGACTTTATTGGCTAGCTGTGAGAAGTCAGCAAAGGATTTGCAGTAGAAAATTAATACAATGAAATTGAATTTTTAGAAGATGACTTGGGCAGCAGAGTGGAAGATGGCCTGGAGTGGAAGAAATATTTGAGGTATTTGAGGCTGAGACTATTTGAAAGCTCTTGTTCAGGGAGTGATGAGAAAGGTCTGGACTGGGATAAATACAGTGGGATGGAGAAATCAGATTGGCTTCTAGAGATATTTCTGAGCAGGAATTGGAGACTCTCATGTGTACAGACAAAACTTGTTTAACTGTGGCACGGCTTGTGTTGAGTGAGCATTGAAAATTTCAATGTTGACTATATAATGTGTGGTCTTAATTCAGACCCCAAATTCAATGAAGTGATTCAAATACTTTTTAAATTTTTCTTCATAAATAAACAGTGCAAGTTCATCTCTACTGAACCTTATTACCTTTCAAATATATTTCTAATGTTCTGCTCCTAACAGTACATAAAATATTACTTTTTAATGCTTTTTTCTATGTGCACTCCACTTATATAACACATACATTAGGCAAGGCTATTCTTCTAAACCTTCCGCTATTTCCCAGGTTCCTCGGTTGTGAAAGTATACAAGAGAAATCATGAAGGCAACTATCATCTTCCTCTTGGTTGCACAAGTTTCCTGGGCTGGACCGTTTCAACAGAAAGGCTTATTTGACTTTATGCTGGAAGATGAGGCTTCTGGGATAGGCCCGGAAGAGCACTTTCCTGAAGTTCCTGAAATAGAGCCTATGGGTCCAGTCTGTCCCTTCCGCTGTCAGTGCCATCTGCGAGTTGTCCAGTGTTCTGATCTGGGTGAGTGGAATGCCGGCTCTCTACCTACCTTGGCTGCTTTATTCATGGGAATGGCTTCCCTGGGAGTGCAGCATTTTCAGTTTTAATTTCTGCAATTCCAAATGTGAGAGACAGTGCCACCTAATGAGGAGTTAGGGAAACAGAGTAGGAGTGAAAGAAGTAACTTGGAAGTTAGGGGACTTGATTCTTTTTTTAAGTCAGAGAAGCATCACTCTGCAATCTTGGACAAATCACTAAAAAAAATTTTTTTCTAAGCTTCATGGCTCCCCTTATGTAAAATAAAATTTTGAACAAATAATATCTTGTGTTCTATGATTCCAAGGTGATAGATTATTTTAAGTCTGTGATTTGCTCCCATGAAATCTTAAGAAAACCTGGGTGATCTCTCTACTCTTGGCTTAGCCCACATAGCAGGGTTTGAACAAAACTGTAAAGTATGCAGTGTTATCAAAAGCAAAACCAGTAAACTTTTAGAACAAAAATTTATCTTTCAAGTACCAAAATACTCTCATAATCCCTGGGTCTTAGTTTTGTCTCTGCCTTTGGAATTTTGTAATCTAGCTGTTTATATTCTTTAGAAAGTTTCAAAGAAAATCTTTATAACTAAGTCGTGGTATAAATATTCAATATGATCACGAAGCCTATATCTTTAGCCTAACACTGCAAATGCATTTTGATTTATTATCTTTCAAGAAAAATTTGGCCTGGGAATTCCAAGAGCCATATACTCAGAAGATAAATCTCCAGAAAGCTTGGAGCCCTAGCAGATGAGCCAAAGGGGAATGAATTTAGCTTACATGGCAGCTGATTCACATTCCTCTTTTCTTTTGGTTCATTTTCTTACTGAAAAGAAAAAAAGAAGGAAAAAACCTCACAGAATGATTCTGCCATGGAGCATTTTCTTATAGAATAAACCCCGTAGCTTTGTAGAGTACTTATTTTAGAAATCTGATAGTTATTCAGAATATGCTTTCTAGGGGTATTTTGCAGGAAAATTTTCCACTAACTCCTAGAGCTGGAATAAACACATACAAAAACCCAGGAAAACATGAAGCATGTTAAATAGTAACAGCTGCTGAAATGCAAACACTTTGAACTAGATTCTTCGATGCTAACATGTACTGTATAGCCATTTAAACCCAAATAAAAAATGTAAAGAGAGATTTTTTAAAAGGCTACAGGATAATGCCATTAGATTAATTCATTACTCTTTCATTCCGCAGATATTTTGAGATCTTATAATGGGTCAGATCTGTTCTGGGCCCTGCAGAAAAAGCCATGAGGAAGACAAATATGGTCCCAGTTCTTGTGGGTCTGTTATTCCACTGGTGATGATTTTCCTTTTTAGAATTATATGTTCGAGACAAAGGGGATTAGATTACTAAAAATTCTACAGAAACTTTAATAGCATCTAGAGATTATCTCCATAACTGGTTTAGACAAGATATCTAAAGAAGAGAATAAACATGTGATGGATATACCAGTAGTAAAATTTTTCAAATGTTGCAAAAATGGCTGGGTTCCTAAGAAGTGTGACAAAAGTGGAATCTCACTTTGCCTGAGGACACGTTTAAAAGGGTCCATAATTACCTCTCACTACATATATTATCAACAATAGAGTTGATATTTTTAAGGAGGATGGGTCCAGTCACTTCACTGAAGTTTTATTTTTTTCCATATAGTTTTACTTTGCTTTCTTGATAAATAACTCATAAATCTTGACTCTGATGAAAGCATTGGGACAGTTTATTAATTGTCTATCATGAAAATTTCCCAAGCCTATTGTTCAAAACTAAACAGAAAAATGTAACCTTAGGAAACATAAAGTCATTGATGTGGCTGTTTCGTGATACAGTTTCTTGGTTGTCCTTGAGATTGTTTTGTTTATTTTGTGTTATTTTCAAATGAGAAAGTTTTCCAAGTAATCTTTTTCTCTAAGATCTCAGAGAATATAGTATTCCTTTGGGCTTAATGATCTTATTTACAGAAGAAGTAGCTGAGATTGAAATAATGATTCATTTTGGGGAGCCATGTTTGAAGAGGAGCCCTGAGTTCCAGTGTGCAATGAATGGTCTCATACAAGTTACTTTTATTATTTTTTTTAATTTCACAGATGAGTAGTTAAATACATATTCAAAAAATTGGTCAGGTATTTCTATAACAGAAAATACATTTTTTAAAAAGAAAAGCAATCCACTTGCCTTTAAAGAAAACACTGCATTCACATTTTCAACGACAACATAGCCTCTGCTCCCTTGATGATCATGGTAAGCTGTTCAGAGTCTTAACATTTTTATCTGCAAAGAAATCACAGGCCTAAAGATCTTACTATCTGTGTGAAGTACCTGGCCCATAGTAGAGGTTCAATAGGTTTTTCCTGTGTGATGATTACATGGAGTTAAAATGAAAGAAGCATAGGAAAAAGCAAAGAAGTGGACAATTTCATTCATAGTAAAAGCATGCATGCTAAGTCACTTCAGTAGTGTTCAACTCTTTGAAACCCTATGAACTGTAGCCTGCCAGGCTCCTCTGTCCATGAGATTCTCCAGGCAAGAATACTGGAGTGGGTTGCCATGCCCTCCTCCAGGGGATCTTCCTGACCCAGGGGTCTTGCATTGTCAGGTGGGTTCTTTACCACTAGCGCCACCTGGGAAACCTAAAATAAAGGCAATGCAGTTTATTTTTTAAATTATCTGGTGAGCTGAACATGAAGCTTGAATTATTATCATTTGTTGTTCTTCAGTTGGTAAGCAAAGAAAAAAGGCAGTGCGCTTTGGGATAAGAAATGTGAATGCTTATCATATAAACAATTAATGTTTTCTTAAGGATTATTTTTACCAGAGCTTTTAATGAACAGGGAGGAGCTTCAGTGTTGAAGGATAATAGTGCTTTGTCATCTTATTATCCAAACAGTGTTTAATGTAAGCAAACATTTCTTTTTATAATGTCTGATTATTTTGCAGTAGGAAGTATTTCTGACAAAGTTAAACAACATATCATTAAACAGTTCTTTCAAAGCTGAGATGTAAAAACTGTGAAATTAAAAATGAATAATCAGCCCATGGGAAGCTTGAAGTGTTCAAGAAGACCCGTTGACTATTTTAGTTCCTAGTTCCAACTTATCTGAATAGTATTATCATATGTTTTTCTAGAGCATGGGGGATTGAAAAAGTAAACATATATTTTAGCCTAAGAAAGTTATGAATTCTCCATTGATATTGACCAAATTATGTGGCTGAGCTTGTATTTAATTTGTAATTTGAACCATAATTTTATGAGACACATATATTCTTTTCATTATCTATCCTCTTAAGGCATAAAAATATATTCATAATTATAGCATTTATAAAAATATCAATATAAAAATAAATGTAGGGTTAGCAAAATCAGAAACCTATGGATTTCCTTAAAATAATAATCCCACAATGTAACTCATTCTTGTCAGATCTTTTGAAAAGATGCTTTATTTTACGTACCTAGTACCTTAAGGGAAGACGGTTCCCTTACTTATGTACTCTTTGGCCCAGCCATTCATCTTTGGATCAAGTGTCACCAAGAAGCATTATTTGGTACTTTCATCTCATTTATTAAAGACAGATCAGCCCTAACTGGTGAAATAAGCATAAGTATTGCTTTTTGACTATTCTTCCAAATTAAAGCAATGTTTATTAAAATTTTTATTATAAACAACTTTCAAAAGACTTGAAATACCCTTAAAAACACTTGATCATGGAAAGATCTTGGGTTATGAAGTTCAACATCTCTGGACTCAAGTTCAGCTTTATCATTTATGGTGGTTCAGACAGCAATGAATCTGCATGCAATATAGGAGACCTGGGTTTGATACCTGGGTTGGGAAGATCCCCTGGAGAAGTAAATGGCAACCCACTCCAATATTCTTGCCTGGAGAATCCCATGGACAGAGGAGCCTGGTGAGCTACAGTCCATGGGGGTCGCAAAGAGTTGGACACGATTGAGTCCAACTGAGACCTATAACTGAGACTGAGACCTATAACTTTGAAACTTTCAAAGCCTGTCTCCTCACTGGATAAATGGGAATATCTCTTACTTCATTAGGTAAGAATAGAAAATATTTATACAAAATATTTTTCATAGTAAATGTTATGTCCAGTTTACTACTTAAGTAAGCTAATAACATGAGGCTATTTCTCATCAGTTCAGTTCAGTCTCTCAGTCGTGTCCGACTCTTTGCGACCCCATGAATTGCAGCACGCCAGGCCTCCCTATCCATCACCAACTCCCGGAGTTCACTCAAACTCACGTCCATCGAGTCGGTGATGCCATCCAGCCATCCCATCCTCTGTCGTCCTCTTCTCCTCCTGCCCCCTATCCCTCCCAGCATCAGAGTCTTTTCCAATGAGTCAACTCTTCTCATGAGGTAACCAAAGTACTGGAGTTTCAGCTTCAGCATCATTCCTTCCAAAGAACACCCAGGGCTGATCTCCTTCAGAATGGACTGGGTGGATCTCCTTGCAGTCCAAGGGACTCTCAAGAGTCTTCTCCAACACCACAGTTCAAAAGCATCAATTGTTCAGTGCTCAGCTTTCTTCACAGTCCAACTCTCACATCCATACATGACTACTGGAAAAACTATAGCCTTGACTAGATGGACCTTTGTTGGCAAAGTAATGTCTCTGCCTTTGAATATGCCATCTAGGTTGGTCATAACTTTCCTTCCAAGCAGTAAGCATCTTTTAATTTCATGGCTGTATGGTTTTTATTTTTATATGAAATTAAGAAACACTAAGTATATGGCTTGCCAAGCTGGATACAAAATACCACCTTTTCTCCCCTCCTCCCCCAAAGAAAGCCATATCACAACCAAATATAAATAGGCAAAAATTAGAAAATTGTATAATTATCAAATTAATATAATTATCAAAATAGTATTCTCCAAAGACTATTCCTATGAACTAAATTGGTTTGGTTGAGAACCAAACCAATTTAGAGAACAATAAAGTGTTTGGCTATTTTATAATCATAAATGATTCACAACCTATATAGTTAGCCCTCTAAAGAAGAGGCCAGAAGGTGGAACATTTTATTTTTCCAGGCAAAAGCATTATGAATAACTAATGTTCTTAAAATGTACCTCATGATGCAAATAATATTTTACTTGTCTAAAATCTCAGGAAAATGTACAGCCCTTTAAATTGCATAGTTTTCTTCTTTTTAAAATCATTTTGCTTCAATTAGGAAAATTTTGTTAGTGGTTACCACTTGGTACTTAGATCCACAACATCTAAGGGGAAACTGTTTTTTTAGAAGCAAACCTTATGTATGAGGTAAATGAACCATTAGAGTTCTTCTGTGAAATCATCTTGGAAGAATAAATTAGTCCTCTTTGTCAAGGGTCAGAGAGAATGCTGGAGGCTTAGTTGCTTTCATAGGTTATATCTAGCTTCACATCAGCAGGGATGAGGGATGACCCTCATTCAAAGTTTCAAATGCTTCGAAAGAGTATCTCTAAGATGTGGGGCAAGCAGGAGGCTGTGCACAGAGCACGCCCATTGGTTGCCTAAAGTAGTTTGGGGTAGGAGTAGAGCAAGAGGAATACTCAGGTATGATCCAGATAACCAAAGCCTCTGACTCAAGGGGTTAAAGAGAAGGAAGAGAGGAGTCAGAGAAGGCCAAAGGAAGCATCTGTCTCCTTGATCTGACTGACAACTAACATATCCCTGGTTTCCTTCTTAGTCCCAGAGGGGAGAAGGAGGCAGCTGTGTGGGATCAAGGCATTTGGTTAGACTGCAGCTGTGATGCATTCTCCTCTGGAAGATCATTCCTGGCTCCAGAGGACAGGATGGGAATAGGTTAGCCAGAATATCAATTTCCTGGATGAAAGAGGAAATGCAGAAGACTCTCTAATCTTAATTTTCTCCTTCAAAAGAGTAGCGAGAAAATTATATATTTCTTTGAAAATAGGCACAAAGGAGAATTAACTCAGTTTGCAATCCAGTCTTAATAAAAAGAAGAAGCCCTGTAGCAGCTATACTGTAACACTCAAGATTCAATTAACCCTTGACTTAGTCTGAAGATGGTTTTCAGGCAATTTCTTCAGCTTGTCTACTTCCATGTTTTCACTGTAATCTATATTTGCCTTGATGACTACAATAATCAATTAATTACATTTAAATGGATGATAATTATTCATTACCTTTAATCACCTATTTAAATATCTACTTTCTGGGACTTCCCTGGTGGTCCAGTGGTTAAGACTGTGCTTCCAAAGCAGGGGCAAGAGTTCAGTCCCTGGTCTGGGAACTAAGATCCCACATGCTACACAGCATGGCACAAAAAATAAAAAAATAAAACCAACCAAACAAAATGTAATTAGACTGTTATATAAAAATAAATATCTACTTTCCCTACCAGAAGAAAAGCATGGTGATAATTTATCTTTTGGCCCTCCACTCCAAAAAGTGCCTTATACTTGGTAGGTTCTCAAACATCAGTAAATGCTTGCTATGAATAAATTAACATATACATGCCTTAGTGCTTGAATGAGTGCTTAATTTTATTTTCTTGACTCTATCAAGCTGGAAACAGGATAGAACATGACTGCCCAGAAATTAGGAGTCATGAAACTGTAGTGTTTCCTTTCTTATTTTTGAGGATGACTGTTGAACCAGGAGTGGGCTTCCCAGGTGGTTCAGGGGTAAAGAATCTGCCCGCAATGTGGGAGACCTGGGTTCAATCCCCGGGTCAGGAAGATCCCCCGGGAAAGGGACTGGCAACTCACTCCAGTATTCTTGCCTGGAGAATTCCCTGGACAGAGGAGCCTGGAAAGCTACAGTGCAAGGAGTTGCAAAGAGTAGAACATGACTGGACGACTGACACACACATAGAACCAGGAGTAGGTTTCCAGGTGGCTCAGGGGTAGAGCCTGCCTGCCAATGCAGGAGAGGCGAGTTTGATCCCTGGGTCAGGAATATCCCCTGGAGAAGAAATGGCAACCTGTTCCAGTATTCTTGCCTAGAAAGATCTCATGGACAGACGAGCCTGGCAGGATACAGTCCACAGGGTCCCAAACAGTCGGACACAACTGAGCATACACACACACACACACACACACACTCAGAATCAGGAAGCTCAAACTTTCCTTAAGTTATTTGGAAAGAGAATTAAATCGAAAGGAAGTTTTAGTATTTCTGAATCCAACTGCCATCAGTGTTAAATTGCCATTTTTAAGAGAAGAAGGAAATGTGCATGCCTTTAGCAGAAATGTTTTTTGATGGACTTGGAACTCCATTATATTATACTGGTCATGTGTCAAAACTAAGTGCATCACCATTGTCTTGATTATTACATTGGAGACAAAAAAGTGTTGGAAGTCAACGAGAATAAATCTTGCTAGTTTGGACCCCTGCCACAGGGCAGAGAACAACAAAAAAGGCATGGTATTTTAGGACATCCTGGCCTTCGTCCAACATGATGTTTACCAGATTGCTGAAATTTACTAGCACGATACCATTCATCACTGAGACAACTAGAAAAAAAAAAATACACCTCTTAAAAATACAATTCTTATTTGCATTTATTTCAGAAATGATTTCCTGGTAATGTCTTAAATAGAGTTTTATTTATTTTAATTAATAACTCAATTTTAAAGAAGATAAAGTTTCCTTTACTGAATTTGGAAGAGCAACTAAATAATTCAGTTTAGCCTTGAAAACAATTGCATTTTAACAGAAGATTTAGAATTCTATTAAAGAATGCTCATTGAAAAATAATTGGATTTAGGAAACCACTTTGTTCCTGTTACTATTCTGAATAAATATTACCTCAAAACTTAGTTACTTAAAAACTATTTTATTTGCTCATAATTTAAGCTACAGAAAATTTGAGCAGGTCTTAGAAGGGCTGCTCTCCCTTGCGGTCTCTTAGGCATTTGCAGTCAGGTGGCCATGGTTTCCCAGATGGCGCTAGTGGTAAAGAACCCACCTGCCAGTGTAGGAGATATAAGAGATGTGGTTCCATCCCTGGGGCGGGAAGATCCCCTGGAGGAGGGCATGGCAACCCACTCCAGTATTGTTGCCTGGAGAACCCCATGGACAGAGGAGCCTGGCGGGCTATGGTCCATAGGGTCGCAGAGTCAGATGTGACTTAGCACACATGCATGTTGGCTGAGGCCGTAATCGTGGTGAGGCTGACCCACACTGGGTCAGCTCAAGACAGCTCACTCTAGCGACTGACAGTTGGTGCTGCTGTTGCCTGGGAGCTCAGCTCTTCTGTCATCTGGAGTGTCTTCAGGTGGCCTCACCAGCTCAGTGGTCTCATCGTAGACAGACTCAACTTACATGACCCCACACTGTCCCCAGAGCAAGCATGCCAGAAGAATTGGGTAGAAACAGCCTTTTCTGACCTAGTTCCAAAAGTCACGCCATGTCACCTTCACCACAGCCCCTTGGTTCTGAGAGACATCATAAGGCCATGCCAAATTTGAAGGGAGAAGAATTTGACTCCATCTTTCAATGGGGTTGGACAAGTGTGTATTGAATAAGAATATGTAGGATCCCGAGTTTCCAACTAAGACCTGGAGCAGCCAAATAATTACTTTTTAAAAAGAAGGTCTATTTGGCAAAACTAATACAATTTTGTAAAGTTTAAAAATAAAATAAAATTAAAAAATAAATAAATAAATAAAAAGAAGGTCTATTTTAAATGGAGGCAGGAGCTATCCTCACAAAGGTGTGTGTGCACATATATATGTGTATCTGGTAATTTATATTAAAACTAACCAAATTTCCCTATAGGTTTCTGATTTTGACACAGACTAATAAGAACATCATCATAGAGTCTATCTGATCAGCATTTAGGAATCAAAGACTAGCTGATATTTAATGGTCCTTCCCTTTGTGACATTCTAAGAATACGTATCTAGGATTATTTCCCCTTCCTATTCTTCCTGTAATTTCTGAGTGAGCTCACTTAGCACCCTGATGCCTGTCTAGCCCTTTTCAGTATGTTATTGAGTCTGATGTCAGAACAGTTCTTGTTAGGGATACAAATAGGGATGACAGGAAAAAAACAATATCCTGTTGGAAACCAAGAAATAGTCTTTTCATCTGCATTTTGTCACCCCAGTTACATGAGCTTGTTCATGTCACCTAACTTTTTCTAAAAATCATCCGAAAAAATGAAATTTTCATAGTGCCTTACCTATTTCATTTGGTTGCTGTGAGATTAATGAGGTAACATATTTTCATTTTTTATAAATTGTAAAGCTATGTAAATATAAAATTTTAATAATAGAATACAAATCTGTTAAGTCTCTCAAATGAATATGAATTTTCTAGCAATTCAGAGATTGTAGGGTTATGATTTTAATCATTAAGATGACTCTCTAACAACTAAGCTGCAAAAGCCACAAACCTGATTTTTTTCTGTGGTAAATCATCAGGGGAACAATGTATATAATTCACCCCACATAGTTCTTGTTATTATAATATTCTAGAATGACAACATAATCAAAATGATCAGCTATCCAGATATATCATTTTTGGTCCACATCTGAAATGAACCTGCACTTCGGCACTGAACAACTGTTAAGGCAACTTTGACACTGAACACTAGAATTCACATTCAACAATGTATAAAAGTAAGCAAAAGCGGGAATTAAGACTTGGACAAAGAAGCCCATGAAGTAAAATGCGGGCAGTAACTTTTTTCCAAATGAAAGGAAACGTGTCTTTTCTTCGTTAAAGAACACTAATTATCAAAGATTTGGCAGAAGTCTGACACTCCTTAATTGCATGAAATTAGCAAACTGACATTTCTGAAAATGGCAATGATCATGAGTATATAGTACAGTTAAATATCCTCCTACAAGGTAGCTGTTCTGTGGTTTGCTGTTTGTCACTGAAAACACTTCATTCTGTTATTCCTCTGTGAACTATTTCTGTAGTTAGTTCTTAGAATATATTTATGCATGTGCAGAATCACCTGCATTTTGATATTCAAATTTATAACCATAGCTGACCACTGAATTGGAAACTGTAGACTTTTTTCCACTATCATTAGATCAGTGATAATGTGAAAAATTCTTTGGAAAGAAATTAGAAGTTGGTGATTTCAGATACATTTTCTGTAATTTCCAAGGACATATGAAGATAGAAATATGGTTACCTTGATAATCTACCTTCATATGCTTATATATAATAAAAATCAAAAAGATATCTTCCCAACCTAGTTATTAAATACTCTGTTGTAATTTTCCTTTTAATTGAAAACTGTAGATTGAATTCTTTTTTCCATGAGAATTTGGGCAATTTCTATCTTGTGCCTGCTATATCCTCAGGCAGGGCCTGCCTAATAAATTAATGATGTCTAAAAATATTCAATAAGCCTTTATTGAATGAATGAAAGAATGATCTTCAGCACTTCAAGTTTCAGATGTAATGAAGAGGTTAAAAAGCATTTCTGATTTGTTATACAGTCTTAAAATATTAATATTAAAATAATCATATGAATTTGAGTTAATAAAATATCATCTTATATTAATATGGGACAAAGCCCATGGAACAAAGCAAGGCAAAAGGCCTCATAGTTTAATATTATCTCCATTAACATTCAGCATGATAATTTATTTTAAATGCCGTTACCTTTTGAATAAAAGCAATTTATCCTTATACATCTAGTGGAATGACTATGAAAATGTTTCTTTAATGCCATAGAACATTTAGTTTTTCAATGTATTTACATTTATCAACAAAAACCTCAGTTATTTAGATCCAAATTTAAGTCTGAAAGTAATGCTTTGTATAATACACTTTAGAGAAGTTACAATCACAAATTTTATTCATTTTATTCTGATTAATAGTCATAAAATTGATACTGTTTTGTGAATTAAAACTGAAAGAACCATTCTCCCAAAAGTTTGAATAAATTTTCAAGTTGTTGACACAACAGCATGGTTACATATTCACATAATTTAAATTTTATATGTAGATCTGTGACAGTGCTAAGTTTATCAAAAGAATATTTGATGATTTGGTTAAAGTTCTCTACTGAAAGCATGTTTATATAGAAAGGTATAGATTTACAAATCACTCCCACTTAACACTTATCAAAGAAATGACTCTCTAAAATAAGAACAGTGAGGTGAAACACAGTGTGTACTGAGACATTTGAACCATACCTGGCAAAATCTTAATTTTTATTTTATGCAAAAGAATAATTACATGGGTAAATAGTTTGCTCTGTTTATGATTTTTTTTATAAACCTTTGACTTTGTTAGAAAAGGTAAAGCAGATATTTTAAACAACAGTTGATATAATTCTTCAGTTTGGTTCAGTTAAGTCGCTCAGTCTTGTCCGACTCTTTGCGACCCCATGAATTGCAGCACGCCAGGCCTCCCTGTCCATCACCAACTCCCGGAGTTCACTCAAACTCACATCCATCGAGTCAGTGATGCCATCCAGCCATCTCATCCTCTGTCGTCCCCTTCTCCTCCTGCCCCCAATCCCTCCCAGCATCAGAGTCTTTTCCAATGAGTCAGCTCTTCTCATGAGGTGGCCAAAGTATTGGAATTTCAGCTTTAGCATCATTCCTTCCAAAGAACACCCAGGACTGATCTCCTTTAGAATATAATTCCTAGAAGAAGACAAATATGATAGTGAAAACTATCACTGAAATACTAATGTCTTTGTAAACACATTCTTCGTGACTCTGTGGTCATGTGTCCCTTTTTAATGACTGCATGTTGCTTTTTCTCTCCTTCTAGGTCTGGAAAAAGTGCCAAAAGACCTTCCTCCTGATACTGCGCTGCTGGACCTGCAAAACAACAAAATAACTGAGATTAAAGATGGAGACTTTAAGAACCTGAAGAACCTTCATGTAAGAATTGCTATTTTCTTGAGCTATAACAAGATCTGACTCAAAGTATTTTTGAAAACGAAATGTAGGTAAGGTTAAGAGTGTTCTATGGTAATAAATAAGCACATAAGTGTTTATTAAATTCTCTTTTTAGGGAGTGATGGAGTAAAGCAGGATATTAACCCCTAACAATCAGAGCCAATTTTCTCACATATACCCCTATATAGGCTTCCCAGGTGGCTCAGATAGTAAAGAATCTGCTTGCCAATGCAGGAGACTTGGGTTTGATCTCTGGGCCAGGAAGATCCCCTGGAGAAGGAAATGGCAACCCACTCCAGTATTCTTGCCTGGGAAATCCCATGGACAGAGGAGCCTGGTGGGCTACATTTCATGGGGTCACAAAAGAGTCAAACATGACTGAGCAACTAACCACCAGCAACAACTCCTATATAGCTTTAGTATCGGCTGTCTAAAAGATACATTATATCTTAATCTCACATTTCATGGATAAAAATCTTTCTCTTTCCAATATCTTTCCAGAACATATTTCAACAGTGGAACAAAATGGACTGATCTTAGTTTATTTCATTGTTCTGTTTTCTTTAGGAGGCTCAAGAGACATGGGTTTGATCCCTGGGTTGGGAAAATCCCCTGGAGGAGGGCATGGCAACCGACTCCAGTATTCTTGCCTGGAGAATCCCATGGACAAAGAAGCCTGGCGGGCTGACTCTGTCCATGGGGTCAGGAAGAGTGGAACACAACTGAGCGATTGAGCATGCACGTGCTGAATCCTTATCTGTATCTGTGTGTGTATTCTGATTTTTCACTTCCCTCTAATCTATTATAAGGTAACACAGTCTACCAGTCAGGATTCCAACAGAAAAGGGATGTTATAATCAAGACAGTATCTACTTATCAACCTTCAGACAGCCAAGATAAGAAAAGCAATAAACATTTACCCAGTAGGAGAAAATTTACCAGATTTTAAAAAGGAAGCAAATAATTTTTCCTTGACATTTTAAGATCGCTCATGAACAAGTTAATAAAAATAATAGCACATGATAAAATGACATCATCAAATTACTGAAGTAGTGTAAGCACATTATGATATAAGTAGTGACTATTATGGGCACTAATGATGAGAAAAAAAGAGACATGTTTCTACATCAGGTTACCCAGATAGTGTTTTGAGATAATAAGAGACAAACGGGTAATAGAGGATTAGTAGAATTTTGAAAGGAGAAGAGAGTATTCTGTGCAAGAGAAAGTAAAGGCAGAAGAACATGAGCGAGAAACAAGAATAGAAGATGGCTAAAGTGAAAGATACAGGCTCCAAAATAGTGGAAGCTAAGGCCTGAGCTGGAGATGAACCCTGGACCAGTGGGATCCTTCTCCACTGCCAGGACAGAGGACTTGGGACCCTACTCACCTTCCTCCGTTTTTCATGTTACGATTTCACTGGGAGTGAGCTGATGGAGATACCAACAAAGTTTGTTAGTGATTATTTAAACTATTGAATAAGTTAAAAGAGGCAATAATAAAAAAAAATGAATATATTAGCTTCAATAAACAAAAGTATAAAATGCTTCATTTTATTTGCATAAATTACCCTCAAGCTACTTTGTAAGAAAGGAAAAGTCTCTTGATTTCAACTTCCTGTTTGTTTAAATATTATCTCAAAAGTTTGTTTAAACTCCTCATACCTTAAACAAGAGATACCTAGCTTCTGTGACCTTCTCACTAGATCTGATGTTTGTACTAATGTGTCGTTTCTTTGCCCGATCCCCTCCTAAGTATGTTTTTAGGCAACTTATCATCTTGGCAATCCCTTTCTTTCCAATTTAAAGTATATACTGGAAGAAGAGAGAGAGTTTATTAGAGCTTCTAAACATTTAGAGGATGTTAAACAGCTATTTTTCTCTTACTCTTTCATTCATGATCATTTCTATCTTTGTTATTAATGCAAATAAACATCGTAATTTTAGCAAGGAAAGCCACCCTTGAATGAGAAGGGAGAGAAATAAAAATTTACCAAGGATTAAAATGGAAAGGATTTAAGAGAAAAACGTTGCTTTTTTCCCTCAGTCAGTTCAATTGCTCAGTCGTGTCCAATTTTGAATTTTTCCAGTTTACACTGCGCCTCCCTATGAGCAGTACATACTGCTTGAGAGTAGTTGTATTCTTATAAATAGCATAAAAATAAATAATTATTCTATAAAATAATGGAAAGTTAAACATTATAATCCAACATTCTATGTATTTCCTTTGAATTAAAGTTTAGTTGCATTCTTGCTCAGTTGTGTCTGACTCTTTGCAATCCCATGGGCTGTAGCCCACCAGGCTCCTCTGTCCATGGGATTCTCCAGGCAAGAATAATAGAATGGGTTGCCATTTCCTCCTTCAGGGAATCTTCCCAACCCAGTGATTGAACCCATGTCTCCTGTGTCTTCTGTGCTGGCAGGTGGATTCTTTACCATTGGGTCACCTGGGAAATCAATCTAGTAAAAAAACTTTTGTTTTAATTTAAAATGAACAAACATCGTCAAGGATTGAATAATAGCAAACATTTGTTATTTTTTTGGATTTAATATGTGTTTTTTTTTAATTGATTGAAAGAGTCTTTAAACTCTATCGTGCTTTAATTTGCAAAAAGCAAAGCACTTGTTTAGTCATTACTATGGGGCTTCCCTGGTGGCTAAGCTGGTAAAGAATCTACCCACAATGCGGGAGTCCTGAGTTCAATCCCTGGGTTGGGAAGATCCCCTGGAGAAGGGGATCCCGTGGCTACCCACCCCAGTATTCTGGCCTGGAGAACTCTATGGACCGTATAGTCCACGGAGTCCGCAAAGAGTCAGACACAATTGAGCGACTTTCAAACACATACTGAGCACTGTTTCTAACATCTTATATTCATTAAGTTATTTAATTCTTACAGTTATTCTAATGAAGTAGACACTCTAGATAACACCTTAGTACAGATGAGAGCACACAGACACAGTGAGGTTATGCTGCTTGCTCATTGTTGCACAGCTAATGACAGCCAGAGCTTGAGATCTAAGCTCAGGAGCAGTCTGGCTCAAGTCTGTGTGTTTATAACTGCCTGTAAATACGATAATAACAATAAAATTCCTTAAAACAACCCCTGGTACAGTATGAGCCCTACATTAGTGGCTTTGGGGAAAGTTGAACATACTATTAAGTTGGGTTTCAACATTTTTTCTTTCAATTTTATTGAACTATAATTAATATACAGCACTATATATCTTCACCAGGGATACCCTGGTGACTCAGCCAGTAAAGAATCTGCCTGCAATGGAGGAGACCTTGGTTCGATCCCTGGGTTGGGAGGATCCCCTGGAGAAGGAAATAGTAACCCATTTCACTATGCTTTCCTGAGAAATCTGTGGACAGAGGAACCTGGTGGGCTGCAGTCCACAGGGTCGCCGAGAGTCACCTGAGCGACTAACACTTTCCCTTTCATACAACTTCAAGGAGTACAGCATCATAACTTGGCATACATATATTGTGAAGTGATTACCATAGTGGGTTTAATTAATATCTATCATCTCATACAGATATTAAAAAAAGAACAAATGTTTTCTTTGTGATGAGAACTTTTAGGATTTAGTCTCTTAGCAATGCTCAGGCATACCCTACAGCAGTGTTCACTATAGTCATTTTTTTTTGTACATTACATTCCCAGTACTTACTGGTCTTAAAACTGGAAGTATGGACCTTTTGACTACTTTCTTTGATGAAGGTGGTGAAAATGCTTTTACACCTCCTTCCACCCTATTTCTATTGCCAGTCACTTTTTCATCATCTCTCCCCTACCTACCAGGCTACCTCACTTTTTCTTTAGTTACAAAGAAGTAGGTAGTTCTGATTTTTTGAGCCTGTGCTTCAGTTTTAGGTTAAATGGCACTCAGGGCATTTTCTGATCCTCAAGCAACAGTGTCCCTCCTAATTCAGCTTCTCTCAGCCCGTTATCTAAATAATGATAGTCCATTTCTGCTTGTCTTTCTTCTTTTCATCAGCTGATCTCTGAACAATATATGTGGTTTACCTTTGACTCTTTCTCTGGTTTATCTGGGCTTTGTCATTAGTCAATGTAATTAGTCCACTTTTTTCCATATCAACATTTGCCATATAATTTTATAAATTATGCCTTCTTAATACCTATCCCTGTGTATAGAACTAATGTTAGCCATTCTCAGCAGTACTATATATACATGAGAAACTTTTTTCACATGTGGATCTGTTTTATATGAAACTCTAATTTATACAGGTCTTAGAAAAGAATCTGCCTACAATGCAAGAAACCTGGGTTCAATTCCTGGGTCGGGAAGCTTCCCTGTATAAGGGAATGGCAGCCCACTCCAGTCTTGCCAGAAGAATCCCATGAACAGAAGAGCCCGGAGGGCTATAGTCCATGGGGTCACAAAGAGTCAGACACAACTGAGCAACTAACACTTCATTTTATATCATGATGATCAAAATTTGTAGTTTGTTTATTTTTCAGTGGAGATTCTTTTTGCTGGACTAGACCTTTTCTACAAACAATGCTATTTGAAAGTTGCTTTGCAAGAAAGCAGTCTATATACATGATTGATTTTTTTAGTCTTCACAACAAGCCCCTGTAGGCGTTACTGTTATTTCTGCTTTACTGAAGAAAAAACTGGGGACAAATGTCACACCACCTCCAAAATATAGCAGCAGTTATTACTATAGCATACTCACCAGTAGAGACATTGAAGAAGTAATATTTTATTACCTGAAATGGCAGGTAATACATCAGCAGGTTGACTCTTCATAATAGGTTTCAACATTCAACATAAAATAAGACAGATTTTTCAGACCAGGTTTAATGCATTTAATAATTAAATGCATTATATCAGCCTTTCAGAATTTCCTTCCATGGATGGCAATTAAGGACGTCCTGTGTTTACAATTAAGCATCCACCATTTTGACTGTTTTTAAATGATGCAAGTCCTCTCTTCTCTCCTCTAGCTCTGGCTTTTACTGATTTTTCTGGACATTTTGCTTATTAATATCAATTTCCTAAGACTTTAACCTTCATCTTTTTTTTTAACTTTCTGTAATAGTTACTGAAATTACCTAGGATTTTATTTTAATCAAACAATTCACCTGTGAGGTTTAGTTAAAAAGGTTATTAACTTATTATTTGTAATAAGGTTTAATTAATCAAATAATGTGAACTACATGAGAATGTCCATGGGTTATTAAACTAGCTATTACCTTCTAAAAATAGTCTTATATTTTTGAGATGGAAAGTTCCCACTGTTCTATTCCTCTTGTTCCTTTCTTGCCCCTTTGCATTTTCACATGTGCCTAAAAACAAACCACAATTGAAAATAGAGGTTTCTTAGATCTTGATAAAATTATCCTAAATTCCTTATGATAAGTCAACAAGTTGATATAATGCAGTGTGGTTCTGTATACACATAGATCATTGGAAGATAATTGAGGTAGTTCAAAAGTAGGTGTAGCAGTTATATCTATAGTATAACAATAATGGATTACAAATAATTTCTTATATTAGGAGAACTTAGAAACACACATTTTAAAATTACAAAAAATTAACATATTTGACTACATAAAACCATTATGTGCAAAATGAGCAAAAACAGAAGAAAAATATAATGTATCCATAAATCATTTATTAAAATACATTAAACATTAAGAAAAATGAGAAGTTTTGTGACCAAGCAATCCTTTTCCTCCAAAAAATAAAGCTAATGGTAGCAAAATAAAAGGAAATTTCTTTAACCTCTCAAGAGACAAGGAAGTGCAAAGTAAAGCAATAAGCTACAACATAATGTGTTGATTTGCAAACTTTTGGAAAATGATTATATCAAATTCTGCGAGGCTGCGAGACAATGTTACTCTCTGGCAGTGTTGGTGATGGTATAAATTAGTGCCACCATTTTGTAGTGGATTCCATGACAACAGCCAATGAAGATGGACTTAGAGGTTGAAAAGCTGACTGGACAATGGATGTCGTTGGCACTAGATTCTTTCCAGGTCACTCCAGTAATTTCAATATTTTGGAGCATTTATTGTTTAAAAATTAAATAGCTATATCTCTCTATGTATAATCCGCTTTTTATCAAACTTCTCTCCCCTTTTCTCCTGAAGTTCAGGTTCTCATGTGCTTTTCAAGTAATCAGATCAGTTTAACTTCTTTCCAATTTCTTCTAATTTTGCAGATTTCTCTGCTAGTCCCATAAATGGAATGAAATTACACACTTGCTTGACGTACATATTTTATGTGTGGAAGGTTCTGGAATTAAGATGTTCCTTTTGTTCACCATCTACAGACACTGATTCTCATCAACAACAAAATTAGCAAAATCAGCCCTGGGGCATTTGCTCCTTTGGTGAAATTGGAACGACTTTATCTTTCCAAGAATCAACTGAAGGAATTGCCAGAGAAAATGCCCAAAACTCTTCAGGAGCTGCGTGTCCATGAGAACGAGATCACCAAAGTGCGAAAGTCTGTGTTCAATGGATTGAACCAGATGATTGTCGTAGGTACAGATATTCTTATAGCTCTAAAACCAGGATTCAAGGTTCATCTTAAGAGATTACAAGTAAGCTTTAGCTACAGGAAGGTAAATTAGCTAGAATTTACAGCTCTTAAAGCATGTAGAAAAAACAGTAGCTGGGCCAGGAGAAATGGGTATTGAATCTGTGCCTTACAAAATTTTAATTCTTGGACTGGAGGATCTGAAAATGTAGAAAGAAGTCTCTAGGGCTGATGCTACACTGCCTACTGCACCCAAGATGCAGGATAGAATTGAGCTGTGCTTAATTAGAGATATTTGGAGAATACCTTTACATTGTGGGAACTAATTCTAGTCTGAACATCTATAAATCATTTGCTTTAAATAATGTGTTCTAATGTTTTTCTCTGTATGTGGTAAAATATGTCATATTATAATTGGCTTACCAAATGCTAGATTCATATTATTTAACAGTATTTTAATATATCTTAGTAATTGCCCCATAACAAGTGTGATTTATAAACACTCCCTTTTGTTGATCTGTTGACAAACCTGTTTATGGACCTTAAATAATTTTGTTGTTATTGTTTTTCATATTATTACCTTTTCCTAAATCACTTTTGTTGTTGTTATTGTTTTTGGTTGTTTTAATAAGGGAAATTTTTACCACATTTTGCCATCCCTTTGAGACACAAGCCTTTTAATTTCTCTTTTGTATTTTCACTCAAGTTGTTATTGATCCAAATTTTTTCTTGTTGAGCAGACACCACTCTGGCTTGCAGTTTCCTCAGGTTGTCCTCTAAAAGGTTTGCAACTTATTGCATTTGTAGAACTTGGCACTAACCCGCTGAAGAGCTCAGGCATTGAAAATGGAGCCTTTCAGGGAATGAAGAAGCTCTCCTACATCCGCATTGCTGACACTAATATAACTACCATCCCTCAAGGTGATGAAAATTCTTTTTTTTTATATATATTGTGTTTGTTTGATATTCTTTTTTTAAATTAATTTATTTATTTTAATTGGAAGCTAATTACTTTACAGTATTGTAGTGGTTTTTGCCACACGTTGACTTGAATCAGCCACGGGTCTTCAAAGCAATTTGAATACCTAAATCCAAAGGCTTTGACGCTAAAAAAAATATGTCTTTGAAAATTTGAACGGTGACTCAAGTGGCCTACATTATTTCTAGTAAATTCTCTATCCCTTGAAGTGTTCCAGTGAAACTAGCTGGCCGCTGGGCCATCCAGGCTGACTGTAGAGATGGCTGGACTCTTTCAGCTATAAAGATACTTACATCCAATGTAAGATGCAAATTAACAGACAATGATTTTATATTATAGAAATGTGATATCATAAAGAAAAAATATAGTTATTTAAAAAATAGACTGCTTTTGTAGTACTTTGTTTTAAAAAATGGTACCGTGGAAGAACATCTGAAATTGAGCCAATTTTTACTGAGTCTTTAATCCCTTAGTGAATTCCATTGCATTTGAGGACATTCTAGTCACTACTGTCTGAATAACAGGATCCACAGTGGTCATGCTCTAAGAGTGGGGGTTATATGTTGTAAAGAGTGTGGATTTTGGAGTCTGCTTGAGTTCAGACTGTCACTAATTGGCTGTATGATCTTGGACAAGTTATTCAACATCTATGACACATTTGTAAAATCTGTAAAGTGGTAATAATATTACTATCCACTTCATTGGATTGCTTTAAAATTAAATAAATAGAAAAATATCTGGCCGGTAAATAAGTAGTGGGTTACTGTTATCTTCTATTACTCATTAAAAGTATTTTAAATACTCATTTAGCTCAGGCAAAGTATAAGCATGGAGAAAGGGCAGTGAATAGGATATAGGCCTGCCTTCAAGAAGCTTATTGCCTAGAGCAAAGCCAGGCAAGTAAACAGCCATCATCCATCATCACAGCCACAGGGATAAGCTCACCATTCTAAGGTTTAGTCAGGAGAGCCTTTTAAGCCAACAAATCAGCAAAAGTAAGTTTCTCTAATTTTCACATTTTTCTGGTCCCAGGTATTTATTTCAGTTACACAAAGCCTCCTCCGTATTCTCAAATTTTCTCCTCCATCTGGCCTTTCCTCAGTTTAGATTTCTTGTTCTTCAATTGATACAAAATATAGGTACTTGCCCACAGAAAACAATTATCCTTTATTGTGCTTCTATTGAAATTTCAGGTCTAGAGAGTACTTAGTCCATAGGATGGTTCTTACTACCCCTTGCCCTCTCTATAGTATTTTTGCTACAAAGCGTTTTTGATCCCC
Organism: Bubalus bubalis; assembly: GCF_019923935.1. Classification (NCBI taxonomy): domain Eukaryota; kingdom Metazoa; phylum Chordata; class Mammalia; order Artiodactyla; family Bovidae; genus Bubalus; species Bubalus bubalis. The sequence goes on from NC_059160.1 coordinate 99,157,069, forward strand.
ATTAATAGCAACTACTGGCATAGATGATAGATGATAGACCAATAGACAGATGATAGACTGATAGATAGATGAAGGAAGATTGATTTATAGTTCACAAAGTACTTTCATTTTGAGTCTCTGACTTGTTACATGGTAATAGGTAATTTTTACATCACCACTGCAGGGATTTTATATTTGTAAATATATTTTAATTTACATTTCAGTTCAGTTCAGTTCAGTCACTCAGTCGTGTCTGACTTTTTGTGACCCCATGAATCGCAGCACGCCAGGCCTCCCTGTCCATCACCAACTCCTGGAGTTCACTCAGACTCACATCCATTGAGTCAGTGATGCCATCCAGCCATCTCATCCTCTGTCCTCCCCTTCTCCTCCTGCCCCCAATCCCTCCCAGCATCAGAGTCTTTTCCAATGAGTCAACTCTTCGCATGAGGTGGCCAAAGTACTGGAGTTTCAGCTTTAGCATCATTCCTTCCAAAGAAATCCCAGGGCTGATCTCCTTCAGAATAGTCTGGTTGGATCTCCTTGCAGTCCAAGGGACTCTCAAGAGTCTTCTCCAATACCACAGTTCATAAGCATCAATTCTTCGGCGCTCAGCCTTCTTCACAGTCCAACTCTCACATCCATACATGACCACAGGAAAAACTATAGCCTTGACTAGACGGACCTTTGTTGGCAAAGTAATGTCTCTGCTTTTGAATATGCTATCTAGGTTGGTCATAACTTTCCTTCCAAGGAGTAAGCGTCTTTTAATTTCATGGCTGCAGTCACCATCTGCAGTGATTTTGGAGCCCCAAAAAATCAAAGTCTGACACTGTTTCCACTGTTTCCCCATCTATTTCCCATGAAGTGATGGGACCGGATGCCATGATCTTCGTTTTCTGAATGTTGAGTTTTAAGCCAACTTTTTCACTCTCCTCTTTCACCTTCATCAAGAGGCTTTTGAGTTCCTCTTCACTTTCTGCCATTAAGGGTGGTGTCATCTGCATATCTGAAGTTATTGATATTTCTCCCAGCAATCTTGATTCCAGCTTGTGCTTCTTCCAGTCCAGCGTTTCTCATGATGTACTCTGCATAGAAGTTAAATAAGCAGGGTGACAATATACAGCCTTGACGTACTCCTTTTCCTATTTGGAACCAGTCTGTTGTTCCGTGTCCAGTTCTAACTGTTGCTTCCTGACCTGCATACAGATTTCTCAAGAGGCAGGTCAGATGGTCTGGTATTCCCATCTCTTTCAGAATTTTCCACAGTTTATTGTGATCCACACAGTCAAAGGCTTTGGCATAGTCAATAAAGCAGAAATAGATGTTTTTCTGGAACTCTCTTGCTTTTTTGATGATCCAGCGGATGTTGGCAATTTGATCTCTGGTTCCTCTGCCTTTTCTATACATTTACAATAGTACATTTTATTTTTTTTATATATATATATATATATTCTCTAAAGCCTTAGAGCTGTAGGAGGTAAAGTAAAGTAGCCTGAATTTAAAGTCCAGGTATTTTTTATTACTTCATGCTACCAGATGACTTGCATTAAAGCACATTCTTTGATTTTGCTGTCCTTCTAATTACATCTCCTAAATATAGCTCAATAACACGTTTCATCAGTTAGTGATCAGTTTTCCTTGATGTCTTATATCTGTTTATTACTATGCTAGGGCTCTTTTCTCATCTTTTCTACTTGCTTTTATTTATTAAACTCTTAATAGTATTAAAATCATAATAACTCAGTTTTATTAAGCACTTATGCCAAATGCTTTTCATGAATTCTGTTATATTATGCAAAATGCTTTTCTTGGCTTCTGTTATGTGAATCTCAAAACGACCCTTTTAAGTAGTATTATCACACCTGTCTTATAATTGAGGAAAATAAATCTGAAAGACAAAGTAAATTGTGACCAAAGCCTCCAAGCTAGCCAGTGGCACAGCTGGGTTGTGCTGGGCTGATGCCATAACTCATGGTTTTGACCATTTCATTCTGCTGCCATGTCCTTCTTCCTGTGCATATCTATACCTGTGTCATGTAAGAGTCTAGCTTTCCTAGACTGGTACCCTTACGCCTGAACGTAGCCTCTTTCCAGGAGTCTTAATTTCCACATGGTATCTCCGCTCACTGAGTGACATCAAAAGGCAATGGAGTGGAGTAGAGATTTATGTTCACACTGTGAAGTCAGACCTTCCTGGGTGAGAGGACTGACTCAGTCATTTAGTTATCCTGTGACTTCAGGCTTATTATTCCACACTTCTAAAACCTCAGTTTTGCTACCTATAAAATGGTGGTATTAGTGACGCCTCTCTTGTAGGATATTTGTGAGGATTAATAGATATAAACAAGACTTGTACATATACAGTATCTGGCCCAAAGTAAGCTCTCAATGTATTTTATCTTAAAAATGGAAAAGGAAAAGAAAAAACAGTAACAGGTGTAGAATCTTTGGCTAAATGCTACTGTGGCAGAGGCTAATGATGTTCTTTATAAATTTGGATCTCTCTACCTTCCTATTGCAAACTTGTCTTTCACAGTGAAACTTACCATAACTTTCCTTTTGGGAAACTGATGTTCCAAAGGGAAGACACTTAGAAATGAGGTAAGAATGAGGGATGTGATGATGATTGTTGTTCCACAGACACTACATTTTTAAAAACACCTTTTCATAGTGACAGGGAAGAAAGGATGTACATTCACTGCTTTGCTCTATACTCACTTGCTTTATTTATGAGACTATTTTAAAAATCCACATTAATATATTCTGAGACTAAAGTGATTGAAATCCCTTAGTCCTTATTGACTCTGATTTCCTAACATTTATTTGCAAGAATCATGCCATTGTTATTTCATTTTCTTCAGTGAAGAGCATGTTATTCTCTTTGGCCATCTGGGAGCATACCACAGTCCCCACTTAGTAGCTAGATAACCTACAAAATGGGTAACTGTGAATCTCTGTTTCTTCATCAGTGAAACAGAATTAATGAAAAATAATTAATATATTGAAAAAACTTACATGAGCTAGGTTAGGAAAATGCTAATCTCAGTGTTCAGCACATAACAGACAGACAGTAAAGCAGAAGTTCCTTTCTTTGGTATCTCCCACATAAACCATACTACTGTTGAGAAATTAATAGTCATTTTCAAATAAAATATGGAATAAACTTTTACATTAAATAGAATGTTTTGACTGAGTTCAGTGGGATGTAATGAAAATTTCAAGCCGAACATAACCTGTGATTTTCCAATTTTATTCATTATAGACAAAGAACCAACCCTATCTGCTAAGCAGATGTTAGTTCTCCATGTAACCAATTTGCTATTTTCTTTGTAGTTGTTGCTGTTCTTGTAAATGGAACAATATGTAGTTTTTAAAAAAACTGTATAAAAACATAATAGATCCTCAGATGGCAAGAGGAAATGAAAATATAGTATTTAAACTTTTATACTTAAAATTACTACATTTTTAGAGGTCATAGCCATTCACAAGGTACTATCCAGAGGTCTAGCTGATGCATTGGATTTCAAATTATTTCCCCAGGTGCCCTACATATGACAGATCACTTGATTATAGGACTCTCTATTCCTCTTGTATAAAGAAACAGTCTTAATTTAAAAGGATCAAGAAAGCTCTTTCTACACATCATGTTACAGAAACATTTGATGTTTTTATGGAAAAATTGATTAAAACTAAAGCCAGCACAGTATATAAGTGTTAGTTATTAATGAATCTCAGTAAGGAAATACATGATTAAGGTTGTTTATAGGTTGAACTTATCCATAATTACTAATTTATACTTCAGATGCCAAAAGCTTCATTTTAGAGTCATTATCCTTTGTCAATGGCAGTGTGAGCCCATTAACAAAGGTGTGAGAAACTAATGAGATTCAAAGAAGAGAAGTCTTCACTTCAACTGTACTGACAGTGTCTAGGACAGAAATCTACTTCACGATAATCTACTACATAGCAAACACAGTTTGTTAAAATCAGTTTAGGAGAAAAGTAGAAATGGCTTGTACTACTTCCGAAAACATGTATTACTGTAAAAGGGATGAAGGAAAAAGATGAAAAGCGAAACTGATGAATAAGATGCAAAGCAAGTCCTTTGAAACTCAATGTCATTTGGAAAATTGATGACATGTGTCTGCATTAAGTCTTCATACATTTTCTAATTATATTTCTCTGCTAATTTAACTTCCTGTATTTCCATATTTCAGGTCTTCCTCCTTCCCTTACTGAATTACATCTCGATGGCAACAAAATCACCAAAGTTGATGCAGCTAGCCTGAAAGGACTGAATAATTTGGCTAAGTAATAATGTTATTTCATAATATTCTATCAGTGAAATGGATTGGTATATTAGTGCCTATACGCTCAGAATTAGAAACATGATGATTGATTTTTGCCTGTACCACAATTTTTGTTTTTGTTACTAATAACCACAAACTTTTGCTGAATTATTTAAAATAAAAAAAAAACTCACGAAATAGTGTACTTATCATAAGTCCACTAATGTCTGCCTTATATTTTATGAATACCATACTGTTTTTAGATTAAGATATAGCATATGTACCAAGTATTTGATTACATCCGTATTCTCATGCAATATGTTCTAACTTGATTGTATCAAACAGAAGTCTAAGTAATTATAACATGGTATTCAGAATTTGAAAATGTATTAAAATGAAAGCTACCAGGACATGAAAATATTGGGCATCTTACAGCATGTATTAGAATACATATCATGTGATTGTCTAACTCCTGTTCTCTGAAGAGTTTAAAATGTCTCTCTAGACTTTACATATACTCTCAAAATTTTTTTTATGACCCTTCTAAACTTTTTTTCCTTATAGATAATCATTAATGCCCATTCTGCTTTCTAACCTAATTTAAATTTTTTTTATATTTGTAATCTGGCGAAGCAGTAAAAAGAGAGTGTTGGCAGACCCTTTCAACTGTCTTCACGAACAGTCTGCTCCTGATTCACATGTACTGCTGATGTCCTTGCTGAGAAGCATAGTGTTATGCCAAATTGGCTCACTCCTTTCTTTGCACATAAATTTCATCATGGATAAATAAATACAAAGCATATCATTTATCTTTGAGAAATACATAAAAGCAGATGCATATATAGTGCAGTTTTCCCCTGTTTCTGTGCGTATCCCCCAGTGACCCAGGGGAGCGTGAGGGATGAAGGTGGTATATGCATGCGACTGTAGCCGCAATATATAACCCTGGTGCCTCGAACGATAAGAAACCCATTATCCAAAGCAATTTTAATTAGTCTCTAATGGAGAAAGTAATATTCAAAATAGTGTCACCTACCTTTCTGTGTTGACTAAGCCTCTCTAGCTAGAGAGGAATATAGGAATATAAATTGCATTTCTCACTGTGTAGAAGTGTCTTTGAAAGAAAGTGAAGTTGCTCAGTCATGTCCGACTCTTTGCGACCCCATGGACTGTAGCCTACCAGGCTCCTCAATCCATGGGATTTTCCAGGCAAGAATACTGGAGTGGGTTGCCATTTCCTTCTCCAGGGGATCTTCGCGACCCCTCTCCAGGGATTGAACCCCGGTTTCCTGCATTGTAGGCAAACGCTTTACCATCTGAGCTACCAGGGAAGCCTTAGGACAGCTATTATTATTGGATTATTATCAGTAGTATTAGGAGGAGTATAAGTAGTAGGGACTGGCAATAGTATAAAATTCTAAACGTGGTACATCATTCATAATATTGTGCCATTTTAGAAAAGTAAGTTTATTTTGTACTGAAAGTGGTATGGAGACTTTAAGATTCCACACTTTAAAATTAACATCACATACTTTTTATCAAGCAGAAGCATAAAGAGCTAATAAACTTTGAGAAGGTCAATAGAAATGAAGATTTTTGTTTAAAAAGATTTTGAATTCCAGTCATTAAATAAGAGAAAATTGCCTCACTGGCCAAGCAAACTTTCTTAATTCTTGAATTGATTAAATACATTTCTCTTTGGAATCAAGTTCAGAAAAATCTGTCTCATAAAGCATCAAATCCTTATGTTGTTTGCTCCTCCCTGATTCTGGAACATGAGAGGTACATTGGTGCTGAAAATCAAAACTGTGAAAAGGAGAAAAAAGCAGCCACTAATCTCAGAACATTGTCGCAGGGCAAATATTCCAATTAGTTATTAGGAACAAGCAAAGAGAAAATCCTGTATGTCCCTCTGCAAGAATATAAAGTGGTTTTTCAGGCAAATTTCCCTTTTCTTATTAAGCATATATACCATATTCTCTCCTAATAGGTGGAATTTTCTTTGATGGAAAGAATCGATTTTTGAGTCATGTCCCCTCTGCCTTCACAAGCCTAGAACAAAAGTCTTTAACATAATAGGTTCTAAAAAACATTTGATGAGCGACTATAAATTGATCATTGAAAATGTAGTTTCCTTCAATTAGATTATTAGGAATATTATGTTCTAAGAAATGTATTAGTCCAAATTGGATATGGGACTTGGAGTCCTATAAGAACTAGGAGTCAAGGTTCTGAAATAGAAAAGGAAAGACGAGAAACAGATGAAAGTTTAAGACTGAGGGAAAGACAAAATAGTATGAGACAAGGTGCCAGGCTGATAATCAACAAGTAAGGCAAGCCACCTGTGTTATCAATAGCCTAAAATCAGCACACTTTAATCTCAGTTATTTCAAATACCAAGTCATGATGAAAATTGGAAGACTTTGGTTACCTAAAGTGAAAGTCGCTCAGTTGTGTCCGACTCTTTGTGGATCCCATGGACTATACAGTCCATGGAATTCTCCAGGCCAGAATAGTGGAATAGATAGCAGTTCCCTTCTCCAGGGGATCTTCCCAACCCAGGGATAGAACCCAGGTCTCCTGCATTGCAGGCAGATTCTTTACCAGCTTAGCCACGAGGGACGCCCTATGCCAACATCTAAATCCCTAAAGGGCTCAAAAATCTCAACTCACTGAAGGCAAGCAGGAATCATTCTTCAAAAAGGGCCAAGTCTTTTTCACTAAATTTGAAGGAATTCAAGATATTCTTCTGCTTCCTCTCCCTTTGAGCTTTCTGGTTCTCTTCCACTACTTTATTGCCTCATCACTCTCTGCCCTTTTCGACTGACAGCACCCTGGTTCTGTCAGATACTAATTCTGAGAATGTTGGATACAATGGTTCTGTCTTCAAGTCAGCTTCTTCTGAGTTTTGAATCTGATTTACTGTGAGGGAGGGCTTCCATGGTGTCTCAGTGGTAAAGAATCTGCCTGCAATGCAGGAGCCACAGATTCAAACCCTGGGTGTTGAAGATCCCCTGGAGAAGGGCATGACAACCCACTCCAGTATTTTCGCCTGGAGTCCCATAGACAGAAAAGCCTGGCGGGCTCCAGTCTATAGGGTCACAGAGAGTCGAATATGACTGAAGTGACCTAGCATGCACTGTGAGGGAACATCAAAGCTGCAGACTCTCCCTTGTTAAACATTTAATTAAAAAAATACAACCCAGAACCTTGAGTGGCATTGTATGAGAAATGGAAGAAGGGGCAAGATCAGGGTCAGAGATCAGGGCTCTAAGGGTCATAGCTCAGAGGTCAGTGTCAGAAGCCAGGAATATTGACACCAGGCATAATCTGACAGTAACAGATTGTCATTGATAGACTCTTTTAAACACATTTTCTGTTGAGCTTTCTGGCAGGTAGATTTATTGACATTACAAACTTTCACTTTTTATTTACAACAAATAAATTTATACAATAAAAATACAATTGCTTGATTTACAAAGTGACCAAGATAGTAATAGTGTCCCTTTCATTTTGCCTCAGTTGAGTTAACTGCATCCATTATACAATCAACTCTTGATCACATCAAGCTCTGGGTTAGTACCAGATATACAAGACAGTCACTTTTCTCAAAGCAAGACACACAAGTACAGAGTCCCTTGAGTGTTACAAGAGGGTGACAACAGGGTGCTATATGAGCATTCACTAGGGGCAGACTGTGTCTGAGTTGAAACCTTAAGAACAAATGGGCTCTATCCACGCTCAGATAGTTTGGGAAAAATCACATTAGGCAGAGGTAACAGTAAGTACAAAAACGAAACAAAAAAATGCCTTTCCTATTGTGAGAAGGCATCCATGTGCAGTGGATCCATTCATTTCTGTTTTCTGTTGCAGGTTGGGACTGAGTTTCAACAGCATCTCTGCGGTTGACAATGGCTCTTTGGCCAACACTCCTCATTTGAGGGAACTTCATTTGAACAACAACAAGCTTGTCAAAGTGCCTGGTGGGCTGGCCGATCATAAGTACATCCAGGTAATATAAAGCCACTAACTATTGTGAGGAATATCTAGGGAGCAAATCATCCCTACTGGGATGCCTGGAGGTAGGAAGTTCTGCTTAGAAATGTTTTTGCAGAGAGATATTTTTGATGTTTCTACATGAATTTTCATTCTGGTTCTGTGAGATATATAGGTTTAAATTAGTATTAATTTTTAAAAAATTAGGACTACTACCTTGAACTTTCTATAATACTTGCTTCCAGAATGTAATTTATTTTTTATGAAACAGAATAGTTTCAAGATACAGATCAGTGTAACAAATATATAGTGGTTAGATATCATCTGTAATCTATAGATATGAAATAAAATAGTAGTTTTAACTTTGAGTTTCAACAAACATCTTGTAGGTCAAAAGACAATGTTTACTTAGCAGGGTGACCGAATCAACTTCATATAAACTATCACTTATCATGTATTCTTAAAGATAAGAAGATATGGTCCAGTGGTTCAGTATGCTAATAGAGCTTTCCAGGTCATAAACCTATAATGTAAGTCATGCCTATTACTTTAAGTAGTCATAGTGATTTCATATATAACTATAACATTTCCATTGTGATCTTGAGGAAATTAAACAAACATGTTATTTAAATTGCATATTTTTAAAAGATTATATATACGAAAAGCTCAATATATAGTGTGTCTTACTGTGGTCACAGAGAAAAAAATCATCAAACATGCCGTTTTGAAATCTTTGTTGAATATCAGCAAATTTCATGGACATTTACACAGGGCCCCACATTCAGAAGGACCTTACTCTTAGTTTCCCATTTCCAGTTGGCATCCGTGTACTCATATTACCTGCATTTCTAGAGGCTCTTAGGGGTTTCACCCACTCTACTTTTTTTTTTTCTATATCCATATAGTCCAAATATTTTTAGTAAAATTATGTAATTATTCAACTATCACCACAATCCAGTTTTAGAATATTTTGATTACGTCCAAAATAGACCTCTTATATATTTATTTCTAGTTGTTCTCAATCTCGTCCTCAGGCACAGGGAATCATTAATCTGTTTTCTGTCTCTCTATCTTTTTCTTTTCTAGACATTGCTAATGTAATCATACAAGTGTGGCTTTTGTGGTTGGCTTCTTTCACTTATCAGAGTAATTTTAGGTCATCCATATCGCAGCATGTGTCAGTAATTCAATCATTTTTATTGATGAATTGCACATCATTGTATGGATATACCACATTTTATTTTGCTAGTACTATACCTTTTGATAACTGTAACTTCTGATTATGTTTAGAAATTAGAAATGAAGTTCCTCTAACCTTGTTCTTAGTTTTCAAAATTTTGGATGTTCTTGTTTCTTTGCATTCCATTCAAATTTTAGGGCCGGCTTGTTCATTTCTTCTCAAATAGATTGCTAGGGCTTCAATAGGAATTGTGTTGAATCTATAGATCATTCAGGAAAGAATTTTCCTTGTAATAACTTTGAGTCTTCAAATGCACAAACATGGAATATCTCTCTATTTTGTCTTTATTTTCTCACAGCAATATTTTGGCATTTTTAGTATGCAAGTTTTACAATTTATTAAGTTCATTTCTAAATTTTGTGTTATTTTTGGTGCTGTTATGGATGGTTTCCTTTAACTTTATTTTTGAGTTTTTTTGTTAGTTTATAGAAATTCAATTGATTTTTGTACATCTACCTTCTGTCCTAGTGCTAGGGTCCTGTGCTAAAATTATTTTTAGTTGTAGTACTTTTAATACATTCCTTTGGATATTCTACATTCAGGATCTTATAATTTGTAAATAAAGAGAATTTTAATTATTCTTTCTTATCTGAATTTTAAAGATTTCTTTTCTTGCTTCATTGCATTGGCTGGAATCTAGGGTACAATGTTGGTCGAAGTGATGGAATTAGACATCTTTGAACACTGGGGTACGTGTGCCCTCCAATTAAAAAAAAAAAGAAATTAGATATCTTTGATCCCTATTTCACAAGGGCGATCAACCTTTTGTCATTAGGCATGATGCTAGCTATAGGTCTTTTGTAAGTGCTCTTTATCAAGTTAAAAATGTTTCCTTTGATTTTTAATTTACTGAAAATTTTTATCATAAATGTGTGTTTTTTTCCAATGTTTTCTCTTTCTATTGAGATCATGTGATTTTTGCTTTTATTCCTTCAATATGCTATATTAACTTAATTGATTTCCAGTTAAATAAATTTTACATCCTTGAGAAAAATCATGTTTGGTTTTGACCATTGTGAACAGTCCTTTATTAAATATGTTGTGATATATAATTTCCTAATATTTTGTTAATTTTTTGTCTATATTCATATGTGATGTTATGACTATAGCTTTCTTTATTGTGATGATTTTTGTCTGGCTGTAAGAAAATATTGACCTCGTATAATGACTTTGAAATTTAATCCTTTTTACACAGACTAACACTTGCTTTATGTCTTGATATTTCCTTCTCTTATTTTAACTATTAGCCATAGACTCTCACCAAGCACCTCTCCTTTCTTTTTAATGATTGTTAAGCAATGGAGACTGTCAAATGACAACAAGAAATCTTCAAAGTTTGAGAATCACATACACACATACACACACACACAAACCTTACAGATATTGTTTTGATATTAATATCCCTTGTTTCTGTTTGTGTAAGACATCTATGGTTCTCTTCATAAACCTTTTCTTAATCAAGACTCTTAATCAGCATATGAATACAAATATTCTGGTGGGTGGAACAATATTTCAACTCAGTTATTTTAAGGAAGGACCTCATAGATTTTATAGCTTGCTTTAGAAATTATTACTTTACCATTATATTTTTGCCTTGGTTTTATGATCAATCACTTCTGTTCTTCAGAATTCACATATAAATGATGGGAGTAAAAACTCATTTTCAAACTTCTTTTTAAGTCTGATATTTAGTTTTGCTAAAAAAAAATATATGAACAAATTGCCATTGTCTTAAACATAACCATAAAATATATTTCAGAAAAAAATTTCTAATGAACTATAATATTATATTCATTGAATAGTACTTGTAACTTAGAATACATCTTTGTTAAAAATTTCTAGGTCTGCTTATTCCAAATACAGTGACATTTAAGTATTTCTTAGAGTTTGTGATTTTTAATTCTGATTCTAATACTCTATATCCTCTCATACTTTACTATATTACTTCCTTATTTTAGGCTAATTCTTTAAATAGTCTATAATTTTATCTTTGCCCTGAAAACATAATATTCCATGTGGATACAATTTACGAAATAACAATGAAATCATTCATTTATTCATTCAACACATATTTATTGAACATCCACTCTGTTCTAGCAGACACCAGAGACATAGTCACAAACAAAGCAAAACAGGTTTCCTGCCTCATAGAGCTTTTATTTTAGAGGAGCAAAACAGAGAAAAAGCAAATATAGTGATCATTGCTATGAATAAAAATAAATATAATTGGAACAGCAAACAGCAGAATGGGATAGTCAAGAAAGACTTCTTTGGTAAGGATAAATGAATTACATGAGTCAGTAAGCCTGGCAGACATCTTGGAGTTTATGGCAAAAGAAGGATGTGGTGTGTGTCAACCTGAGGAGCGACAGTGCTCTAGTTGAAGAGAAGCAAGTAGGTCAGGGAGGTTGGACTGAACGGTGAAGGGAGGTGAGCTCAGAGTAGAAGGATGGCCAGCCATTGTGAGAACTTTAGATTTTACTCTGGATGAGACGGGAAGCTGCTAGGGTACTGAGGCAGTATGATATAACTTGCTTACTTTTTAAAAGAATTGTTGGAAGGAAGGAAAGTAGGAAGGTAGAAAAGAGAAAGAAAGAAAGAACAGACTTCAAGAAGGCAAAAGAGGAAACAGGACTATCAGAGCAGCTTCAATAATTTAGAAGGAGATAATAGTGGCTTTGGATAAGGTTGTAGGAGTAGATATGGGGAGAAGAACTGGATTACACGTTTTGTTTTGCTTTGTTTTAAGGTTACACTAGCAGGATTTGTCGATGGTAAGGCAGAAAGTATAAGACAGGGAGAGTCAAAGATAATGGCAATGTTTTTAGCCTGAGTCATCTGGAAAGACTGAAATGCCATATACTGAGATAAGGAAGACTAAGGAAGGGAAAAACAAGATTAAAAAGGGAGAGAGAAACCAAACATTTGGTTTGATAAGTATTAAGATATTTAAACTGAAGGATGAGCATGCTAAAAAAGAATTAAGTGTTTACCTGTACGGTCTCCATATATTTAGAGAAAAATAACCATGTGCCATTATTTGGGGTTGCAGGTTGTCTACCTTCACAACAACAATATCTCTGCAATCGGCTCTAACGACTTCTGCCCACCTGGATACAACACCAAAAAGGCTTCTTATTCAGGAGTGAGCCTTTTCAGCAACCCAGTCCAGTACTGGGAGATCCAGCCATCCACCTTCCGATGTGTCTACGTGCGTGCTGCCGTTCAGCTTGGAAACTACAAGTAGCTCCCAAGAAAACCCTCATTTTTATAACCTGGCAAAATCCCATTAATGTCATTGCTCAGAAAAAAAAAAAACAAAAAAAAAAGAAAACTAGATACTGGAAATCTATCTGCAATGTGGATGTTTTTCCCACATGACTTATTATGCATAAGGCCAAATATGCAGTTTAAGTAATTGCCTACAATAAAAAAATATTTTGCCTGCCATTTTCAGAATCCTTTTTTGAAGCTTATTATTGATGTTAACTGAGCTATTGCAGATATTCTTATTTCACTAAATGTAAAATTTGGAGTAAACAATTTTAGTAGAGCATTTAATTTCCAGAAAGAATCAAATAAAAATGGTATCAATCTTCTGTAACTCACGGTGGGGGATTAGCTTCGTTAACATAGTCTAGCAATGTATTCATCCACATTATTATTGATAAAGCCTCATTTGAGTGTGTGAATTCAATCCAGGCTATGTAAAATTTTTGCTAATGTCATTGTTTTGAAAAAAATAAATTCACAAGTACATTTAAACTTACTATTGTATAAAGGTGTAATTTTAAATCTTCCCTAAACTCAATCTTCTGAAGAAAGTAGACATTGCTTTCTTGATAAAAACAGCACATCTTTTCAAGTTCTCAGGTTTGTATTCTACCCCTGTCCTTTGATATTTGTGTATTATAACTTACTTAATCTATATTCAGTGTTAAGCTGCTGCTGCTAATAAGGCACAAAACTGACTTTTTTTATTGGTCTAAAAAAAGAATATTTTCAGTTACTGGATACTAAATCGGTTTTAAAACTTTGTGTATAATCAATCTGCTCACATAAACATTTCTGTCCTTACTAGATGTATTAGAAGTATTTCCTGCATTTAGCTAAACCTTCTGTTTTATAAATTCTTTTGTGTAGAATTTAAAAAATAGCTATCAAAGCAGATCATTCAACAAGCCTGGGGAATGGGCTGCTTTACCAAGAGTAAATATTTATCAAAAAGTACGTGTGTGATATCAATGTCTAATAACCAAACACGTGAGAACAGTTTATGTCTTCTATAACCTTGTATGTTTTCTGATTGTAAATACTTCAACCCAAACTGGTTTAAACTATGAAGGGAAATACAAAGCCGTCTTGCTGTAGGTGAGCCTTTATCAGAGTTTCTCATCAACTCTTTCAGCTTTGCCTTCTTGCATTACGTTTTCAGGCTGGCCTCTCTTATGGCTGTGAAATATGAACTTCTCCATCATTGACCCCCAGACAAGAGCATATTAACACAAAATTCCAGGAAAAGTCATGAGATTGTCCCTCACTGTTACATACAAACTTCACAACCCTGTAGAGTAAATACTATTGTTATCCCCATTTTGTGGAAAAGTCAACTAAAATTAGGAGAAATTTAGTAACTTTCCCATAGTCAAATACCTGGGAAATACCTGGCAACAGAGCTTTCTCTTTTAATCTTTGTACAAGTCAGGGTCTGGTAGAAAACAGAATTTACCCCAGAGAATTTAAATGAAAGCAATTTGATGACGGGGCTGCTCTAGAGTGTGCTCAGAGTTAGACACAGGAAACAAGGGATGGTGAGGCACGTAGGAATGGACAATAGGGGAAAGGCATTCCCACCCATGTGGCTGATGGACAGGAGAAGAACTGAATTTCCGGAGCTAAGTGAGAGGATGCGTCCAGGGATGCAGTACCCACCAGAGGTGAAGAACTGAAGTAGGATAACTACCTTTCCTTCCCACTTCAGGTCCTCCCACTGATCAAACCTAAAGGGAACACACCCCTTAAAGAAAACCAGAGATTAAGCCTCCTCCTGGGCTGAGTGGGGAGGAGAGGGAAATGGATCTCTTCAGGACACTCAGAGAATAGCCCAAACACTGTAATCATATCTGTAGGATCATTGAACACGTTCCACCAGCCTCAGTTAAGCATGAGCTTCCCTGGTGGCCTTAGAGGTAAAGAATTCGCCTGCCAGTGCAGGAACATAAGAGATGCAGGTTTGATCTCTGGGTCGGGAAGACCCGCTGGAGGCGGACACAGCAAACTACTCCAGTGTTCCTGCCTAGAGAATTGCATGGACAGAGGAGCCTGGTGGGCTACAGTTCTTGGGTTGTAAAGAGTGGGACACGACTGAAGCGACTTAGCACACACTCATCTAAGCATTACATTTACATTGTAGGTCATCCCAGGCAGTTTTTCTGACCCCGATTATTTTAGACTTTTCTGCATTGAGCAGAGGTGCTAATGCAGAGGTGCATTAGCAGAGGTGCTAGTAAATACAAAAATATTTGACAAAACTTTGCCAAATGATTAGCTAAATCTGATTTTCTGTTGTGAAACACTAGACTGCTTTGATAATGGCTTTGACTAAAGCAGAGTTTACTTATTGAAAGAAATGTGGTTAGTGTCAAAAATCGAAGTGTAAACAGAAAACGCATATTGTCAATATTAATGGGCAGTCAATTATGTATTGTACATAAATATAGCAGAAAACCAAAATAATATTTGCATAATCATGAAGATCATAAGAATCAAAGCTTGAGCTCTAAGCTGTTTTGGTGAAAATCATATTCTCCTCATACCAGTTACTGCCTGGGATATACAAAGCTCTGTAGGAACAGTTTAATTATGTGGCAGACTCCCATGAAGTGATTATGCTAGTGATTTTTACTCATAATCTGTTATCAGTCCATAACTGGAAGAAGCTATTTACTGCGTTAGCATACTCTATTCATTCTTTTGTTCATTCATTTATCCAATAAACTAGCAGTGAATGTATTGCAGACATGAGATAACTCTTGGTAGAAAGATAAGAACAACAACAATAACAGTAGCAGAAATAGACATTTATTTCTGGAGTTTATTCAGTGCATACAACAAATTGCCAGCTTTTGTATTTGGCTCTTTGGGGACCATGTCTACTTATCACAAAAATTCCATAAGACTGTGTTATTCCATTTCACAGATGATGAAATTGAGATATTGGAAATGCAGAGTCAGAATCATAGTCCTGATCAGGTTAGAATCAGCCTTTGTTTTGCAAAAATTTATATAGTTCATAGCATGTCAAAACCAAAGGTGATAGTCTTAAAAACTAAGAAGGGAATCTATTCATGGTTCTCAGAAGTTCCTCTGTGTTAATGGGTTAGAGTATTGAGGTGCAGTTTCCATAAAAATAATCACTGTAATTTATTGAATATTATGATTTAACTGTACATAAAGCATCCTATTTGGAGTTTCCTTGGTGGCTCATTTGGTAAAGAATCTGCCTGCAATGCAGAAGACCCAGGTTTGATCCCTGGGTCGAGAAGCTCCCCTGGAAAAGGGAACAGCTACCCACTCCAGTACTCTTGCCTGGGCAATCCCATGAGCAGAGGAGCCTGGCAGACCACAGTTCATAGGGTTGCAAAGAGTTGCACACGACTGAGCGACTAACACACACACACAAAGCATCTTATTTAAATATTTACAACAACTCTGTGGACTATCTCTGGTTATTTAATATCCCTTTTACAGATGAGCAAATGGAGCCCCAGAGAAGTCAAGTAATTTTCCCATGGATACACAGCTTGCAAGTAAGAAAGGCAAATTTTCCATCACTTCAATGTGCTATCTTCTGCTACTTTAAACTAGATCATACCCAACAATGAGGAATCACTGAGCATCTCCCATATAATGCAGGGATATAAAATAATAGACAGTCTCACCAGTTCAAATTAGCGTCTTCACTTTTCAAAAAGGATACATTTGTTCATAAAAAATCGAAAATATTCTTCAACAACACTGTTCAATTTTGAAAATGTTCTATATCAATACTGTTCAGGCCTGTATCCACTAACCAAATATGACTGTGAAATATGAAACGAATGAAGAACTTACTTATAAATTTTATGTAATTTTAATGAATGTTAAGTTAATAGCCATATGTCGATATCATAATGGAGATCATATTCTTAATAATCACAATGATTTTAAATATCATTTTCATGGTACAGAGTGAATTTCTATTCTTGGAAAAATATTTACTAGGTCCGTGTCAGACACTGGAGATGCAAGAAGTAAGAAGACACCATCTTTGACTTTAAGGTGATTGGAGTTTAACAAAGGACATAATCTTTTAACCAAACAACAGAAATTCAGAGGGATAAGTTTTATCATAGGAATGTATGCAAATTACAGCAATGGTCACAAGAGGGATGGTCACCTCTTCTAAGAGCAGGAGGAGAAGAACAGAGGAGCCTGAGAAACTTCACAGGAAGGGACTGAAATGGGTTTTGATGATTGTGTGAGCCTTCCACAGGGAGATCTGGAGGCTATTCAAGGCAGAGAGTAAGTTCAACCACTCAGAGGTATACCTAGCACATTGTCTGATCCTCTGGCATAAAGGAGGGCTTTCTGCTACTTCTTCACCTTCTTCTGAAGCAGAAGCAGCGGTTTATAGTTACCTATGGTATACACGGAGCTGAGGATAACGTTAGGGAAAGAGGCTTTTTTTTTTCTTTCCGCAGTCTTGTCGGTACACAAAATATCAGTTTTCCAGAACGTTCAATAGGAAGGAGGAAATGTCTTTCTTCTTCTTCTTTTCTCTCATATTTCTCAAGAGGTCCTACTCTCATAGCTCCAGTGAAAAGGTCATTTCTATTGGAAGGCATTTGGTGTTCAAGGTCATCTCTGGACATTTTTTTTTTCAGAGCTGGAATGCTATACTGTCCTGTCAAGTAGAGCCTCCTTCATGCTGTAAACTTCCTCCTGGAGAAGAAATGTTTGCAGCTACCCTGCTGCTTAACCTACAGCTGGGGGAGGGATGGATAGAGAGAGAACCATGGGAAAGATTTTGGACTTTCTTCTGCAAGGCAGATACTCAAACTTACCTTTTCCAGTGGTAAAGCTATTTTTAATTTTTTTTCCAATTCATGGGAAAGAGGCCTGACCCTTCAGAATCCCACTCTTAGGTATCAGCACAACTTCTTTCTTGAATATCATTTCTTTGAAATAAGGAAAAATGTAGTTCATTTCCTTGATTTTACCTTTTTCTGTTCACAGGACTTAGGAGAGTTATTTAATCTTCTTACTGAGGCAATATAACTCTAATCTCTGTCTCTGTCTCCAACATGGCCTGTTTCTCATGTGTGTCTGTTTTTACAGTATTGGGTTAAGTCCCATTCCAACTCAGTATGGCCTTATCTTCATTGCATCTGCAAAGACTGTTTCCAAGAAGATTACAGTCACAGGTACTAGGGGTTAGATCTTGAAACTGTCTTTGAGGGGATGTAATTAAACCATTAACACTCACTTTCTTTTTATCTTTATAAAATTTTTTATTTATTCTTCTTTCTATTGACACTTTTGTTTGACTGTGTGTGGTTTACATAAGAGGTTGGGAAGTATGAATTTGCTCCTGACCCTTTGTGACTGGGTAAACCACACATTCATGCTAGCCTAGGCTGCACAACTTTTTATCCTAAGGGCTGTCATCTATCATATTCAAACACCATAAAATTTCCAGAGCACAGTATTTATGTTCTTTTAATGCACTCCTGATCAATGACCTTGACCTAGCAATGAAAGTACCTATGTCTTTCTCATCACATAAATCAGGCGTAACTTGGATGTCCACTTTTTTTCCTGGTTCACTCATTTTACTGAATCATGCCTACACCTTCCTTCTCTTTTTTCCTCCACCCTCTCCATTATACAATTCCTTATTCCACATTTTCTTATAGCTGCAGCTGCAGGATCTCATTGCCTTGTCTTCCAGGCAAACAAAGAAACGCCTGATCCCTTAAGTAAACTAAAAACTAAAAACGCATATACAACACTTTCTCACTCATCCAGAGTTCCAGTGAGGGCTGTTCCAAGATTGCTCCTCAATGTACACTGTTAACTCTTGACAAGAATTCATCGCCCTGCAGACTCTCCTCCTGCGACACACGTTACAAGTTGTTGAGTTGGTATTTCATTTCTGATTTTGCTGCTCATTTTTTAATTCCTATATTCATTGCTAAAAGAATTTCTTTTAGGGGATCTGTTCATGTATTCTAGTGCACCATCTGTCACAGTTATTTCAAGTCACAGGTCTGTGACAGACTGTCAATTTCATACTGCAAGGTGTAACAGTGGAAAAAAAGAAAAATCAAGAGAGGGAAAACACTAAACTTATTAAAAATCAAACATAAACATCCAGGAATGTAAAACAACCTTCCAATAGAGTTAAATTTGAAGAGAAAGTCCATATGTCTGCCACTTCCACCTCCACAATGCAAGATAACAAGAACAGGACTGGATGAGTTGCTTACCAAGTACATGACCCTCAACTATGGATTAACCATTGATGAACAGACAATTTGCTCGCCGGGCACCTTATTCCAATAGGGACTATGAGGGCTAAGTTCATACTCCCAGGCCTTCACAGACAAGTGTAGGAACACAAATCAATTTTTAAATAGACACAGACATCAAATAATCCAACCCTTCTATCCAGGTCTGATATATCTGCCAACACATATCACCTTATTTATTCAACACATATTAATTAAAGACCTGCTGTGTGTTTCACATTGCCCTAGTGGTTGACATAGAGCAATGAACGATGTCTCACTCTCAGACAGCAGACGTCACAGTGGGAGGAGACTTTCCAGACACGAAAAATAAAACGGAGGAAAGTCAAGGACCAGGGAATAGGCAGTATGAGACGGGAGCTTGCTATTTTATATAGCATGGTCAGAAGAAGACCTTAAGATAAAGTGACATTTGAGCAGAGCTATGAAAAATGGAAGGAAGCAAAACAAAAAAAGGAGCCAGAAGTTAGGAAGATGTGTGGTAGGTTCTAGTAATAGCAGAGAGATCAAATGTGAGCAGGTAAAATGAATAAAGAGAGGCAAGATACAGCATGAGGTCAGAGAGGCAATGGGAACCTAAATCTTACAGGACTTTAAGACTATCTTTTCCTCTGAGCAAGACAGGAGGCTATTGAAAGGTTTTCAGTAGGGAAATGACTTGATTCAACTGTCTATGAAAGGGTACCTCAAGTTGCATGGGCTGTAGAGAAACAGGGATGGACCTACGAGGGATATTTATCAAGAAAGAAGTGATGATGGTTTTGACCTGGTTAGTATCAGACAAGGAAGTGAGAATGGGGTCAAGATATGGAAATGTTTTGAAGCTACAGAGGACTGGATGGCTGAGAGATCAAATGGGGTGTGAGAGAGAAAGAAGAGAGACAGAGATGACTCCATGAATTTTGGCCTGAGCCACAGGGAGGATGAAGTCACCCTTGACTGGGATGGAAAACACTGAGGAGGCTGGGGTGGATGAAATGAAAAGTCTGGCTTGGGATTTGTTCTTTTATGATGCCTATTCAGTTTCGAGGAGGAGATATAAAAGAAGCTTTTGATCTAGGCATCTGGAGCTCCAGGGAGAGGGTTGGGTTGTAGACATAAATTTGGGAGACATCAGAATATAGATTACCCTCCTTTATCAGCACAGAAATGACTTGACTTTACCCAAACTAAGCAGTCATACTGTATATCTTAGCAACACATTTTATAGGGCCAGTTCTGGCCTCTTGCAATGTTCTTGTGGTTTCTAAGATAAATAAACATATTATATGTTTCCCTCTGGATGCCTTTGCTAAGATCCTGTCAGCATTTCCAAAACAGTCCTTGCTTGAACAACACCACGAAGCAAAAACCTCTTGAGGAGAAAGCATTTTATTTTATTTTTTTTGAAAAAGTTCCTGTATTCTCTCTTCTGTGTTTAAAATTGTATAAAAACACAGCCTAGTTTCTGTTTCCCTCAAGAGTTCACATTAACACAAATTCAGCTTGGTGCCTGCCCTGAATGTGGATTGATAACTTGCTGGCGGTTTGACAGTTATGAGTAAACAGTTCTGTGCCATAAAGAAAGTATATTTTTGAAACTACAGGAGGTCTCAGTGGGCGTCAGGACTTGTACCA
Source organism: Bubalus bubalis (assembly GCF_019923935.1). Classification (NCBI taxonomy): domain Eukaryota; kingdom Metazoa; phylum Chordata; class Mammalia; order Artiodactyla; family Bovidae; genus Bubalus; species Bubalus bubalis. The sequence goes on from NC_059160.1 coordinate 99,177,765, forward strand.
GCACATCTAACTAGAAAACCACAAAAACACGAACCAGTTCCACAGCTGGTCATTACTTCACGAAATCCCAGCATAGACGATTCTTTTATAACTTCTATTGATCACTGGTTTATGAAGAACGCATGAAGTCACTTGTTCTGGTGTTGATACGTGAAAAATATAAAACATTTCTTGTGAAGTAAGTTGCTTTTTCTCATCTTTCCACAACACCAGTTATGTGTGAGTGTGTGAGTGTGTCTGCCTGTGGAAGGGTGGTATCTTCTTGTCATCTTAACATGCTTATTAGAGACAAAGTGTCTTCCCTGCTGACTCAGTAGTAAAGAATCTACCAGCAATCCAGGAAACTGCCTGTAATACACGAGATGTGGGTTGGATCCTTGGGTCAGGAAGAATCTCTGGAGAAGGGAATGGCAACCTACTCTAGTATTCTTGTCTGGAGAATCCCATGGACAGAGGAGCCTGACAGGCTATAGTCCATGGGGTCGCAAGAGTCAGACACGACTTAATGACTAAATCATCACCAAGAGAGGAAAGAAAATTTTAATTAATTTGCTCATTCATTCATGTATTCACTTAATTCACACATTTATTGAAAACTTAGAATATGACTGGAACTATGCTAGGTCTGGAGAAAATAAAAACAAAAAATGTATATTTTATTTCCTGCAGTCAAAAATGATGGGATGTGAAACTGTGATATTATTTCAATAAACTTTAAAAGTGAATAAAAGGATAATATCTGAGAAGATTCTGAGAGGAAATGAAAGTCAAAAGTATTGTGTCTCTGTTCATGATTAAAAATTATAATGTTAAACAAATTTCCTGTGGCTGCCTTTGACTTCAGGAGAAAAACATCTGGAACACTGTGAGAAACACCAGGCCACCTACAACTCACAAAGCTTTTTCTGAGGTCTAGGAAATGATAAACAAAGCTTATGAGACCAGATGTTCATGAATGTTGTTATTTTGATTAAGATCCTTCTCATACCAGCTGGACTGATACATAGATTTCCACCCCCTCCCCACTCTGGTATTTCTTCCTGAGCTTCAGCAACTCTCATTGATAAAGATATTAGCAATCTGTTTACCTAAGATGAGGGACAATAGAGTTCATAGATTCTGAAAGGGAAAGTTAGTGCAGAAAACAACTATTCATTACTGGGCTGTACAACACAGCTGGGATGTCAAAGTTCTGTCACATCCATAAGGCCTACATTTTCTCAGATATCTAGGGTCCCCCTTGGACTCCTTTCTGAGAAAGAATGCCTTTGACCCTAGTGGGCAAGAATTGAAAATCAGCTAATAATATAAACACAGTCTTTCTGTAGGTTGCTAGAACTCCTTGACCTTGGTCCTTTTTGACTCTGCGGATAGTAAACTGATTTGAAGTTGTTTCAGCTTATTTTTTCACCTGGGCAAACATGTATTTTTGCTCTGTTTTATTGATATGTAATTGACATACGACATTATATTTAAAGTATGCAATTGACCCTTGAACAACGTTAGTCTGAACCATGCAGGTCCACTTACATACAGATTTTTTTCAATAAAAACATATAGTATGATCCACAGTTGATTGAATCCATGGGTACAGAATAGCAGATGTAGAGGACTGACTGGGACTTGAGTCCCCACAGGTTTTAGTTTCTGTGGGAGGTCCTGGAACTCATCCCTCATGAAAACCAAGGACAACTGTACAACATAATAATTTGGTATTTACTATACTATCTATCTATCTATATATATAGGCTTCCTGGTGTTTCAGATGGTAAAGAATCCTCCTGCAATGAGGAGACCTGGGTTTGATCCTGTGTTGGGAATATCCCCTGGAGGAGGGCATGGCAACCCACTCCAGTATTCTTGCCTTGAGAAACCTCATGGACAGAGAAGCCTGGTTAACAGTCCATGGGGTCACAAAGAGTCTGACATGACTGAGCAACTAAGTGTATATAGTGAAACAATAACCACAATAGGTTTAGTTAACATCCATCTATTTATATCCATTCTCTGGGTTTTCTCTCAGTAGCAATAATAACAATAGCAATAGGAATGCTTCTCTGCACTGATATGACAGTGTTTGGTTGACAAGTGTATTCACTGATACAATCTCATTGCTGTTTTACAACCAGCAATGGAATTGGTTTACGTTCTGCTACACAAAAGAGATAAGGAATAAGTGATTTTAAAAGGCTTTGATAGAGAAATAAAATTAAACATAGGTGTAAACATAGGATTATCCATTGGCAAGGGACAAGGGATTACACTGGTAACAGAACCCGGGAAGATCTTTTCTCCCATTCCATCATCTTATTGGTATCTCCCTTACCCCTTCACTGGCTTACTTCTTCATCCTCCCATTTATCTATTGCATCCCTTTTATGGACTAAATGTTTGTGACATTCCAAAATTCATGTGTTGAAACCCTATCTAAAGTGATCGTATTAAAAGCTAGGATATTTTTCTCTAAGGACAGGAAATAAGAATGAAACTTTATTACTCTATTAAACACTGTACAGAAAGTCCTAGATAATGTGGTAGACAAGAAAATAAATAAAAATATGAAGATTAGAAGGAAGCTGTAAATCCATTTTTATTTGAGGATAAAGTGAACATATCCATAGAAAATACTAAGATGACTACTAAAATTAATAAATGAATTTAGCAAGATCACAGAATACAAGGTTAATATACAGGAATCAAGTCTGTGTTTACTAGCACCAAAAATCTGGGAAAAAAAACCTTTTATTCTGTTTACCTTAGAATTATAAAATGTGTGTTTGAAAACTTATGAATAAATTTAACAGGAGACATGTAAGACCATATACATAGAAAACTAGAAAATATCCCTTATAGAAATCAAAGAAGACACTAAGAATGAAGACATAGACAGTGTTCATAATTTGGCAGTTCAATATTTAAGATAGTTGACCTATAGATTCATCACTTCCCTGATAGCTCAGACGGTAAAGAATCTGTTTACAATTCAGGTGACGTGGGTTTGCTTCCTGGGTCAGAAGGACCCCTCGGAGAAGGGCATGGCAACCCACTCCAGTATTCTTGCCTGGAGAATCCCATGGACAGAGGAGCCTGGCAGGCTACAGCCCATGGGGTTACAAAGAGTCAGACACGACTGAGCGACTAACACAATCAATAGATTTATCACAATTCCAATCATAATTCTAATAAGACTTAATATAGAAATTGACAAGCTGATTCTAAAGTGTACATGGAAATACAAACAACCAAGTAGATATAAAGGTTTTTTTTTTCGAGGAAAGTATCAAACATTTGTACTCATTTTTTTTTCAAGTTCTATGATGCTGCGGTGTGGCATTAGTGAAGGGATAGATATAAAGATCAATTGAACAAAAGAGATCCGCCCAGAAATGAGCCCATGCATATACAACCAAATGATTTTCACCAACAGTGACAAAGCAATTCAAAGGAGACAGAAAGGCACCTTAACAAACGGTCATGGAACAACTGGATATTGGCATGAAAAACAATGCATATTGACCATTACCTAACACTGTGCGTGCTAAGTCACTTCAGTTGTGTCTGATTCTTTGTAACCCTGTGGACTGTAGCCTGACAGACCCCTCTGTCTATGGGATTCTCCAGACAAGAATATTGAAGTGGGGTGTCATGCTCTCCTCCAGGGGATCTTCCCCACCAGGGACTGAATCCGTGTCTCTAACATCACCTGCATTGGCAGGCACGTTCTTTACCACTAGAAACACCTGGGAAGCCCACCTTACACCTTACACTCTACATAAAACTTAACTCAAAAGGGATCATAAATGTAAAAACTTAAACTATAAAATTCTAGAAGAAATCATAGGATAAAGTCTTTTGACTTGAGGTAAGCAAAGATTTCCTAGATAAGATACAATTACATGAACCATAATAGAAAAAGTTGACAAGCTGGACTTTATCAAAACTAATTTTTCCTCTTCAGAAGACATTTTAAGAAAAATAAAGAAAGCTACAGATATAGCTTGAGATAAAACATTTACAATACATATATTTAACAAAGTGCTTTTACCCAGGGTGTGTATATATGTGTGTGTATGTATGTGTAAGGGCTTCCCTGGTAGCTCAGTGGTAAAGAATCTGCCTGCAATGCAGGAGTTGCAGGAGATGCAGGTTCAATCCCTGGGTCGAGAAGATCCTTTGGAGGAAGGCGTGGCAATCCACTCCAGTATTCTTGCCTGGAGAATGCCCTGGATGGAGCAGACTGGCAGGCTATAGTCCATAGGGACGCAAAGAGTCGGACACGACTGAAGAACTTAGCATGCACATGTGTATTTGTATGGGCTTCACTGGTGGCTCAGTGGTAAAGAATCTGCCTATTCAGATCCTTTACTCATTGTTTTTAACCAGCCTGTTGTTTTTTGTTTTTGTTTTTAATACGAGTTGTATGAGTTATATAGCTTGGATATTAACCCCTTATCAGACATATTATGTACAAATATTTTCTCCCAGTCAGTAGGTATCTTTTAATTTTGCTTATGGTTTCCTTCACTGTGCAAAAGCTGTTAAGTGTGATTAGGTCTCATTTTTTTTTTTTTTTAACTCTGATTTCCCTTGCCTAAGGAGACAGATCCAAAAAAATGTTGCTAAGACCGTTGTCAACGAGCCAACACTATTATTTATCTAGAGTCAATTTCTGAAAGAGCAAGAGCTTTTATAGTCTCTAAACTTTTGCCTTAGTTAATATTTTTTTTGCATAAACTTGCAGATTGGATTTTCAATAAGCTACATGCAAAACTGGTATTCCATGTGCAGCAATATAAGTTTGGAAATGGAGAGGCAATTTATTTTCATAACATCTTATACAGGCTTTTTGTTTTTGTTTCCTGGTAGAGACACACAAATGATGCACTTTTGAATTTCTAAGTAATTGTTTAAACTTTCCTCTTTTTATTGTACCTGGCAAGATAAGATGACCAAATGATGGAACCAGAAGTTTCTTCCTTAGCTCAGCAAGTTCATATTCTAAAAATCATTATGAAAGATCAGAATGTTGCATGTCACTTAGTTTCCCTGCTCAATATATAAAAGGATTATTTTTAAAAAGCCAAAAGAAAGAAAAAGACGAGGAGAAGAAAATGAAGTGTTTGTTGATGGGCAAAATGCCAGTCTGAATGGAGGATACTCAAGGATGAAAAAGCATTGTAAAAATAGCTAGAACTTTAGGACAATATTCTGCAATATACAATGAAAAGAAGAACTGAATTGGCATGAGGGACCACTGCTTTGAAAATCATTTATCAAGAAAGTAGAAACTGAAAACTTCTAAATAGATATTGAAAAAGCATGTATGAAACTAGAGATACTGTTGTTGTTCAGTCGCTAAGTCATGTCTGACCCTTTGAGACCCCATGGACTACAGCGCTCCAGGCTTCCCTGTCCTTCACTATCTCCTGGACTTTGCTCAAACTCATAGCCATTGAGTTGGTGATGCCATCCAATCATCTTATCCTCTGCCATCCCATTCTTACTCTTGCCCTCAAACATTCCCAGCATCAGGGTCTTTTCCAGTGAGTCGGCGCTTCACATTAGGTGGCCAAAGTATTGGAACTTCAGCTTCAGCATCAGTCCTTCCATGAATATTCAGAGTTGATTTCCTTCAGGAGTGACTGGTTTCATCTCCTTGCCAGTCCAAGGGACTCTCAAGAGTCTTCTCAATTAAAAGCATCAATTCTTCGGTGCTGAGATAGAGAAGGAGAGAACTGGGTGATGGACAGAGCTTAAAAAATGAAAATACATTATGAGAAAAATAAGATATTTTTAGAAACAGTAGAGATGTAAATCAACACTGCAGAAATAAAACAAGGGAAAAAGACAAAGATGTGAATAGATCAATGGGATGACAAATAAAAACTGAAAGAGGAAACTATCCCATAGGTAAGTGCTGTTCTTTAAAAATAAACTAAATCAAATAGTCCAAAATAAATAAAGGCAGAACAGGAGAAACATCTTCTGAGTTGAAGACTGGAATCTGAAGCTTACCAGGGGAGCCCATGAAATATGAATGGAAAAAATATTAAATTTTTAAAGATTTTTAAAGAAACCTGGTAATACACTTGGATATCAAAAATGAACATAACACCAACCACAAAAACATCACACAGGTATAATGTGGGACAAACAACAAATAAGAGTCTTTCCATAGGTGGAAAACTATTACATGTGCCTTGGACTTCTCTACAGCACCATACTCCAGAAGAACACGGAGCAAAAGTTTTAGTATTTTGAAACTTTTCTGACTATGCCTATGTACTCTTTTGTGTTATTTCCCTGAGGCTTGGCAATTGATAAATATTTGTTAACTGAATTCAGAAGGAATAGATAAAAATACAAGTAGAGCAAGCCTTCTAAAATCACTAGGGAACACAGTAGCGTACTGTAACAAACCCACAGAATTTTAAACAAGGAATTAGTGTACCTGTTTTTCAACTAATCATTATTAATATTCTTAACTTCTTGTTGTCCAAGAGAATGAAATATGATTTTCATTCCCTCCACATTATTGAGATAATCAAACATTTCTTGTCAATATGATAGAGAGTCATTGATTAGTTCACCCAAAGTCTGGGAAGCTTTTCTAATAATCCATCAGTAGTAGTGAAGTCGCTCAGTCCTGTCCGACTCTTTGGGACCCCATGGACTGTAGCCTACCAGGCTCCTCCATCCATGGGATTTTCCAGGCAAGAATACTGGAGTGGGTTGCCATTTTCTTCTGCAGGGGATCTTCCTGACCCAGGGACTGAATCCAGGTCTTCCACATTGCAGGCAGATGCTTTTACCATCTGAGCCACCAGGGAAGTCACAAACATAACGTTCAAAGTACCTCTCAGTAAGCCCTCTTTTCATCAACTCTGCTATCAACCCGTTCAACACCATTATCCCTCACCTGAGATGTGACATATTCTGAGTGATCTTCATGCTTCTACTTGCCCTCTCTTTCTCTCTATCCCACTTCTACATGATCTATAAGGCTTTACATGAATACTTTCTTGTCCAAACCTCTTCACTTAACTCTCACTAGTAACATGCCAAGCTGGTCCCACCTCAGGGCATTTATATTTGCTCTTTCCTCTGCCTAGGGCACTTTTATCCATGCTCAAATGCTGTTTTCATGCCCATCATTTATAAAAAAGGATATATTTTCATCAATTTCCATCTGTTTACCTTATTTTATTTTTCATAGTACTTACACTATCTTCTGACATTGTCCTGTTTACAATCTTTTCCCTCCAAATAAGCTCCTTGAGGGCAGGGACCTTGTCCGTCTTGTTTGTTGCTATATGCCAAGAACAAGGGCTAATTGTAAGCACACAGTTGGACATTCCCTATATCTTGAGCAAATGAATGAAAGATTAGATTAATGAATGAATGCCAGAGCAAAGGAGATCATTCAGTTAAATGATATACTCTCACTCACAACTAGCTACTCAGAAAATTTGAAATTATTATTCAAAAGTGTGCAAACTTGTTGCTTTTATTTACCTTCTTTTCCTTAATTCGGTCTTCAGAGTGAAACAGTTAATAGAGATATTTTTTAACAATCTTCCAGAAGAATCTGAGGGAGTAGCCAGGATTCTAGAAGGCAGGGCAAGGAATAGGTTCAAGGTGACACAAGATTAGCATTTAATAAAGTTTTCATCACTTCTTGTATCTGCAGTATGAAACAAGTGTGTCCTGGTAGGATTTGTGGTACTGATAATTCACTTTTTTTTTTTTTTAACAATATTACTTCCATTTAGCCATAAGTTTCCAAAGAATAATTGACTGAAGAGAGAGGGTAGGAGAGAGAGAGAGAGGAAGAAGAAGGAGGAGGAGGAGAGGAAAAATATTAGTAGTAGAAGGACAAGGAAGAGGAAGAGAAGAAGAAGAAAGAAAAGGAAAGGAGGAAGGAAGAAGAGAGAAAGAAGAAAGAAAAGAAGTCTCCATTTCAACAGCTGGATTAAATTAGAAACCAAATGAAATCCTCTGGGTTGGGTTCTTAGACTAGAAAGCGGCAGTTGTGGTGAGACACCACATTATTGTCAGCAAGCAAAATGAGGGGAAATCACATCTGATGTCCTGGGGTCTATAAATGTTGGTGAGTTAGACAGACAGATACCTTAGGGAACAGTCCTCAGGAATTCTGATCATTACTGAAGAAATGGAAAATTAGAGTTAATGAAGTTTAAAAACAGTCACCTAAAAGATTCCATTTTGCAAACTGAGCCAGGATTTGTTTGAGGTTGGCTTGTGTTTATACGAGGCATAATGTCTGAAAAGCTTCCTTTGGTCATCAGATGGTACATCTATTTAAAACAGCATTTTTTTTGAGGTGAGGAAATGCTGAGCACCCAGAGTAGTTTCTTCAAAATAAACATGGGCATGAAAATGAGAGAAGATGTTCTTGACAAAATGTATCATAACATTTTGATTATATGGTTCATAAATGTATCATAAATGTTATGATATTTATGATATTGTGATGTGAATAAAATGTGATGTGAAGAAATTCATAGCATTAAAAAATTCAAATTATTTGTTTTATCTTTTCTCAAATTTGAAATACCAAGTATAATTTCATTTTTAAAAACTACTATGATTGTCAAAGTATGAAAAATTAAATGAAAAGTTTGAAAGTTTTGGGGTCCCCATGTGGTGCTAATGGTAAAGAATCCACCTGCCAATGCAGGAGACACAGGTTTGATCCCTGGGTCAGGAAGATCCCCTGGAGAAGGAAAAGACAACCCTCTCCAGTATTCTTGCCTGGAAAATTCCACGGGCAGAGGAGCCTGGCGGGCTGCAATCTATGGAGCTGCAAAGAGCTGGACACAACTGAGTGACTGAGAACACACACAAGGCTTTATCCAAAATGCCCACATAACTTTAACAGGCAAACTCTTCATTTTATTTCTGGTTGGAATAAAAAAACACAAATAAGATAGAGAATTAGATCATAATTACAAAAAGGACCCATAGAATAATGGATTCTGTATCTGTATTTAGGAATTTGCCATTATTAAGAATTTTCTTAGATGATTATTTTGATATTAGGTTATGTAAAATTATGTGACTATAGATAAAGAAATTTTTAGTTCAAGGAGATGATTGTGTCAGTGACTTCACTTTAACACTTCGTCGTTAGGTATGTATTCTGATGCAGTTATATCACTGCAAAGAGAAATTATGAATTTGTATAGTGCACTTTTACTGATTTATTTAAATAAAAATGCTTCCTCTTTTTTCTTTTTAAAAAAAATTATTTATTTTTAATTTTTTAAATTAACACTGAAAACATTTTGTATTAGGGTATGGATATAATTTTAGCAATATATTATATTTCATTATATGAGGTTACTTACCATAGTCACTTAAACATGCTTTTTTTCCTTTAAATTAGAATTTCTTCTAATTTTCTTTTATTTTTTTTATGGAACAAATTTTCAATTTTTAGTTTTGCTCACAAACATTTAAAGATATTCTTCCTTTGAATTGACTCACACACTCTTCCTACCTACACTTTCTACTACCATAAAATAATATATAATGTTTAAAAAATTATATACTGTATAAAAATTTATTGTCCTGATTATAAAACACTTCATATTTTGATATCTAGATATGGAGAACACTGGATCAAAGGCTTTGAACATTCCACTACATTTTGCCGAAGAAAAGATTTTTCTTAAATTAATGTTATTTCATAGGTCTAAAATGGTAACTTCTTTTTCTGCTTATTTATTAAACAACATTCTTATTATTTATTAAACAACTATTATTTTTGTTGTTTTTTCTTTTTTTTTAACCTAGTTATACTTTACTGACTTCATTATAATGATAAAGATTATAAAGTTCAAAGAAGTTTTTAAAAAAAAAAGCTACTAGAGGAGAGGAAAAAACCAGTAAATTAATGAAGGAACTAATCCTGCCACCAGTCCTCAAGTCCTGTATTCTTTATCATTTACATGCAAATTTATGGTAATATCATGTTTTAAACTGGCAATGAGAAACTTAAATTTGTGAGATTCATAGTAAGAGTATTTTTGAAACACAAATTGGTTGAGAAGTAGAAGTTTAAAGATACTGCTGTGAGGCAAAAGAACCCATCTTAAATGCTTTCATGACAGAGCCTAAGAAGTATGGAGAAATTTGGATTATCACAGAGCCTTTTGGAAAACCTCACATAATCCCAGGACTAATTATGAAAGGTTGTTGAATCACGCGAATACACCAGGATTCTTGGCCCCCGGAGGAGAAGAATTCAATCTGGGGCCAGAGACAAGGCTTGATCACTCAGAGCTTTTGTGTAATAAAGTTTTATTAAAGTATAAAGGAGCTAGAGAAAGCTTCTGACATAGGCATCAGAAGGGGGCAGAAAGAGTACCCGCTTGCTAGTGTTAACAATGAGGTTATATAATCCAAAGAATGTCTGGAGGTTGTAAAGACTTCATCAGACCTACTCCCATAATTTACATTTTAAGATAACAGAATTAGCCAGAAGGTTTAATCCAAAGACTGTCCTCAGGCAGGATACATTATTGTTATATAATCCTAAGGAATGTAGAGAAAGAAAAAAAGTTTGTCCTTTCTTCCTCCTTGAGAATTCCAGACCCCTCTCTCCTTGGGGACCCCTAGACTCCCTATCAACCTGCCTAGGAAATGACTCTCTCAATTACTTCCACTATGGTTTAATTTTTAAAAGATATTCATCAGACTCAGAATCAAATTCAGAATCCTTTGGCACATATAATGTTTTAGCTGTGAGTGGGTTAAAGCATGATGTTCATGTACTTGTTCATTCATTCAACAAATATTTAAACTCCTACTCTGTGCAGAACATTGTGATAGACACTGGAGGTATTACAGTGAAAATGACAACATAAAAAGCAAGTAGGATCACACTCCAAATACACACACACACGCACACACTCACACACTAGGTAAGCGGCTGCTGCTGCTGCTAAGTCACTTCAGTCGTGTCCGACTCTGTGTGACCCCATAGAAGGCAGTCCACCAGGCTCCTCCGTCCCTGGGACTCTCCAGGCAAGAATACTGGAGTGGCTTGCCATTTTCTTCTCCCAGAGTAAGCAGAGAAATAAATAAAAGGCAAATTGTAATAGGTGCTATTGAAACGGAGCAGCACGCTTTAGTCAGTCCCTCCATGTCCTCTGCCTGCCTTTTGTCTGTAGAAAAACTTTAATATGTTTAATCAGAGAAGTGACAAAATGCAGAGGCAAAGGAAAGCAGTCAAATAAGACCAAATAACAATAGCTTGGTCACTAAGCAGTCAAGAACCCTTAGTGCCTCCTCAAGGGCTATAGATAATATTCTGAGTTATATCCCTTGAGATGTTTTACAAATTCTGAAACCCCATCAGGTAGAAGACGTTAACTACATGATGACCAGACTGTAGCTATAACATAAGTTGCCACAATTCCGAGAGCTGGCCTCTAAGAAAGGGGAACAAATCAACCCTGGAACTAAAGATTAACTGCACTTAACAGTCAAGATGATGCTGATCTGATCACTACATGACCGATTTCAAGATGACTGTCAGAGCTGACTGTGCTGTTTCTACATGTAGACCCTCCCTCTGCCTATAAAAACTCTTGCCCACTGATTGTTAGGGGGTGGGCTTAGCGGGTTGGGGAGAGTTGGCCTTTGGATGGGAGTCTGCCCCTGCCCCATCATTGCTGGCCTCTGAAATAATCAACCTTTTCTTTCCACTAACCTTGCCTGTTCATTGGCTTTAGAGCAGCAAGCAGCCAGACCCCACTTCTGATAACATTATGACAAAAGCTAAAGAGTAACTGAGACACACAGCCTGCAGAGAGTAGAGCCCCAGGGCTTACATGTACTGTGAGGCAAAAGGACCCAACTTAAATGCTTTCATTACACAGCCTAAGAGGTGTGGGGAACTTTGGATTAACACAGTCTTTTGGAAAACTTCACATAATCCCAGGACTAACTACCTCCATTATGGTTTAATTCTTAAAAGATATTCATCAGACTCTGAATCAAATTCAGACTTTTTCAGCATATATAATATTTTAGTTGTGAGTAGATTAAACCATTATCCTCATCTACTTGTTCACTCACTCAACAAATATTTAAATTCCTACTCTGTGCAGACCATTGTGATAGATGCTGGAGGTATTACAGTGAAAATAACAGCATAAAAAGCATGCACATTGGAAGACTTGAGTTGGGAGTGGTGGCAAGAGTTGGTGAGAGAACGAGTATCCAATGGGAAATGGAAAACATGAGACAGTATCTCCTCTCTCGGGGATGAGAAGTCAAGGAATTTGGACCCAGATATCTTGTATATGAGGTCTGATTTTCTTCATCCTTAACATAGACTTAGTAATTTGTATTTCACTGAGTTTTAATAAGGATCCGTTCAAATAACATACATGAAAGGGCTCTCTAAATTGTAAATCACTAAGACATTAGTGGTCTTGATTAGCTTTGTCAAGAACGGTAAACTGGTGAATTTCTCTAGATATCACCACCACAAAAGACTCTTAAGAAAGAAGGCATTAAAATAAACTGCTTAAGGAGCTCTGCATATGCAGTGAGATGTGTTTACAGAGACCTGTGCTTTAAGGTGCCCATCTGCAAACATGTAATAATGTCTTGAACATATTTCACCACTTCAATTGGTAAGACTCCTGTGTTAGAGGAAGAGGGAAACCTTGGAATTTCATTTAGGAAGAAAGTGACATTTGGAATTGAGGAAGGGAGACAGAGGGCTTAAATTTTACCACGGGTTTACTATATCTGAAAAATACTGTATCTTTTTTACTTTTTCTAAGGAATGCACCCCAAATGTATACTACAACAGTATTCCTTAAGTAAGAGCCATATATAAAAGCTAATAAAATTGAAGTAGTGAATCTAAAAGTAGTGATATACCCCTTCCTTTGTTTACTTTTCTGTTCTACTTAGTTTTCTTCTGTGTGGAAAATATATGTACTAAATATATATATAAAACATATATATACATAATGTGTATATATATTTATATACACACTAAATGTATATATATGTGTATATATACTAAATGTATATATATGTTTTATATACACATTTACATTATAATATATATTTACATTTTATACATATATATGTAAAATTATAAAATATGTTCAGTTCAGTTCAGTCACTCAGTCGTGTCCAACTCTTTGCAACCCCATGAATCGCAGCACGCCAGGCCTCCCTGTCCATCACCAACTCCCGGAGTTCACCCAGACCAGGTCCAATGAGTTGGTGATGCCATCCAGCCATCTCATCCTCTGTCGTCCCCTTCTCCTCCTGCCCACAATCCCTCCCAGCATCAGAGTCTTTTCCAATGAGTCAACTCTTCACACGAGGTGGCCAAAGCACTGGAGTTTCAGCTTTAGCATCATTAAAATATGTAACTATGTATTAATATATTCACATTATGTGTATTCACATTATATATAAAATAATAATAGGTGTTGCATTTATCACAAAGTAATCATAAGAGCAGTACAGGGAAATATAATTGGAAAGCAAGAAGGAAAAGGGGGAAGAAGGGAGTCAGTGTTAAGAAGGATCTTAATAATATTTATGGACAAAATGATTAGCATTTTGAGATTTAGAAATTTGGGATTTGTATTTTCAGTGCTTGTGAGCCATGATCCCGCACAACCACCTAACCTTTTTTCTCTTAGATACCCATCCTCTTCTTTTTTCCCCAAGCAGCCAAGTGAGATATGACTCATTTAGGGATTCCACTCTGAGTCATGGCCATGGTGGTCAGAGAAATAAACGCAGACTTGGGAGCACTCGTGCCCTCCTTCCTGGGACGGGTCGTCAAGTCTAGTGTACAACATCACTTCTGGGAAGAGCAACCCACATGCCCACAAGCAAATGTCTCAGTGTACTTCCTAAGTTACTCCCAAGTCTATTCCCAGAATGGACATTAACCAGACCAGGAACAAATTTATTATGACTTTATTTTTCCTTGATCCCAAAGGAATATTAAATACACAGACTTGGCAATGTGTAACAGCTGAATAATGCTACTAAAGGTCATAGCTCAGCTCACCTTCCTAAGTGGATGGGGTGGAATGTGTGTGCTCAGTCGTGTCCAACACTTTGCAACCCCGTGGACTGTAGCCAGAACAATCCATGGGATTTTCCAGTCAAGAACACGGGAGTGGGTTGCAATTCCTCCTCCAGCAGATCTTCCTGACTTAGGAATCAAACCTGTGTCTCTTGCACCTCCTGCCCTGGCAGGCAGGTTCTTTACCACTGTGCCACCTGGGAGGCCCTAATTATCCTCACTGGATAATAAAAGCTAAAAATAGAAAGCCTAGTTCTCTAATGTTCTCTAATGTTAAAGGATAAATTAAAAGATAGTATATGATGTGGCTATAATTGATTTTTTAAAAACTCTATCAAACATATTGGAAGCCATAGATCTGCAGAGAAGAGTATCTTCTAATCAAACATCTTTGGAGATTTTATTTAAATGAACTCATGGGTTTGTAAAATGTTTTGAAACTGTTTCAAGCACAATAGTGGCTTCTTAGATGCACATCTTCATCCCCAGAAGTTGTGAACAGGTTATATTATGTGGCAGTAAGGAATTAAAATAGCTGACAGAATTAAGAACTCAGTTATCCTTACAATGGGCTTCCCAGGGGCTCAGTGATAAAGAATCTGCCTGTCAAGGCAGGAGACTCAGGTTCGATCCCTGCACTGGGAAGATCCTCTGGAGGAAGAAGTGGCAACCCACTCCAGTATTCTTGTCTTGGAAATTCCATGGACAGAGGAGCCTGGGGGGCTGCAGTCTGTGGGTCACAGGGAGTCAGACACCCTGAGTGACTGAGCACAGGTCCTTAAAATAGATGATTACCCTGTGTTATCTGTGTGGGCCTCATGGAATCACAGGGTCATTACAAATAGAAGGAGTCAGAAGAGGTAATGTCACGGTGATGTGATGTGATGTGATATGATGTAAGACTCAAGTGACCATTGTCAACTCTGAAGATGTGGACTTGAGACAAAAAACAAACAAACAAACAAAAACAAAAAACATGGATATCTCTAAAAGTTGGAAAAGGCAAGAAAATGAATTGTCTCTTGGACTTTCCCCTCAAACCCAGTGAAACTCATTTTGGATTTCTGAGTTTCAGAACTGAAACATAATAAATGTATGCTATTTTAAGCCATTAAGCTTATGATCATTTATTATAGGAGCAATGGGAAAACTAATCCTGGAGCTCATCTAAATCCATCCTTCTCCCCCCTCTGTCTACTCTGGCCTTGGTTCTGTTACTTTAGTGACTGCAGAGTCAACCACCCAAGTAGGGATTCGTTTGGGAGTCATAGCCAACCATCAGAAAGTTATTCAAAGCCAGCTGGAGATGCTGTGAGATAGTCTTTATGGAGAATTGATGGGTACAGGATCCAACCCAGAGATAAAGAGAACACAGTCTCAGGAGCACAGTCCCCAGTGCAGAGGTTCATCAATGAAGATAGGGAGGAACAGAAGAACCATTATATACTAATCCTTGTAGCTGCTCCTTCCCTACCTAAGCCTCTGGCACCAGGAACGTATATTAAGCTCCACACCCAGATTCCATCCTGGAGTTAAACTCTGCAAGGCTAAAGTGAAGTTGCTTAGTTGAGTCTGACTCTTTGTAACCCCATGGACTGTAGCCTACCAGGTTCCACCATCCATGGGATTTTCCAGGCAAGGATACTAGAATGGGTTGCCATTTCCTTCTCCAGGAGATCTTCCCCACCCAGGGATTGAACCCCAGTCTCCCACATTGTAGGCAGATGCTTTACCTACCGTCTGAGCCACCAGGGGAATCCCTCTGGAAGGCTAAAAGGACAATCAAATTGAGAGAGGCCTTTTAAATAGAGATTAACAAAATGATAATTATTAAATTCAGATTTCCTACCATCCAGTGTTGGTGGAAGAGAGATTAAACAAAACAAACAAAAAACCCTTCAATTTTCTTTATTCAACTGAATACAGTGCATTAATTTTCAATCAACATAAAATGAATAAATAATCCATGATTAACTAGCTTGTAGGTTAGCCAGAGTCCATGTCTGGACCAATAGGAATATCCCTGAAGACCCTGAGTCTTTTAACATCCTCTTTCCTCAAATTTGCATTATTTAATAGACTGAATAGATAAGGAAAGCTATGATAAGACCTTCCCCTTGGGGGTCTTCCTGATTCACTAATCCTGAATTTTCTCCATTAATCACACACTTTTTACCTAAAAAAAAAAAGTCAGAGGCACTCTCTGCATAAGACAACTGAGAATGCAAAGAATTATGAAGGGACCGTTAATGCACAACAGACCAGAAGAAATAAGGCTTTTGGCTAAAGTCCTGAGGAGAAGATCATTTCAATAGTACAAAGTTAGGTGTTCTCCATGCCTGAAATTAGCCTAAGACCTCTAAACTTACAATGATGATATCTTCCACTTTACCAAGAAGCAAACATACAGAAATGAGTAGAATCCGAGTCTTGGATCATCTACTACATAGAAAAGCAAAAAAATAGAGAAATGAACAGAACATAACTTTCATCTGCTTATCGTAATCACTTTCAGTGCTTGCTAAAAATGTAGATGTCATAGCCACACACATTCAGTTAGGATCTCCAAGGGAAATCTCTTGGGAATTTGTATTTTTTAAAGTTCCTTGAATGATGTCGATCAACAAACAGCTTTGGAGATCATTAACTTATTTCGAAATACGAGTTGTGTCCAAAACTAACGCGAGTAGCCAAAACCATGGTTTCTTTTTAATACAGAAATATTTAAATCAACAAATCATTGCCAAGATTACTATAATGGACCTGCCCCATTTTCTCGTTGGAAACTTTAGAAGAACTTTTATTGACATGGTAATTGTATTGTTGTGCAAAGGAAGAAATTGAGTATGGGTTAGAATATAATAGGTCTGGGTGAGTATCCAAAAATATATATTCTGCAGAGGGGAACTCTAGAACACTCGAGTCTTCAATATTGAAATAATTATCATAAAAAAAAACCTTTGTGGTTTATGAATAAGTTAACTACAACGTGTATTTTAAAACCCCAGAGCTATTTTCTAAAATTCTCTTCTGAAACTTAGGGGAAACCATATAGCCCTGGAAAATGTGTATCATTAGAAAGTGTACTAACTATTTAATCTTACAGGTCAATCATTTTCTTGCACATGTAATAGAGGGGGGATATTTGGAAGGAAGGGTAGACATTAAATTTCAGGACCAAAGTTTTAAACACTAAAATAATAAGTACTTAGACCACTTGCTGTTGGGAGTTTATTTGTTTTTAGTGGAACTTGTCTTATAATGAGTCTATATTATGTCATTTTCAAAATATTAATATGACTTTGGTACTAACTAAACACTTAAGGATTATTTCAGTTTTTATAAACTTTATTTAGTTTCATGATATGGCTGTTGGACTCCTAGGTTGAAACCAAAATATTTTTAATTATTTTTTTTCTATTTGTGCATAAAGCCTTGATTAATTTAGTTCCTTTGAAAACAAAATGTCTGAACCATCATAGAGTTAATCAGAAGAAAAAGGGATTTATTTTTTAACTTTTAATGTGTATACAGACCTTCTATTCATGAACTAATTGTTCCTAAAGAAATAGATTTCTCCATCCTTGGCCTCTTTCAAAATCTTTCCCTCTGCCTCAAATGGTGTGAACTATTCTGCCCTTGTACTCAGTTGCTTCAGTTGTGTTCGAGTCTTTGCAACTCTGTAGACTGTAGCCCACCCAGACTCCTCTGCCATGGGATTCTTCAGGAAGAATTCTGCCCTTCCGTTCAGTTCAGTTGCTCAGTCATGTCCGACTCTTTGTGACCCCATGGACTGCAGCACGCCAGGCTTCCTTGCCCATCACCAACTCCTGGAGCTTGCTCAAACTCATGTCCATTGAGTCGGTGATGCCATCCAACTATCTCATCCTCTGTCGTCCCCTTTTCCTCCTGCCCTCAATCTTTCCTAGCAACAGGGTCTTTTCCAGTGAGTCAATTCTTCACATCAGGTGACCAAAGTATTGGAGCTTCAGCTTCAGCATCAGCCTTTCCAATGATTATTCAAGACTGATTTCCTTTAGGATTGACTGGTTTGATCTGGCAGTCCAAAGGACTCTCATGAGTCTTCAACGCCACAGTTTGAAAGCATCAGTTCTTTGGTGCTCAGCTTTCTGTATGGTCCAAATCTCACATCCGTACAAGACTACTGAAAAAACTATAGCTTTGACTACATAGACCTTTGTTGGCACAGTAATGTCTCTGCTTTTTAATATGCTGTCTAGGTTGGTATAGCCATTCCTCCCTGAAGAATCCCAGTTCAACCTTCACTGCAAAACTTCATTTTGATTTTCAATCCTAAGGTAAAATCTTCTTCCATCAATCAGGCCTGCTTCTGCTGCTGTCACTCTCTCTTATTCTTCCGTCTGTAGAAGAATTTGCCATATAGCATCACAACTGTGTGCTTATTTGCAAATTGTCCACCTCACTGACTGTGCTTCTTGAGGACATGGGGCTGCTCTCTAGTCCAATATGGTGCCTAAGTCTCTATAGGCATTTATGTGTGGACTGATAAATAAAAAATTTTGGTTTTCTTTCAAGGGGCAAATCAGAATTTAATTGTTGCACACTTATTTTATTGCTATGTATTTTATTTTAAAAAATATTTTTGGACCATTTTTAAAGTCTATTGAATTTGTTACAATATTGCTTCTGTTTTGGTTTTGATTTTTTGGCAAGGCATATGGGATCTTTCAGGTGGTGCTAGTGGTAAAGAACCCACCAGCCAATGCAGGAGACATTTGATCCTTGGGTTTGATCCCTGGGTCAGGAAGATCCCCTGGAGAAGGGCATGACAATCCACTCCAGTATTCTTGCCTGGAGAATACCAAGGATAGAGGAGCCTGGCCAGCTATAGTTCATAGGGTCGCAAAGAGTTGGACATGACTGAAGCAACTTAGCATGCACGGATGTATGTGGGATCTTAGTGCCCTGACCAGGGATTGAAACCTTACCCCCTGCACTGGAAGACAAGTCTAAACCACTGGGCAGCCAAGGAAGTTCCATGCTTTGTACTTACTTCAATTTGAATTGCATATTTGAGAGTAGCTCCATAATATTTTTTTTCAGGGCTTATAGTCTTTAAGGTTCTTAATTAAGCTCCAGCTACAGACATCAGAAGGAAATACTTTTATGCTGTTAACTCATTCTTTGATTATACTGACATGATATGTACCATGTTCTATCCATGTCCATTGCCACCTCTCTAGTTCAAGTCACCATCTTTAATTCTTGCCTGGACTAATACTGCTGTGCTCCATTTTGCCTTTCTGCTTTCTCTTGTCATTCAGTTACCTACAGTCATTAGTATTCCAAAGCACTTGAATGAAAATTTAAAGTGTATCCCATGCACTGTGATGACCTGTGTAACCTGGTCATCCTTACATGTTCAACTGCAATTTCCATACTACTTAACCATCCAGCTTTTATCATCAACCCCTCACTCAAAAATTCTGAAACCTCTGCACTGAATACTCTTTGCTCCACTTCTTTACTTTTTCCTACCCTGTTTAAATATTTGTTTACTCAACAAGCAGCCTTTCTCTGCTTTCAATGCTTATATTCTCTTTCATTACATCTTACCAATTTATCTTATAATACTAAGATAAGTTGTATTTTTAATTTGTTTTTCCATGTTGTCTAATGTCAATATTAGTATATTAGTCATTTAAAATGCCTTTTATATGTCAGCTTATAGAAATGAATCACTGTATGCTTACAGTGTTCTAAGTAATGTGCTCACTCAGTTAATCATCAAAGTGTTCCAAAGTGTTCCAACAATACTGTGTTCCTGTTATCTTTGTTTATACCTACATTTATACCTATATCTTCTCTATGTTATTTAATAAATAATTATTTTTAAATCCTAAAATTGCCTGTGCCTATAAAAGTGAACAAAAAGAAAATAATTATACTTCGTTGTAACTTTTTTTTTAAAAATGCTTCTAAATTTTAAAATTTTGTCAAAAATTATTAGAATTTTGAAATGTTTTATTCCATAATGAAATAAAAAAATCAATATATTCTTGTATTTCAGGACTTCATTGTCATTAACAAGGGAGATTAAGACTTTCTCAAACTCTAGCTGCACTGCACAAAATTAACATATCAAAGAGCTCTTTTAAATCAAAAGAATAAGGAATCCACTCTAAAGACCTCTAAAAATGGTTAGTGAAAATGGGAATGAGCATCAGAAATATGATGAAAATCATATTATCTCTTGGCCTTGTAGACATTAATAACTTATTTTGTCTTATGCTACAGAATATTTTAGATAGTTTTATGATGTCAGTTGTGTTGTGAGATCATTTTAAGACCAATCATTCAAAGTTGAAAGAAAATGAACTAAGTATTTAACTTAGACGTGAGAGACTCTAAATGTCAAAAATTGTTTGTTATGTCTTTTCAAACCAGAAATAAAAAGCCACTGAGCATTTTACTGGGAAAAATATACCGCGTAGGCTGAAAAGTATGCACAAAAGCTAAGAGACCAACATGACATTGGTGAATGCTTGCTGGATGAAATGTCAGTGAAGGAAATCACAGTAAATCACCCAGATAAAGATTTAGCCAAAACATGAAGACTGAGTCATCACATCTGTATAATCGTACTTTTGCCTTAAAAATGGACAAATCTATAAATGACTCTGGCTGAACCAGCTACCTTTTTATGGAGTACTATTCTCTTTAATTTTTTTTTTAACACCAAAACCATTTTGTATAGGGGTATAGCCAATTAACAGTGTGGTGGTAGTTTCAGGTAAACAGTGAGGGACTCAGCCATACGTACACATGTACCCATTCTCCCCCAAACCCCTCTCCCTTCCAGACTGGCACATAACATTGAGCAGAGTTTATGGAGTACTATTTTTAATTAAAAAATGTGACTGATAGATGAACTATAGCTTATCAGATTAGAGTATTTCGCAAATATATTCTCAAAAAGCAAAACACATCCTTCATGTTAAGGAAAAAAAAATAATTGAGAAAATTCAGACTGTCAAGCAAAAAAATTGAATTGTATTTATTTATTTTTAATTTATATTTTATATTGGAGTGGAGTTGACTAACAATGTGTTAGTTTCATGTGTGCAGCAAAGTGATTCAATTATACATACACGTGTACCTATTCTTTTTCAAGATTTTTTCTCACTGAGGTTATTAGAGTATCGAGCAGAATTCCCTGTGCTATACAGTTGGTCTTTTGTTGGTTATCTATTTTAAATACAGCAGTGTGTACATGTCAATCCCAAACTCCCAATCTGTCTCTTCCCCCTCCTCCCCATTCCCTGGAACCATAAATTTGTTCTCTAAATCTGTGAGTCTGTTTGTATTTTGTAAACAAGTTTGTTTGTATCATCTTTTTTAGATTTTTGAATATAAGTGATATTATATAATATTTGTCTTTCTCTGTCTGACTTACTTCACTTAGTGTGATATCTCCAGGTCCATCTATGTTGCTGGAAATGGCATTATTTTATTCTTTTTAACATGCTCAGTCGCTCAGTCATGGCCAACTCTTTGCCATTCCAAAGACTGTAGCCCACCAGGCTCCTCTATCCATGGAATTTTCCAGGGAAGAATACTGGAGTGGGTTGCCATTTCCTTCACCAATTCTTTTCAATGGCTGAGTAATATTTCATTGTAAATATATATATACATGCTGCTGCTGCTAAATAGCTTCAGTCGTGTCCGACTCTGTGCGACCCCATAGACGGCAGCCCACCAGGCTCCCCCGTCCCTGGGATTCTCCAGGCAAGAACACTGGAGTGGGTTGCCATTTCCTTCTCCAATGCATGAAAACGAAAAGTGAAAGTGAAGTCGCTCAGTCGTGTCCGACTCTTAGTGACCCCATGGACTGAAGCCTACCAGGCTCCTCCGTCCATGGGATTTTCCAGGCAAGAGTACTGGAGTGGGGTGCCATTGCCTTCTCCAATATGTGTGTGTATATATATATATGTGTATATATATATACACACACATATCACATCTTCCTTGTCTATTCCTATGTAAATGGACATTTAAGTTGCTTCCATGTCTTGGTTACTGTAAACTGCATTGCAATGAACACTGGGGTGAATTGTCCTTTTGAACCATATTTTTCTCTGAATATATGTCCACGAATGGGATTGCTCTATTTTTAGTTTCTTAAGGAACCTCCAATGAGAAGACAATGGCACCCCACTCCAGTACTCTTGCCTGGAAAATCCCATGGACGGAGGAGCCTGGCAGGCTGCAGTCCATGGGGTCGTGAAGAGTCAGACACGACTGAGCGACTTCACTTTCACTTTTCACTTTCATGCGTTGGAGAAGGAAATGGCAACCCACTCCAGTGTTCTTGCCTGGAGAATCCCAGGGACGGGGGAGCCTGGTGGGCTGCCGTCTATGGGCTCGCACAGAGTCAGACATGACTGAAGCGACTTAGCAGTAGCAGCAGCAAGGGACCTCCATACAGTTCTCCATAGTGGCTGTATCAATTTACATTCCAACCAACAGTGTAGGAGGGTTTCCTTTTCTCTATACTCTTTCCAGCATTTATTGTTTGTAGACTTTTTGATGATGGCCATTCTCTGGTGTTAAGTATTATCTCATTGTAGTTTTAATTTGCATTTCTCTAATGATTAGTGCAGACATGCAGATGACACCACCCTTATGGCAGAAAGTGAAGAGGAACTAAAAAGCTTCTTGATGAAAGTGAAAGAGGAGAGTGAAAAAGTTGGCTTAAAGCTCAACATTCAGAAAATGAAGGTCATGGCATCTGGTCCCATCACTTCACGGGAAATAGATGGGGAAACAGTGGAAACAGTGTCAGACTTTATTTTTCTGGGCTCCAAAATCACTGCAGATGGTGACCACAGACATGAAATTAAAAGACGCTTACTCCTTGGAAGGAAAGTTATGACCAAGCTAGATAGCATATTGAAAAGCAGAGACATTACTTTGCCAACAAAGGTTCGTCTAGTCAAGGCTATGGTTTTTCCAGTGGTCGTGTATGGATGTGAGAGTTGGACTGTGAAGAAAGCTGAGCGCCGAAGAATTGATGCTTTTGAACTGTGGTGTTGGAGAAGACTCTTGAGAGTCCCTTGGACTGCATGGAGATCCACCCAGTCCATTCTGAAGAAGATCGGCCCTGGGATTTCTTTGGATGGAATGATGCTAAAGCTGAAACTCCAGTACTTTGGCCACCTCATGCGAAGAATTGACTCATTGGAAAAGACTCTGATGCTGGGAGGGATTGGGGGCAGGAGAAGGGGACGACAGAGGATGAGATGGCTGGATGGCATCACTGACTCGATGGGCGTGAGTCTGAGTGAATTCTAGGAGTTGGTGATGGACAGGGAGGCCTGGCGTGCTGCGATTCATGGGGTCGCAAAGATTTGGACACAACTGAGTGACTGAACTGAACTGAATGATTAGTGATGCTGACCATCTTTCAGGTGCCTGTTGGACATCTGTGTGTCTTCTTTGAAGAAATGTCTATTTAAATCTACTGCCCATTTTTTGATTGGGTTGTTTGTTTTGATGCTGTTAAGCATCATCAGCTATTTCTAAATTTGGTGACTAAAGCCTTGAATTTTAGAAACCAGTGTAAAAAAATGTTCTTTGATATGATTTTAGGTTTTACATTACAACTAACCTTTTTAAAAGGGTAAAAGTTTTTAAGGCTTTAAAGGTTTTAAAAACCTTTCAAACATTTTTGAGGTTTTAAATCCTGAAAGAAGATGCTGTGAAAGTGCTGCACTTAATATGCCAGCAAATTTGGAAAACTCAGCAGTGGCCACAGGACTGGAAAAGGTCAATTTTAATTCCAATCCCAAGGAAAGGCAATGCCAAAGAATGCTCAAACTACCGCACAGTTGCACTCATCTCACATGCTAGTAAAGTAATGCTCAAAATTCTCCAAGCCAGGCTTCAGCAATACGTGAACCGTGAACTTCCTGATGTTCAAGCTGGTTTTAGAAAAGGCAGAGGAACCAGAGATCAAATTGCCAACTTCCACTGGATCATGGAAAAAGCAAGAGAGTTCCAGAAAAACATCTATTTCTGCTTTATTGACTATGCCAAAGCCTTTGACTGTGTGGATCACAATAAACTGTGGAAAATTCTGAAAGAGATGGGAATACCAGACCACCTGACCTGCCTCTTGAGAAACCTATATGCAGGTCAGGAAGCAAGAGTTAGAACTGGACATGGAACAACAGACTGGTTCCAAATAGGAAAAGGAGTACGTCAAGGCTGTATATTATCACCCTGCTTATTTAAATTATATGCAGAGTACATCATGAGAAACGCTGGGCTGGAAGAAACACAAGCTGGAATCAAGATTGCCGGGAGAAATATCAATAACCTCAGATATGCAGATGACACCACGCTTATGGCAGAAAGTGAAGAGGAACTCAAAAGCCTCTTGATGAAAGTGAAAGTGGAGAGTGAAAAAGTTGGCTTAAAGCTCAACATTCAGAAAACTAAGATCATGGCATCTGGTCCCATCACTTCATGGGAAATAGATGGGGAAACAGTGGAAACAGTGTCAGACTTTATTTTTGGGGGCTCCAAAATCACTGCAGATGGTGACTGCAGCCATAAAATTAAAAGACGCTTACTCCTTGGAAGGAAAGTTATGACCAACCTAGATAGCATATTGAAAAGCAGAGACATTACTTTGCCAACAAAGGTTCGTTTCGTCAAGGCTATGGTTTTTCCTGTGGTCATGTATGGATGTGAGAGTTGGACTGTGAAGAAGGCTGAGCGCTGAAGAATTGATGCTTTTGAACTGTGGTGTTGGAGAGGACTCTTGAGAGTCCCTTGGACTGCAAGGAGATCCAACCAGTCCATTCTGAAGGAGATCAGCCCTGGGATTTCTCTGGAGGGAATGATGCTGAAGCTGAAACTCCAGTACTTTGGCCACCTCATGCGAAGAGTTGACTCATTGGAAAAGACTCTGATGCTGGGAGGGATTGGAGGCAGGAGGAGAAGGGGATGACAGAGGATGAGATGGCTGGATGGCATTACTGACTCGATGGACGTGAGACTGAGTGAACCCCGGGAGTTGGTGATGGACAGGGAGGCCTGGTGTGCTGCGATACATGGGGTTGCGAAGAGTCAGACACGACTGAGCGACTGAACTGAACTGAAAGATGAATATTTGAAATTATTTTTAAAAAACTATTAAACTAGTAATATACTTATTTTCTCAGGTTAAAATCTGAGAAAAAATTTTCTTCATATGCATTAAGCATAGCAACATATCACAACAGATTGAATAAAGAAGTAGCTATAAGAGTCCAGCTCTTGCCTACCAACCCATTTATTAAACATTTCACAAAAATAAAATTCCTCTCCTTTCACTATGTATATTTTGGAAAATATGGGGTTTTAATTAAAATATTATTTATGTTACATAATGATTTCACTATTATCTTAAGGAATAAAGAGAGGAGACTATAACTACCAAATATTATTTAATAAATAATGCTTGAACAATGAGATTACAGAAATGTTACACTTGATTATATGCAAACTTCACGAATGATTGGTGAAAATACATTCTCATATACTGTTGATGGCAGTGATAATCAGACCAATAGCCAGATGATAGCTTTAAAGTGTTAAAATGTGCACACACTTCTCATCATAGATTTCCCTTTTGGAATTTTCCTAAAGCTAAATTCACTAATGTACAAAATTTGATCCACATATTGTGTCATAATGATTAAACTGTGCAAACAACAAACAGCAAACATTGAAAGCACTGAAACACTCACCATTGAGCAAAAATACAAGTAATATTTGATACAGTCATACAATCGTGTGTTCTGTAACTATATAAAACATGATGCAGATATATATATATATATATATATGTTAGATAAAATAAGTAATCCAGATGAAAAGTGCAAAGCACAAGGGATAAAAGGGAGAGAGAAAGAAATAGAGAAATGAAATTCTGTTGTGTATATAGAACATGTCTGAAATACCTGAAGTAATAAAAATCGAAAACAATCATTACTTCTGGGGAGTGCAATTGGAAAGTGAGTTGGGTAAGAGGTTATTTTACATTTAACCTTATATTATATCCTGGTACGTTATTAAATGTTTCAGCATGTTATACCGTTCATGTATATTATTTTTACAATGCAAACTATTTAATGCAAAAATACAATAACCCTTATTATTGATAATTCTAAAAATATTTTTCATGTAAGATGCAAGAGAAATGGAAGTAATTGTAGAATGAGTTTAAAAATACACATCCATGTGTAAGGACTCTGAAGATGAAGACAGTTCCATGGCTCGTGTGTGTGTTAGTTGCTCAGTCGTTTCCGACTCTTTGCGACCTCATGGACCGTAGTCCATCAGGCTTCTCTGTCCACAGGACTCTCCAGGCAAGATTCCTGAAGTGGGTTGCCATTTCCTTTTCCAACCATGGCTCATAAGAAATGCTAAAGTTAAGAACAGTAAAAAGATTGACCTGAGGGGAGAAAAAAACTGAAATCCATTCCTTTATTTTCTGATTTGAAAACATAAACTACCTACTAAAATGTCATTTTCATTTAAAATGAAATAAGATAAGCAGAATAGACAGATTCAGTTCAGTTCAGTTCAGTCGCTCAGTAGTATCCGACTCTTTGGGACCCCATGAATCGCAGCACACCACGCCTCCCTGTCCATCACCAATTCCCGGAGTTCACTCAGACTCAAGTCCATCGAGTCAGTGATACCATCCAGCCATCTCATCCTCTGTCGTCCCGTTCTCCTCCTGGCTAGGTACAATCAATTTGGTGAAAGAAATTTCAATGCAGGAGACAGTGCTTTACAAAATATAAGAGAAAGCAAGTGTTCATTGTAATATTAAAAAATAACAACTGCATTATGATACATTTATATAATAAAATTTAATGCAGTTAATTAAATTAAAATGACATTAGATAATAATATTTAATAATATACAAAAATACCCACAACTTACTGTCATGTGGAAAACATTGCAAAACTATAAGTGTAATGTTGGAATATTTTTGTGAAAATCAATGTCTGTTGGTTTGTGTGTGTACACACTCACACCTTAAGAAAAAACACCAAAATAATATAGTAATCTCTGGGCTAGAATATATATTTTTACTTTTTCCCTTAAAACTATTCTCTAACCTAAAATTCTTATTTTCCTCTGCATTTTCTAAATATGCTAAAACAAACAACTTTTATGAGAGATAAGAGAGTTGAGTTTGAAATCTCAGTGTGTAAAATGGTAAAAATAGAACTTTCTCCTCTATTAGCAGGGAATTGTCATTATATTTCTTCCTGTTCTATGCTCTGAGATGACCTCCTATCATTGATGCACAGTCATGTCTTACTGCCTAGACAGAGCACTGGGAAACATAAGATGCCATTCATCCTGTGCTGTGCTTAGTCGCTCAGTCCTGTGCAATTCTTTGCGACCCCATGGACTGTAGTCCACCAGGTTCCTCTGTCTGTGGGATTCTTCAGGCAGGAATACTGGAGTGGGTAGCCATTCCCTTCTCCAGGAGATCTTTTCAACCCAGGGATCGAACCCAAGTCTCCCTCATTGTAGGCAGATTCTTTACCAACTGAGCTACCAAGGAAGTCAGGCCATCCATCCTGCACAAAGGGAAAACAATGTTGCAGTTCTTTGGGCGGAGTACTGGTAACATGTTAGTTTAGCTCTTCACGTGAGAAGAAAAAGATCCAGCTGCAGAATTTGGGAAACTGGTTTCATAGAACTCATCTTTTAAAGGATATCTGAGATTCATTCCAAATCTGTGGTTCTATGACTCTATGAATAGCGATGTGTTAGTCGCTCAGTAGTGTCTGACTCTTTGCAACCCCATGGAATGTAGCCTGCCAGGCTCCTCCATCCATGGAATTTTCCAGGCAAGAGTACTGGAGTGGGTCTCCATTTCCTTCTCCAGGGGATCTTCCCAGCCCAGGGATCTAACCTGGGTCTTCCGCATTGCAGGCAGACGCTTTACCATCTGGGCCACCAGGGGAGCCCATTTGGAACCAGGTGAGTGAAACAATAACGATGTTCTTCATCACCCTTGCTGGTCTCAAGTAACAGAAAGAGTCCAGCTGATAGGGTGACTGGGCAACTCAATCGTTTTAACATAGATTCTGATGAAATCTCCCACATCCATTACCACAAAGGACCTCATCTCCATTCACCTAGTTGGAAAGCTCAAACCTCACCCAGGAGGTCTAATGTGTGCATATGGGAGAGTGTGAGTATGTCAAGTACAAAGAAAAAAACTATTTCTTAGCTAACCCTGTGCCTTTTAAAAACTTTAGCCTGGCTAATATGTATGCATTTTCTCAACTGTTAATAATGTTGCCTAGAAAATATTTTAAACTGATTAAATACCTTTTCCTAGCTCCATCCTGTCCACCCTCTTTCCAGAGGGTGAAGGTGCTTATGATTTTGTTTTTTCACTTACTCCTTAGGTGACTTTCAGTGAATTATTTAGACTTTCTGAGTCTCCATTTTTACTTCTCTGAAAACTTGATAATAATATTTATATGGATTTTAAAGCATGTGAACATTTTGAGAATAAAGCATGGAATAAATTAGATACACCACAAATATTAATTTCATTTCTTTCTAATAAGCCCAAGAAATATGCTTTAAAATGGGCAATAGTATCCAATTATTGGCCTCACAGAACTAATTTTATAGAAAAAGGTATATGGACAATATCAGCTTCACAATAAGCTAAATTCAACTTAATGCACTTGAACTCTGTTACAGACAACACATTATTGCTCAAAAGAAAAATCCTTGGCATATATAGCTGGAATTTTTCAAACAAAATTGCAGGTTATAGAAGTTGACACACTTAAAATTAATGCTTAGAATTGTTTTAGCTATCTTCTTACAATGAGACATTTAATGTATATGACTGATCAATTTACCCTTTTTTTTTTCTTGAGTTCTTCTAAGTTTATGCATGTCCTCTATTGTAAAACTGTATTTGTTGTTTTTTAGTGGCTCAGTCCTGTCTGACTCCATGGACAGACCCAAGCCCACCAAGAGCTCCCCAGTCTATGGAATTTCTGAGTCAAGAATACCGGAGTGGTTGCCATTTCTTTCTCCAGGGGATCTTTCTGACCCTGGGATCAACCCGCATTTCCTGCATTGCAGACAGATTCTTTACCGCTAAACTACTGGTGAAGACCAGTGTAAAACAAAGGTCTTTCTAAAATTTTCTTAAAACATTATGCTACGACTTACCTTACAATTGTATTAGTTACTTCGAAGAAGATTGTTTTGTTTTTAAACTGTTCTCTGACAAAAATGAGGCATTTACACTAATGTTATCATGGAGATTAAATTAATTTTCAAAAGTCTCATAGCTAAAAAGTCACATATTTATCTTAAAAGGGAAAATCTTAGAATGTGGCAACTTAAAGTATCTGATTCTAAGAATTCCTATAAACATGAGAAAATGAAAAATTTGGATGGAAAAAATCATAAAAAAGCTACAAAGCTGATACAATCACAAAATGAAATAGACAAGGAATTGAGTAGATCCTCATTTTCTAGAAGCCTGCATCAGGAAATGATAAGGAAACATATGTCAAACCAGGCCTTTGGGAGAATGCAACTTAGCATAACTTTCAGTTTTGAAAAAAAAATATTGCTAGCATACAATGACAGTGAAAAATGATTACTTTGTGATATTTTTAGTATACATTTATTTTTTTCATGTTCTTTTATGTTTTTTTGGCAATAAGCTATAGAATACTATTCCCAAGTAAGGTTTTGGATGAATTCCTAAATTAAATCCACAAAATAAGAAACAGGCAGAATATTACTGATTGGTTCCAGACCTGAAGAGCATAAAATGAGTCTGCTTAACATAAGCAAACTGGAAATGTTGATACTTATCACTTGTATCAAAGTATAAATGAAGCATTTTAATATTTTAGAAACTAATGTAAGTTTCTCTTTTGGCCAAAAATTAAGTTGGTCCAAGTAAGTATACATTTCAAGAGTAATGAGCAAAACGGATTAAATTCTCCTGAGTCTGCTCATTTACATTTTCCTGAAATGGTTTATTCAGTTGATGATTTACGTGACCTTTAGAGGAACATGATAGTTGGCTGAGAGAACTGCATTTAATTGTTGTCACAGCTATAGAAATAAAGGGCTTTGTAAGAGAAACATTCTCACTGTAGATGCCTCATTTGCAGCAGGACTCCATTTGGGGTTAAAAGCTAGGTTATTTGGGCTGGTTTAGAACGTATCTCTCTCTTACTCCATAGGGAGTGAGCTGGGCTGTCCTTGCTCACCAAGTCCACCTGCACCTCGTTAGAGAGTGTTTGCATGCCACACCACAAGATCCCCACAATGACATAACTCCATTCAGAGACTGGCGTGACTGGGCTGGCTTTCCCCCCCCACTCAGCTCTTGTATCACTAAGAATCTGGCAGCCAGTTCCGTCTGACAGAGTTTACAGCATATATTGGTGGATTCTTGTCCATAGTGCATCTGCTTTAAGAATTAACGAAAGCAGAGTCGAGACAGCAAGGTAAGTGCTGTTTTAACTATAGCACTGGGGATGCTGACGGTTTGGGACAGTGTTTATTGTAATAAGAACAGAAAAAAATTCCAGAGCAACTTTGCCAATTGCTATTCAACAGCAAATCCAGTTTTGAGCATTTACTTTCACATCTTGCATAATATATTTTCCATGATTTATGAATTTGAGATACATTTTATAAAGTCTATAATGCCTTACTTAGCAAAAGATGTTATAAAAAGTTTCAAGATTTCACTAGAAAGTAGACACAGTGAAACAGTATGGCATTTAAAATGTTTGCTATTTTATGCTAAGTAGTTCTGTATGTTAGTTTTGTTAGAACTTAATTTGGAACAAAGAAAGCCATTTCAATCAATATTCAAAATATTTTGCAACTGGTATGTCGTTATAATTTGTTATGATTTGCTGTGAACAGTTTATGCTGTCATAAAACCTGAACAAAAGGATTACTTAATTCTATTTTGTTAATTTTAAAGATTTGGGTTGTGGATGTATGTCTTAAGAAACAAGAACATGTTTTAAAGAAATTCTGGGAAACATGATTTACTCTTTGGAAAAACGCCTTTTCTTCATAGCCACAGGTATTTGAAAAAACTAGGGGAAAGTAAAGTGTGTTTTTGCTTCATAATGGAGTCATTATATGGTTACAAACTCTCTTTGAATTCAAAGCTCTTGTTTTGACTCTGCCAAAAAATATGGAAGCATTTTTCATTGCTATTCAATACTCACATTATAGTTCCCATGTCTGTTTTAGTGTATACTGAATTAAAATAAGGTGGACTTATTAATAAAGGAAGACAAACCTTTACAGCATTAATATACTGTAATTTATAAAGAATCCTACAATTACATTAGCACTATGTAATTGTTCTCATGGCCAAGTCCTGTCAACTAAATTTAATGACTCCATCACAATCTTAGGGAATAATTTACTAAGAGTCTGGCTACATGTTACATTATGTCTGTTATGAGAGTGATCCTAACAATCTTTTTGAGTGTTTCATCTGCTAAAATTAAGTATTTTATAATTCCAAGTTAAAGCAAAGATGTTTAAAATTCCTGATAGCAGAAAATCCTGCTTGTCCTAAACTGCCTAGATCCAAAAGCTTGTACCTTGTTTCTCACAGGAAGAGATTTTATTTTATGGGATCCATTGGAATGTGGATGTTGCTTCACAGTAACAATTTCCCTCCCAGCGTGACCTATTGCTCAGCTATAACTCTTCATGCTACAAAAGCCCAACTCTTATATCCTATTTCCCTTTACCTACATTGCTGACCCTTTGCTTCCCAAGCAATTGAAATGTGCTTCACTGATCCTTAGCAACAGGTACATGTGAAGATCACTGATACAAATTGTTTTCAATGTATATTCCCAAATTGATCCTTTCCTACATGGCTCTTAATGCTCACTGTTTAATGCAGACCTTCCTCAGTTCCCACTCTTTCCCATCTTCATTCAGTGCCAGTGCTAAAACCCAGATAAACAAACCCTACCTTCTCAAATTTTAACATGAAGAAGGTAGACAAATTGTGAGTGACTGAGAGAAAGAAAAGCTTTCAATCAAAACTTTGAAAAGAATATCATTCTCTACCAGTTAGATCTCTTTCTAGGTTTAAAGCTGTTTAGAGTTCGTGACATTTTCTTGATTAACGAACAATAATTTTACTAAAACTAATGTACTAAATACTAATTTTCAAAGAGTTTTGTAATGTGCTTAAAAGTATAGAATGTTAAACAAAGGTTGACATAATATGCACACACCCCCACTTAAGAAGTCTGTTTCCTTTCTTCAGAGTCAACAATAAAGATAGTTCTAAAAGAATTTTCCACCCTCCCCAGCACTCTACCACTACCACCACCATCACCACCCCCCAACCACCCCCAGCAGACACACATAAGAACAATGTTGTTCCAGACAAAATCACAGATTGCCCATGTTCTCAGGAAGGATCTTTTTAATGAGGTATTTTAATGATGTTGAATGGTGGGGTAGAGGGTCCAGTTTACAACTGTCTTCTTGCTTTTGTTTCTTCTGGTTTTGAAGGTATTCTGAAGCTGCGTTCTCACATGGTGGTTAACGGGCACCTCCCAGAAACCTCTTGCAGGAATCCATGTAATTCAGGAAAGGACCTGGAGAGAGGTTGACTGGAACAATTAGGCCTAGCTCGCCCAGAAGGGGGCGCCAGTGTATGCAATCTGTCCCACACATTGTAAACTTACATCTTTATCCTAATTCTTAAAAGCAAATTAAACAGACATCATTAGTGCAGTAAAAAAGCTCTCTCAAATAATAAAATTTGCATTTGCGAATGCATTTTCTTTCTTCTTAGTATACTTTTCCTGAAAGAATACTATTTTATAATACATATTTTCACTTTATTTAGGATTCAAAGCAATTGCCAAAATGAATCTAGGTGTGTTTCCTCTCCTCTTGGCATTAATTGGCGGTGCCAGCAGCACCTATCTTGATTACTATGATTATTACGATTTCCCCCAATCAATATATGGGAGGTCATCACCAAACTGTGCACCAGAATGTAACTGCCCTGAAAGCTATCCATCAGCCATGTACTGCGATGAGCTGAAACTGAAGAGTGTGCCAATGGTGCCTCCTGGAATCAAGTACCTTTACCTTAGGAATAACCAGATTGACCATATTGATGACAAGGCCTTTGAAAACGTAACTGATCTGCAGTGGCTCATTCTCGACCACAACCTTCTAGAAAATTCCAAGATAAAAGGAAAAGTGTTCTCTAAACTGAAGCAGTTGAAGAAGCTGCACATAAATTACAACAATCTGACAGAATCTGTGGGCCCACTTCCCAAATCTCTGGTGGACCTGCAGCTCACTAACAACAAGATCTCTAAGCTTGGCTCCTTTGATGGACTGGTTAACCTGACCTTCATCCACCTTCAGCACAATCAGCTGAAAGAGGATGCCGTTTCAGCTGCTTTGAAAGGTCTGAAGTCACTCGAATACCTTGACTTGAGCTTCAATCAGATGACCAAACTACCTTCTGGTCTCCCAGTAACTCTTCTAACTCTTTACTTAGACAACAACAAGATTAGCAACATCCCTGACGAGTATTTCAAGCGTTTCAGTGCATTGCAGTATCTGCGTTTGTCTCATAATGAACTGGCTGATAGTGGAGTTCCTGGAAATTCTTTTAATGTATCATCTTTGTTGGAGCTGGATCTCTCCTATAATAAGCTGAAAAGCATACCGACAGTCAATGAAAACCTTGAAAACTATTACCTGGAGGTCAATGAACTTGAAAGTAAGTAGAAAACTGTGCCTATGATTGATTGATACTTCCTCAAGGTTTTAAATGCCTAAGTTGTGTGACGCAAATATTAAATTGGCTCCAGTTAAAAAAAAAAAAAAAAAAAAAAAAACTAAAAATGCCAACAGAATATTTCTCTAGAATATAGAATTCTAGCTTAGCTGTTTATCCAGTATCTGGCTTTTCTTTGGAGTGTCCAGATAAGAAATCATTAAGGTCATATAGAATTTAAACACTTGTTTCTTCAAATTTAATATTCTGGGCTAATTAATTCTGCTGTGTTAACTCTTGATTTTCATCTGTTAGTATTTGCCTCCTTCATGACTTCAATTGGTGTCTACATTTGTTTCTTGACAATATGTAGCTAAGGGGGAAACCAAGTCCAGAGGAAACGCAGTCATCAGAGACTTTAGCATCTCTCTCCTGCTTGTCCCCAGAGCAGCCTGCGTACACTCATAGTCTCCTCTGACATCTTTACTTGGGACTCAACATGTTACTCTACTTTCATGACCATCATCTATCTCTGTTTTCCCTGGTATGGTTGGTGTGAGTAGTCTTCACAGTGTTCTTATGAGGACTGTGAGAAATTTTAAGGAGGACTATAATAAGCGTTTGGAATATAGTTTACTAGAATTACAGAGCCCCTTTTTCTTACAATGCTTTACCTCATTTGATTTTCCCATCATTTCTCCTTCCTTTCTCTTACTTCTGTAGTTTATTTTTCATTTATCTGCTGGGTACGAGTTTGACCTGATCCACTTGGGCTGTTTATGCAGTCTCCTGATCTCCTGGCACATTTTTCAATTTAAGCTATAAAGATTTGGATTGTAAACTGACTATTCACCAATATTCACCTTATTTTTTAATGGAAGTTGGCAGAAGAAAAAACCTGTAATTCACAGATGAAGTTTTTAAAATGAAAACTCAGGTGGGAAACACTGATTCACACAGTAAATAATTCTTTGTGCAAAATAATCTATTGAAATTGAACATGTGTATATTATAAAACTTGGTCCCCTTGTCATACTGGCTAAGGATATTGACACTCCTATCAGAAAAAATTGCATTGTGCCTTATTAATATGCTACTTTATAATTCTGCAACAGTTTCATGTAACTCCTAGTAGAGTTGGGGTGTTCTCATGAAGGAAATCATGACTGCCAGCTCTGCAATGCCACGTCTTCTTTCTTGCATCTGGAAAGCTTGCCTGTCATGCAATACAGTCAAGCTATCAGAGCTAAACCCTTAGAGTTGTTTCCAGGGGAAAATTCACTATGTAGCAATATGTGGTCCCACATTATAAACTTTTGTGGTCAGGAAAAAGGATACTCACACAGGCCAAAATGCTAATGGAATTTAAGATGGTTGAGGGCTGAAGAAACCCATTAGATTTGGTGGGTGGAGGTTAGCAGGAGAAAGACTACCTCCTACTCAGAGACAAGATAGGAGAAAGATATAAATGCAGGGGCATTTGAAGGTGGAAAAATCAGTTTTCATTGTATGAGTTAAAAAGAAAGAGCCAGTGTAGGAGATGGGACAGATGGACCAAGAGAGAAATGCCAGCAGCCTCTCAGTGCCAAGCTGAGACTGAAATTCCAGTGCCCGGCACGTTTAGTCATTTGCAAGTGAGTAGTTACCTTTTCTCCCTCCTTATCTTTGACACTTAGGTATACACATTTCAGGGATTCCTGTCATGTGACTTTGCCTGTGTGTCTTCAACTTAGTTTATCTTGCTGCATAATATTTACACATACCAGTTGCCCACATTGTAAGATAAAGAGAGTTCCTTAATGCTTTTCTTATATTAGGAAATGTACCGTCAAAAACGATTTCTTATTTCTCAAACTTGCAACTTTAAGCATTAGACTAGCCACAGATCCTCCTAGTATAAAGCAATTTAGAAAAGAGGAAAAAAAGAAAGAAAAGGACACCAATAATTATTCAGCACATAGTAATGTGCTAGCACTGTGTGAAGTGCTCTACATACCGTAGCTGATGAAAGCCTCATGCCACACAGTGTGATAGATATGTTATACTTAAAATCTGATAAATGTTTCAGAAGGTAAATGGCAGAGATAGAAAACTAATATAGGCCTAGACCCATGTTTTCTGCATTGTTCCATACTTTCTCAGAGGCAATGCTGAAAGCAAAATCTCTGGAATTTGACAGATGAGTAATTTAAGACAACATCTTAGAGGGAAAGACTGCAGCGTGTTTGGGGTTCAACTGAAGTCATTGTTAGCTACAGTTGAAAAATGAAGGAAAAATAACAAGATGAAGGACCAGCATAAGGTTCATCTGAAATAGATTTGTGCCACCATAGGCAGTTTCAATGTACGTACACGGGTCATGCTATCTAGTAACCATCTTGGTGTCCATTAAAAACTAAATCAGATGTTCATTTGTGGCAGCTTTTTGACCCCAGAAGAAAAGGACATGGACTGAGATGGTGGATATTCCATGATTTGGTTTTTGCTTTGGAGTTTTGAATCTTTGTCATGAAGTGTGGTTGTTGGAAAACTCTCTAGAGTTCATCTATTTAACCCTTTTTATTTTAAGATGCAAAAACTCAGAATCCTTACTCTGCTGAGACTGTTCATGTAACAGCACCCCATCTTAGATTTCCTCAGGTTCGACTTAATATTTCAAAATAACACTTAGATAACATGATAGGCTCACTGCATGCCTTTCTATAATCCAGTATTTCTAAATCAAGAACTTAAATAATACTAAAAAAGATGTTTCATTAAGAACTTAAGTTCTGTTCCTTCAAAGATTAATTGAATCTTCTGACTTAACCATAGTTTTTCTTTACTAAATATTATTGGGCTTTTGGAAGTCTGAAATGTTCCTTTAATAGTTCTAAATTCAAAGATACATCAAATAAGTGGGAAGAAGTCCTATTGGATATTATTATAGACTTAAAGATTTTCTTTTTTTTTAAATGATGGTTTCAAGCTCATGTACTGAAAGAAATGATTGAAATGTTTCACTCTAATTTTCCAGAGTTTGATGTGAAGAGCTTCTGTAAGATCCTGGGACCCCTATCCTACTCCAAGATCAAACATTTGCGTTTGGATGGCAATCACATCACCCAAACTAGTCTGCCACCTGATATGTATGAATGTCTACGCGTCGCGAATGAGATCACTGTTAATTAATGTCTACTGATTCCAGTTACATTGAGGTGTAGCCTGGAACAGCAGTTTATGGTTATGTTTATTTGTGTGTCAGTTTCTTATAGTATTCATTTTTTGTTGCTGTTTATTACTTTCATAAATTTCTAATTCTAAGGGAAAATGTTTTGTAAACATTTTACTACTTTTTTAAGAGAAGATGAAAGGCAGGCCTATTTCATCAGAAGCACAGACACACACACACACACACACCTTGACAAAAAACTTAATGCCTTATTTGTAAATTTAGTGGTTTTTTCATCTCTACTGTCAAATGATGTGAAAAGCTTTTCACTGGTTTCATGAACGTCAGTTAAGTTTTATAATTTCTAAATCTTAACTTAATGTGCCAAAAAGCATGGATTACATGCATATGGATGTTTACAGTCCTGAAGCAAATTATCTCAATGCTCAAATGTTCACATTTCAATGTTCAAATTTGTTTAGCTGAAAAATAGATGGTATATTTTGAGACCAATGATTCTGCAAAATACTAGACAAAATTCATGAAACTACATATACTTACAGCAGTATTTTTAGTGTTAAGAATATATATATACTTACCTAATGAAACTTTTCTTTTCTAGAATTATGTTTCACCCTAAGTCATATGTATGTTTCTTTTTGATTATTTGCATGTTATGTTTAACAAGCTAATAGCAAAATAAAACATAGCAAATGGCATCACTGTGTTTGATTTCTTGCGAAATTCATATCTCTCCAGTAAAAATAGATAAAATAATAGATTAGAATTTTAAAAATCTCTAGCCTGAAATATGTTGCTTATGTTAAATAGAATTTTTCATTAACTAGATTATCTGCTTAGAGCATCCACTTGTAAAGACTCTTTAAATACATCTTACAATATGTACTTGAAAGTGTGCAAATCCCAGGTGTGTCCTATAATCTAACTCAGTTCTGACACCATGTGCCTAAAGATGGGGTCAGATTGTCCAGGCTAAAGGTTCAGTCCTACAGGAATGCCTTCCCTCCACACTCATATGCCAATTAAAAGCCCAAGTTGTTACATGTTCTTCTGAGCAACTGGCTATAAATCAGAGGTTCCCAAGCCCCTCTCCTAGACTTGAGGAATATGCTAGAGTGGCTCACAGAACAGGAAAGCTCTTTACTCACTAGATTATTCATTTACTATAAAATGGTACAATTCAGGAACAGCTAGATAGAAGAGGTGCAAGGCAAGGTATGGGGACAGGGTGCTAAGCTTTCATGCCTTCTCCAAGCACAGGCCGCTCTCCCCAAATTTCCACAGGTTCACCAATCAGAAAGCTGTCCTGATTTTTGTCCTTTTGGGTTTTTACGCAGGCTTCATTTCATAGTCATTGGGCATTGGCAGATGAACTCAGTCTCTAGCACCTCTGCTCTCCCAGGAAGTGAGGGGGAGGGACTGAAAGTTCAGACACTCTCAGGATGTTTTTGGGTCTCTTAGCAACCAGTTCCCCCTCCCCCACTCCTTAGGTTACTTAAGAGCTTTCCAAAATCACTTATTAACATAACAAAAGATAACTTTATTGCTCTTATTCAGGAAATTCCAAAGGCTTTAAGAGTTGTGAGCCAGAAACCTTGGGGTAAGAACCAAATATATACGTAAGAAATATACTTTGGTCATCTGAATGACCAAAGTATATTTCTTGTTAATCACAGTATTACAATATTTAAATCTCACAGCTTCCTTGGATATTTGTCATTATTTCCATTCCTGCTGGTTTTACTGATTTATACACAGTGATACTCTATTAAATAAAAAGCAGCTATAAGATCTCAGCAATCACTCACTGGTTGTAAGCAAAAATGGCCAATCACTCCCAGGACTGAAAATGTTGAAGATATATAAATGTTTCTGAATATGAGATTTAAAAGATCAATTTATCTTGAAACCAATATATTTGTAACATAAAGTTAAGAGTTTATAATGCAGGAAAGGATATCCATGTTTCTATACAATGGGGAACCATAAGGCATATAATTTATGACTTCTATTTTACCTAGTTAACAATAAAGCATATGTTTGGAGCCAAATGTGCAGTCAAAGATCACTCATCCATGGACATATATAGTCTCAAAGGAGTCTAAAACAAAGGCAACATTTCTCTATTAATATGTTTTAACAGAACATTTTTAGAGAACTTTATCTTGTGGTAAAATGGCTTATCATCAAAGGACCCTTATCAACTATCATTATCTGGCAGACTGATGTATGACATGAATATTGTTTTTGTTGTTTAGTAGCTAAGTCCTGGACGATTCTTTGCCCCCATGGACTGTAGCCCACCAGGCTCCTCTGTCCATGGAATTTTCCAAGCAAGAATACCAGAGTGGGTTGCCATTTCCTTCTCCAGGGTATCTTCCCAACCCAGAGACAGGTATGTTATGTAATTCTTAAAGTGGTTGACAAGGACTAAATTAAACATGAAGTGACATTTCTTATAGAAGCATCTGAAGACTAGTTAGATCCTGTTTGGGGACAGGCGGCTCCCCTTTCTAGAATCCAAACCCCATCTCTCCAGGGCAGAGCTGGAGGAGGGAAGATACTGTTTCATGCATTGTGACAGCCTTAGGGAGGAAAAGATATTGGAGACTCTTTATTTGCTCTTCTCCCTTCCCTTCTTCAACTCCCACACCAGTTTCTGTAATGCTTTCCAACATCGGAAGTGTATAATCAGCATGTTCAGATGCTTTTCTAAATGCAGATTACCAGCACAATGCCCCAGATATGCATACCCGGTAAGTCAAGCAGCATAGGATTCCACATTTTTAAGGAGCATAGGGATTCTTATACTGGTGGTCAGCAATACACATCTTTAAAAACACTGAGTTAGTGTGATCCAGTCATTGAAATCTGAAACAGAAGAAACATCCTCTCTAGGGAAGCAGAATAGAAGAAAGCATGTCATTCACAGCATACATACATGAGAAAAATATTTTTTCTGTATTTTAATTTATTTAAGCCCTCATCTGTGAGCAATGAATAAAAATTGTAACTTCATGAAGATAATGTACATAACTTCTGCCTCAAAACTAACTCGAGTGGCTTCATGGATATTTCTTTCCTGCCTGTGCACCTTTCTCTCTAAGCAAAGGTATCTATCAAGAGAGATGGCTTAGAATTTAGTTTGATTAAATGTTCAGGAAGGTGCCTAGAGGAAGAAGATACTTAGGGGAAATGGTCAAAACAGGGTGAATTTAAAACAGGAACTTCCTTTACTATCTCACTAGCAAAAGTGATTCTGATTTTGTCTTCTTCTGGATAAACAACCCTATGTGTGGATTAAAGCAATTATGCATGTGAATTATTATTTTTTACTAAGACTGATTCACTGGAGAATTAATGATAGACTGTAAATAGGGCAGGTAGGAGGGGACTGGGGGTAAGGAAAATGAGAAAAGTCCTTCAACATCTCCATTTGAAAATCAATGCTAAGTCATGCCTTTATGGTGAAAGAGAACTATGATGTACTTGGGTTTTGAGGTTTGTGAGGAATTATCATGCCCTAATAAGTACAAAAATACAGATGGAAGATAGACCACTAAATGAGCCATAGGAATGTTGATTTCTTAGTTAAAAGTTCTTCTACTGGTAATAGCTGTTTTCAGAAATACTGGAGAGTTTAAAAGACTGGTTTTATAAAGGACTATGAATTTTTTTCCTTGTGATCTTTTAAGGTTTGGGTTCCGGTTTTTTGTAGAGCTGTAATTTTATCATAATGATGGCCTTAGATTTTTTTCTTTGGTTGAATTTTGCAACAATCATGTAAACTTTTTTAACATTGTTCTCACAAGTAAAAGTAAATGCTCATTTGAGTTAAAGTGAACTCTAAAGGAACTTTACTACCAGGAACTAAATATGTGTATAAAATAACAATGTTATCAAATTTAAAGTAGACATGCTATGCATGCAGGCTCAGTCACTTAAGCTGCATCTGACTCTTTGAGACTCTATGAACTGTAGCCCACAAGGCTCCTCTGTCCATGCGATTCTCCAGGCAAGAATACTGGAGTGGGTTGCCATGACTTTCTTCAGGGGAGCTTCCCAACCCAGGGATCAAACCGGCATCTCTTAAGTCTCCTGCACTGGCAGGCAGGCTCTTTACCACTAGCTCTACCTGGGAAACCCAGACATGCTATGCTGCTGCTGCTGCTAAGTCACTTCAGTCGTGTCCGACTCTGTGCGACCCCATAGACGGTAGCCCACCAGGCTCCCCCAACCCTGGGATTCTCCAGGCAAGAACACTGGAGTGGATTGCCATTTCCTTCTCCAATGCATGAAAGTGAAAAGTGAAAAGTGAAAGTGAAGTCGCTCAGTCGTGTCCGACTCTTAGCGACCCCATGGACTGCAGCCCACCGGGCTCCTCTGTCAGTGGGATTTTCCAGGCAAGAGTACCGGAGTGCAGTGCCATTGCCTTCTCTGAGACATGCTATAAGTACATGAAATAGACAGAAATGAATTTTTTAAAATATCTAGCTGGGTATATTTGTTCACTCACTCATGCATTCAGTAGATTGTGTTTCCTAAAAAGTTACAAAAAAACTGAACTGCAACACATGGAAGGAAAAGTAGAAATTTAGACAATATAAAATGAGTGAGGTCCCATGTATCTTTATTTCACTTTGTTAATCCCTGGTTTCCACTTCTACTGTGTAGGTGTAATTAAAACTACCTGGCACTAGTATAAAAACAGATGTACAGCCCAACTGAACAGAATAGACAGCCCAGAAATAAACCCTTGCACTAATGGCTAAATGGTTTTTGACAAGGGTGCAAGACTGTACAATGGGGGGAAAAAACAGCCCCTTCAAAAAAGTTTGCTGGAAAAAAAAAACAATAACTGAATATTAACATGCTAAAGAATTAAGCTGTACTCTTATCTTATACCATACATAAGATTTTACTCAAAATGGATTAGAGATCTAAATATAAAATATAGAACTGTTAAACTCCTAGAAAAAACGGGGAAAAAGTTTCAAGGCAATTAGGTTCGGCAATGATTTTTGACTATGAAAAAAAAATGCAGACATCAAAATTAAAACATAGATCAAAAGGACTACATCTAACTTAAAAGCTTTTGAATGTTTAAAGAAACAAGCAGCAGAGTGAAAAGGCAACCTAAGGAATGGAAGAAAATAACTGCCAATCACTTATTCGATTAGAAGTTAATATCCTTCTACAACTCAACAGAAACAACAACAAATCTCCAAATAGTCTGATTAAAAAATGGTTGAAAGAATAGACCTTTTGTCAGTGAAGACATACAAATAACCTCACACTAGTGATGCTTAACATCACTAGTCATTAGAGAAATACAAAAGAAAACCTCAATGAGATACTACTTCAGTATTAGGATGGTCATTTTCAAAACAACAGAAAAAAAATGTCATTGAGGATGCTGAGAAGTTGGAATACTTGTGCAGTGGGAATATAAATTGGTAAAGCCACTATGGAAAAAAAATATGGAAGTTCTTCATACAATAATATCTAATGGTATATATTAGACATACCATTATATATACCAAATATATCTAATATATACCATTAGATATTATTGTATGAAAGACAATTTGAAAAGACCCCGATGCCGGGAAAGATTGAAGGCAGAAGGAGAAGGGGACAACAGAGGATGAGATGGTTGGAGGGCATCACCGACTCAATGGACATGAGTTTGAGTAAACTCTGGGAGATGGTGATGGACAGGGAGGCTTGGCGTGCTTTGCATTCCATGGGGGGTCACAAAGAGTTGGACATGACTGAGCGACTGAACTGACTGAACTGAACCTAATACATATTTTATATCTTAGATTTTATCCTCTCAACATTACTACATATTTGATACATCATAAACTTACAGTGAAGAAACTGAGGAACAAAGAGTTAAGCTAATTTTCCAGGATAATAAATGATATCCAAAGATTTCTCAAGACCGCAAACTAGAGAGCATCCTTTCTTCTTCTCTTACTCTTATACCTCACATTCAGTTCATCAGAAATTTCTAATGAATAAGCCACCAAAATGCATACCAAATCTCTCCATTTCTTCCCACCTCCACTTCTACCTCCCTACTGCAAGCTTCTCTGGTGGCCCAGTCAATAAAAGAATCTGCCTGTAATGCTGGAGACCTGGGTTTGATCCCTGGGTCGGGAGGATCCCTTAGTGGAGGGCATGGCAACACACTCCAGTATTCTTGCTTGGAGAATCCCCATGGACAGAGGAGGCTGGTGGGCTACAGTCCATGGGTTCGCAAAGAGTCAGACATGGCTGAGTGACTAAGAACACAATGCAAGCTTCAGTTGATCTGGCCTGAACAACTGCAATGTTTGTAACTAATCTTTCAGCTCCCTCTCTTCTGCTATGGGTTGAATTCAGTTCAGTTCAGTTCAGTTCAGTCGCTCAGTCATGTCCGACTCTTTGCAACCCCATGAATCGCAGCACGCCAGGCTCCCTGTCCATCACCAACTACTGGAGTTCACTCAAACTCACATCCATCGAGTCGGTGATGCCATCCAGCCATCTCATCCTCTGTCGTCCCCTTCTCCTCCTGCCCCCAATCCCTCCCAGCATCAGGGTCTTTTCCAATGAGTCAACTCTTCGCATGAGGTGGCCAAAGTACTGGAGTTTCAGCTTCAGCATCAGTCCTTCCAATGAACACTAAGGACTGATCTCCTTTAGGATGGACTGGTTGGACCTCCTTGCAGTCCAAGGGACTCTCAAGAGTCTTTTCCAACACCACAGTTCAAAAGCATCAATTCTTTGGCACTCAGCCTTCTTCACAGTTCAACTCTCACATCCATACATGATCACTGGAAAAACCATAGCCTTGACTAGATGGACCTTTGTTGACAAAGTAATGTCTCTGCTTCTGAATATGCTATCTGGGTTGGTCATAACTTTCCTTCCAAGGAGTAAGCGTCTTTTAATTTCATGGCTGCAGTCACCATCTGCAGTGATTTTAGAGCCCAAAAAAATAAAGTCTGACACTGTTTCCACTATTTCCTCATCTATTTGCCATGAAGTGATGGGATCAGATGCCATGATTTTCGTTTTCTGAATGTTGAGCTTTAAGCCAACTTTTTCACTCTCCTCTTTCACTTTCATCAAGAGGCTTTTTAGTTCCTCTTCACTTTGGGTCCCTCCAAATATTCATATGGTGAAATACTAAATCCTTAGTACCTCAGAATAACCATATTTGGAGGTCCAGAGCCTATATTTTCAACCATTTCTAGCACTGTTCCTATCAGGTTTCCAGAGTTAGTTCTAGTGTGAGTTGCTTTGCTTCAAGGGTCAAAACATTGCTGAAAGATTTGGGCTAGGTAATACCCAAAGAAACTTTCATTCTAAAGTCCCTTATAAACTAGTAGATTCCTTGGCTTGAAATAACCTATTCAGA
The DNA here is from genome assembly GCF_019923935.1 of Bubalus bubalis. Taxonomy (NCBI): domain Eukaryota; kingdom Metazoa; phylum Chordata; class Mammalia; order Artiodactyla; family Bovidae; genus Bubalus; species Bubalus bubalis. The sequence goes on from NC_059160.1 coordinate 99,222,302, forward strand.
GATTATTTGGTAATTTTTTCTCCTTTGGGTGTTATATAGATTCCCATTCTACATCAGTTCAGTTTAAAATATTGCTGTTAAAAGATGAAGGAGAGGACTAGAGAGATCATTCGTTCTGCTAATTACACTTGGCCAGTGTTAATTCTTTTAAAGTAATTCTATTCCCCAGACAAATACACAGTCTGAAAATTGGGGCCATTTTTATGGGGCCTGAGCATTTTGTTGATAGGAACATGGCTTTTCTTCTCTTTAGTTAGTAAGACTAAAGCTTTCCAAGATTTTGCAATCAGTTTTTCAATTTGTCAACTCACTGGCCAAAAAAAAAAAAATTCCTTCTGACTTCTCTTTTCTAGTTTTTGGCATTTTCCCAGAAAATTCTGGGATGAAGATTCCGTTTCAAATTATTTTAATGGCCTTTAATCCTGAGTACAATCATCTTCATTCTAGGTTTATTACTAAAAATTCATTGGTCTAAGAAAATAATGACCTTTATTTGTCTAAGATGGAAATTAAAAGTACTATGACTTCATGGCTATTTGGATGTATGAATAGGTGTTCAAATGTCTTAGCCTTAAAAATGTCAAGACATTGTCCAAATTCTTAACCAAGACTTGCTTAAAAAAGAATTATTTTAAAATTAAAAGAACTGGAAATCGAATGTCACTTGCCAAACTTTTTGATCATGGCTTAGATATCACAATTTAGATCATTTCAGTGAGAAACATTGCCTGGCGAATAAACATCCAAATTTTAGCAGGAAAGATTGCCATCAATGCAAATAAATCACCACACTTAGAAGCTGATGTACCCACTTAAATTATTTTCCAGATATGTACTTTGAAAAACCCTTGGGGGAGAGTTTCTTGACTTCTATAATCTTGAGAACTACCTCTAACTCCTAGTTAGCACCATTTGCATTGCTCTTTCAGATTTTGCTAAGATTGGGGTTTCCTTGACTATTACTAGCATTGTTTTAGCTGTTCTAGGGTTGCATTTTCCCTCTATCTTATTCCACAATTTTACAATAGCTAAAAAGGTAATACTGTAAATAAACAAACAAACAAAAACAAAACCCTAAAAGTAAGCCAAACGAATGCCAGAAAGTAACTCTACAGCAATTTTAGCTGATCTTTTAGTAATAGGAATATTTTTAAATATTCTCAGTTTCAAACAGGGCAACCACCCTAAGTTCACCTTTATCTCTAGTCTTTCTTTATCCTTCCCCAGACATGAGAAACAAGTGGAATTCGATTTCACTTAGACCTTGGTAAAGCAACTGGAGACACACTTCAGTCTTATTTGTAACCATGATAGATGTCACAACACTCAGTACCAGAGAAGTCTTTCATTTTTGTACTTTTCCCCAAAGGGTTTCTAATTCTCTCTTCAGAGATGAAGTATCAGGCAGCAGTCAGCCAGGTGCCAAATAATTCTTTTACTGCAAAAGTAAAATGCTTTCTTTGTTTCTCAAGTAAACCCATCTAGCAACTGCTGAACTGAAGTATTAAATGCACAAATTCCAATAGCATGAGTCCAAGATCTCCCTCTTTGAGAGAATGAGAATGTTTAACTTCTGATAAAAGAATCCTCTCTCACTTGTACCTTTTCCACCTCAAGTTTAGAGTGAGGACAAAGCTGGAAGGTTTGATTATTCTCTTGGAATGAAAGCTGTGATGCTCTCTCCTTTCTCTCTTGCCCCTCCTCTTCTTATTCTTCTTTTTCTTTCCTTTGTTATTACTTACTTATTTCATATTTTTGGCTGTGCTATACGAAGGCTTTCTCTAGTTGCAGTGTGTGGAAGCTAGTCTACGTTAAGGTGCAGGGCTTCCCAGCACGGTGACTTCCCCTGTTGTAGAGCACAGACTCCAGGCCCATGTGCTTCAGCAGTTTCCGTATGTGGACTCTAGGGTGGGTGGGTTTCAGTAGTTGCAGCACAAAAGCCCAGTAGCTGCAGCTCACAGGCCCTAGAGCACAGGTTCACTATTTGTGGTACATGGGCTTAGTTGCTCCATGGCATGTGGACTCTTCCAGACCAGGGATCAAACCCATGTCTTCTGCACTGACAGGCAGATTCTCATCCACTGTGCCACCAGGAAAGTCTTCTTTTTCTTCTTCTTTCTCTCCTTCTCCTTTCTCCATCCTCGCTCCTCCTTCCTTCCTCTTCCTCCTCCCCTTCTCCTCCATCTATTTTTCTTCACCAAAGACAATATAATGTGGGAATGTAAGCTATGGCAACAAACATAAGCCACATTGATAAAATACATGATTTAATTTATTTTCAACCCAAATAGGCTATTTTAAAAAATCATCAGTAGTGTTACTTAAAACCCTCATATAATTACCTCCCTTAAATATCATAAGATTTCCATGAGGTAAATCTTGTCCTTATTTTACACACCAGGAATTGGAGGCTCAGGAAATTTATATTAACTAGCCAAGTTTCATACAGATGGTGAAATCTGCAGCTGAGGTTTAAACACAGATCAGTCTCATCCAAAAGACTATGAACTATTTGGTAGACATTCACACCCATTTTTGAAAGGAAGAAAATGAAGCAAAGTTTCCTGGCTAAGTAGGTGGTTTAATACAGCAGAAAAAACATTCAGTGGGAATGGCTTATAGTCATGGTTATGCCACTAAGTATCTGGTTGTGTGATTACCTCTTTGATCTTTGTTATCTTCATACCTAAATCAAGAAGACTGGAATAAATGACACTGCATTCTTTGGAGCTCAAAGATTTTGTTATTTTTAACTGATTCAAGGCCACAGAGCTAGACTTTGGGATTTCCAGGTAACTTGACCTATCTCAGTATTCTTCCTATTTATTGTTCCCCTTGATGAGAAGGAACCAGAGACACAGGCCACCCAGGTAATTGCAGGAAGCAGGGCTAGACATGTGCCATCCTGCAAAGGAGGTAAAGGTAGACTCTGGCTCATCCTGGGTTGTTATCCCTTTTGCTGTCTCTCTACAGCTTATGGTTTCCAGACTGTCCATTCAGTCTTCAGGAGCCTTATCCTACCCGAAGGCTGCTCAGAGGAACTGAGAAGGAAAACGCAGATAGAAAGTAACCCATGGGCTTGTCTCAGTTCTTATACTCTTGAGAAGAAACGGGTTACTCGGTTTTGTAGATACAAACAAATCACTTCCTCTAGATCTCGGGTGACCCCGGCCGCAGCCTGAAGCAGGGCTTCGGTTCCTGGTATTGAAGTCAGGTTGGGATGGTGAGAACACCAAGGCCGAGCCTCTAGACCAGAGCTCAGCAACCAGCCCCTGGTCCTTCGACTTTGCAGAAATGAATGCCCGCAAAGACAGAAAGCAGTGAAACAAAGTATTCACTAGGAGGAAAAGAATATAGTATGTGTGGATAGACATGGGCAGGCTCAGAGTCACTGAGTCACCCTCCTGGCAGTTTGAGTCACTTTTATGGGGCATTTCTTCCGGGTTTTCCTTTGATACACTATTTTTATTTGCCTCGTCCTGAGTCCATATTTAGTATTTCTCAGGACCCTCCCATGTGAGTATGTTTGTCTCTTAGCCAGAACAGGTTCTAGTAAAGAGGCCTATGGGTAGTGCACGTGAGTTATCATGAGGTGACGCCGCGACTCTTCTTGACCGCCAAGGAGCACTTCTGCGCATGCGTAGTCAGGGAGGTCGCCTTAACCCTGAGAATGAGGAATGTGTGGTCTTTTATCTCTTATCTGGGCAGGGCCCAGCCTCCCCCCATCGTCGTGCTTTAATGGAGTTTCTGCTCTTAAGGAATTTCCGTCCACAGGGGAGGAACTGTTCGGCCCAGGGACCATCTATCTCCTGCCTCACTCTTTCCTTAATTCAAATGACTGGTGCATATGCTATTGTACTTACTCTTTTCCAATGACCTCACCCCTACAGAACTTTCTCACCCATGTAATAAGCATCCTCTGCCTTCTATGGTGATTCCTGATTTTACTATGCTCTGAGATGAGTCAGTAATATTCTTTCCTTTAGGAATATAAAACTTCCAAAGTTTTGTCTGTTATATATTTGCTTATTTGTTTTCTCTTCCTTTCCTATGCAAATAACCCTGGTATCCTTCTAAAGAATCACCTTCTATGTTTAAATTAGCTAGAATTGATTTTGGTAATACCTCAAAGAAGCTAAATTGATTCAGGATAGTGTACGTCTTCACATCTTTATAAAATGTATCCTTGCTCAGAGTCTCTTAACTAATTTATGAAATCTCTCCACACATCTTATCTTGTTCTTCCACACTTGTCATCAGCTAATCTGTATTGTCATTGCTGTTCAGTCACTAAGTCGTGTCTGACTCACTGGAATCCCATGGACTGCAGCACGCCAGGCTTTCCTGTCCTTCACCATCTCCTGGTTTGCTCAAACTCATGTCCTTTGAGTCAGTGTTCCATCCAACCATCTCATCCTCTGTTGCCCGTTTTCCTGCCCTTATTCTTTCCCAACATCAGGGACTTTTCCAGTGTGTCTGCTCTTCGCATCAAGTGGCCAAAGTATTGGAGCTTCAACTTTAGCATCAGACCTTCCAATGAATATTCAGGGTTGATCTCCTTTAGGATTGACTGGTTTGATCTCCTTGTTGTCCAAGGGACTCTCAAAAGTCTTCTCCAACACCACAATTCAAAAGCATCAATTCTTTGGCTCTAATATGTATTATTTAATTTATTTGCATTTTCTTCTTATTGTTTTATCCCTAACAGGATATATGTTTCACAGAGGCAGATATTTCAGTCTTTTACTTCTAGTGCTCTATCTCCAGCGCCTACAATACTCCTGGCACATATAAGCCACTTTGTAAATATTTGTTGGATGCATAGACATTTACAGCACCAAAGTATTGGGGTATCATTTATATCCCTTACTTAGGACATTGAATCTTCTAATAATAAGCTGTTCTTCTTTCTCTTCTTTTCTCTTCTTTATCTCTCTCTCTTTCTCTCTCTCTCTCTCCTTTTTTCCATAAGGCCAAACTGGTTGTTAGTTCACCTTTGCAAACTGACAGATTTTTAAGATGATACAGAAGAAAATTTTCCCTGCTATACATGTGTCTAGGGCTTACCATTCTCACCTATCTAATAATACAGAATAGGAAAATAAGATTTAGGTGTGGGCTTGGAGAAAACTCAGGCTGTCGTCAATGTTGTTAGCCTCTGTTGTCTGACTCTCATCAAGAAAAAAGGTGTCTTCCACTTGAGCCAACATTGTCAGGCAGTAACGTAATGTTGGGCTTAAAACCCATTTCAAAGAAATTTGCATGCGTAAGACCTTGACTTCTGTGCATTTATTCTCCAGATGCCTGAGGTGGAGAAGAGTAGTGGAATGCAGGACACATAGAGACAGGGTGAGCCCTTGGTCTTGGCCATCGTTTAATGTCTTTTTCTCCTTGGATACAGGAAATTGAAAAGTTAAGAGAAAAGATCAATGCTAAGAAAATATAATAAACAGAAACAACTTGATGAAGATTCCTTATTCCACCTGTAATTCATCAGATTTTCTCACAGTATTTTTAAAAATGCACCAAGACATTCCATTCAAAGAAGTAAGTTCATTGTTAGTTTAAAATAAACATGCACAAATTCTAGATGACACAAAACTTTTTTCTTTTGTTCTGGGAGATCCTTTATAGTGCTTTTTATCCTTTCTGTCAGGAACCACAATAGGATCAGTAAATTGTGACAATTAAATCAGTTTTACTGATTATAGGAGAAAAATGGAGAAAAATGGAACATCTGCAAAATCTCTTAAAAAAAACATTTTCAGAGATTAACTGGCCTTGCTTTTTATGTTTTTCACTAGAGAGTAAATATTTTGTGATCTTGCATCCTAATGAGTAGTTAAGAGAAGTATCAGAAATATATTTAGGTGTACCAAGGGCCCATAGTTTCTTATGAGTTCTTTGTGATCTAAAGGGCATTTCTTTTTATTAGTTTACTCCTTCTGGACTGAAATCTTGGATTCCTTAGCACCACCTCTCCATTCTCTACCCCAGCTCTCTCCCTAGTCTCTGAGGAATGGATCCTTATAGAATCTTCTTAGAGGGACAAAATATCATCACTTAAAGACATCTGAAAAAAATAAAAGCATATGAAATTATCAACTTAAGTTGTAAAATGTGATGTGGTCTAGACATTCTCAGATATTATAAAGATTACATGTTTTTAATAAAAACCAACATTATTGATATCTCACGAAAAAAATCCTACCCTGGCTAATAAATTTTTGTCCTTATCATCATCTACTCTAAAATGTTAAAGGAGAAAGAGAAGTTCTGAAGTGCTTAATGCAATTCATTTTCAGGCTCTGTAGCTCCCTCCAACCCATATTTCATGCCCTGGAGAAACTCCCTGGCTCAACACTGATTGACTGAATGTAGTATCCAGTGAGTGTCATCAGCAATAATTCTAATGCTTCTTTAAAGACCTAGTTTGAACCCTCAATACTCTTAATTTATAACACTTTCTCAAGCCCATGTCCAAATGCTTTGGTGGAGGTTGGGGAGGGGATTTAAATACCACTTTTTCTATAAAGTCTTTGTTGTTTCCCATCATGAAATCAAATCATATTCTCTATCCCTGAACGTCCTTCCTTCCAGCTGTCCCTCTCCCTACACTTCCATTGCTTTCTTTCTTCTTTTCTTTTCTTAATCTGAGTCCTATGACATTCCCCACAATCTCATGCCATACCCTTTAGAATCTTGCATTAAGTTTGTTTATTTATCTCTTCTCCACCTCTTTGGAAGATGAGTTCTATGGAAGAGGTCTTTATCTCCATCTATTCAGATGATTACTGAAGGTAACACTTTTACCAAAAAGTGTTCTTGGCTTGTGGACAGATACAAGGTGGCTTCCCACCTGTAACTGATATCTGCTAAATGTGCCAAAGCATCTGTTGTGCTGGACCAGTGGGAAAAGAGGAAAGTTTCCTTTCTCTACACCCAGGGAACAAGCTCATGATAACAAAGAAGCCAGCAAAATGAATTAACACTAAAGACCAATTAATATCTTTTGCAAAGATGTTTGTAAGTTTCCCAAGAGATAGATTGCAATGCCTAGAAACAGGGATCCTGTCAACGCTGGAGCTGACAGTTTGTCTACAGGACACCCCTCCCAGCCCGAGGGGCTTTTCAAATGGATTGTCATGATAGATTCCATCTGGTGAAAATGGAAAGAAAACCATGCAGATTTTTCATTACAGTCCCCACATTGGCATAGCAGCCAACTGGCAGAGGGTACATTCAAGGTTTCTCGTTTTCCTCTCCCTTCTCATAAGCTATGGAAAGTTCTAAATTTTAAAGGACAACAAGGCTATATTTCAGAGGTGACAGAGTGAAATTCTACGCTGTTCTCTCTACCTCAAGCTTAAGTAACTCTTTAACAACTGATTATTGTATAGCTAAAGAAAAGCCCTCAGCTTTGACTACTTCTGCTACAGGCCCTGGTCTTTCTGGAAGCACAAAGGGAAAAAAAAAGTGGTTGATATCAGGAAGCACATTTTAATTAAAAAAAAAAAATAGAACAAAAATTTGCAGCGTGTTTTGCTTGAACAGTCTGAATCAGTGTCACCAAGACATCATGATAAAAGTACAGATTTCTAGGATCCATTTCAAATGTACTAAGTCACAGTCTCTGAAATGGAAGCTTTGGGATGTGAAAATTGGACAGGTTCCCTGGATGATTCTAAATTTTAAGAATCTCTTAGGTAAGGGTATGGAAAGAATATTGAAAATTTCTAGAAGAAATCTTCATTTAAAGATATGCTTCCTTTTAACTTTTTAGATGCTTTATAGAGGATATTATTATTAAAAATTGAATTTAAATCACAGTTCTGAGAATTTAAAGAAGGGTAAAGTGTGAATTTAAAATTACTTTGAGATACAGTCCCTAATAGTCATAGAGTAAGTTAAAAGCATTGCAATTAGGTGGTCTTTCAAGGACTTAAAAAGCCAAAAAAATCAAACATACTTGCATAAAGTTTATGGATTTGAGTTAAAGTCCTAGAAATGATTGTAGGGAGTAGGTTGTCAACTTATGAAACCAACAGCTTGGAGGCTTTTTGAGTAGTTGAAAATGAATTTAACAGTGAAAATATTTATTGTCCTTTGGCTGAAAATATTATCTGAAATTAATTTGTTTGGCTTGGGAGAAATTTATGAAATGTATAGTGCATTATGTAGCCAGTTCTTTTTAGATTTATAATATTTCAAATAAAATCTGCAATACCCTACCTGAGGGGAAAAATGCTTAGTGGCAAGTACTCCTAGCCAAGTCATATTAGATTCCAATAACTTTGCTTTACTTTACAAGAATTCTTTTTTATAAAATGTGTATGCTTGCTCAATTTTCCCTTGGATTTTTCTTTTTCTCTAACAATTCTCTTTAGTCAAATCCCAAGCAGATGTAAGAACAACTTTGACTATGATGGAAAATACATAGAGGTGAGAATAATAACAATCATGTCATTTTGGGTACAGATTAAAAAATTTTTTTTGATGTATGGTTGAGTTACAATCTGTTCATTTCTACTTTTTTAAAAATTTATTTTATTGTATACTGATCTCTCTATAAACAAAACGCTTGGGCTCACTATAAACTTTCAAGTGAATGTGAAGAAACTATTTCGTAGTTTGAGGTGGCAAGGAAAAAGATATTTTGAAACTCGGTGTTGAGGGACTTCCCTGGTGGTCCAGTGGTTAAAACTTCACCTTCCAATGAAGGAGATGTGAGTTTGATCCCTCATCAGGAAGCTAATATCCCACATACCTCGTGGCCAAAAATCCAAGGCAAAAAACAGAAGTAATATTATAACAAATTCCATCAGACTTTAAAAAAATGATTCATATAAAAAAATCTTAACAAAAAGAAAACCTGAAGTCTATCAGTCCTCTTGCTGAGGTGTTAAGTCCAATTTCAGTATGGAAAGACCGCACACAGACATTTCTGAAGGTTTCAGACTGTCATCAGAACCTGCGCTATCTCAGGTGGCCCAGGTGACTATGTTTTCCCAGGTATAATTAGAAAGATAAGTTTTTACAAGATTTTAATTGGATAATGGTCTTTCCTTACTGGTTTAGTAAGGTAAACCCATCTTCGTTAACAGCAATCTCACACCCAAACTCTTTCTCACATGCACAAAAAGACCTTATGCAAGAAATAAGGTCTTCAGAATCAAGTGTGCATGTGTGCTCAGCCACTCAGTCATATCTGACTCTCTGAGATCCCATGGATGATAGCTTAGGCTCCTCTGTCCATGGGATTTCCCAGGCAAGAATACGGGAGTGGGTTGCCATTTTCCTTCTCTAGGGGATCTTCCTGACCCAGGGATCTAACTTGGGTCTCTGGTGTTTCCTTCATTGGCAGAAAAATTCTTTACCATTGAACCACCTGGGAAGCTGTCAAATTCAATAGACACAATTAAAATGATATGGTATGTATCATCACCTAGAATCTTCGTAAAGCCAAATTGAGGAAAGATAGCTATTTGAATTAGATTTGAGGAAAAATTTGGATGGTGTGACATTTCCATTATAAAAGGTAAGAACTATCTCAGAGAGGATTTATTCCAAACTTCTCTAATACCCTGGTGGGTATTAGACTTCCCTGGTGGCTCAGATGGTAAAGCGTCTGCCTACAATGCAGGAGACCCAGGTTCAATCCCTGGGTGGGGAAGATCCCCTGGAGAAGGAAATGGCAACCCACTCCAGTATTCTTGCCTGGAAAATCCCATGGACAGAAGGGCCTGGTAGGCTACAGTCCATGGGGTTGCAAAGAGTTGGACACGACTGAGCAACTTTCTTTTCTTTTCTTTTTCTCTAATACCCTAGCAAACAGTTTGTACGTACTGCATATAATTATCTCATAAGAGCCTTAAACACAAATTAGGGCACAGAGATTTTCAGTGGGATTATAACAAATTAGTCTTTGGGAGACTGAATAAATAGCCAATAAATGGATGGGGTAGTAGTTTGACATCTCAGTTCTTATGAAATATGGAGTACACTATCTCTTCTCTATCATTTGTATCCTTTATAGCATTTAGCAACGTAAATGTTAACCTGAGTTGATATTGATCTAAATCTGAAGTACTGTGAAATTTTTGGCTTAAAAACATGATTTAGTGGCCACAGAGTCAAAAAATGTCCCAACTATTACTTTCTATTCATATTTTTACACTTTTTTTAATACACAAAACACAGCTTACGTTAAGGTTGTTAGATACTGCCATCAAATTCTAAATTAATTACAAGAAAAGTGGCCAAAGATGATGATCATTTAAAAATTTTTACCTCCTTGAACTTTCTGTGGCATTGAACACTGATGGGTAATTTGTAATAAAATTTAAATACATGAAAAATCTTTCTTTTTATTCTTGTTTCTGACGCACACAAGTTATTTTTCCTGCTTTCTCTTTAGTTCATTTAAATGCTACTTCATTTGTATTCTCACCATGAAAAGAAACAAAATTACACTACATAAAAATTGTAAAAAACTATCTTTTAATGCAAAAAGATAGTTAATAACTTTTCATTTAGATAATTAGCAAGTACCTTTTAAAAAATTGGAGGAAGAACGAAAGGTATCTGTTTCAACCTTTCACAGCACAATGGCCATCACTTTATTTCTGCTTCCCTAATTTAGCAGATAGAGGATGAAGAAAAGTTGGGTATATTACCATCAACACAGTTTATTTCTTCAGATTCAATAAATGAAATTCACAGTGGTTTCTGGAATCTCCATTACTATACACTGGCACTAAACATAGAATAACAAACACATATTTTATTTGGTTTTATTCAAGAAAAGTAGGTTTGTGTTACACTTCTTCAGTACTCCAACTATGGCAGTCATACAATAGTACCAAACGTTTTTTTTTCCTTTTGAAAATCTTAGATAATTTCTTTTTTTGATGCCGTAACTAGGAGTGGCATCCTTTTAGTAGAAAAAGCATTTTATCCAAAATTATGAATATGGAAAATGTGGATGTGGTTTCTAGCCAGGAACATGAATGATTATTCCAACAAGAACACGAAAAGAACATTGTTATACAACGTCCTAGCTGCTTTGAAAAGAAGATCTGCCAAAGAAAAAGTCAGGCTTTCAATTGTTGGTTGTGGATAAAATGTACACACACTTCAAGGCTGAATCATTAAAAGAAATTGCTGGTTTAAAAAGTAAGTGTCTCATTGCCTCTATTTTACTAATGGAAAGGGCCAAGTGAATGACCCAAAGTCAGAACCAGTTAGGCATCTGACTCTAGAGCCTGGCTTAGTCATTATACTCCAGTTCTCACTGAAATCTTGTGTAAGGTTGAACTCAGTGTTTAGCATCTAATAATTATATACTATCTTTAGCTATCCTTACAAATGTACTTTGGCCTTCCCTGGTGGGGCTAGTGGTAAAGAATCTGCCTGCCAATGCAGGAAACAATGAAAGACTTGAGTCCAATCCCTGGATTGGGAAGATCCCCTGGAGGAGGGCAAGACAGCCCATTCCAGTATTCTTGCCTGGAGAATCCCATGGACAGAGGAGCCTGGCGGGCTACAGTCCATGGGGTCGCAAAAGAGTTGGAGATGACTGAAGCCACTTGGCAGGCACGCACAAATATAATTTACCTCCCAGTGAAGAAACCACTACAGCAATATTTTTATTTGAAACTATTTAACTTTAATATATTTTAAAATTTGAGGAAAATACAAAAAGTTCATTTTCATAGGTAATTTTTGTCCTAAAATTTTTACTATATGCTGAAAGCATTTAGTAAAAAAAGAAAAAAAAGGAAAAGTGTATACATAGGGGAGAAATTAATTGGAACATTCAATCCCAGAGAGTAGTTATACTCGGTAGAACTGAAAATTCCTATTGAGATAAATGATAAATATGCTAATTATTTATACTATTAAATATTTTTAACCAAGTCTCTTAATGGAGAGAAAAGTTAAGAATTAAATGCTTAAAATTCAAGGGGACTGGTAGCTGAAAATTATTTTATTAGGGAGTGAAAATTGGACTAAAAAGGCTATAAGAAGTATTGGCCAAATTTAATTTCTCTTCCTCATCACATAAGCATCCATGGAACACCTATGATATACCAGCACAATGAACTTAGTCAATGGGGGAAAAAGGTAGAAAAGGAATTGCCTGTCATCAAGAAACGTGGAGGCTAAAAAACAGGGAGAGAAACAACCACAAATTGTTTTGACTGGGATTGAGTCTACAGTGGGTAATTAGTTTCTCGCAGGAGCATGTACTTATTTTTAAAGGTGTGGCATAGGAAATACTGAATGCCTTCATAGAGGAAGTGATGCTGTATTTGAATGTTCTACATATAGATGGGTGGTTTGGGGATTTCTGGTTCAGGAAGTGTCATGAGCAAAGCTTGGAGAGAAGACGTAATAGTAAATTCAGAAAACTGCAAAAATCTGGATAAGACTATAGTAGAGAGCTTGTGGATGCAGGTTTGGGGAACGCATTAAGATAGAGTCCTAGAGTAAGCAAGGGACAATCATGGAGAAGGTTCCTGTGCAGAAAAATGTCTAGTATTGTGCACATTTTTAAGCATGCAATTATATTCCCGGGTAAAAGATTGTTACTTTTTTATCTGGAAGACAGTGACCTGCAAAAATGGGAGATGTCCCCTGTATAGTTACTGAAAATGACACATCACCTGAGGGTGCTGCTGCTGCTGCTGCTAAGCCGCTTCAGTCGTGTCCAACTCCGTGCGACCCCATAGACGGCAGCCCACCAGGCTCCCCCGTCCCTGGGATTCTCCAGGCGAGAACACTGGAGTGGGTTGCCATTTCCTTCTCCAATGCATGAAAGTGAAAACTGAAAGTGAAGTTGCTTAGTCGTGGCCGACTCTTAGCGACCCCACAGACTGCAGCTCACCAGGTTCCTCCGTCCATGGGGTTTTCTAGGCAAGAGTACTGGAGTGGGGTGCCATTGCCTTCTCCACACCTGAGGGTAAGGATTTGAAAAAACACATAGCTTTGGAGAAATGTCTGTTTAGGTCTTCTGTCCATTTTTTGATGGGGCTTTGGTTTTTTGATATTGAGCTGCATGAACTGCTTTTATATTTTGGAGATTAATCCATTGTCAGTTGCTTTATTTGTAAATATTTGCTCCCATCCTGAAGGCTGTCTGTTCATCCCATTTATGGTTTTTTTGCTATGCAAAAACGGACGTAGAGAACAGATGTGGACATGGCAGGGTGGGGGAGGGAAGGCGGTGGGGTGAACTGGGAGACTGACGTTGACATATATACATTACCATCTGCAAACAGATAGCCAGTGGGAATCTGCTGTAAAGTGCCAGGAGCTCAGCTTGGTGTTCTGTGATGCCCTAGATGGATGGGATGGTGGCAAGGAAGGTCCAAGAGAGAGGGGATATATGTATACATACAGCCGATTCATTTCCTTGTACAGCAGAAACTAACACAATTGTAAAGCAATTATACTTCAATTAAAAAAAACACACATATAGTTATCGTCATAGGAAAGTATGAAGGACATGAAACAGAAAGGGCAAAATGGCTGCTTCTAAAGACCCATGAAATCACTGGACAAGAGACAAGTTGCAAGCTCAACTCCCAAAATTTTCAGTTGAAATACAGGGGCTTTATAAAATTACTTTTTAATGATTTCTTTCCATTGGAGGATGAGAGGACTAATATATTTTAAAAAAAGGAAAAACCAACAAATGCATTCTGAATTGGAATTAACGCACTGTTCATCTTGCCTCTTTATAAAGAGTTAGAACACCGATCTGGAAACAAGGCTGCCCAAGAATTGGCACAGGGATTAGACAATGAGATACAGATGAAAATGACTGCTTGGGATTCCCAGCCCCACTGAACTTCCTTTGTTTGCTGAAAGAACCCCACACTCCTTGACCTGTAAAGCAATTCCTTCCTTTTAGAAGATGCTGCTACTTCTTCAACTCAAAGGAATAACTTTTAAGAGGGATTTCATTCTTTTCATGCCTCATTCCCCTTGGCCTATATATGATTCCCACCTCTAATAAGGGAGAACAACAGGGTATCAATTAGAAAGTGTAATCTTGGGATGGAAATACTATTCTAAATGAACCACAGGAATTGCCTAATATTGACTAAATATTCGAAAAGATGAATAGATTCTGAGGGTACTCAACCAAGGAGAAATGATAATATTAGATCAAGCTGAATTTAGCAATATGAGTGTACTTTCAGAGCCTGGATTCATTAACATAGTTTAAGCACCTGGGGGTCTGTTAGTGGGCTGAAACATTTACCACAAAATGGAACTCAGTGGAAGCATATATTGGATGAAACTGATTCCCTGGTATAGTGTAGAAGCACACAATCAAAATTTTCACAAAGTGGAATTCTTACATGTTAAAATGGATTTTCATCATGAATAATCCACACATTCATTTTCATCAAGACATATATTAGAGATGGAAATACCAGGGTCTTTAGAAGATTTTAGTGATGCCCATGGGTTGATGGTGGAAAGCATAGCAATGAAAATTGATTGCATGATGTTAGTGAGGAAGGGTAAATTTGGTGTGGAAGAGAGAATGTAGTGTCATTTAACTACCAATGAGTAAAATAAACACATTTTTCATTAATAAATGTCAGGATCAGAAATACAAAGTACAAAGTCAGAACGTCTGATCCAAAAAGAACTTAATAGTCAGCTGAAATTTAGATTTTCAGAAATGAAAGAGACATGAAGTCCTCTGTGGAGCTATTTGATTTGTGAAATGTAATATATGGCTGAGTCCCTTCACTGTTCACCTGAAATTATAAAAATGTTTTTAACTGGCTATACACCAATACAATGGAGAAGGAAATGGCAAGCCACTCCAGTACTCTTGCCTGGGAAATCCCACGGATAAAGGAGCCTGGCGGGCTATAATCCATGGGGTCACAAAGAGTTGGGCATGACTGAGCGACTATCACACAACACCTCAATGCAAAATATTTTTGATGTTAACAAATAAAAAGAAAAAAGAAAAACCCACAGTACCATTATTCAGAGGCTTGGGTAGGCCATTGTGACATATAATATGGAATTTCTGCCCCCCATTGAATTTTTAAAGCTTAGTTAAATCATGGATCTAGAGCTACCAGAATCCATTCCTTTCTACAGGGGATTTCTCCACCAAGGGCTCACACTGGTGTCTTCTGCATTACAGAGGGGTTCTTTATCATCTGAGCTACCAGGGAAGTCTCATGAGAAGATGTCTTATCTTAAATAAGTACTATAAGTACTTTGCACCAATATCTCAAGTGTGTGCTCCTGTTTTTTTTAATATTTATTTTTATTTATTGATTTGTCTGCACCAGGTCTTAGTTGTGGCACACAAGATCTTTAGTTCCAGAATGTGAATTCTTAGATGTGGCACTTAGCATCTAGTACCCCAACTAGGGAGTGAACCCAGGCCCCCTGCATTGGGAGTGCAGGGTCTTAACCACTGGAACACCAGGGAAGAATCCAACTATTTTTTTTTTTAACCTAGTATTCCCCTTAAAGAACCAGAGGTCATTACAATGTAACTGTGCCCCATGGAGGGCGTCTCAGGTAGCTCAGTGTAAAGAATCCGCCTGCCAATGCAGGATATGCAGGATACTCACGTTTAAACCCTGGGTCGGGAAGATCCCCTGGAGGAGGAAATGGAAACCCACTCCAGTATTCTCGCCTGGAGAATCTTCTGGTCAGAGGGGCCTTGCAGGCTATAGTCCCTGGGGTCTCAAAGAGTCGAACATGACTTAACAACTGAGTATGCACACACACACATGCCCTGTGGAAGACACCATGGTTTTGAAACACAACTAATCCCCAGGGACACAGGACACTTTTGCAATCCACTAGGGAGGGTTTTTTGATGTTAAAATGACAAGTGGAAAATCTACCTTTATCCAGCCCATATGCTCCCCGTATTTTTTCCCCAGTTCTTATAGAGCTGAAATAGATGAACTCAAAAAGTGAAGGATTTCTCACATTCATCTGTAACCCATAAAAAAGGAGCATTCTGATTGGAAATACCAAGTTGAAAACTGCAGAGTCTTCTACTTCTACAAAAACATTAAGTTAATAACTGTGATGCTTCAATGAAAATCAGAAATATCAGAGCCATCTTTAATGACTTAAAAGTGCAGGGTTAATGATTCTCAGCAGATTTTCATTTGTGTTTAGTAGTGGAAGGATAGTTTGAGAAGATAAAAATGTATTTTCCAAAGTTTAATTAGATGGCAACTTCTGTTGCAACTGCTGTTCCATATGGGGTCCAAATCATTATAGTTCTTAGTACTTTGTATAAAGCAGCTGATCTGAATAATGTCTTTCTCCTCTTTTCCAATAAACAAAATTACTAGAAGCAGTCTGTTTTTTTCACCAGGCAGGAACAGTAATATAATTTTGCCATACTGTTTCGTGATTATGTTAACTCCTTGGCTTAGTACTGCATTATAGTCTGCAGAAATACCATCTCACGGAACATTATATGATACAACCTAGAGGGTAAACTTTATTAGTTAGATACATTAATTAAACATGTGAATGCCGGAGCATTGGAGACAAATATAATGGAAGAGGATAGGGTTGTCAAGTCACTGATTTATTATAAAGGTGAAGAGGTCTAAGGAATGCTGAGCTATCTCTCTAGAGGGAGGACAGTTTGCACTATGTCCTCGTGAGCACTAGGAATACGAACAGTCTCTTTAAATTTTGGAGGCCACATGTTACTGCATGTGAGTCTGGTGCCGAAAACCTGTAAGATTTGCGTTTGTCCCATGACAAGAGAAGGCTCTCCAGACAATTGAGGTCACAGTGATCCTGCTTACTATCACTCATCAAATCAAATGATGTTTAAATGGTGTATAGCAGGTCAGGCTGCTATATATAGTGTGTGGTAAGGCTTAATAAGAAAATTAACCTCTTAGATTTCCAAAGCAAGGATATGCTTATATTTAGCAAGTAATTATTAATCTTTTAAGAGCAATAGTCTCTTCTGAAGGGAAGGGAAAACAATAATTTGATGTTAACTGCTCATAAATCTAGTATTATCAGATCTCTCTAGCTTAAGCTGAATTGTTCTGTAGTGCTGATTCAGCAAATACATGATATAAATGAAAATGGGGCCAAACAGGTCCTAATCTTGTGGCGGGACCTTGCCATCTCTTTCCGTCAGTCCCACTTATGACCTCACAGGGGCTTTCTCTATGACCAGCTGATTGAGAAGGATATAAATATAATTGTAATTGACATCATATGACATGCAGGAACCAATTAAGAGTATGATGCTGCAACAGTATAAGTCTGATTGGGATGCCCTAAAAGGGCAGTTTGATAAGAAGCTAAAGAGAACAAGAATACATATGACTCAATTGATCTCTTCAACATGCTGGCGGAGAAGGCAATGGCACCCCACTCCAGTACTCTTGCCTGGAAAATCCCATGGATGGAGGAGCCTGGTAGGCTGCAGTCCATGGGGTCGTGAAGAGTCGGACACGACTGAGCAACTTCACTTTCACTTTTCACTTTCCTGCATTGGAGAAGGAAATGGCAACCCACTCCAGTGTTCTTGCCTGGAGAATCCCAGGGACGGGGGAGCCTGGTGGGCTGCCGTCTATGGGGTTGCACAGAGTCGGACACGGCTGAAGCGACTTAGCAGCAGCAGCAGCAGCAACATGCTGGAGACATTAATGAGTATAGCTCTCACTATTCTGATGAAATGTTTTCTTGTAAGAAATCTCTTCCAAAATGCTTTGGAGGTGAGCTTTAAATGAATTGTCTTTCAAGTTGCTCACTTCCTGTTATCTTAATATTCTCTGAAGGCCGATAGTGCTAAGGTGGAACATTGTAGGACAGAGCAGCTGGAGGCAGACAATTCTAGAACTGAGTGGTTCTGGATAGTTGGTAACAGAGCTCACCCAAGAATCACAGAGATACTTTTATTTTTATTTTTTAAATTAGGTTTTTAAAGTCTTCTTGTAGAGTCTTGGAAGAACCAGCACCAGAGAGAGTCATAAATCTCAAAGTTGAATCACAACATAAATAGCTTATAAGTGACAGAGTTTGCTACTAGTTTCAGATACATTTTGGATAGCATAGCCTCAGGATGCTTCATATACAAAGGCTAAACTATACATGGAAGGTTATTTGATATCTATTCACAACTGAAAAAATGCATATTAGCAGTATTAATAAAAATCAAAGTTATGAAAAGCACACTAAAAATAAGCATTGACTTTTTCAATTTATTCCCAACGTGTGTGTGTGGTATATATAAAAGTGAGAGAGAGACAGAATACCTGAGCATTAGCTGAAAATGTTATTGATTTTCATAGATATTCTAATAAGATTATTAGTGCCTCTTCTTAAGTATCAGTTCAGCAAAGCACCATCAAATATGTCGGGGACGTTTCCAATATGAAATAATGCTTTAGGTCAAGATAAGAAAGAAAAAGATATCAAGGGAAATAAAATTCTTGGAGAGAGCAAAAAAAAATTCACAATGCTATCAAAACCTTGTAGTTTTAAATTTTGTTTTGAACAAGATAAGAGAAGACAGTTAAGCACAGAAGAGAAAAGAATGCTTTAGGAAGGGAACAACCAGATAAAAAATTTCCAAAGTAAATACATGGCATATGATATAGAAATTTTAAAGAAGCCAAAACTCTGTTAGAAAGCATAAAAACTTTTAGAAAATGGAAATATTAATAGACGAGATCAAAGATGGTAAAAGAGAGACATAGACAAAATACCTGAGCATTAGCTGACAAATGCTATTGATTTTCATCCATCTTCTACTAAGATTATTACATCTGAAGCTCCAGTACTTTGGCCAGCTGATACAAAGAGCCAATCCATTAGGAAAAGACCCTGATGCGGGGAAAGACTGAAGGCAAAAGGAGAAGAGGGCAACAGAGGATGAGATGGTTGGATGGCATCAGCAACTCAATGGACATGAACTTGAAAAAATTCTCAGAGATAGTGGAGGACAGGGAAGTCTGGAGTGCTGCAGTCCATGGGGTCACAAAGAGTCAGACATGATTTAGCAACTGAACAACAACAACAAAAATCAAAGATTTAGACAATGTAACCAGGAAGTGCACTAAGACTCACAAAAAGAGAAAATAGGAAAAAATTGATGGACCATATGAATGTGAATTTTCAGATTGAACGGGCTCCCTGAGTAACAGTGAATGAGCTGTAAAGTTGTAAAAGTTCAGAAACTGAAGATGAAAGGAAAATCTCAAAAGTTGAAAGAAAAAAAAGAGTCACATTCTGAAGACTGAAAATTACAATTTTATCAACCTCTTCCATTTCAACTCCAGAAGCAACAAGAAAATTGTTTCCTTGAGTATCCTCAAAATTTGTAAGGAATGTTATTTCAAATTAAAATTGCATCTAGTCAAAATACCAGTTAAGTGGGGGTGTGGGATGGGGATGGGGTGGGGAGGTGGGGATGGGGAGGTGGGGATGGGGTGGAAGGTGGGGGTGGGGAAGTGGGGAACTGAGTAAATACATTTATAAATGTGAGTTCACACACACACACACACACACACACAAAGAGAGCGAGAGAGAAATAACTCAGGTGCACAAAAAAGCGATCAGAGACTGTGTTCCCTCAATGTTCTGAAGTTAACCATGAAAAGAACAGAACACACGATTCAGAAAGTAACAAGGGATCTAACCCAGGAGATGGGTGAAGGAATTCCAGGACCGTGACAGTCTCACTAGCTCAGAGAACAAGAGTTCTATTATCCAAAAGGGCTTCCCAGGTGACGCTAGTGGTAAGGAACCCGCCTGCTAACTCAGGAGATGTGAGACGTGGGTTCCATCTATTTCTTATTCATAAATGTACTTTAAAAGACTGCACTTTGGCAGAGACAGCTGATTTTGGTGTTAGTTTTCTTTCTTTCTTTTTTTTCCCAATATTTTTGATTTACAGTGTTGTATTACTTTCAGAAGCACAGCAAAGTGATTCAATTATACATATATACATGTATCTGTTCTTTTTCAGATTCTTTTCCATTATAGGTTATCACTATAGGTTATTACAAGATATTGAATTTGCATTAATTTGGCACAGGTTAGCTTGGACTTCCCTGGTGGCTAAGATAGTAAAAAGAATCTGCCTGCAATGCAGGAGACCCGGATTTGGTCCCTGGGTTGGTCAGATCTCCTGGAGAAGGGAATGGCTACCTACTCCAGTATTCTTGTCTGGAGAATTCCATGAATTGAGGAGCCTGATGGGCATTAGTTTTGACACAGGTTAACTTAGTCAACATTTGAACATATCTTATAATGGAGATATAAATTTAAAATGAAATTTTAAAATTTCATGAATTTTAAAAATGTTTGGTGCAAAATAAAAGCCTTTATGTAAGACACAATTGAACTGAACTTATTTTCATTAAACTGAACACCTCTTTGTAGGTTGTAGTGGAAGATTCCTATAGCCCTCATTAACCATGAGACCACTGAACTGTGCCATAAATAACCTAAAAAATAGTATTTGCCAAATTTGCTCAGGCTGGTTTACAACAGAAAGCAAACTAAATTAAATTAGGAAGATATGGTATTCCAGGAGAAATATCTCCCAGCAGAAAAAAAGTGAATTAGTATTTCTGATTTTATTTATTAATACATTTACCATGTTCTAAATGCTTTAAAAACAGTAGCTCTTTCGATTTTCGTAACAACCCTATAAGGGGGTATTTTTACTATGATTATTTACATTATTATTATTATCCAAAATTTACAGATGAGAAGACTAAGGCAAAGACAAATAGTTGTTCAATTTTTCATAACTAGTAAACAAGAGAGATTTATTTAAATCCAAGCAGATCTGATTTAACCAGCACACTGTTACCCCCCACCCTTTGGGTGCAAAAAACTTCCAAAGTGGTTTTATAATTTGGTTTTGGAAAGTATTATTGAAATAGTTTTATGTGTATTGTTGTTTAGTCTCTAAGTCGTGTATGACTCTTTTGCAACCCCGTGGACTGTAGCCCTCCAGCTTCTCTGTTATGGGATTTTCCTGGCAAAAATACTGGAGTGGATTACCATTTCCGTCTCCAAGAGATCTCCCTGACCTAAGGCTTGAACCCATGTTTCCTGCATTGGCAGGTGGGTTCTTTACCACTGAGCCACCAGGAAAGCCCTTTGAATGTATAGAGAACATTATAAATATACATACATATATGGCAAATAAAAAATAAGGACTTCCCAGATGGTGCTAGTGGTAAAGAACCTGCCTGCCAATGTAGGAGACTTAAGAGAGGATCCCTGCATGGGGAAGATCCTCTGGAGAAGGAAATGGCAACCCATTCCTATTGCCTGGAGAATCCCATGGACAGAGGAGCCTGGTGGGCTACAGTCCATGCCTTCGCAGAGGTGGGTATAACTGAACTGACTTAGTATGCATGCATGGATGCATGGCAAATAAGTGCAGAGCAATAAAGAAATTAAAATAATTTTGCATTATTTTTTCAGCAATAACAATATTTATATTGTGTAATAACATATGCAGCAAATATTTAATCTAAGTTTGTGCTTTGCATACATTAGGAATTATTGAAAGGAATCATGATGGCAGGTGGGGTAAGCATAGGACTAAGCAAATGTACTAAATGTTTATCTAATAAGAAAACAATCGATGTTTAAAATGGATAAGTTAAACAAAAAGTACAAGCAAGAATATTAAAGTAAGTATTAAAAGAAACCCATAATAAAGTTGAAAATAATGGCCTCTTGGGAGAGGGACTTAGACTGAAGTGCGGATTAGAGAACTGCTTGGATCATGATCAGCTTTGTAGTAATTTTGACTGTTTAAATGTGTTGTTACTATATTTTAAATGTATTATTTGAAAAAATTATACATGTATATATGTGTGTGTCAGCTATATATGTAAGCAGATCCCTTTTATATTTTAAAATTATTTTACAGAATTTAGTTTAATAGCCTAAAAATTGATCAATGAAGAAAAAATTATGTCTCTTACCAAACATACCATCAACTGGACTTAAATAGGTCCTGCTGCTGCTACTGCTGCTAAGTCGCTTCAGTTGCGTTCAACTCTGTGTGACCCCATAGACAGCAGCCCACCAGGCTCCCCCGTCCCTGGGATTCTCCAGGCAAGAACACTGGAGTGGGTTGCCATTTCCTTCTCCAATGCATGAAAGTGAAAAGTGAAAGTGAAGTCGCTCAGTCGTGTCTGACTCTTCGCGACCCCATGGACTGCAGCCCACCAGGCTCCTCCATCCATGGGATTTTCCAGGCAAGAGTACTGGAGTGGGGTGCCATTGCCTTCTCTGAAATAGGTCCTAAGAGTACCTAATAGTTCAACTTTTGCTAAAATAGACACATCAGATACATATACCAACAAATTTGAATTCTACTAGAGTTTTGTGTCTTTTATATCCTCATGTATTGCCTTTGCTTTTATCATTTTTTTTCTCATGTGGACCAAATCTTTATTGAATTTGATACAACGTTGTTTTTGTTTCATGCTTTGGTTGTTTTTTTTGGCCCTGAGGTATGTGGGATTTTAGCTTCCTGACTAGGGATCAAACCCATATCCCCTGCACTGAAGGGTGAAGTCTTAACCACTGGATCACCAGGGAAGTCCCCACTTTCTTTATTTAAATGTCAATGATCTTTAGGAATGCAACAAGATTAATTCCCTGGTCTAAGACAGTTTAGCAAAGCATCTTTTTATCATTATTGTTATTGTTATTTATTAATGAGAAGGAGACGCAAGAGAAGCAATTAGAAAACATTGAAATGTGCTAACAAAAGGAAAAGCAGTTGAATCAACAAGACTTTAATGTCATCTCAAGTTTCTAGGATTTCTCTCAGGTAGGTCAAGTCCTAGACAACAGTGTATGCCAACCTAGGTACTCAAGAGTATATGCCAACCATCATACACTCTGCTGAAAGAAATTTCTAGGCCAACTGATATGTTCACCTTCATTATCTTCTTTGATTTTCAAATGACCCTTCATAGTAGTCAGAGCAGGTGCTTTAAGAGTAGACTTAGGCTTGTGATGGTTAAATAGCCTGTGCCAGCTCAAACAACTAGTAAGATGCAACAGGAAAACTCTAAGTCACTTTTTTTTTTTTTTTACCATATTTCAAAGGCTCATCAATATGTTTCAATATACATAGTTATATTGATAAAAAAAAATCAGTCATCAAAATGATACAGGTGCCTTATGCATTTGTTTGTTCATTTACTAATTTGGTAAATAGTTATTGGAATCCTACCATGTCCCAAGTCCCATGGACTTTGGACAATAATAGTCTGATGATGTAATCACTCACCTAGAGCCAGACATCCTGGAATGCAAAGTCAGGTGGGCCTTTGGAAGCATCACTATGAACAAAGCTAGTGGAGGTGATGGAATTCCAGTTGAGCTATTTCAAATCCTAAAAGATGATGCTGTGAAAGTGCTGCACTCAATGTGCCAGCAAATTTGGAAAACTCAGCAGTTACTACAGGACTGGAAAAGATCAGTTTTCATTCCAATTCAAAAGAAAGGCAATGCCAAAAATGTTCAAACTACCGCACAATTGCACTCATCTCATGCTCTAGCAAAGCAATGCTCAAAATTCTCAAAGCCAGGCTTCAGTGGTACATGAACCGTGAACCTGAAGATGTTCAAGCTGGATTTAGAAAAGGCAGAGGAACCAGAGATCAAATTACCAACATCTGTTGGATCATTGAAAAAGCAAGAGTTCCAGAAAAACATCTACTTCTGCTTTATTGACTATGCCAAAGCCTTTTACTGTGTGGTTCACAACAAACTGTGGAAAATTCTTAAAGAGACGGGAATAACAGACCACCTGACCTGCCTCCTGAGAAAACTGTATGCAGGTCAAGAAGGAACTGTTAGAACTGAACATGGAACAACAGAGTGGTTCCAAATAAGAAAAAGAGTACATCAAGGCTGTATATTGTCACCCTGCTTATTTAACTTATATGCAGAGTTCAGTTCAGTTCAGTCACTCAGTCATGTCCTACTCTTTGCAACCCCATGAACCGCAGCACGCCAGGCCTCCCTGTCCATCACCAACTCCCAGAGTCTACCCAAACACATGTCCATTGAGTCGGTGATGACATCCAACCATCTCATCCTCTGGCACCCCCTTCTCCTCCTGCCCTCAATCGTTCCCAGAATCAGAATCTTTTCCAATGAGTCAGCTCTTCACATCAGGTGGCCAAAGTACTGGAGTTTCAGCTTTAGCATCAGTCCTTCCAAAGAAATCCCAGGGCTGATCTCCTTCAGAATGGACTGGTTGGATCTCCTTGCAGTCCAAGGGACTCTCAAGAGTCTTCTCCAACACCACAGTTCCAAAACATCAATTCTTCGGTGCTCAGCTTTCTTCACAGTCCAACTCTCAAATCCATACATGACCACTGGAAAAATCATAGCCTTGACTAGACTGACCTTTGTTACAGAGTACATTGTGAGAAATGCTGGACTGAATGAAGCACAAGCTGGAATCAAGATTGCTGGGAGAAATCAATCACCTCAGATATGGAGATGACACCACACTTATGGCAGAAAACGAAGAACTAAAGAACCTCTTGATGAAAGTGAAAGAGGAGAGTGAAAAAGTTGGCTCAAAACTCAACATTCAGAAAATGAAGATCACGGCATTGGGTCCCATCAGTTCATGGCAAATAGATGGGGAAACAGTGGAAACAGTGACAGGATTTATTTTCTTGGACTCCAAAATCACTGCAGATGATGACTGCAGCCATGAAATTAAAAGATGCTGGCTTCTTGGAAGAAAAGTTATGACCAGCCTAGACAGAATATTAAAAAGCAGAGACATTACTTTGCCAACAAAGGTCCGTCTAGTCAAGGCTATGGTTTTTCCAGTGGTCATGTATGGATGTGAGAGTTGGACTGTAAAGAAAGCTGAGCGCCGAAGAATTGATGTTTTTGAAATGTGGTGTTGGATAAGACTCTTGAGAGTCCCTTGGACTGCAAGGAGATCCAACCAGACTATTCTGAAGGAGATCAGCCCTGGGATTTCTTTGGAAGGAATGATGCTAAAGCTGAAACTCCAGTACTTTGGCCACCTCATGCGAAGATTTGACTCATTGGAAAAGACTCTGATGCTGGGAGGGATTGGGGGCAGGAGGAGAAGGGGACAACAGAGGATGAGATGGTTGGATGGCATCACTGACTCGGTGGACATGAGTAAACTGAGAGTTGGTGTTGGACAGGGAAGCCTTGTGTGCTGCAGTGCATGGGGTCGCAAAGAGTTGGAGATGACTGAGCGACTACTGAACTGAACTGAGTCTCTCATTAGAAAGACAATACCAAAGCCTCATCATTAAACACTAGACTTATTTTCTCCTCTTACTAGAATGAGGTATGACTCAGCAGAGTCTTTCATTAATTCTTGTATCAAGTAGCTTGATTCAGATATTCTTACCATTATTTTCATTTAATTTACTGAACTTCCACATAAGTAGTTCTAATGAAGAGTTAAAATCATCCTCCAAGAATCAGCAATCCAAGAAAGGTATATTGAATTGTTATGGGAAAAACCAAGACATAGGCAGACAGAGATCACACTAATGGGGGCAAACACCCTATGTTTTGGTCTGGAAACAATGATACCAAGCATCGGCAAGCATTGCTGATGATCCTTTTTATTTATATCACGTCTCCCAGGGTCCTTAACATGTTATCACATGCTCACAAAATAAGAAGGAAGAGTTGAGAATGATTTCCAGATTTCTAGTTTAGGAGACTGAATAAGCTGATAGTGTCACTCATAAGTATAAAGTGACAAGAGCAGTAAAAGATACAGGGCTGTGGGACCTGCAACAGATGTCTATATAGTGCATGGATACACACATTGGAGTTCAGGTTTTCTTCCAGAGGCTGGAGTGAAGAAAGAGCCTCAGGAGTCATCATAATGGAGGGAATGGTTAAAACTTTGGAATTGTTTAAAATTTTTGAGATCTTAGACTCTAAAAAGCTTTAAATGCTAGAAATATCTTTTTTTAAAAAAATGATACAGGAAACACAGAGCTTCAGAATACAGATAAAGAGAAGTCCCAAGGAAAGAGGAGGAGTAATTTGGAGAGAAACATTTCATTAAAGGGGTGGGTCGGCATTGCTAGAAGTCACAAGTCAAGTAGGCTAAAACTAAAAGATGTCAGTAGATTAGTAAATATGAAGATCATTGCTGGTTTTTGTTTTTGTTTTTGTGTTTTGTCAGAGCAATGTGAGGGAAAAGGAGGGGTTAGAAACTCTGTTTTGGTGGCTGAATTGTGGATGGGATGGTGACTAGAAATGGAGATTAGAGGCAGCCAATGTACGACTCTAATTTTCCTATGATGGACATGTAGCAACATTTTTGTAATAGAATTAAGAAGTGACTGAAATAAGGTTGGCTAAAAAAGAAAATTAAATAAGAGAGTAGCTGAAGGGGGTCATGCAGTTTAGAGATTATCTGTTGTTTATGTCATGAGGGTTTAGAAAAAGAAGAAAGAAAAAGGAAAAACGCAGTAAAGAGAGGAGATCACTGGTGTGAGAAAAAGTTGTGTCAGACTCTTTGTGAACCCATGGACTATACAGTCCATGGAATTCTCCAGGCCAGAATACAGGAGTGGGTAGCCTTTCCCCTCTCCAGGCGATCTTCCCAACCCAGGGATAGCATCCAGGTATCCCGCACTGCAGGTGGATTCTTTATCAGCTGAGCCACAAGGGAAGCCCTGTGAGAAAAGCAAATAACCCTTAATTTTTTCCCTTAAGATATAAATGTGCCTGTTGGGCTACCAAGAGATCATGTCTGATTTAGCTCTTGGGCTATAAAAGCCCTTAAATTGAAGGGTATTTTCCATTTGAGAGTGTAGAGTTTATGCTACTAAAAGGCTAACTTTTCCTATCCTTTACAACAAACTTGTGAGGGGGTCCAGCCCTGTGTTGTAGCTGACAAGACTGTGTTTAGGAGAAAGGAAGTAAGTGGTTCAGAAAAAGTTTTGTGAGTCCAGTGCTCTCTGCTCTTCACTGTGTTCCCTCTCTGATAATACTTGCGTGAGTAGTGTCAAATGAGTCATATCTGCACACATTTCTTTTCCCAGAATGAGATAGATTTAGAAAACACAATGATTATAATCAATCAATAGGATAACATCTGAAAATGAGATTTTCAAAAAATTTTGTCTTTCCTTAAGAGGCATGTTTTTTTTTTTTCCTCAAATGCAAAAACTAGAAGAAACATTATCCTAAATTTATGTGCTAAAGAAACAAAAGAGTGCAACATAAGGTCCTATAATGCCCTAGATGCAAAACATCTGTTATAAAGAGAAAAAAAATCTCATTTTAATAGTTATTTGGAATAAAGCTCCCAATATGAAATAGAGACAGAAGAATTATTTCTATAAAACAAAGCATAACAGTATATTTAGTGCCAACATCAGGGAGAGCTTTCCAGATTTCATTTTTAAATTTCTCAAATATATTTTCTATGTCTTTTTCCCTTATCAAAATCAATATATCTAAATAGAATTTAGCAACTGTTTTATACAAGAAAAAATGAGTAAAAGATTTCCATATAAAGAGGACATTGGCCCTTATTTCTTTGTATCCAATTAAAAAAAGAAAAATGCTTTTAAATCTCTTTTTTGTTGTACTTGAAATTAAAACTGCTTTTAGTTTCTTGCTGTTACTCCAGATCACTGCATAACGATATCTTTGGGACTGTGAACTCAGAGTTTGAAACTGGCACTGAATTTTTGTTATGGGTTCTTGAGATTAAAGTCAGAATTTTCTGTGCTGGGCTGCCTAGGTACTGAAGTGCTGTGGTTGTTGGAGGGGTTAAAGCTGGAGCCATGGATGCATATATATTAGGGAGGATTTATAAAAACACAACCGTGGAGCCTGGGTCAATCCATTACTATGAATGAGCAGTGACCAATAGAAAGGGAAGAAGAAGATCCAAGAACTGAGGTAAGCAGTGTTCTGAGGCTCTGTCAAAGTGGAAACAATAGATCAAAGGTGTTCATGGTGACTGGTCAGAGGAGATTGTATTTTTTCCTCATAGAAGGCTTGACAGCATAAAATAAAAACAAATTCCCTTAGTCAAAGTTTTCTTTTTTTTTTTTTCCTTAACTGATTTTAGCAAACTTCAGCTCCAGACACAGGACTCAGCGATACATTCCTGGACAGCAAGGTAAATTATTTTTTACAATTTTCGTAACTCTTAAAGTTAAGAATTCAAAGTTATGATTCGTCTGAGGCAGGGTTAAAGCGTCAATAACTAAAGCAGATCCCTATTATGAAAAAAATAATGTTTTAATGTGTCTGGAGGATAACCAGAGGAGCATTCCGCAATCACAAGAAATTTGACAGCTCAAGGAAGCAGCTTTGCTCTTGCCTCGATTTAGTGTCAAAAGCAAAAGATCAGCATTTCTAAATGATGCTTATTTTATCTTTTCCTAAGGAATCAATAAAATTTATTTGGTCTTCATTACTAAGCATTTGAACTAAATGTACCTTGGTCAGAATGAATGTTACTGTTATATAGATACACACACACGCACACACACACACACACACATATATTTTTCACATTAGGATAGTTCTTTGTTCCCATAGCCTTGTTGATACTCAGCTGGGAGGATTTCTGTCTTTTAAATGTCTCACATATCAGTAAGTGTTAACCTATGCTTGTTAGCAGCCATACTGAAACTATGGAGATCACCTGTACCCTAAGCATGTTCTTTTGTTTTCTTTCTTACCGACCATGGTAATGCCACTTATGTAAGTGTGATTATATCTGTGTCTATGTCTATATCTATATCTGTCTAGAGAGAGTTTCATAATCCAAATTTCTTGGCTAAACAGCTTGATCTTGTATTAAAATATTAGAAATATTTTCCTAAACCCCCAAAATAAAACTTACCTGAGAAGCTGGGCAACAGAGCAAGCGATTAATCACATACTTTTCTTCAAATCCTAAAACCTTCCTTCACAAAAAAACCTGCTAAAATGTTCTTTGATCTCGCTATTTCTTTGGTTCAAGGGCCAAAGAGCCTGGGAAATCTCATCCAGATGTTCTGCTCATTTAGGAGCAAAAGTAAAAGCATATGCCTACTTCTTAGGAACAATGTAGACTCTAAATTTGAGTTATTAAAAGGTCACTTTTTTGTACTTGTGTGTTCAACTCTGGGTTTCAGTTAACTTCCTTGTATTAAATAGCTTGAAATGGAAAAGCACTTAGAGTTCCTAAAATTTGCTTTTTCTTACTCGGTTTTCATCGTGATTGTGTTAAAACTGGAAAGTTACAAGTTGGTGAGTCAGTTTCACTTTTTGAAAATGCTTTGCAGATAGTGCTCACTAAATAGATGGGTAATGATTGATAACTATGCATCAAAAGCTGTGAAGTCTTTACCTCCCTCCCTCCCCACTCACCAAAGAAGCTATGTTTACCTATCATTTTGGTGCATGCAGTTATCGAAAGGTCAAACTTTTTAAACCTCTAATTATTGTATCCCTTATTCTAGATACTATAATGGCAACCACAATCTGCTTCATCCTCTGGGTGTTGTTCGTAACAGATACAGTGCGGACTCAAAGTGTGAGACAGGTTTATGAGGCAAGTGATCCAGAGGACTGGACAATGCATGATTTCGATTGTCCCAGGGAATGTTTCTGTCCTCCCAGTTTCCCTACTGCTTTGTACTGTGAAAACCGAGGTCTCAAAGAAATCCCTGCTATACCATCAAGGATCTGGTACCTTTATCTTGAAAACAACCTGATAGAAACCATTCCTGAGAAGCCATTCGAGAATGCCACCCAGCTGAGATGGATAAACCTAAACAAGAACAAAATAACCAACTATGGAATTGAAAAGGGAGCCCTGAGCCAACTGAAGAAGCTGCTTTTCTTGTTTCTGGAAGATAATGAGCTAGAGGAGGTACCTTCTCCATTGCCAAGAAGCTTAGAACAATTACAATTAGCTAGAAACAAGGTGTCCAGAATTCCTCAAGGGACTTTCAGCAATCTGGAGAACCTGACCCTTCTTGACCTGCAGCACAATAAGCTATTAGACAATGCCTTTCAGAGAGACACCTTTAAGGGACTCAAGAACCTCATGCAGCTAAACATGGCTAAGAATGCCCTGAGGAATATGCCGCCAAGATTACCAGCCAATACAATGCAGCTGTTCTTAGACAATAATTCCATTGAAGGAATACCAGAAAATTATTTTAATGTGATTCCTAAAGTGGCCTTCCTGAGACTCAACCACAACAAATTATCTGATGCTGGCCTTCCTTCTAGTGGTTTTAATGTATCATCAATTCTAGATCTTCAACTGTCTCACAATCAACTCACAAAGGTCCCCAAAATCAGTGCTCATCTGCAGCACCTTCATCTGGATCACAACAAAATTAGAAGTAAGTAACCATCAGGGTGTGTCGTTGACTAAGTTACTCATTAAGTTTACTCTATATCTTCTTTTGTGGTTGTTGTTGTTGTTTCAATAATGTTGGTGTTTTATTCCAACTCTTGTACTTTTAGATTTTTTTAAAGCGTTATTTTCAAGTTTTGTTTAGTCACAGTGTCAATGATCCAAGAGGTTAAAATCTTGGATTGAAAAGTTGATTTTAGTAATCTACAGAGGTATATTACCTGTTGGATAAACTAAATGTCTCTATCTTCTTTTACTCCGACTAGATTCTGATATTCCTGCCTCAGTGGACAGACTTACTGAAGAAAATGTACCAGGCACAAACAATCTCATGGATAGTAAGAGAAGGAATATGATTTAGGAGGTATCAAGAAGGGACCCCAGCCTTAAAGACTACAGAGAGCTGATGCCTACAATCACCCTAATTAAAGTTTCTGCTTTAGATCAGTGGGTTTCTCAAACTTTGGAGTATGTAGATGGGTGGCCTCATTCCAGAGTTTCTGATTTAGTAGGTCTGGTGGGACCTGAGACTTTTCATAGCTAGCAAGTATCCTAGAGATGCTGAGATTACTGTTTCAGGGACCATGCATTGGGAACCAATATTGTACCTTAAGGTTTTGCTCAAATGAAAACAAAACAAATGTCCCTGGAAGGTGGCAATTCCTTAGGTCTAATGGCAATCAACGAGGTAGAATACCCACTCCTTTCCTGAAAATAGCTTTTATACGAGAGAGATGAGTGTAGTGTGCCTTGGAGGTAGAGATGCCGTGAAGGGAAGAAGCTAGAGACATTAAAGGCAAACTTGGCATCTTCACAATTATGCCTGAGACCAGGCTGACTCTGGTGTAGAAGTGGACAATGTCTTGGTCCAGCTACAGGCTATGCTATCAGCCTGTCAAGTGTCCAGGAATGCTCTATCCTCGAACAGGCCCTTACGGAAGATAATCTTGAGGGGGGCCTTCTGAACAACTTTATAAAATACATTCTTAAAGTGAGAATCAGTTGGATGGTTTGTAGGAAAGTAACACAGATAACTGTCAGAAGGTTGTGCTGCCTGCTTATCACTCACTAAACTTTTATTTAAGCAAATAATTACATAAATATCCCACTTGTAAGAACAGACCATTTTTGCACTGTGTATTCTTCAGTTATTTGATATATATATATATATATATATATTTTTTTTTTTTTTTTCCTAACAGCACACTTGAGCATAAAATCCAGGAACTTATGAGCAGGCTGCTGCCACAGCAGTGATTTTTTTGCCATGGTAATGAGACACATTGTTTAATCTTGTAGTTAAAGCAAAAGATGCAACAGGAAAATATCTTAATAGTTGAATCTGTTGTACTGAACCAAATAGTATGGCAGCCAATATTAACCTGTGTGTGTGTGTGTGTGTGTGTGTGTGTGTGTGTTAGTTGCTCAGTCATGTTGACTCTTTGTGACCCCATGGACTGTAGCCCACCAGGCTCCTCTGTCTATGGAACTCTCCAGGAAAGAATACTGGAGTGGGTTGCCATGCCCTTCCCTAGGGTATCTTCCTGACCCAGGGATTGAACCCTGGTCTCCCGCACTGCAGGTGGATTCTTTACCAAGTGACCCACCTGGAAAGCCCAATATCAACCTAAATAAATGTAATTTTTCCTGACAAAAGTTCTATGCTTCTACAGGTGCATTCCTTACCTGACAACAAAAGTCCCATAGACATTTGAGGTAGGAAGTCAATTTATAAAGGGATTCCACATAGATCCCTGTTTGTGAATTGGGGATTCCCCTGAACTGGGCCTATGCGCATGAGAGTGTTCAGGAGTGAGGTAGTAAAATCCAACACATGGTTGGGCCCCCATGCAAGGTAATTACATAGCTGTACAAGGTTACCCGAAGAAGAGAAGGACTCTGTTCTTCTACTCTGAGTGCTTTTTTTCATCGAAGTTTTCTCATGTCTTTCTGTTTTCCCACCTTTCACCTTAATGTGCTTCAGAATCACCTGGAAGGCTTATAAAAGACTTCTGGGCTCCAGCCTCTGTGTTTCTGACCCAGTAAGTCTGGAGTGGGGTCTAAGGATTTAGTTCTCAGGTAGTACGGATACTGCTGGTCCACACTTTGAGAAGCACAAATGAACCCTCAAAGGAATCTGTGTGCTATTATGAATTTCTGAAGATAGAAAAACTGAGGCTCAACTAGTTGAGGGTATTTTGCCAAGGACAAAGGGTAAGTATAATAGACAGGGCCTGAATCCAAGGTTTCCCTTAGGTGATCTTTCTCAGTCCAACAGTATAATCATAGGACATTTTCTTCAATCTCTAGAGTACAAGACTTAAGACAAATTTCTAGCAACGGAGGTAAAAATCATTTTCACAGCTGCAAAGTCAACATAGAGAAATTGATTTACTTATTTCTTAATGTAGATATCCAGCACAGTTATTTCTATATTCCAAGAAAATAAATGGAAAAGAAGAATTTCCCTGGCAAGAGTTCTTGGCTCATGATTATATCACACTGTGTTATAGTGACTGCTAAAGTACTTAGTTCTCTTACCACATAATCTACTCTAGTTGTTAATAAATTGGTTTCCCAGAGACATAACTTTTATATGAAGAGTTTATAGGACAGCAAACGTTTATCCAAAATGATAGAAATGTTTATATCTTCTGAATGCCATAGGGACTTTAAATGTGGCAATAATGTTACCTATTCAAACAAGTTGCTTCTTGGTACTCTCTCAGAAACATTACAATTATTTCATGAAAATATAATTACATTTAGAACACTTGTTTTTTACATTCTAGTTATTCAGACATGCATGGGTTATGGGTAATAAGGGTAATAAAGATAAGAGATAACATATCAGAAAGGATATAATCTCCCCAGTGGGCAAAGTGACCCTGTGCAGTTGGAAAAGGGTGGGACTCAGCTACGTACTTAATGAAATACCTGATGCACACGACCTTACCCGCCTGAGTCACTATTTTAGCAATACCCGGGTAGGGAATGTTGTTCAATAAAAGTTGCATCACGATAAGGTGATAATGTATGTGAAGAAAAATACCTTGAGGAACACAAATCTGCTATACAATGCAAGTCATTACTTTTAGCAAGTTAAATTTACAAAATGGTATACAATCAGAGCAAAGCACCTCTGCAGTAAGCATAAAACCCTTCAATATGAGTCAGTGTGCGCCCACAGGACACAAAAGGAAGGTCATTGCCAAAGTGAGGTGGGTCTTATCTTCTAAGGGAAGATCTCTCGCTCAACACAATTGCAAAATGGGATAAAGGGAGTATAAGGATTCATTTGAGATCAGTTATTAAGCACACCCATCAGTATTTTGCTGGTTTAACACACCTTTCTCTGCTAAATGCTCCTAAATCTCAGTATAGACGCTGCTGCCAAGGGCTCTGATCCAAGGCAGGTGCACGATTTCTCACATCCTAACAATGTGAAGAGGCTGACAGGATATTTCCTGGCTTGAATTTTTGTAATTCAATTCTTGGCAAATGTTTTTTCCCAATTAAATACACTTAAGTATGGAGATTCAAGGCTGTTTTCGGCAAGTATCATGTATACAAAGTTATTTTTAATTGTACTTTAAAAGAAAAAACGTCATCATGTATGATTAGTTTGTGTTTGCATTTTAAAGGTAGCTTTCAAGCACTTTCTCTAATAATAGACTGACTCTCTGCCTTAACATCCATCTATTCATCCATCTGCCCACACACCTACCCATTAATTTAGTACCAGCTCTGAACCACTGTTTCTACCTCTGATGCCCAAATACTACCTTTCTCACTCTACAGTAATCTAATCACACCTTTTCTGGCCTGTCAAAGGAAGAAGACAAGTGATACATCATATATACCTTTGTTTCCATCACAGTTCTTAACTATATGTCTTTTCTAGTGTTGTGTATTAAGTATAGCAAAATATGGACTGACATTAGTATATGTACATTGCACATTTTTTTCTGTCCATAACTTTCAACTTAGACAAAAAGAATGTTTCCCTGCCACCTTCATAGACCAAGCCACTATGCCCTCCATAGGACTGTTTAATAGCATGTTGGTCTTCCCATCCTTAGTCTCTTGCATTCTGGTTCATTCATTCATACTATTTTTGTCTCCATAGATGTGAACGTATCTGTAATATGTCCTTCAACTTCTACCACACTGCCTGTGGAAGATTCCTTCAGTTATGGACCTCATCTTCGCTACCTCCGTCTGGATGGAAATGAAATCAAACCACCAATCCCTATGGATTTAATGACCTGCTTCAGGCTCCTTCAGGCTGTCATTATTTAAATGTGTCTTCAAGAATCTAAAATTCATTTAATGAGTTCAGATTTCTGACATGAAATTTGGTTACCATTCATAGGTGTAAGATAAAAATCACTTTTCTAATTGCTTATATGGCCACTATTTTTATTTGTACAACTTATTTTTTCTAATCAAAGTTGCTTTTCCCCATATATAGCACAGCCTGCTTTTCTTTAATAAAACAGGACACCGA
Organism: Bubalus bubalis; assembly: GCF_019923935.1. Taxonomy (NCBI): domain Eukaryota; kingdom Metazoa; phylum Chordata; class Mammalia; order Artiodactyla; family Bovidae; genus Bubalus; species Bubalus bubalis. Next base: position 99,257,251 of record NC_059160.1, read on the forward strand.
GTCATGATAGTTTATCAACTCAAAGATAGTTCCTTTTTGTCTCTTTCACAGCTTACTAATGCCAATTAATGCAATACATTGTTATGCAATAAAAACGATGTATTTGTTTGCACATGTTCAAAATTGCTTATGCAGATACTATAATCACGGTATAACACAACAATCTAACAAGAGGTAGAAATTTCTAGAGAAAAAGAAAAAATGAGATATTTCTTTATCATAATTATAAAGAAATAGATTCATATTGTTAAGTAGCTTTTGTAAGTATCATTTTGATATTTAGCTCAAGAATTGTTATGAAATGCATCGAATACTTTATAGCAAGAAAATTTTAGCTATTTAATACTAAATAACAAAGCAATAGGAATTTTTAGTTCATTATTATTTCTTATACCTGCTGTGCTTAGGTATAGTATAGCGTACTCTTGCAGTTAAAGTCCTACATTTATTTTAACGCATTTCTGAGAGAATTTTAGTGTTTTAACACTTGAAATCCACTTAATTGCAAATACTTCAGTTCTTATATTTGCCAGTGTTTCTTTGGATTTTTTAAATAAAAAGAATGAATGCTTTCTAACAAAACAGAAGTAAAATATTTATTTTAGGAGGCTTATTCACAAGTTTTATAAAGAATAGATTTTTAATAAAAAGTCTTATGATAACAATTATTTCCACTTTTCTAGCATGAATATATTAAAATATATATTTCCCATTTTCCTTTTTTATTCAATGAAGGTAAGAAAAAAATTATATTCTGATCACTAGACATACCTGTTTCTCATGTGTCAAAAAACAAAACAAGATTTTGTTAAGTAACAAGGTATAGTTTTCCTATATTTCCAACTATGTTAAATACATGTTATTAACAATAAGTATTCCATACAGATTAATACATTTATTTATATATAATTTTCCAGACATTATTCTGAAAAATCCTATAAATATGATATATTTCCTTAGAAAAAGGATCATATACATTTGTGAGCCACTACATTAATGAAAGTTCAATGTGTAACTTTAATCCAAGGTTTCTCAGAAACTTAATATGTTATTTTGTTATGTGAATTCCCAAGAAGAAAATATAAGTTGCAGTATTGCCCCTGTATTTTCATACCAAAGTTTATTTAGGGGTGGGAGGAAAGAACAACGAACAAACATTGAACAGTTTTTAATGCTGGCTGAAGGTAAGACATTAAGAAAGAATAATTTTAGAAGGCTTCAAAGCACATAAAGAAAATTATGTCATATAAATTATGTCATAAAAATACAGGAAATCAGATCTCATTAGGCTGGGGAAAAAGAATTTGTTGAGAGAAACATAATAACTTTAAATATTTGAAAATCTGCCACGTGAAAAAGAGGATAACACATTTTCCAGGAAGCTCCAAAATGAAAAGTAGAACACGAGTGAAACTTATAAGGTGCTGTATTTCACCGCTAGCTAAGGAAGAACTTTGTAATATTTGATCAGAGTCATCCAGGGATGGAAGCAGCTTTTCCTGAGGTAGTGTTACCTATTTGAAATTGTTCAAATAGATAGATGATTCAAGAGATACAGCACAGGGAATTATACCCACTATCTTATAATAATCTATAATGGAATATAATGTGCAAAAATACCGAATCACTATGCTGTACACCTGAAACTCATACAGTGTTGTAAAGTCAACTATACGTCTATTTAAAAAATGGGAGAAAGGATATGAAAAGAACTTCTGATCTGAAAGAAAAGTTGTAAAATGTTCCTTTTAGACTTTTTCAACTCTAAGAAATTTTATCCATCCCATGTTTCCTTCCTTCCTGTCTTTTTTATCTCATAAAATATATATTGAGTGCCATAAATATACTAGACTAGACTAGTACACAGGAACTAGTGTGTGTACACAGGTACACAGGGACTATAATAGTGGGCACAGTTTATACTATAGTGGGTGAGACACAAATTAGCCAAATAATCACAAAAATATGTAAAATTTCATCTGTGATAAAAGATATTAATGGAGAGCTGCATGGTGCAGAGGAATTTGAAAGGAGGATTCCCTGAAGAAATAATGGTTAAGAGAACACATAAAAGGTGAGAAGTATTTAAACACAGGGTCAAAAGGAAGAATAGTCCACGCAACATTAAAGAGTCTGTGGTCAAGTTGAAGTGACAATTTGGAAGTAATTGAAGAGTTTTAAGTCATAAGTGACTATGTTCAGTTCAGTTCAGTCACTCAGTCATGTCTGACTCTTTGCAATCCCATTGGACTGCAGCATGCCAGGCTTCCCTGTCCATCATCAACTCCTGGAGCTTACTCAGACTCGTGTCCATCAAGTCAGTGATGCCATCCAACCATTTCATCCTCTGTTGCTCATTGAGGTAATATCATGCAGTGGTAAGGAATATTAATACTGAAGCTAAAATTGCTGAGTTAAAATTCCAGCTTCACTGTTCTGTGGGTCCTGGGCAGAATTTTTCAATTTTCTTTCTCAGTTTCTTCTAATCAATAAAATGAGGACAAATAATAGTACCTAAGGCAATGGCAACCCACTCCAGTTACTCTTGCCTGGAAGATCTCATGGACGGAGGAGGCTGGTAGGCTACAGTCCATGGGGTCACAAAGAGTCGGACACTACTAAGCGACTTCACTTTCTTCCTTTCTTTTCTTCACCTAATGGTGAGAATTAAATGAGTTAGAATAGGTAAAGTGACTTGAACAGTGTGTGACACATGGAAAGTGATAAATAAGTGTTTATTATTATCATTGGGTACATATGTATACTATACAGAGATATATGGTAGATATATACAAAAAGTTTATACACACACACAATAAATTTATGCACATACAATTTCTTGGTGCAGAGTGAAACAATTTGGAGGAAACTAAGACTAGATGTGAGGAGATCAGTTCAGTTAGGATTTTAATACAAACTAGGAAAAACATGGTATCTTGAAGTGTAAGGTCACTGATCATGGTGTTAAAGGAAAGTGGACAAATGTGATAGAATCAGGAGGTAAAACTGTCAGGATGTGATAGTTAACTGAACAGATGGGAATGAGAGCAAGGAGGGGATAGGTTTCTGGTGTACATAATTGAATAGATGGCAGCACATTTTCTAAGGAGTACATATTTAGAAGAGAAGATTGAGAGTTTGCTTTTAGATGTGGTTAGTTTGTAATTTCAACTTACATGTCATGTAAGTTGTTGAATGAGGACTATGAGAGGCCTGAATATATATATATATATATATATATATATATATATAAACATATAGGTGAAAATTTTCTAAGTTTTATTCATACTTCCAATAATTTTGGAAGAATTCTGCATTTAGATATCCTCCTTTGAGGTAAGACTGAGTCAGGAACAGAGGATATATTAGGAGAATACACACATAACTGTAAGCATTGGTAAATGAAGCTATGAGGAACAGAATGAGCTTTCTACCAGTAATTCTTTCATTTTTAATGTTTTTAATTATACATACAAGATGACTAGAATGACTCTAAAATTTGTGAAAAACCTGCTGCTCTCCTTCTTGATGTATATATTGTTATTATTTTAAAAAAGCAAGAAGAATAACTAGAAGAGAAACCCAAGTCATTTTTAAAATTATGGGATCAAAATAAATGTTCAGGGGCTTACCTGGTGGCTCAGTGGTAAAGAATCCACCTGGCAATGCAGGAGACGAGGATTTGATCCCTGGGTTGGGAAGATCTCCCAGAGAAGGAAATGGCAGCTCACTTCAGTATTCTTGCTTGGAAAATCTCATGGACAGAGAAGCCTGGCGGGCTACAGTTCATAGGGTCTCAAAAGAATCGGACAGAGCTGAGTGACTAAACAACAGCAATAAATGCTCAATCCCTCACTTTGGCCCTAACTCAAACACAGAACAAAACAAACCAATGTTACTATGACCTCTCCGTGTAAATATCATGAATTATCTCATACGCAAAAAAAGAAAGGAAAAAGGCAGTGTCCAATGACAGTAAGCAATAATGTTAAAAAAAATAAAGATGACTTTTGGTAGCAACGATTTTATAACAGAATTGCTTATTTGATTTCCCTTAAAAAAAAACAAACACCTAGATAGAACAACTGACATAGTGGATGACATCTTTAAAAAACTGGTGTCAAAGAATACAGTGCATTCCCCCAAATTGTTGAATGTAAATGTGTGCGTGTGTAGATATTAATAGATAGGTAGAGAGATAGATATAAGACAGATGAATATATGTAGATACTCAAAATGTCCTCAGAATCATATGTCGCCAAGGAGAAGTATAAAGTTTATTGATTAAAGTAAGAATTGTACATAATATATAAGGAATGAATTTTTTAATAAACTTAACCACAATATGTAGGTAAAGCATGTAAACTTTCAAACTGACACAGAAAAATAGATGACAAAGAGTATTTACTAAGGCCAAAAGAAGGCAAGGACAAAAGTTTGAAAAAAAAAGGGCAAGTAGACAGCATCTAATAAAATAGTATATTTGAAGCATTGTATATTGATAATGACATGGTACACTGGTTAGGAACTTGTGCTTTGGAGGGAAAAGATTGAGTTTCAAATTCTGCCTGTGCTGTTTAGTAACTCTTTGATCTTTGGAAAATGTCTTAACATTTCTAAGCATTGGTTGCTCATCTGCAAAATAGGGAACAATATCAACTACCTTCCACTTTTGCTATGAGGATAAGAGAGAGAACAGATGTGTAGTTCATGTCACTTGACACATAAAAAGTACCCAGTAACTGATAGGTCAGAGAAGGCAATGGCACCCCACTCCAATACTCTTGCCTGGAAAATCCCATGGATGGAGGAACCTGGTGGGCTGCAGTCCATGGGGTCGCTAAGAGTCGGACACGACTGAGCAACTTCACTTTCACTTTTCACTTTCATGCATTGGAGAAGGAAATGGCAACCCACTCCGGTGTTCTTGCCTGGAGAATCCCAGGGACGTGGGAGCCTGGTGGGCTGCCGTCTATGGGGTCACACAGAGTTGGACACGACTGAAGCGATGTAGCAGCAGCAGCAGCAACTGATAGGTAGAAATTCTGTTACTAGGAAGGACTCGAATACATAAAATGGCACATATTTTCTTCAAACCAGACCATTTTATAAACAAGGAACTGAGAAAAATGATTGAACTGATTCAAGTTATAAGTGCTAAATTGGAGACTACACCTTAGAATAACCCAAGTCCCAGGGCTAAGAAATGAGATTCTGGGTGTGGCTATGGGAAGGAACTGCTAAAATAAAGAGGAAGTATATGTCACAGAGGTCAAAAAGGCCAAGAAACTATGAATTTGTAGGAATCTCAGAGGCAAGGGCTTCCAGTCTATTTTAGCATCCTGGAAGCAGAGAAGAGTCAAAGCAAAATGACAAAAATTTCGAACAATATAAGTAGTTTAAATAATTTTGTTCAGCATCACGGAGCTACCGAATGGCATACATGGGATTTAAACCCAGGCAGTCTTGTTTAATAGCTCTTGTTTTTACTGATTTATTTTATTAGAGTATAATTACTTTACAATGTTGCATTAGTTTCTGCTGTAAAATGAAGCGAATCAGCTATATATATATACACATATATCGCCTCCCTTTTAGATCTCCCATGCCTTTCCCCATCCCACCCCTCTAGGTCACCACAGAGCATCAAGTGAGCTCCCTGTGCTACATAGCAGGTTCCCACTAGCCACCTGGTGCCTCAGTGGTAAAGAATCTGCCTGCCAAGCAGGAGACTCAGGTTTGATGCCTGGTCAGGAAGCTCCCCTGGAGAAGGAAATGACAATCCACTCCAGTATTCTTGCCTGGGAGAACCCACGGACAGAGGAGCCTGGGAGGCTATACAGTTTATGGGGTTGCAAAAGAGTAGGACATGACTTAGCCACTAAACAATGACAAGTGTATATACGTCAATCAGAATTTCCCAATTTATCTCACCTTCCCCTTCTGACTCTGTGTCCAAATGTCCATTCTCTATATCTGTGTCTCTACTCCTGCCCTGAAATAGATTCATTTGTATCACTTCTCTAGAGCTCTTGATTTTGATCATTATGTTATATTACCCCTCATGACGAAATATACAATTATGGTTGGAAAAAATTAACAAAGTTACTCTAAGATATTATATATATATATGTATATATACATATATATACTTATAGTAATTGATTATTAAAATACCAGTTCAAAAGTTTGTGTTCTACAGAATGATGTTTTGCATAATATCTGAAGCATTGCATATATTGAAGGCAACTTATAATTTAGCAAAACAAAAAAATTTCATGTTCACTAAAAAACTGTAGGAAATTTTTGTTCTTTATATATTTGAGACAGATCTCGGGAATACTTTGCTCAGTATATTTCTGTACAGGAAAAAAAGGAAAATGATATAGTGTGAGCATATTGTATAATTCAAAAGTGTTAAGTAAATACAACACATAATTTGTAAAATCACAGGACTATTATCTTCAATTTTGAATTTATTGTTCTACCTTTGGGAAAATATCACTTTCTTTGTGCATTCAGCTGAGTAAACACAATTCAAGCATAAAAAAGAGACTCATTGTCAGTTCTTAAAAATTTCTTAAGACAACTTAAGATTGTCCTGGAAAAAAGATCAGAAGAGTACGATGACTTTCAGGAATGCCTTTTGCAAAACTCATAGGAAAAGCTATCTATAGTGTATGTAATGATGCCAGGGTTTGTTTTTCCAACAGGGCAAGAGCCCTGCCATATATTCCATTTGCTGGCCTTCAATCTTCCTTGAATGTGCCGTAACAAAGCTGTTGGTTAGTGGGAATATAGACTAGGAACACTATCCAAGTTGAGAAGTAGAAACATTGCCTTCAGAGGGATGGAAAGATAGATGGAGCAAACATATTTTCTGTATGAGATTAGCAAATTCAGATAAAACACACAGTTTTTATGTAGTTTGGAGGAAAGTCAGAAAGTGATTTGGGTGACTTGGTAGTCACTGATGTTAAAATCAAGGATGGTGAGATACAGTGGTAAGAGCATTAAAAATGTAGAGTCAGATACAAATAAATTTGAATCCTAGATCTGCAAAAGGAACCTGAGCAAGTTACTCAAACTCTTTGATCATCAGCTCTTTAATTCAAGTGTTTGGACTCTCAGTCATGTCTGACTCTTTCAGACCCCATGGGCTGTAACCTGCCAGGCTCCTTCAGGCTTCTCTGTCTATGGGATTCTCCTGGCAAGAATTCTGGAGTGGGGTGGTGCCATTTCCTCCTCCAAGGGATCTCCCAGACCCAGGATGGAATCTGAATCTCTTACATCTGCATTGGAAGGTGGATTCTTTACTACCAGTGCCACCTTCTGCTGCTGCTGCTGCTAAGTCGCTTCAGTCGTGTCCGACTCTGTGCGACCCCATAGACGGCAGCCCACCAAGCCTTAATTAAAGTAGGCAGAGAATCAAAGGTACTTTACAGGATAGTCCTCCAAGGATAAGAAATACTTTATTTAAGATGTCTATAGTAGGTCCTCAACAATATTTTTTCTAATTTAATTTTATTTTTAACTTTACAATATTGTATTGGTTTTGCCATATATCAACATGAATCCACCACAGGTATACACGTTGAAGTATAATTGGTTTACAATATTACGCTAGTTTCAGATGTACAGTACAGTGATTCAGTCAAAAAACAATGATTTCCTGCCCCCCCATATAAATATATGTATATACATATACATACATACACATATACACATATGTTCATACTCAAATTCTCTTCCTTTATAGTTTGTTACAAAATATTGAGTATAGTTCCCTGTGCTATACAGTATGTCCTTGTTGGTTATTCAATGAATATTATTATCATTAGTATTCAGTTCAGTTCAGTTCAGTCTCTCATTCATGTCCAACTCTTTGCGACCCCATGAACTGCAGCACCCTAGGCCTCCCTGTCCATCACCAACTCCCAGAGTTCACCCAAACTCATGTCCATCAAGTCGGTGATGCCATCCTCTCATCCTCTGGCGTCCCCTTCTCCTGCTCCCAATCCCTCCAAGCATCAGAGTCTTTTCCAATGAGTCAACTCTCCGCATGAGGTGGCCAAAGTACTGGAGTTTCAGCTTTAGCATCAGTCCTTCCAAAGAAATCCCAGGGCTGATCTCCTTCAGAATGGACTGGTTGGATCTCCTTGCAGTCCAAGGGACTCTCAAGAGTCTTCTCCAACACCACAGTTCAAAAGCATCAATTCTTCAGCGCTCAGCTTTCTTCACAGTTCAACTTTCACATCCATACATGACCACTGGAAAAACCATAGCCTTGACTAGACGGACCTTTGTTGGCAAAGTAATGTCTCTGCTTTTCAATATGCTATCTAGGTTGGTCATAACTTTCCTTCCAAGGAGTAAGTGTCTTTTAATTTCGTGGCTGCAATCACCATCTGCAGTGATTGTATTTTAACATTATTTGAAGTTCTTGAGCAAAAATATGCTAAAGAAGTTTTAGACTAACATATCAGGAAGAAAATGTGATAAAGCAAATATACCAAATTGAAGCTCCAAAATGCTAGTTATAATATTGCAGCTATCAAAATCTTAGATGCAAAGTTCTTTATTGTAATGAAGAAATCATGTTAATTATTATCTTCTCTTTCTTGGTAGGTTGAAAGATTAAACTTTCCCATCTCCTTGAAAGAAAGAAGAGAAGCCATATGATAAGTCTGGCCACTGGGCAATGAGTGGAAATGACAGGTATCACTTCCAGGTCAAAGGATTTCGTACTGAGGTGCAACCCTCCTTCCAATCCCATTATTGTGAGGTGAAGAAATGTATGCGTGCTGCAGGTTCCCATGTTAGTATATCTTCTCTGCCACTCAGTCAGCTCTCTCTGTAGTTCTCTGGGGGATTCTGTGGGACTGAGCTGCTCTGCTAACTGCATAAGACAGACAGCATTGAGGAAAAGTATCTTTGGGGGAGGGTATTAAGACATTGAAACTTGTGATATTTGTTTTTATGGCATTACAGCCTAACCTTAATAATTCATTCATATTCTGTATATCTTTTCAGTGATGTAAACTATTACATCTTGAAAACAGTGCTATATAATCAATACAATATTTTCAATTTAAATTTTATTTCTAACTAAGTGATACATACCCTTGGTAAAAAAAAAAAAGTAGCTAAGAAAAGTTTTCAATAAGTAAAACTCAATGATTTCCTGCCCCACCCTTTCAACCCAGTCCAATTCTCTAGAAATGACATTTTAAATATTTAGTGGCTTAATTTTTTATAGTTTTATTTACACTGCTGGTAACGTGTTTTTATCTCTCTTGATTTAGGGTGTTTAAGCATTCTTTATTGACTCTGGTATAGAAGACCATTTAGCATACTCATACCTGCTTACTCCCTTATTTCTGTATTTTGATAGCTCTCTTATTATCTGCATTTCTCAATCTGGGTAATGAGCATGAATAAAAACTTATAGTTTTATTTCTAGCTTCAACAACTCTAGAAAATTACTTCAACTTTTGTGAAGAGAAAATCCTTCCCTCTCTTTGCTATCATAAAGACAGTTTATAGTGATTTACACGTATCTTTTTTTCTAAGGTTAGGATAAGAGATGCTTTCGCTTTTCCATATCTGTCTTCAGCAAATACTGAAACGTAATTTTGTCCTCTCTAACACACCAATTGACACACATACAATTTATTTCCACTATCATCCAAAGAGATGTTGAAATCTGCCACTCACAGTTGACCTCCTCAATTCTCTTTGCTGTGATAGATTTAGTCTGTATAAAGGTTCTGTGCAATGATTTCAATGGGATTCTGGGAAAACGTGAGACAAATATGCTTGGATAGCATCTTCTTGGTCCATTGCTATGCTGCTAAAGATTTAATGTCATGTTGCTGTTTGAAATCTTCTACCTGGAGTGCGTTCAGGAGTCTTGTGCATGTGTATGAAGTCGCTTCAGTCATGTCGGACTCTTTGAGACCCAATGGACTGTAGCCCACCAGGCTCCTCTGTCCATGAAATTCTCCAGGCAAGAACACCAGAGTAAGTTGCCATGCCCTCCTCCAAGGGGTCTTCCTGATTCAGAGACTGAACCTGTGTCTCCTGCGGCTCCTACGTTGCAGGTGAATTCTTTGCCACTGAGCCACTGTTGAAGCTCCATATGAGTCTTGGGGTGAAATAAGTGAAGCAGGAACGAGAGGTTTTAGGGAAAGTGGCAGGATGTGGGGGTAGTTATAGGTAAAGGTCTATAGAGTTGGGAGTTATAAAGGAGAAACAGAAAAAGGTGAAAGGAATTATGCCTGGTACCTGGGTCACATGACCACAGGGACTCAATCTGAATGATCTTTGACCTTTAATTTATGGAACTCAAAACAACTTATCATTCTTTTAAAATTTGTAGTTAAATGTACTTTTCTTTCAAAATATCAAAATCTTTATATTTCTATAATTGGTAGTTATATTAGTTTCTTAGGACTGCCAAAGTAAAATACCACATACTAGGCAGCGTAGATAACAAAAATTTCTTTTCTCACGGTTTTGAAAGCTGAAGTTCAAAAGCAAGGTGTTGGAAGGTTTGGTTTCTTCCAAAGCCTCTGTGCTTGGCTCGTAGGTAGCCACTTTGCCCCTGTGTCTTCACAGAGTCCTTCCTCTGTGTACTGGGAACCCTAGTGTCCCTCAGGGTGTTCAAATTCTCTCATCATTAAAGTATATCAGTCAAATTAGACAAGAATCTACCCAAAAAATGGACTTCCCATGTGGCCTTAGCCACAGGTAACGAATTCGTCTGCCAATGCAGGCGACACAAGAAATGCAGGTTCAATCCCTGGGTTGGGAAGAACCCCTATAGTAGGAAATGGAAACCCACTCCAGTATTTTTGCCTGGAGAATTCCACGGACACAGGATCCTGGTGGGTTACAGTCCATGGTGTCACAAAGAGTCAGACATGACTGAGCAACTGAGCAATTTAAAGCATTTTTATTTTTAAAATACGCTAAAAACTCACCTTTTAAAAGACATTATCTCCAAATACAGTCCAACTTGAGGTACTAGGGGTTATGGCTTAACATACAAATTTTGGGGGACACAGTGCAGTCTATAATAATAGTCATCAGAAAATAATGTTTTCTTAAGTGTTTAAGTGCTGTATTGAATGGCTAATAAAGGTACATAAAAATAGATTATGTGAGTGTTTTCCACACATTTTATCATACTAATTATTACCATTCATTAATATATATAGGCATATCTGCTAGGTGCTTTTAGTGCTTAAAGGAAAATCTGACAGAATTAGTAGCTATTGCTATAAAAATCTTTGCACACAATAGAGCCCAGAAAAAGGAAAATACACTGATCACTACTAAATTCAACCTTCAGTTATCAATCCTACAAAATATATCAAATTTTAAATACAGAATGCATAATTTCTGATAGAAATACAACTAATCAGTGAAGTGGTCTCTAAAACTAATAATAGTTCGTTGCTTAGGAAAATGAAAATTGATACTCCTAGAATCTAAGCAAATAGACTTTATGAAGAGTGAATGTTAATATAAATTATTAACAATATTAAATGGCCAAGATCAGTCAACAATTCCTAAGTTATCTAACAGAATCTTTTGGTCCTAAGTAATAATTCCAAATATTCCAATATTTCTCCAAATATTTGGAGAAAGACCTCAACAGAATAAAATGAGAATTGCTAAATCAAAGCTTCTGTGTTTATATAACAGAAAACATCTGTGGTTGAGGGCAATGAATTAATATTCTGTTGTCTCTCTGAATTGGAGTTATGAATTTGAACATGTTCATAAGAAAATAAGCTCACACCCATTTGAAATGATCTTTACAGATGCCATATAAATATATACTGATCCACTTTGCAACTAAATTAGTTCAGAGATTTCATGCCAAAAGTATGTTGTAATTCTTCTAAATTTAAATTGTGCACAGTTGTAAATGAGAATCAATATTCCAAAATGATAGTTCATTTAACATTTTCACACACACACACAGATACATACAGAACAGAATTAAACCAATGCAGATCTGGAAATAATTATATCATCTCTTTATTGGCAAATTCAAAGAAAAAGTTCACAAGAAAACTAGTCTTACATTTAATTTCTCATATTTCACACACACAAGAAGAACTAGATGATGGCAAAAAAAATGGTTTCTATATATTTTTTTTGCAATCAAAAGATTGCTTACTCTATGAACATATTGCAAAAATGTCCAAATGTTCTTTCTTTATCTACTTTACTAAATGATAACTATTTTAATTCCAGATGGTACATATTGCACAATATCATTCATCAAAAGTTGTGTGATTCCAAGCACATAAAACTCTTATGCAAAAAAGTAACTGTTCTAATGTTCCTTTGTTGTTGCTCTTTCTATATCCTCTCACTTCTTTTGCAAGAGACAACAGTATCTTTGAAAAGCAACAAAGACTGAGACAAATTCTTTTCCAAGTAAAGAGTTAGTTTTTACTAATGATTCTTTTTAAAAGCATTTCTTGAGCTATGTATTTTTGTCTAGAGAAGTCTGAAGGACTATGTAGTATAGTAGCTAAAATAAAAAAAAAAAAGAAAAGCTAACACCCTTTACATAGCAAAGAAACTAATCAGTCTGATCTGAATGGAAAATAATGTGTCAAAAATATTATGCAATGTTTTTATGAGATTTTATTTTAATTAGAAAGTCGAATTAAAAATCCTACCAGAGTCCTGGTTCCTGATAGAATTTGTTTCTTATAATCAGCCTTCTTATAATAAGCCTGTTGTCTAAGAGAATATAATCTAGTCCCTGACGTTTCAGCTGAAATGAAGAAGAAAAATACACATTAAAAAACTCCAAATGGCTGCTATTTTGAACCACCAAAAGTAAATTGCTAAATATATATTGACAATGTTATGAATACCCAGTATCAAATACAAACTGAGTAATAAATAGAAGTTTCAACTTGCACAACTTGCACAAACAAATTAACAACATTTATAGTAACTCAAAAATCAAAGATACTATTTTTCAATCTGGAAAGCAAAGGAAAGAGGTGGCAGGATCAACTAAAGCAAAAGAAGTTCAGCCTATTTCTATTCTGGTTGACTCCAACCACGGGGAACATGCTCTCACATCCTGCAATTGGTGCAAGTAAATAGCAGATTATACTTGTCAGATTATACTGTCACACCACTGACTTTTTGTATTGTTTCATGCAACTACAACATATCTAGACTTTAATTTTCTTATTTGTTAGTGAAATTAATAATAGGTGCTGCAACACAATGGTTGGTCATTTATGTCAACACTGGTTGCTGATTCCCATTTTCTGGTTACCACTTCTCTACAGAGACTGCAAAGGCTAAACATTTAGTTTCTAATTCTCCCTTTGTCTTCACTTCAATTATCCTCAAAGCAGATTCTGAGACAAAGATTTGGATGTGAAAGAAAATAATTTAGAGGGACGTGTAATAGAAAAGCCAATAAAGGGTGCAGATTAGCATGGAGACAATTAGTGATCAGACACTGTGGGGACTCTGAGAAACTGTGGAGAAGTCCTCCCAGAATTATCCAAGGGTGAGAAAGCTGGGGATTCTTGTATAACTACTCATATTTTTACCAATTCAACTTTCCATCTCTTTAAAATAGACAGTTCAACATGACTGCCTCGTTGAGTAACTGGACATGTAGGCACAGTTTTTAAAAGTCATCTTAAAATCATGTGCTTGTGCAGCACTGCAAATTTGTCCTGGTAGGAGAAAGAGTACAAAATTTGATCAGAAGACCTGAATTTTATCTCTTCTGGCTTTGCCACTAGCTGATAACAAAATGGAGTGGCCTCTCTGTCTGGGCCTTAGAATCCTGTTGAGAAATGATAAGCTTGGATTGCTGATGAAACTAATTACTTTTCCAGTTTAAGTATCAAGAATTAAATGCACTTTTATCATTTGTACAATAACTTTACTCTTTTCTTTATCAGGCCCTAAAAATTTTCATTGCCGCACTGACTGTTTTTTCACAAAATAGAAAATAGAATGCATTTGCACTATCAGAAAGCCCTCTGTAATATGAATTAATTAATGTGTCTAAAACAAAATCTCTTTGCAGAGAAGCCAAATTATCTATTAAAGTAACTGGACATAGCTCACACAAATTTTTATAATAGTCCATGTAGTACAAGCAATTTTACTTCAAGAGTTGAAAAAAAATTAGTTTTTAATTCTGAATTTTAAAGAGAAAGATACCATGTGTAAGTAATAAAGCTAGAATCCCAAACAAACTAAATCCTCAAAAAAACCCTTATGATTAAAATTTTTTCCTAAACTATCATACTATTGATGCCAGATGTTCATCATGAAAACAGAAGATAGAGAACTTATACAGGGAGAAAGTTCTATTTTAAACAGTAGGACATTAACTTGTGGAAGTAATGAGTCAGGGCAAGTCTGATTACCCAATAAGACTCTGTAAAATATTAACATATATTTCCATGAACCGTAGTTTGTACACTCAAAATCTTTTTTACAGGACAAAAATACCTAATTTTTTGGATAAATGTCTTAGACTTGTAAAGATTACTGGCTATGTGATAAATGCACAAAATGTTATAACTTGAGAGATTTGGGAGACAGTTTCATCTTTTTTTTTTTTTTTTCCTACAATGGGTTTAGTCTCATTCATGGTCACTAGCTATGTCTTCAAACCCTGCTTTTCTCTTATCATCCAAACCCACATTTCACAGCTTTTGTAACATCTTTACCTGACGGCTACTTTAGCACCACAAACTTAATATGCCCAAACTTCTTTTCCCTAAAAGTTCTTTACTTGTGCTGATTTCCCTTTCCTTCAACAATGCATCCTTTCCTCCAAGCATTGTTTCATTTATTTATTATCTCTTCATTCAACAAACAAGAGATACGCTGGTAGGAACTAAGGCAGACACAAAGAACAATAAAACACACTGCCTGCTGCTGGAGGGTCCAGCAGGGCAATATTACACAAAATGGTTATAATAAAATGAAGTAATGCCAGAGTTGCTTTAATGAAGCCCTGAACACTTGTTTACTCAGCGATTGTTAAGAAGTTACCTCAGAGAAAGTCACTTGACTTGAATCTTGAATGTTGAGTTATGTTTTCCAAGGTACAAAGAAAGGCAGCAACACAGCATAAAAAAACCCAAAAGAGGCAAATGAAAAAAACAAAGTGTAACATGTCTAAAATTTAAATTCATATTTCACAGAGTTTGGTTTCATTTATCTCTCATCCTTTTTACTGTTATTATCTAATGTAATAACATATATACATATACATAAAACATCTACATATCTCATGGTGCCCATAAAAGCATTTATTCATTTATTCAGTTCTAGTGGATGCAAATACTCTTAGGTTTCAATTATTGACAGAGTCAATATTTTACTTTTTTAACTTTTTTTTTCTGAGAATGAACTTTATGGTAGACTTTCAGCATTTTAAAGATGTCACTTCACTGTCATCTGCCCTCCATTCAGTTCAGTTCAGTTCAGATCAGTCGCTCAGTCGTGTCCGACTCTTTGCGACCCCATGAATCATAGCACGCTACACCTCCCTGTCCATCACCAACTCCCGGAGTTCACTCAGACTCATGTCCATCAAGTTAGTGATGCCATCCAGCCATCTCATCCTCTGTCGTCCCCTTCTCCTCCTGCCCCCAGTCCCTCCCAGCATCAAAGTCTTTTCCAATGGGTCAACTCTTCACATGAGGTGGCCAAAGTACTGGAGTTTCAGCTTCAGCATCATTCCCTCCAAAGAAATCCCAGGGCTGATCTCCTTCAGAATGGACTGGTTGGATCTCCTTGCTGTCCAAGGGACTCTCGAGAGTCTTCTCCAACACCACAGTTCAAAAGCATCAATTCTTTGGCGCTCAGCCTTCTTCACAGTCCAACTTTCACATCCATAATCCCCCATAATTTCTTCTCATTGTGGACTAATTTTTTATTGGATAGTGGACATTGTGAATGACACATTGTAGAAACTGGATTCTGTACCTTGTTCTAAAAATTATTTATTATTATTATAGTAGGCAATTAAATTGGTTTGATCCAAACTCAAGGTTTTGGCTCCCCTGAAGGGGGAGTCAATGAAACTACTCATTTATCTCAGTCTTCTGGTTGTGCTTTTCAGTGAGAAATCTGAACTCTCCTCAGAACATGTGAGGTTCAATGATTAGCAAAGAATTTGGGTAAAGTTTATATACAGATTTGGCTCTCTCTTCTGTTAATCACTCCTTTATTGGATCTTTCTCCTTACTCTCCTCAACCCAGTCAAA